>NC_080394.1:29776728-30396207 GCF_028751815.1 Salvia miltiorrhiza | reverse complement strand
AAACATATGTATAGTGACAATATTGTGTATCGTGACAATATAATGTAATAGTGATAAATTATATTGTTGCGGATATTTAATGTCACTGTATAGTAGTGACAATTATATTTTTATCACTACAAGTTTGAATATAGTGACAACACGTATTAATATCACAAAATAACATAATAGTGTCAAATTTTGTTGCTGTCATTATTTATTGTCACTATATATTAGTGACACTTGTTAATTTGTCAGTATAAATATTTTTATAGTTACAATAATTTATTTTCGTCACAATGATTATAACAGTGATGAATTGTATTATTGTCATTATTTAATGTCACTATACGTCTGTGATGATTGTTAAATTTGTCACTGCAATCATATAAATAGTGACAATATATTATGGTGTCACCGCAAAGTGCAATAGTGACATACGATATTAATTATTCTTATTTATTGTCACTAAATTTCTTTGTTAAGTTGTGACAGTCGTTTCACTCGTCACCAAAAAATTCATTAGTGACAAACTTAATTGTTGGCGGGATGTATTGTCACTATATGTCACAAAAATAACAATGATATTATAAATATTAAGAAATGCGATGATAATATACAAATTAATTTGTATTTTAATACGAATTAGTTTGTAATTCTTCAACCACACTACTGCACATTAAACGTGATCACGTTTATAATAAAAAAAGCATAATGCAATGAATTGATATGCTAATATCAGGCTTTGGTTCACAAAGATTATTGCTCAGAAGACATGATCAAGCTAATTATGAAATATGTGTATTGCTCAAAAAACGTGATCACGCTTATTATGAAATAAGGAGTATTGCTCAGAAAATGTGATCACGCTTATTATGAAATAAGAGTATTGCTCAGAAGACGCGATCACGCTTATTATGAATACAGTATTGTTCAGAAGACGTGATCACGTTTATTATATATGAAATAAGAGTCAATCTTGTTTAAATAATTCTCGTAACAACAAATATATTAAAATAGAATTAAAAAAACATCATAAATCATCTTCGCTGTCGTCAATCTTCTCCTTCTCTTCATCCTCCTCCTCCTCCTCCTCCTCCTCCTCCTCATCATCATCATCATCTTCTTGTTCTTCTTCATCTCCTTCTTCTTCTTCTTCTTCTTCTTCTTCTTCTTCTGCTTGAGGATGCTCTTTTCTTGGTGTTATTGCTGTTGTGGAGATGGTTGATCCCGGGACATCATTTCGACACCATTCGACAAAATCATTATTAGGTTGAATCATGCCGATTGTAGAATGTGATTCATTTTTTTTATTTAATGTTTATAAATTCTTACATTTGTTCATGATAATTGTTACTTTTATTAATGACAATTTATAGAAGATTGAGCAAGACACTATTCGGCTCGACTTGATTACATCCGTATATGACATTCCTAACTTTAAAGGATATTGAAATTATTTTAATCCATACCACAATAAGCAAACCATGAAATGAAACTATTCTAATCGATATCTATTTATTAATCTCAAAAAACTCTGGTAGGAGAATCTTAAGCATCGAGTTCGAGTTTCTAACAGTTTCTTGCGCATCTTCATCATTCACAATGGGCTTCTTTTCTACCTTAATTGCGCTACGTCGAATGCATGGTGCACGAGACTCGTGAATGTCGTCTTCAACTTCCGAATCAGGCGCAAACAAATTCATACCTTCTTGTGCAGACCTAAGATGCAAAGCCATATATTCAGCTTTTTCTAAGGATTCTTTTGCCTCCTTTAAAAGCTTTTCCACCGATGCTATTGGGTCGACAAAATAATCATCGACTAGCAATTACATATCAAATGATCTCACTTTGTTATCCTCATTCGCATCCATAAAACTCAAGAATATAGAAATCTTACACCTGCAATAAAAGAGTCTATTAAAATTTGGTATAATAGAATGAGAAGAGATGTGACCACTCAGCTCAATAATTCTAATATATATAGAGATTAGATAGTAGATTTGCATAACAAAATCAGGAGATATACATGGAAATAGTCAAAAAAATCTAAAACAAATCTCAATAGAACGATGAACTTGTTTCGAAATTAATTGAAAAGGATGGTACTTAAAAAGAAATGAAAAAAGAGACATGGAATTAGCTTGAAAGAGTCCAACGGCATTAGAGATTCTTATAAAATAATCCTAGATTTATTTTGACATTTATTTTATTTTTCAATTTTTATTTTTTATTTTGCGAATTATATGTTAATTTTATTTATTTCTACTAATTTAGAGATTCCTTTCAAAGTATTCCTAGATTTGTTTTCATTTTTATATTTTTTTCAATTATTTAATAAAAAAATTCGAAGATGATTTTAAAAAAAAAAGCGAAATACAAGATAAAAGGTGTTTGGTGGATTTGAACCTGAGACACCAATAATATGTGAGTTATACTTTGCCACCTTGTCCGATAGTGGCAACCGCATTAGTGAAGCGTTAGAAAGAAAAATAAAATTAATCATATGATGGGGCATCGATTGAAAAAATAAATAACATATACTTGGATTAAATGTATTATAATAATCCAGTAAATGCTATATAACAATAGGAAACAAATTTTAATTAATTAATTAAAATAAATTAGTGAAGTTCAAAAAAAATTGTGAATACAATGTAATTTTGGTTGGAAAACTATATAACATATACTTTAAGAGAATGTATTATAATATTTATTGAAGTCGAAATAATTTTTTATTAAATGACGATTTTATATAAAAAAAAGGAAAGAAAAAACCTAAAAAAAACCCTTGAAAGCACAGAAGGAGCAGACTAAGGGCCGAACCTCATTAAAACCTTTTCACTGATTGAAGTCGAAATAATTAAACTCAACGTTCATCAAGTTTAATTACATAATTGAAATAAATTAGTGAAGTTGAAAGCAAAAATACAATATAATCAATCCTACGTAGAGATTTTACTCGGAAAACTATATAACATATACTTTATTAAAAGCCATATGATAATAAGAAAATGAACTACTATAGTGTGAGTAACGAAACAGAAAATTTTCAACTGAATCATGCGATGAGATTTTGCTCGAAAAACAATATTACATATACTTTATTGTAATATATTATAATAAAGTATTGTATTATATTACATGTTATATGGTTCTCCGAGCAAAATGCCATTGTATGATTCAATTTTTTTTTTCAAATTCACTAATTTATTTCAATTAATTAATTCATCTCTATTTCATTGAGTATAATTATTTCTTATTATTATATCGCGTTTAATACTATATTATAATTCATTGTATTCAAGTACATGTTATATAGATTCCGAGCAAAATCTCTACGTAGGATTGATTATACTTTAATAAAATTTCCTTCATTATATATATCTTATAAAATTTATTTTTATTACAACTTCACTAATTAATTAAACTTCATTTCATCGAGTATAACTATTTCGACATCGTTACTCACACAATAGTGGTTCATTTTGTTATCATCATATCGATTACAATACTTCATTATAATATATTCAAATAAAGTATATGTTATATAGTTTTTCGAGCAAAATCCCATTGTATGATTCACTTGAATTAATTTTTTTTTTCCATTACTCACACTATAGTAGTTCATTTTCTTACTATTATATCGCTTTTAATAAAGTATATGTTATATAGCTTTCCGATAAAAACCCCATCATATGATTCGTTTTTTTATTAAAACTTCACTAATTTAATTCAATTAATTAATTCAACTCCATTTCATTGAGTATAATTATTTCGACTTCATTATTTACACTATAGTATTTCATTTTTTTTATTATCAAATCGACTTCAATACTATATTATAATACATTGTCTACAAGTTTTATAACGAATAGTTGAATCGACCTGCTATACATAGTCTTGCAAGTGAAATACATTCATATCAACCATTTCACCTCATTTTATTATATTTTTCCTCAAAATCACTAATTTACTTTAAAATAATTAATAAATATTTAACGAATAGTTGAATCGACTTGTAATACATAGTCTTGCGAGTGAAATACATTCATATCAACCATTTCACCTCATTTTATTATATTTTTCCTCAAAATCGCTAATTTAACTTAAAATAATTAATAAATGTTTATTTTATAACGAATAGTTGAATAAAGAATTTGTTATACATAGTCTTGCAAATGAAATACATTCATATCATGATATCAACCATTTCACCTCCTTTTATTATATTTTTCCTCAAAATCACTAATTTAATTTAAAATAATTAATAAATATTTATTTTATAATGAATAATTGAATCGACTTGTTAAACATAGTTTTGGGTGCGAAATATATTCATATGAACCATTTCACCTCATTTTATTACGTTTATCCTCAAATTCACTAATTTAACTTAAATTAATAATTAAATTTTAATTTTATAACTTATATGTAGAACTTTCCAAAAGAATATATATGTAGAGTTTGATTTAGCTTATAATATGAATTAGTTCGTATTATATTCTCTATCAAAATTATTGCAAAATAAACGTGATCATGTTTATAACAAGAAAAGCGTGTATAATGATTTGGCGTCAATAATATGTTTTGTTTTACAATTTGACCAAGAGTATTTAACAGAAAACGTGATCACGTTTATTACCAAAAAAAGGCAGACTTAATTAGCAGTGTCTTCAATATTTTTAGAGGCAATCCGTTAGTATATCTAAAAAAAAGAATTAAATTTATTTTGAAAAATATATGAAACGTGAAATTTAAATTTTTGGAGAAAATCTAAAACATAAAACTTACCGCCAATATCAAATATTTACCGCAAAATATAAAAGAATACATATTCACACGTTCTCATCCACTCACGTTCTCCCACTTCAGTCACCACTCAACAAATTAAACCCTATTCTTCTTCTCTCATTCTCAACTCACGTTATTCACTTTGCAGCAAATTTCTATACTTCTTCTCCTCATTCTCGTCTAAATCTTTGCTCTCCTGCAAACTACAAAATTATATTATTTTCTTTTGCATCTTCCCAACATCATGTCAAACGATCGCATCGTGAACACCTCGTGTAAGTTGTTATTTTTGTTCATTGAATTTTTTTCCTTTTCAATTTTTTGATTTCTTTATATGAGAAATAATATATTTTTTCTCTCTACAGTTGATGAAATGGATGAAGATTTTCAAGAAGAGTTGGTGGAACCATCAATGGAGGAAACAATAATTTCACAACACGATACGGCTAATGGTTTTATTATTAATTTCATGTTTGTATGTAATGTATATTCGTATTGTGATTGGTTAGCTAAACCATAATATATATTTGATATAGGTGCGCCCAAACGGAAAGTCAGAGGTGTTACGAAAGGCTTATCACTCCAAAAGAAATGTCAGCGTACTCCAAAATTAGACGTGATTATACATCCGACAAGAAATCGGATTGTTGGCGAGAATGCTAAAGACTTCAAGACAGAAGCGTGTGTGATGGTAAAACAATTTGCACAAGTTCAACACCCTCGTTGGAAAGACATCCCAATGGAAAACAAGAGGAAGATGTGGATTGGAATGAAGGTATACAAAAATATTTATTTTCAGTATCAATCGTTCATTCCATGAAATTAGTGGGAAAGTTTTCTGTGTTATCACGTTTATTTTGCGTTTTTCTAAGCAATCACCTTTTTCTTGCAGCAAAAGTTTAATCTGGAAGAAGACATCCACGTCAAAAAAGTAGTATTTCACCAATTCAATCGCCAATATAGGAGTTACAGGCATAAGTTGCACGTGCACTATCTTGAAAACAAGGGCGAAAGAACTATCTTGGATAAGTCTCCACATGGAGTAAATCGTGAAGATTGGAAACTACTAATTGATTATTTTGAGAGCGATGCATTCAAGGTAATAGTTTTTTTTTTTATTCAAGCTTGGTTGTGGTTGATAATGTTGATATACTTTGTTCGATCGACATTGATTTTATTTGTGTGGTATGTGATCTTTTGGTAATTTGGTTTCAATGAGCATATTTAGATTCTTGAAGCATAGTATGAACTAGACATGACCATGCCTATTGTGTAATTGAATGTTTAAAGCAATTTTGAAATATACATGACCACGCCTATTCTTCATTTGTCTACTGAAAGCTATTTGTAAAATATGTTTACTCTTTTCTGACCAACTGTTGAAACCCATGTGGAATATATGTATGATCATGGTTATTCTTAGATTGTCTTACGTCTTTTTTTGGCTGCTGAAAGCTAATTGTAAAATATGTGTGATCACATTTACTCTTAAATTGTATTCTACCACACTGTTGAAACCTATTTTGAAAATATGCGTGATCACGTTTATTCTTAGATTGCCTTATGTCTTTTTTTTATGCGTGATCACGTTTATTCTTAGATTGTCTTATGTCTTTTTTTGCTGCTGAAAGCTAATTGTAAAATATGCGCGATCAAGTTTACTATTAAATTGTCTTCTACGCAACTGTTGAAACTTATTTCGAAAATATGCGTGATCACGTTTATTCTTAGATTATCATATGTCTTTTTTGGCTGCTTAAAGCTAATTGTAAAATATGCGTGATCATGTTTTGAAACCTACTTCTAAAATATGCGTGATCATGTTTATTCTTAGATTGTCTTTTGCCTTTTTTTTGACATGTTTCACGTGTACTGTTTGAAGAAAATTAGTGGGAGAAATAAAGAGAATAGACAAAAACTTACAATGAATCACTCATGTGGAACAAAATCCATTGCCCAAGCTTGCTATGAAGAGGTACATGATTATTAATGTTTGTCCAATCGAAATAGTGCATATTTGAATTATATGTTGTTAACATTAACATGTTTACGATATTAGCGTGATCCTGAAACTGGCGAGGAGCCTACTCGTACAGCCGCATGGAGAAAAAGTCGATACAACAATGAGAAAAAACAATGGGTTGATGATGCTTCTAAAGAAGTTTATGTGAGTGCATATTTCTGTTTATGTGTACATACATATGTATGAAGTACAAATTCTATTATAAATTGTTATGTTCAGGAAAAGCTTATTATGTGTCAAAGTCTACCAGAAGACGGTGGAGAACCTATGACCGAGGATGAAGCATTCATAAAAGTTCTTGGAGAAGAAAAATCTAGCAGATTACGTGGATGTGGAGATGGGATCAAGCCAACTTCTAAAAGAGGAGAAAGGATAAATCTTGATCTTCAAAAGGAGAATGAAGAATTAAGAAAACAAAATCAAGAATTGACAGCTCGATTTGAGTCCTTAGAAGCTCAAGTTAGTAACAATGAAGTCAACCTACAGACTCAAGTCGAAGCTGTTATGAGAATGCAGCTCCCAGGTCTCATGCAAAGCTTGAGTCAAAATAGTGAAACTCCAAATTCCAATTAATGTCGTTTAGGTGTCTTTTAATGTATTTATTTCCAAACAATATGATATGACGTTTAATGTGTTTTATGAAATATATTATTTTAATTTAATTTTCTCAATTTTTATATATATATTTCATATTTTTAATGAAAGAAGAATTGATAATATTGTATATTAACTAGCAAATTAGATAAAAAAAAATATTAAATATGATGAATAATTTAAATTTAGTGACAAATTGTATACTTGACATTATATTAATATTGTGACAACCTTCAAAATTATTTTCCATCACTAAATTATTATCAATTTGTGACACTAATTATAGTGATAATAATTTATGTCACTATAGAATTTCTTTTAGTCACTATATTAATTTGTTTCAGTGTTGAAATAGATTTGTCACTAAAATAATATTGTTATAATGACAATAAAAAATATTTATTTTGTGACAACTATACTGCGTGACATTATTACGGAATAGTAGTGACGATTGTATCATGTGACTAAATCGAGTCGTTTTAGTGACGGTAGCCACACGTGACTATATACAAATTGTTTTGGTGACAACTATAGAATGTGACTAATTTATGTGCTTCTAGTGACGATAAAGACATGCGACTACATACCAAATTATATAGTGACAGTAAATAGACGTGACTAATTGATGGAGTTGTAGTGACGATAAAAAAATGTGACTATATATCGAATAATTTAGTGACAATTATAATGTGTGACTACATAAGTGATTTATTGTGACAAATAATTCATGTCACTGAAACAATGAACTATAATTACGATCATTGTACGTGGCTATAAAAATTCTATATTGCGATGACTAATTATTGTCACAACATCATCATCTTCAGTGACAAGATCCTCTGTCACTATACTTCAATATGTAGTGACGTTATTTTTGTTGTTGTCACTAATACTTTTAGTGTCGGTGCATACAGTCTCGACTCAACGACGAACACAAAAGTCGTCACTAAGCACTTATAGTGACAATTTTGATACATACAGTGACAAAAAATGTCGCCACTAAAAACCGTTTTTTTTTTGTAGTGGAAGCCTCTTCCTGAATGCAAGGAGTACATGGAAAAGTCCGACACCAAGCTCGAATGAATGATGTAGTTGTACGACATAAAGAATGCCCTCAAGAGGGAGATCCACGACGATCGAACCATCTTCATGAAGACTTCCATCATGACTCCGGAGCAGCTAGAATGGCACAAGGAACGGGTGGCGGCGATTCTAGCTCGGAGAAGGGGGGTGGAAACTAGATAGTTTTTTTAAAGTACTCCCTCCGTCCCACTCCAAATGTCTCATTTTCTATTTTGGGTTGTCCCACTCGAAATGTCTCATTCCTTTTTTGGCAATACACTGTCTCTCTATACTTAATATTTAAATAATTTTCAATATCCCACTTTATCTACTTTATACCCACTTTATCTACTTTATACACATTTCTTAATCTCCGTGCCCAAAAGAAATGAGACATTTGGAGCGGGACGGAGGGAGTAGTTTTTAATTATGTCTTTAGTTTTTTTTATGTAATTTGTAGGTTTTTTAAATTAATGCAATTTTAATTTTAAGTAATTGTGCTATTTAAATTTGTGCAATTAAAGTTAAATAAAAATTACAAAAATCAAAACTAAAAAGATAGAGTAAGAGAATGAGTCATCCTACTGTGGCCTCCTTACTCATAAGAGGTCCCTCACTCTATAGAGCAAAGAGCTTACTCAACCACTGTGGATGCTCTTAGGAAATAGGAATTTCAATTAATTATATTATGAGTGTATTCAATTCAGAATTTAAAACATTTTGACATATTTTTATAATATGTTGATTCTATTAATTTCATGTATTGTTTTAATTCTATGTAGAGTCATAATTTGCAGAAGCGGACAAGCGGTATTATCATATGCACTTTTGAGACTTTTGAGAAAGGAAGGAGGCGTGAGTGACTTTGCAGCCATCTCCGCCGCGCCCATACGGAGGAGCCAAAAAGGGGATCTGCACGCAGCCGCGCTAGCCGCCGCCCGAGGCGCCCCGCCCCTCCTCCTCCGGCATCACACCACGGCACGTCGGCAGCAGCCTCCGCGCCTCTCGGGCCTCAGCGCCTCCGCCGACGTGCTCTGTGAGCATTCTCCCTTTGAGATCTCTGGTTCCTTCAGCTGCGCCACCCCACCGCTCGCCGTCGCGCCTCTCCCCGTTCGCAGGCACCCGACCAGACGCCGAGAGCACGCCGCGACTCCAGGCGTCCAGTTGCCGATCCACCGGCGCTCAAGGTTCTGCTGCTTACACGAGTTTTTGACGGTCTGACCTCGATCCGGTCGGCGGCGTTGATAGCACGCAGCGTCTGCCGATCCAGACTCCCCACCGCAAGCAGCAGCAGCAACTCCGTCCGACGACGCCGTCGCGTTTGTAGGTGCTACAGTGGAGATCGCCGCTGGAGCTGCTGCCTCTTCTGCTCGCTTGAAGTCGCATGTTGCTGCTGCTCTGGAAGTAGAGATCATTCAAGGCTGCTTCCGCCACAAGGCCGACGATGGCAGGTTATGCCGACCGGTCGGCACTCAACCTCCCTCCTATTTCAAATAACTTTCGGTCTTCTCCAACGAACCCTAAGCAGCAGGAGGCTGCAACAACACATATTTCTGCCGATGAGAATAAAAATCACGTTGATGTTATTTCTTTACCTACTGCACGTGCTCTTCTCAATGCGGGAACCTCTGCTTCTGACCAACATGTTCTCGCCGCTGAGCAGCAGACTAAGGGACTGCCTGATGTTGCGGCTTCGGAAGGCAACATCAAGGCGTCGTACGCTGCTATGGTCTGTCCTCGTACAGCCCGTAAGCCTGATATCTTGGCCAACAAGTTTGAGGCTTTGAATTCAGAGAAGATTGGCAATAAATACAACTTGGATATCCCTTCTGAATTCTACAAGAAACAAGTGGAAACTTTTGATCATGCTCTCATTGGGCGTCTGTTGCTTCGAAAGGGGGACAAACCGAGAACTTCTTTCGGTCTTAAGGAAGAACTCCAACATCATTGGAGCATTAAAGGTAGCTGGACGCTAACACCTATGGCCAAGGGTTTCTATATTATTAACTTCAGTTCTGCAGCGGATAAGGCGATAGCTAAGCAGCGCAATGGTTGGGATTTGACGCAGGGCGCTTTTCGGCTTCGAGAATGGACCCGTTTCTTTGATCCCTACAAAGAGATTTCATCGCTATGTCAAGTTTGGGTGCGGCTTTACTATCTGCCGATTGAGTTATGGCATCCTGAGGTTTTCTCGGCTATAGGCAGAACCATCGGTCTTCCAATTCGGTTTGATGGTCCGTCCGTGTATAAAGAAGTCGGACACTTTGCAAGAATTCTCGTTGAAGTTGATTTGGCTCTTCCTCTTCAAGATTCTATGACCATCGGGTGTGAAAATAATTCTATTTATGTTGAATTTTACTATGAACAATTACCACTTTATTGTTCTTCATGCAGAATTACGGGGCATAGCCGGGACAAATGTATCAAAAGCAAAGCCAAAGATCATGCCAATCAGTCGAAAAATGATGCCACTGAGAAGGAAGCGGGGACTAAAGATGTAAATCCCAGGGCTCGTGGGAAAAGTTGGCAGCCTACTGGAAGACCTTTACGGGTTTCTTCCCCGAAAGGAAGACAAAATCTGCAGGGAGAGTCTCTTGACAAGGTGTCAACTGATGTTAATCCCTTTGGTCCTTTGGCTGAGGAGGATCGGGTGAATCAGGGGGATTTTTTAGCGGATGATAGTAGAATGACGGAGAGGCATAGAGATGACGCGGAGGTGGGGTTGCATAACTCACGTTCTCCGATTCACGAGGATAGTTACACTGCTCGGGAGAAGCGCTCGGGGAAGGAGGCTTCGGATCTCTTTGGTCCGGATTTGTTGCATGCAGTTTTTTCGAAAACAGTGGACACGGGTTCTAGCAGTTGTGAGGAAGTGGATGAGGAAATCTTTGCTGAAAATTTGGAGAATGATGTCCATGTTTTCGAGGGTTCCGAGTATAGGGTGGATTCAGAGGTTTGTCCAACAGAGCCTACTGTTGATGAGATTAGGTTGGATTTGGCTAAAAAAACAGCGCAGTTAGAGGCAGCTATTAAAGCTCAGCGTGTTAAGGAGGCTCTTCAGTCAAACAGAGATTGCGCTCTTAAACGGCCGCGTGGTAGGCCGCCTAAGCGACAGGGTACTCAAACCGGGAAGAACGACCCGCCGGTAGGAACAATTAAATCTAGGCTGCGTGGAACAGAAGAGGTGGAACGTAATCAACAATCTGAGGATTTGATTAACAGACGTATGCAAGAGGCGAAAGAGTTGGGGCATAACCCAATGGGTTATGTGATTGAACAGCGGACGTCGAAGAGCGGCAAAGTTATGAGTAACGTTGCTGACTTTACGGCTAACAGTTGGGCAGCTAAAGTGGAGAGGGGGGAGTCCCAATCCACTAACACTCATTAGTTTTTATGAACTTGCTTGTTTGGAATGTCCGTGGGCTCACGGATGAAACCAAACTTCTTCTGAAAGAGCATTGTGCCTCTTTTTCGCCGTTGGTGGTTGGTATTCTGGAACCTAAAATGGCTTTTCATAATTGCCCTGCTTCTTTTTGGCGTTCTTTGAATGTGGTTCCTTGTCATCAGAACTCCAGAGTTGATATGTGTTCGAATATTTGGGTGTTCGTTCATCCTGTTGTTTCTGTCAGAATTGAGTTATCTACTGATCAGGTTGTTTTATTGAGTTGTGTTTGGCTTCATCATAACTTTAGGGTTGCTGTGGTTCACGGCTCAAACTCTCATATTGAACGGCGCACTCTGTGGCTGGATTTGCTGAATTTTTTTGATGGTCAGACGGTTTTCATTGGTGATTTCAATGCTGTTAAGGGAGCTCATGAACGGATTAGCACACGTCTCCCAAATGCAGCCGCTTGTAGAGAGTTCAATGATTTTATTGCTGCTTCTGGGTTTGTGGAACCCCAGACTTCTGGTCTTCGATTTACTTGGTCGGGCCGGAGGTTTATGCCTTCTCATGTTGAGTCAGTTCTTGACAGGGCAATTATTTCGACTTCTTTTTCCGATAAATGGCAGTCTATAACGTCACATGCTCTTCCCCGTGTGACGTCTGATCATGCGCCGTTGGTGCTTATTTGTTGTCAAGCTAAGCAGACTAGTCGTCGTTTCTTCAAGTTCTTACATATGTGGACTAGTCATCCGGATTTTGAGAGTTTCGTTGAAAAATCTTGGCGGGACACGGTGGACACGCGATGTCCGATTTTTAGGGTTATGTTTAAGCTTAAACGGCTGCGAAAAGAGCTGCAAAATTGGAATAGAACTGTCTTTGGGAATGTTGATATTTCAATCGCTACTGCGCAGCAGGAGTTATTGGAGATTCAGGCTCAGATTTCACAGGAAGGATATACGGATGCGCTTTTTGACGCTGAGGTTTTAGCTCAGGCGAAAATTAATGTGTCTTTATCCAGAAAGAATAGTCTGCTTCGTCAGAAATGTAGAGTCAAGTGGCTGCATGATGGAGATCGGAACAACTCGTTTTTTCACTCCCTGCTTCGTTACAAAAAGAGATCTTATATGATTGCCCATCTTGAGATTAATAATAAGATGGTTTATGATCAGGAGGAGATTGGTGGTCATATTGTCCAGTTTTTTACTAGTCTCTTTGCTGAAGATCAGACAGCGGAGGTGGATATTGTGCACATTGAGGCTGTAATTGAGCACACGGTTTCTTCGGCTCAGAATGCCTTACTGTCAAGGATTCCTGATCAGGAGGAGATTACTGCTGCGGTTTTTGACATGGATCCACACAGTGCTGCGGGTCCGGATGGCTTTTGTGGTCGTTTCTATCATGCTTGCTGGAGTATCATTAAGCAAGATATCTGGGAGGCTGTTAGGAATTTCTTTGTGGCTTCCTATCTTTCGACGGGTTGCAACTCCAATACTTTGATTCTCATTCCGAAGAAAGAGACGGTGAATTCAGTTACTGATCTGAGGCCTATTGTGCTTTCGAATTTCCTTTTCAAAATCATTTCGAAAGTTTTGGCTACGAGGCTGAGCGGTGTGGCGGCGGAGTTGGTCTCCAAGCACCAGTTTGGTTTTGTTAGCGGTCGTTCCATTCATGACTGCATTATGCTTGGTTCTGAGGGGGTGAACTGCCTCAAGCGTTCTCATGGGGGGATTAACATGGCTTGTAAGATTGATATCAGAAAGGCTTTTGATACCTTACGTTGGGATTTTCTTCTTAAGGTTTTGCGAGTTGGAGGCTACTCTGAAACTTTCATCAGATGGATTGATATTATTCTTCGTTCTGCTAGACTTTCAATTCTTTATAACAACAATCTTTGTGGTTATTTTCAGTGTTCTAGAGGCGTCAGGCAGGGGGATCCTTTGTCCCCAATTTTATTTGGAATTGCTGAAGATGTGCTCAGTGTCCTCTTCCAGAATTGTGTTGATTCTGGTAATCTTGTTCCAATGAAAATTACCAGAGGTACTGCTTTCCCTACTTATCTTCTTTATGCAGATGATATTTTGGTATTTGGTCGTGCAACGACTGCGAATGCTCGTAAGATCACTCATATTTTGGAGTTTTATGGCTCTCTTTCCGGTCAGATCTGTTCTATGGAGAAATCTCACGTTTATTTTGGGGACAAGACTCCTAACAGGTTGAAACGTCATATCATTAATATTTTGAAGTTCAGGAAGGGATCTCTGCCGTTCAATTATCTAGGCGTGCCGATTTTCTCTGGGCGGGTCAAAGCCTCTTTCTTTTGTGCAATTCATGATCGGATTATTCTCAAGTTTGCCAGATGGAAGGGCATGCAGCTTTCTATGGCTGGTAGAATTTGTTTGGTGAAGTCTGTGATTCAGAGTTCTATTACGCATTCTATGATGGTTTATCGCTGGCCGAGAAGTCTCATTAAGGAGCTGGATTTGAAGTGTCGGAATTTTATCTGGACTGAAGATGTCTCCAAGAGACCCAGCTGCCCGGTTCGTTGGGCGAGGGTGTGTGCTATTAAGGAGGAGGGTGGTCTTGGAATTCGTTCATTTGATATTATGAACAAGAGCTACTTGATGAAGATGGCGTGGAACATTATTGGTGGGCAGAGTTTCAGTCATCAGATTATGCGCAGTAGATATTTGACGCCGCATTGCCGTCCCACCAAGGCGGCGGCGTCTTCGATCTGGTTGGGCTTGAGGCCGGAAATCACTGAGTTAGTTGATGACGCTTATTGTTATGTGGGTGAAGGAACTTCGATCAATTTTTGGAAAGATGATTGGCTTGGTTACTCTCTTGTGAAGCGCTGTGGTGTCCCGGATTTTCTTTTACAGACGCTGACTTGCTCAGTGGCGGATTATTTTTATGAAGGGGTTTGGCATTTCACTCAAAACTTTATAAATGTCTTCCCAGAAATCGTTTGTGATATCCTGCTTCTTCCTGTCGGGGAAGGTTCGGATAATAGGTTTTGGAAGAATTCTGTGCATGGTACGGTCTCTGCTGCCGCAGCTTTCTCAAAACGCTGTCATGGGTTTCCTTCTGTTAAGTGGGGTTCTTGGATTTGGGAAAATTTCATCCCGGTGCGACGTTCGTTGCTTTGTTGGAGGCTGATTCTTAAACGTTTACCTACTTTTGATTGCCTCATCAAGCAAGGACTGATTATGCCTAATTTTTGTTGTTTTTGCTATAGAAGTGGGGAGTCTATCGATCATCTTTTCTGGCAATGCAGCGAGCTTAGACATGTTTGGGAGGAATTCCTAAACTGGTTTAATTTTAATGGTGAACATGTTGATATCCATAGTTTCTTAGTTGCAGCGTGGAATCATAAGCCTAGCTCCCAAGTTCTGACGTACTGGAAGGCTGGTATTATTTATCTTCTTTGGGCAATTTGGCATCAAAGAAACGAGTGTGTGTTCAAAGGGAAGGTTTTTAGCAGGCAGCGTTTGCTTCAACACATTAGGATTGATTTTAAAGAAGTTGAAGCTAACTTCAGCAAGTTGGGTTGTATGAATAACAGTTGGTCGGATTATTTGATTATTAGGAGGATTGGGGTGGCCTCTAGAGTCTCGCCGCCTCCTTTTTTTGTGAATGTGCATTGGTGGCCTCCGATTCTACAGTGGATTAAGGTCAACACTGATGGCTCTGCTTTGGGAGCTCCGGGGAAGATCGCTGCTGGCGGGGTTTTTCGGGATAATCATGGTTGTGTCCGTGGGTGTTTTCATCAAGATGGCGGCAAAGGGTTTGCCTTTGAAGCAGAGCTTCTTGCGGTCATTCTCGCGATTCAAATTGCGCATGAGCGGAACTGGAGGTTTTTTTAGGTGGAATCAGATTCTACTTATATTGTGAATCTTTTTGGACGGCGGGATAATTTGGTTCCGTGGCGCTTCGTGGCTGCTTGGAAGAAAACCTTGGGTTTGCTTAGAGATTTCAACTTGCAGGTCACTCATATTTACAGGGAGGGCAATAAGCCGGCGGATATTATGGCAAGCGATGTGGTGCCAAATGGTTGGTGGCTCCATACGATTGAGGCTATCAAGACGGCGGTAGGTCTTGACATGGCTTCTCACAGCCACGTTCGTTTACGTTATTGATGAGTTTTGGTTGTGGTTTGGCTTGCGCTTGGGTGGAGCGGTTCATCATGGCCCTCGGTTTTGTTTGCTCTGAGGTTTCGAGGGGTCACGGCGACGCCGTCTTTCCGGCCATGTACCCGTCCTCTTCTTTTCTTTTCTGTTGTTTTGTTCATTTTCTGTGCTTTTGGGAGCCGGAATTTTTTAGGGGCGATGGTTCGGCCGGAGCTTCTGAAAATTTTCCAACTCAGCTTCTTAGGCACCTTTTCTTAAACGAGTACTCATTTTTCTCTTGTTGAGGTTTTAATGAGGCTCGGCCCTTAGTCTCAAGGGTTTGGTTCCGCCGTCTTTTTCTATTTTCCTCTTTAATAAAAATTCTATTTAATAAAAAAAATTCTATGTAGAGTGTAACAGGTTCATTTATATTGATTTATCTCTATTTTCATAGACTTTATAAATTTTTGACGAAAAATTAATTTAGCTTTTATATGTATATATAGATTAGTTAATCTTATAAATATATATTGAGAAAAAAGACTAAATTTTTTCTTTTGGCTAATGGACCAATTTTTATGGTGGGAAATATATCTGATTGAGAAGTGTCCTTATAGGTATTCACAAAAAACTGTCAAAATCCATTTTCACTGTATCATTCCAGAACGATGGTCATTATTTGAGAGAAGAAAGCAAATAAATTGAGAGAAAAAAATGCCCTTATATCCATTCACAAAAAAAATTGTCAAAATCCCCTTTTAGTGCACCATTTCAAAACGATGGTCAATATTTGAGATAAAAAAGCAAAAAAAATGAGTGATGATGAGTAATCCTTACATCAGCTCTGGACATTTAATTATAAGTTCATTTCGAATCATTTATTATTTTGTCCCAATTAATATCATTGTTATTGTAAAAGTGACTAACACAACGCTGGAAATATATGGAGCGCAGTACTATCCCAGGAATTTCCCCAAACAAAAACAGAAGTTGAACGTGATGGCCAGCTTTGGAAAAGAGAATAACTAAAGTCGCCGATGACCATACAACAAAGCAGAATCAGCATTGTCGAAGGAAATAAACATAGTCCAAATCGAAGTCAATCAAAAAGAACTAGACCCAGCGTTGTTTAAGCACGTAGTTCCCAGCGCTGGATAAAGAGATGAAAGGGCACTCGACAAAAGCTGCAAGTTAGTTACTGAGAAGAATATTCGATGATAATGATTGTGATCCTCGTCCGAGCATGAGGAGTACGTGAGTTGAATTAAAATATTTTTTCTACCCTTCACAATATATTCCTTATAAATAGCGATGGCTCGTCATTTGTAAGGGGAGGATATCATTAATACATTCGTCCTGCAATTGCTCTCGGAATTGTTTTCTCAAGTTTCTTTCAAGCGTTTACTTATTCTCAGGCAAACCAGGTCTATTTTCTATGGATTATCAGTATTTTTAGTTAAGGTGTTATTTTATGCATCACCATTGAGAGAATAAGGAACGACAATATTTGAGAGAAGAAAGCAAAGAAAAAATTGAGAGAAAAAAAATGAAAATAGCTTAAATTTTTGACATACTAATATCTTTTTTCTTTTTCTTGTTGACGTTGACGATGGAGGGGTAAGTCAAAATCTCTTACTTAGATGTGAGATTTCTAAAGGAATTTTGTATTTATATTAGGGCATTAGAATCCTATAGAGTCCATGAGATATTAAAATCCTACAAATTTTCAATATCACCATATTTCAATGGATATTTAATTCAGAGTCATAATTGAATGCCAACAGATTTTTAAGGAGTTCTTAAAATGTGAATTGAATACCTATGGACGTTTGAAATACAAAAAAACTTTTAAATTCTAAAGTGAATACACCACCCTAAGGGTGCGTTACTTTGGTTGTAAAATTTTCATTGGAAAATGATGGATAAAAAAATATGATAAAATATTATTTTTTCTCCATTTTTTAATTATATGTTTATTATAGATGAAAAGATAAGAAAATGTTGAAAAATATTTTCACACCCTTATCATAGGATAATATTATTCTACATTGTTGAGAAAGTGAATGAAAATGAGTCGCCCAAGAAGATATTTCACTTTGTCCGGAGAAATTTTTTCATCATAATAAACATATAAGAATGATAAAAATAGATGAAAATGTACATTTTCTCCCATTTTTCATCCAAGTAAACAGACCCTAAATATAAAAATGGATCAATCTGAGTTGGAAACGAGTCTAGAAACAAAGAGTAGATATGTTTGTGAGAAGAGTAAAAGAAGGTTAATTGAAATGTTGGGCTCTAATGGGCTTCAATTTTGGGCCGAAAGAAGAAAATATATACCATCTCTAAAGAACTTTTTGGTCTTTATTTCAGAACTCAAAAAACTCACAATTTATCTCACTTTTTATAATGAAATATCTCATTATAAATATCTCATTCGTTTTTTGAAAAATAATTAAGAGACTAATTAATTAATGGGCCCACCACTCACTCTCTCTCTATACCTACTTCTACAAATTCCAATTTATTTTTCTCTATCCACCTCATTTTATCTACTAATTACACATTTCTTATTAATCTCCGTGCTCAAAAGTAGTGAGACATTTGTAAATGGGACGGAGAGAGTACAAAATAAAAGTTTTCTTACTGCCAAATTTTTCCGCTCCTCTTAATTTTTCTCACCAATCTCTCTCTCTCTCTTATTTTTTTTTCTTTTTCTATTTCAATTTTTTTCAAAAAAATTATTAATTTTAATTTATGCAAAAATATTCAATATAGATTGAATGTTAAATTAAAGATTACGATAAATTTTTTAATTCAATATAAAAATTATAAAAAAAATAAATTTGAAACAAATAAGTTATGATCGTTTAGATTGTTAAAAGTATTTTTTTATTCTTTCTCATTTATCTCGGATACATTTTTCATTTTGTTTTATTTTGTTGGTGAAAAACTAAACAGATATCATTTTTTCCATTCAAAAAAAATTACATGATTATTTAATTATCATTATTTTAAACTTAAATATTTTTTAATTTTACTAGTTTTTAATGTAATTAAGGAGAATAAAATTTCTATTAATTTTAATGTGATTTTGTAAATAAGAATTTATTGTATCTAAAAATTAGAATTTAAAATATTATATAGATTTACTTAATTATGTGTACGAATTATTTATTTATTAGATTAATTGTCTCTAAATCCATAAATTTTGGTCAAATTTTATTTTTCCCATGCATAATCTTTGAACTTTTGATATAAATTCAAAAACTATCTAACTTTGCATAATTTCTAATGAGTTACATTTCCGACGAAAACAAATGCTAAAATTTACGGATGTGGTATAATAAATACTTAAAATATGATATCGACGTGTAATTATTTGTTAATTAAAAAAACGACGTCGTTTCTTCTTTCTCTTCTAAAAGCGAAGGAAATATATTGTTTAATTATAGATGTCCCTCCTATGTCTAATACTCATATATAAGATGTTTTGTATCTCAAAGGCGTAAATGTTATTTTAATTGATAATTTATTATTTAAAAAATTTATTAATTCATTACTTTTATTAGATAATTTATTGAATGGATATATTTATTTATAAACCTTATAAATAGTTATAGATATAAAGTATTTTTTATAGATTTGGGTGACAAATTAATGTATATCAAAATAGATTTATATTTTATAAATATAATAATAAATATGTAACAGGGGTAAAATAGGCAATTCACAAGTTGTACCTTAGATTGCCTTAGGCTATTTTTTTTATTAGTATAGATTTGCATTCCCTATTTATATACTTCCTCCATTTCATTAATCTTGTCCATTTTTTGGGGGCTCAATTATTAAGAAGAGTATAATTAATATAGTAAAAGTGTATAAAGGTGTGGAGTCATATTATTTGTAGTGTAAAATTATTATCAAATATAGAAATAAGACAGAATCAATGAAACAATTCAAAAAGAAAAACATGACAGATTAATGGGACGGAGGGAGTATGTAATTCTAATAATTTGATAACACAAAATCTCATGTACACTCGGGTCGCATCCAAACCCGGATCCTAACCCGAATCTGACCCAACTGAACTATCCTACCTGAAAGTTAAGTGTTAGTGTCATTTATATGTAATGTTAGTATCATTTCAATATAGTATTAGTATTTTTTTACACGTAGTGGTAGTGTCATTTCAATATAGTGTTAGTGTCATTATCGAAATAATATCATTTGAAAAATAAAATAATGTTAGTGTTATTTTCAAAATAGTGTCATTTGTAAAATAAAATAGTGTTAATGTCGTTCCAAAATCGTGTTAGTATTAGTGGCATTCAGTGTTAATATTAGTGCCATTTGAGAGCAAAATAATCTAATTGAATCAGGACCCGAATTGAATATAACTCGAATATACGATACATTCAAGTGTACAAAAGACCACCTCAATTGATAATTGGAAGTACTCTTTTTTTTTGGTGGAGGGCGGGCATACTATGCCTTGATGTCAGTGGAAGTGGTGGATTTTCGGCATTATCAAAAGGATTAATTGCCCCTAAATACACCACATTTCCTTGAATTCTATAATTGCACATCACCTTTAAAATCCGCCTCTAAATACACCACCTTTCCTTGAATTCTACAATTGCACATCACCTTTAAATCCGCCCCAAAATACATCACCTTTATATTTTTTATGTTTTTGCACATGACTAAAAAATCCTCAAGAAATAAATTAAAGTGTTAATTTATAAATTTAAATATCTTTTTAGCAGCGGAAATATAATAAAATAAAATTCTTTATTTATTTTTATAAAGAATTTTATTTTATTACATTTCCGCTGCTAAAAAGATATTTAAATTTATATTTAACACTTTAATTAGATTAGGGTGTTACCACTTTAAATGGCGTGGCTTCCAAATTGGCAAAACTGTGTCGTTTTGAATGTTATGATCGTATGTGTTACCATTTTATTAATGTGGACAATAATTGCATATTCCCACACTAAGTATACTATGTATGCTTATCCCATATTTAATATTTCAGGTAAATAACATTGGATGCGCGTGGAGAGTCGAATGGGCGCGTCGAACCTCTTTAAAAAAAATTTAAAAAAAAATGTTTCTTTCAAACTCATTATATTATTCATGTGGTACTTTTGATTATTGTAACTCTAAATTCCAAATTATATCGAATTCGTGTGAAATTTATTAAAATAAAAGTTTCATTTTATTTTCTTAATGTCATGACTTGTTTATTTTTTTAATTCAAGTTCTTTCTAAAATTTATTAGAGAATATATTTCTTTACGAAAATATATATATATATATATATATATATATGATTTTAAACTTTATAAAGAATTTTATTTTATTATATTTTCGCTGCTAAAACGATATTTAAATTTATAAATTAACACTTTAATTTATTTCTTGAGGATTTTTTAGTCATGTGCAAAAACAGAAAAAATATAAAGGTGATGTATTTTGGGGCGGATTATTTTAAAGGTGATGTGCAATTATAGAATTCAAGGGAAGATGATGTATTTAGGGGCAGATTTTAAAGGTGATGTGCAATTGTAGAATTCAAGGAAATGTGGTGTATTTAGGGACAATTAACCCTTATCAAAAGTCTAAAAGTTATTTTAAACCAAAAAATTATTAGAATAACAATTTAGATAACCTCTTCAAAAAAAAAAAAAAAAAAAAAAAAAAACAATTTAGATATCTTTTAGACTCACTGTCCAAATTACCGCTTTTAATCTTTCTTCCTACTTTTTCTTGGACTTATATCCACCAATATCTCTCTCTTTCTTACCGGCTTCTCTTCTTTCTTTCTTTTTTTGTTTCTTTCTCTCTTCTTTATCTCCAACTTTTTAATGTTTTTTTTTTATATTTATTCTTCATAATTTTTACAAAAAATTGTATACCTATGTCACGACCGCACTTGCTAAGGATAGCAAATTCGGGGAAACCGCGACTAAGGGAGGGAATTTAGGAGCGGGAGTAAGAAAGGGACATATTCGGTTTCTTGATGACTCGACTTGTATAAGGAAATCAATCGAAATATCTAGATATCAATGAAGGCCACAAGGGGACCGTACATAATATTATCCCAAAACGGGGTACTCAATAGTTTTAGTACATTATTAAATAATACATATTGTTTGACATAATATCTTAACATAATCAGTGTTCGCAGCGGAATAACAATTTGAGTATATGTATGAAGACATATACTCTACTCTGAGGTAATCATCCTAGTTTGACAAAGCTCCGCTTGCACACTACATCCTCGATCACCGCTCAACCTGCACATTTAAAAATACATGCAGGGCTAAGTACAAAAGTACTTAGTGGACACTTGCCGAAATTTACATACATGCATAATATTTTATTGTCAAGCCTTTCAACGGTAGTAAAATACGAGGGTTTTCCTTTAAAGACTCGTATTTACCAAACATAATATCATTTCTTTCATCAATAACCCGCGCAGGTATTTTATATCATTAATCACCATATCAGTAACTCGTGCCGAGAGGGAGGCCTCCCTCTACGGACACTATGATCGGCCAACCCGCTAGATGACTCACGATCACAAGGTGTACACTAATTCCGAAGGGATTTGCGGTCCCATCCAGAATCCGAATTCGATTAACATCAGATAGGCAATTAATAATAAAACATAAAGCATTTAGGCATTGACAATATCATTTAAATTCATAAGCATAAAGTCTTAGCAATTCTAATATATATGGTTTTAATTTATACGTAGAAAGCCTACCTGAATAGCCGACTCACGGTTTAGCTCTAACTCTGGTGCTTGACCTTTAATCCGAGAAAATAAAATAAGATTCTAATTCTCGAAAAATCTCAATAAATGAGGATGCGTGAAATGATTATGCATGACTCATATTCCTTTAATTAAATTATGAGATGCTAATCCTATTTAAGGAATTAAAGCTCGTCTTATGAGGTCGGATTATTAATCTTTAATAATCTACTCATTTTAAAATAATCTAATTCACTTACTAATTAATAATTAGTAAGTCTTAAAATCTTCTCTAATTAAAATTAATAGAATAATTATGAAGACCCAATTAAAATAAAATAATCAAGGCCCAAAAGGAATTTAATTCGAGCCCAAAAGAATAAATTCGAAGCCCAGTGCATTAATAATATTAGGCCCAACATTAATTAAATTCTAGAGCCCAACAAATGAGGCCCAAGATAATAAAATCATGAAGTCCAATAAGTGAGCCCATCATCACTCTTAAAATAATTAGTAAATTTTAATATTAATCTTATCTCGTCAAAACCTTAGACTCAAAACATTATCACATAACTATCATTTAGGTTCGAAACTATTTATTCGAACATCAACATGCGCATTAATCATAACTCGTTCTATTTATGTCATCAAGTCAAATATTCCGTCATTTTAAAAATAAATCCTATAATATTACATAGATAAATCATATCATCATAGATCATGCTTTCTTATTTTTAAAATCATTTAATCATTTTCAAATAATCCATATTAATAAGTCATTTGAAAAGAATTAATTTAAATGAGAGTTTAACTCAAAATATTTTATTTTATAAACCATTTATAAATACTTGAAATAAAGAACTCCATTTAAATAATTAATTTAAAGGTCAATATATAATTAAATTAATCAAGCTCAATTTAAATTAATAATTAAGAGCTCAAATAATTTAAATAGATATAAGCCCAAATTAATTAGATAAATTAAGTCTATCATGTTTTTTTTTTTCTTTGAATAAGGCCCAAACAATTAAATTAAAATAGGCCCAAATCCTTTAATTAAATCGGCCCAAGAGTTTAAAAAAAAATCGGCCCAAAAGTTTAAAAAAAATCGGCCCAAAAGTTTAAAAAAAATCGGCCCAAACCCGGCTGAAACCCGGCCCAAACTCGGCTGAAACCCGGCCCAATTGAGAAAGGCCCACTCCTCTCTATCTCTCTCTCTCTCTACCGACATTCACTCTTCTCTCTCTCACAATATTGGTTCTCTCTCTCTCTTTATCCTCACTCTACCGATTCTCTCTCTCTCTCTATCCTCACTCTACCATCGGCTCTCTCTCCCTTCGTTCGGCTGAGGGCGGCGCCGCCTCCGGCGCGCCGCCTCGCCGTCGCCTCCGCTCTCTCTCTCGCTCGATTCCGGCCGCCTCTTCTTCCTCCAAGATCTGCCGCCGCCGCCTGCTCTAACCTCGGCGAGAATCGCCGGCTCCGACGCCTCCCTCACTCATCGCCTCCTCCTTCTCACCTCAACCTCTATCTCTCTCGCTCTCTCGGCCGCTGGAAGTCAGCCGCACGCCGCCGCCTTGGGTGTTCACGGCCATCGCCTGGCCGTGGAAGAGCACGGCCGCCGCCGTTCGTCGTCGGATTCGCTGTGAGGAGCCGAGCACCGTCTCACAAAGGTAAGCCCCCGGATCTCCCTATTCTCATTTTCTTTTTCTTTTTCTTTTTCCTCATCTTTTCCCCTTTCTTGGCAGATCGGAGACAACGGCAGGTTCACCGCCGCCGCTCCGTCGCCGGCGACGAGCCACCGCGGCTGCCGCCTCCCTCTGATTTCGACTCACACACACACAGTAGGTTCAAGCCACAATTTCAGTCATAGCATAGATGATTTGAGCAAAATTCATACATAGTCAGGAAATAATTATCTCTATATGTCCATGTAAAAAGTCAAGATCTTTAATTGTTCTTCAATTAATCACACTGCATATAAACACCTCACTTGCAAATTCAGCCTTTCGAACATCAATGTTAAAACGAGTTTATACACAAGTTGTATGCACATAAAGAGGAATATGAGCAGTTGTATGCGTTGGTGGTTCTTTTGGAGTTATGAACTTGATACAAGAAATGGAGTATTTCGATTTAGAAAGTAACCTTGAATTGGTAGATAATGATTTACTGTTTCTGCATAATAAGCATGAATAATAGGATATCAGAAGGTGCTCTGTAAATGACAAAGAAATGAGATGGAAAAATACTTGTAATAATTACCATGAAGTTTGGTTGGAGGAATGAACGTAGGAGACGTTGAGTATGGAAAATAATGGTGAAAGTGCTGTGATTTTAAAGAAAAATGGGGTGGCTTGGATGGATGAGGATGGTGTAAATTATTCAGCTGACCAGTATGAACATGGACATGGATGAGGGTGGCTTGATAAGTATGAATATGAAATTCTTTCTCAGCATGCGTATGACTGAAATTCTTCAGCATGCGTATGACTGAAATTCTTCAGCATGCGTATGACTGAAATTCTTCAGCATGCTTAGGAACTATTCAAATTTAATCATCAAAATATCTAAGAGATTAATACATTAATTATATGGTTTCAAACTCATTTAAATACATTGACACATACAAGATTAATTCTTATTTGAAGTATAAAATCCATTTGGGCTTGTCAATTTAATAAATTAACTAACCACATGGATCAACTTTAGTAATTAATAAAATTTTCATATTTAACACTTCAATGTTAAATCATCCTTAATAAATTAATGGACTCAAAATATATTTTGAGTACATCGTCCACTTGAAAATAAAAATAAAAATAAATCATCACGTATATAAATCATCAAATTCATATAAGTTCGTATTTTATTAATGGATGCTGAACTCTAATACATCCTTAAATCAGTAATTAAAAGTATATAATCCTTAATAAAAAGTCGGGTCATTACAACCTACAACTTTTAATGGAGGGAATTAAATAAATGGTTAAGTACCAAATACTCCCCTATCGATATCGTCCCTATTACGTACAGGGCCCTATAATCAGGGTAAGCGCTGTTTACTACTTCAACGTGGCAAAATCGAACCAATTTTCCCCCCGCATTTTAACGGTGCTTAACACCGTTAGTTTTTATTTTTTTTTAATTTTTAATTAAGGTGGCCCCTATCTTGTGTTTTCCGACGACAGCGAAAGAGGCCGTTGAGCCGGCGAGCCAGAATCTCACCATCGTCGGTCTTCTTTTATCACCATTCCAGGCCACTAAATTCCATCACCATTTCATCACCGGAATCTCACCAAATTCCTCCATCACCATCAACAAACAACGATAAAAAAAACCTCAAATCTTTAGTGAAAAAACAGATCTATTGAATAAAAATGAAAAAAATCCCTGTTTCCCCCAAAATTCCAGGCCACCTTCGAAATCTCTTCCAAAATTTAGGGCACCGCCACCGTCAATGGCGTCACTGCCTACCGCTCGGCTCCTGTGTGCAGATCGATTGCTAGAGCCCTAACCCATAACATAGATCTACCATGGAGAAAAGGATAGATAGAGAGAGAGAGGGAATAAAGAAATTGAGGGGAAATTGAAAAAGTGAATAGATGTCGGCTATGGTGTTGGGCCGGTGGCGACATCCCCAAAAGTTGAAGGAGCAGGCGGCAATGTCACAAAAGTTGAAGGAGTAGCAACGGCTATGGCTTAGATGACTTGTAGAGAGAGAGTAGCAGCGATGTCACAGTTTTGGGGATTCTTTTTTGTTTCAGTTCCAATCTCGTATCTTGTCATCATTTCTTCTATGAGTTTTGTTCAGGCAGGGGTTGGCGTTGACATGTTGTTGTTCTCAAGTTGATTATCTTTTTTATTTCAGTCGATGGAGAATTTGAAGGAAAAGAAGAGGGGGCGGGACGAGGTGGAGGAGGCGGAGGCTTCCGATGATGAGCTCGCCGACGGCGTCTTCCTACTCTTTTCTTGGGAATTGGAGGGTGAGGCGTGACTGAGTTGGTCCGTGTTGAGTCCCACTTGTCAGAACTCGGGAGTGAGTTCTGACTCGGGGGGAGAAAGTTGGGGCCCACCTTAATTAAAAATAATAAACAAAATATTTATTCTAACGGTGTTAAGCACCGTTAAAATGCAGGGGAGAAATTGGTTCGATTTTGCCACGTTGAGGTAGTAAACAGCGGTTACCCTGACTATTAGGGTCATGTACGCGATAGGGACGTCATCAATAGGGGGTATTTGGTACTTAACCCTTAAATAAATTATGGTATAGGTACATTTTTATTAAAGATTAAGTCGTCTTAAGTATAGTGTGAAATTTATGAAATTCATTTTTATTAAATATAAAATACATTTTTCATTATCAAAAAAGTAATGCTAAACAGCCACATTATGGCCATCCACAATTGACCTAAATAGAAAATATTTTAATTTATTTAACTTATTTTTCAAAATAAAAATAAAATTTAGTTATTTTATCATATTCTCTATATTGTAGTTATTTTTTTTGCAATTTTTTGATAACTTTTTTATTTTTATTAAAAATAAATTAAAAATACAAAATACAAAAAAAATTAAAAAAATAAGTACAATATACAGAATATAATAAAATAATTAAATTTTATTTTTATTTTAAAAAATAAATTAAATAAATTAAGATTTTTCTTATTATACTAGTTTGTGGGTGACCACAATGTGGCTGCATAGATTTATTGTATTTGAAAACATAGAGTTGTGTGGGTCTTGGCTCGAACGAAATAATTTGCTGCTTGCTTTTCGATCTCTCATTCGGTCGAATCTCGCTGCCACCCACTAATAAAGAAATTAAAAACACCTATATATGTAGCGTATATACGATGTAGACCATTCATATACTTTAATAAAATATCTTGTGCCTAGGTCCTAATCGTTAATACTCCATTCGTCCACAATTTAATGCCCTACTTGCTTTAAAAAATCTGTCCACAATTTAATGCCCTATTTTGCTTTATGTATCCTTTTACTCTTCTTCTTTTCCTATATTTACTACCATTTGC
The DNA here is from genome assembly GCF_028751815.1 of Salvia miltiorrhiza. Taxonomy (NCBI): domain Eukaryota; kingdom Viridiplantae; phylum Streptophyta; class Magnoliopsida; order Lamiales; family Lamiaceae; genus Salvia; species Salvia miltiorrhiza. The sequence goes on along the minus strand of NC_080394.1, from coordinate 30,368,466 downwards.
CACTAATGGACCTACCTTAAAACACCTTTATCATTTTTATATTCTATATTTACACTTTATCACTAGTGGACCCACTCACAACACCTTTATCACTTTAGTCAACTACCCTTATATTTCATCCACATCACTTTTTTCAGCTTTATTAGTCTTCGTGCCCACACCAAAGTGAGGCATTAAATCGTGGACGGAAGAAGTATTAACTAAGGGTTGTGAACAAATTCTGAGTTCTTGTCAAAAAAATAAAGAAATTTGAAATTATATGTCAAAATAATGTTTGCCATGTTCAGTTAGGCTCCATTCTCTTTGTGGAAAAAGGGTGGAAAACAAATAATTTCCCTCATTTTCTATCTTTTTCATGTGTTCTCTTTGTTAGCAAATTTTCTCCGGGCAGGGAGGGAAAATATTCCCGGACAGCCCTTTTTCCACATTTTCATTCCAAATCATGAAATATTATCATGACCTATAGGTGTGACAAAATTTTCTCATGATGTACATTTTTTTGATCTTCCAATTTTGCCCTTAACACTAGGAATATCAGTGGGTGGGTCTTATTCGAATCAGAACCATTATTTTTTTTCTTTAATTTTTCTTGCCACCCCACCCCACCCCTACCCCAAACGCCCCCAATTTTTTTTTTGTTTAAAAAATTTTCTCGTCACCCCCACACCACCCCCCCTACCCCATGCCACCACCCCCTCCCTCCCAATTTTTTTTTCTTTTTAAATTTTTTTTTCTCGTCACCCCCCACCCCATGCCCCCATGCCACCCCTCCCCTCCAAATTCATTATTTTTTTTTTATTTTTTAAAAATTTTTCTCGCCACCCCAACCCACGCCCCCACCCACCCTCCCCCCCAATTTTTTTTTCCACCCCCACCCCACCCCCAACCCATCCCCCCTCCCACCCCAATTTTTTTAAAATTTTTTTTTTTCAAAATATATCTCGCCACCCCCGCCCCCATCCAATTTTTTATTTTTATTTTACTCGCCACCCTCATCCAATTTTATTTTATTTTTTCCCGATATTTTTTTTTAAATTTTAAAAAACTGAAAAAAAAAATTAGTGGGGTAGAGGTCGTGAGAAAAATTTAAAAATAAAAAAAAATTGGGGGAAGGGGTGGGTGGGGGTAGGGGGTGGCGAGAAAAATAAAAAAATTAATAAAAAAAATCTTTGGGGCGGGGGGAGAGGGGTGGGTGGCCGTGGGATATGGGGGTGTGGGTGGGGGTGGCGAGCAAAATTAAAGAAGAAGAAAAAAAATGGGGTGTGGGTGTGGGTGTGGTTGGGGTGGGGTAGGAGGAAGGGTGGGGCGGCGAGAAAAATTTTTAAAAAAAATTGGGGGGGTGGGGGTGGGGTTGGGGGTGTGGGGTAGGGGGTAGCGAGAAAAAATTTAAAGAAAAAAAAATTTGGTTGGGTGGGTGGGCTGGGTGGGTGTAACACCCCGCCTATTTATATTAAGTTTAGAATTTATTTTAAACTTAGATTAGGATGATTTACGCCGGAAAAATGAAAAATGATTTATATTTTAAATTCCAACAAAATTTATTTTCAGAAGCCTTTATAAAAATTTAGTCTTTTGAAATTTTGTGCATTTCATAAATTGAATTATATGAATATGTGATTATTCTATATGATTAGTATTTATTTGTACATGATTTAATTTAGGTCTATGTTAAGCTTTAATTTTTGAATGTGTTGGGCTTTGACAAATATTATTTTGGGCCCTAGTTTTAATTAAGCCTTCCTTGTTAATAATTAAGCCCAAAAATAGAAGCCCAACCCACGCTTCCTAGCTGCCAAGTACAGCACCTCCATTTTGACTCCTTCACCCATCTCAATATGCGCCCACTCTTTTGCACGCTTCCTACCATTTTTGACTCCTTCACCCACGCTTCTTACCTTAACATGTTCATCCTACTCCCTTAAATATCCCCCTTATTCATCTAATTCCTCACCCCAGCAACGAAGTTCAAACAAACAAGATCACCGCATAACATATCAGAATTCATTCAATCAAGGTTTTACCTTCTAAACTCCAACTTATTCCCTCTGCATAAATGACAAATACGATGCATCCTATCTATGTATGCTGTTTTACTTCTACAACTTATCAAACCAACAAAGCATGAGAATAAACTGCATAACTTGGATATTACTACACATTTGTGCTTTTACAATGTTATACATTCAAAAGATGATAAAACAAGATCGGTAAATTGAAAAGAAAAATCCAAACTTGTGTCTTGTTATGTCGACTTGTGGTGTGTTTGTTGCTGGTCATGAGAGTCGAGAGTAGAGGGGAGGGCAGCGACGGCTTCTCGCTGTCGTTCGCCGGAAGTCAGAGGGAGATGGGGACGGTACGGTCGGCGGTGGCTCCGAGCTGCTGTCCGGCCGAGGAAAGGGAAGAGGAAGTCAGGAGCTACGGCACGGCGGCTCTGCCCGCTGCTGTCGAGGATGGAGAGAGAGAGGGTGAGAAGGGCGGCGGTGGTTAGTTTCCGCTGCTGCGGCCGCCGGATCTGTAAACAGGGGAGGGTTGAGAGAGAGACGATGGAGGTGGAGGGCGCGGTGGCAGTCCGCTTCTTCTACTGCTGTCGGCCGATTTAAGTGAGGAGTGAGGGAGTTCAGGCAGCGGCGGCTGGTCTGGTGCAGTCGTCGGAGGGAGTTCTGGGTTCGGTGAAGAAAGGGGCGGTGGCGCGGCTTACGGCTGTGCGGTCGCCGGAGCAGCAGGAACAGCGGCGCTCCTCGCCGTTGAAGAAGAAGAGGGATGGGCGTCTGTTTGAGGGAGATAGGAGAACGAGAGAGAGGTGAGAGGGTGGTGCGGCGTTGGTAGGAGACGAGGGAGAAGGGAGTCAGGGAGCGGCGTGGCCGGCGGCGGAGAGGAAGAGGGAAGCGCAGCAGCAGCTGCTGCTGCGTGCGTGTGTGTGCGCCGCTGTGTGTTTGTGTGTGTGAGTATGTGCGTGTGTTTGTGTGTGTTTAAAGAAAAAAGAAAAATTAGGTATGGGCCTCAGATTTTAATTATATTGGGCCTCCTAGTGGGCTGCGAATTTTTATTTTAGTTGGGCCTATACATTAAATTGTTTGGGTCCTTTTTATTTAAGAAATGGACTGCAAATTATTTTTATAATTTATTTACCTTACATATTTGATTGATGATTTAATTTCCTAAATATTTAATTAGACCAAACCGATTTATTTTAATTATTTTTTAAAGATTAAGTTGCATAATATTATTATTATGTGCATATGTATTAAGTGTGATTATTGGTTATATGTTTTAAATCATGAAAGAGATTTGCATTAAAAAAAATTGTGCATAAAATCATTTATGATTAAATTGACTTTATTATTAATTCAATTATTAAAGTAAAATCGAGCAAGGATATTGTTGGTGTCCTTAACTCAAGAATTTTAGTTTTCAAATATTTATTAATTAAATTTAGAAAATCCGGCTAAATGAATCATAGAATGATAAGCACTACAACATGATTTAAGATTAGATTCAGGAGACCTATTAAGATTATAGATTTCTTGTAGGCTTTGTGGATCGTGAGGAGTAGCACTGCTATACCGATTCAGAGTTAAGAATAAACGACAGGCATTGCCTAATCAGGTGGGCTTATTTTCCAAATGTATGGTTTAGCTATTGAGCTTAAATGTTTCAATGAAATGAAAACTGTTTATCCGATAAAATATTTTGTGCACTCTGCTCTGTTTAAGGCTCGCAACAATGAATCGATCGAGGTTCTCTTATGACCTAACACGTTGTTTGAGAATTGTGTACACCTATTAGCTGACCTGGTGGGTTGATCTCCATCGGGCACTAATCATGTATGAGGCGTTATAAGGGTGCTCGACGGGATGTGTTCCGGAGCATTGGGTCCCAAATGGGAACTTGACTGGGTTACGCCCTCAGTTCAAGTAAGCAGGAGTAATGGATCCGTCGGTGGCTAAAAGGTCCGGGATCACAGCGAGTAACGGAAAGGGAGTGTGACAATTGCGCGCAATATAATAAAATGTTTTAACATGCTTAGAAGTTATTTCAATTTAAAACCTTCTAAGTCATGTCAAGTATAATTGGATAAACTGCTCTTATGATTACGAAATGTTTATAAAAATGCTAGCCCACTAAGTACATTAGTACTTAGCCCAAAATTTCTTTCAAATGTTTTCAGGTTGATTGGTCGGTGCTGACGGGGCAGAGCTGAGGCTAGGGTTCAACTCCGTATTTTGTCTTCCGCTGTTGCACTAGCTCTTATTATCTTTTGTTTCTCTAACTGGAGACTTTTATGTTAAGATTCTAAATTATGTTTCTTATCGAGTTTAGACTCTCAACTCTAGCACTATGTTAATTAATATTGGTTATCAGAAGCATGAAACCAAACTTGTGATCCTAAGATTTAGAATGTTATTAATTGATTACTATCAGTTGATTTATGTCTTTCTTCACTCAAAGGGCGTTGCCCGACTTCTTATCCTATTATTTGAATTTCACAAGGTCCTTCCCTTGTTCATTTCTATGATTTTAGTCGCACCCCGATTATAGTTTATTCCTTCAAGAATTGGGGTGTGACAGAATGGTATCAGAGCATAAGTTTTCTTTCATGTCTCTGATAACCGTAAGCTTTTAATGTCGAGTCTAGAATAGTACCTCTAGGCTTCTAAGAAAATTGTTGACCCTCAGCTCGCCGTCACACTGCCGCAACAAAAGGTACGACTTAAAAATTTCAATGATTTTAAATGCTTTCAAAGTTTTTAAGAAGTGCGCGCTTTCAATGTATGATGTTATATGAATTGCTTATCGCTTTCATATTTTTATTTTGAGCCTTTGACTCATATAAGCAATGTATGTATGTATGTCGTGTTTGGGACTACCCGAGCCCTTAACGAATCAATGAATTTATGGTCGAGTCAGATTCCATTAATCTTTCTGGCTTAAGAAAAATTTTATGAAAGGGGCATTTATTGTCCATATGTTTAAAAGTTTCAAAAGAAACAAATGATTAAATGAATGAAAAGTTTTCTGTTATCGTGTTAGGTCCACTGCCTGTACGATATGAATGATGAGTCTCTTACAAACCGTTTGAGTACTACCCAAGGATGCTTTAGAAATGTTAGTCGTGAAAGCTCCGCTTGATCGATTTAAGTAAGAAATGATAAGATAGCAACGTTTAACATAGATATGTTACAACGTAGAAGAAATGTCATGAGATTAAGGTTTCACTTAAGTTATTCCACTTAACTTTAGATTAGTTTCCACATAGAACTAGTCTTTCACATGGTTACATCATAGAAGTGATATATCTCGTGTATATCTATATATGTATGTATGTATGCCGAATGGGTCTTTTCTTCTGTTGATTCTCGTCCGTCAATCAGAATGGAAGGTGTACCAAGAGGACGTGGTAGAGGGCGCGGACGTGGCCGTGGGCGTGGTAGAGGATTTGTGCCCGAAGAGCCTATTCCACAAGTAGCACCAAATCGCACAGCCGAGGAAAAGTTTCGCAAGGAAAAACCTCCAACGTTTGATGGATTGGGCGAACCTGCGGATGCCGAGAAATGGGTTAGGGCAATAGAACGGATCTTCAACTACATCCGTTGTGATGATGAGGATAAAGTGGCATGCGCAACTTATCAGTTGGTGGACGAAGCTGACTTTTGGTGGGAGTCAGTGAGGCGGACAATGACTGACGAACAGTGGGAGAATTTCACATGGGAAGAGTTCAAGGCTGAATTGTATGAGAAATATATACCAGGATGTTACCGACAGAAGAAACAGAATGAGTTTTGGAATCTGAGACAGAAAACGGGAACTGTGACTGAGTACGACAGGGCCTTCAATCAGCTATCAAGATATGCTCCGACGTTGGTGGACAGTGATGAGAAACGCGCAGAGAAGTTCAGAAACGGACTGCGTCACGAGATAGCGATTTCCCTAGCAAGTCAAGGGGGTCTCACATACGCGCAGACATTGAGCAGAGCCCTCACTATTGAGTCATTGTTGCCAAGGGAAAAAGGAAAATCCCCCGAACAGTATGGATTTGTACCATCTCAAGATGGTAGTAAGGGAAAGCGAAAATGGAATGAAGGAACTGGTGGAAACATTGGAAATGGGAAGAAACCATGGGTGGCGAATCAAAATCGGAACCAACATTAGAATCCACAACCTCAAGCAATGGTTCAAACTCCTTGCCCAAAATGTCAAAAACTCCATCCGGGAGAATGTCTGAAAGGAATGAACGTCTGCTATAACTGCGGAGAGGCCGGGCATTATGTCTCGAATTGCCCAAAGAAGGGAGGTGGAGCACCCCAACAACAAAATCCCGGGAACCAACAGCGACAAAACCAAGGTCCTAGAGGAAATCAGGGGCAACCACAATACGCTAGGGCCTATGCCATTAACCAACACCAAGCAGCAGGAGATCACGGAAACATGGCAGGTACGATTAATGTTTTCGACATGTCAATTATAGCTCTATTCAATACTGGAGTATCCTATTCTTTCATTTCATATGCTGCTTGTAAGATATTAGAATTGACGCCACAATCGTCCATAACAACGTTAGAATTAGTACAACTGACGATGAAAGACTGCTACTAAGGACGTCACCGCGAACTCAGAGCTCGATATAGGCGCGGAAACATTTAGACATACTTACATGTTATTCCTATGATAGAATTTGATGCAATCCTCGAATTGGTTGACTTACTCAAGTCAGAGCCACGATACTTTTAAACAAGAGAAAGATCCCTCTTCGATCTTCAGGAGAGGACGAGACAAGTTTCCACGACATAACGACGTACCAGAGTTTGAGGAAAATTTTCTAGTTTGCTAAACGATGTCGCGCTGTTAGGGAATTAAGTACGTATATGATTTAGTGCCGCACAAGAGTTGAGTGGAATGAAAGTCTAATATCCAAACTAGATGACCCAGATATGCAATTTCGAGGACGAAATTTTTATAAGGAGGGAGGAATGTAACACCCCGCCTATTTATATTAAGTTTAGAATTTATTTTAAACTTAGATTAGGATGATTTACGCCGGAAAAATGAAAAATGATTTATATTTTAAATTCCAACAAAATTTATTTTCAGAAGCCTTTATAAAAATTTAGTCTTTTGAAATTTTGTGCATTTCATAAATTGAATTATATGAATATGTGATTATTCTATATGATTAGTATTTATTTGTACATGATTTAATTTAGGTCTATGTTAAGCTTTAATTTTTGAATGTGTTGGGCTTTGACAAATATTATTTTGGGCCCTAGTTTTAATTAAGCCTTCCTTGTTAATAATTAAGCCCAAAAATAGAAGCCCAACCCACGCTTCCTAGCTGCCAAGTACAGCACCTCCATTTTGACTCCTTCACCCATCTCAACATGCGCCCACTCTTTTGCACGCTTCCTACCATTTTTGACTCCTTCACCCACGCTTCTTACCTTAACATGTTCATCCTACTCCCTTAAATATCCCCCTTATTCATCTAATTCCTCACCCCAGCAACGAAGTTCAAACAAACAAGATCACCGCATAACATATCAGAATTCATTCAATCAAGGTTTTACCTTCTAAACTCCAACTTATTCCCTCTGCATAAATGACAAATACGATGCATCCTATCTATGTATGCTGTTTTACTTCTACAACTTATCAAACCAACAAAGCATGAGAATAAACTGCATAACTTGGATATTACTACACATTTGTGCTTTTACAATGTTATACATTCAAAAGATGATAAAACAAGATCGGTAAATTGAAAAGAAAAATCCAAACTTGTGTCTTGTTATGTCGACTTGTGGTGTGTTTGTTGCTGGTCATGAGAGTCGAGAGTAGAGGGGAGGGCAGCGACGGATTCTCGCTGTCGTTCGCCGGAAGTCAGAGGGAGATGGGGACGGTACGGTCGGCGGTGGCTCCGAGCTACTGTCCGGCCGAGGAAAGGGAAGAGGAAGTCAGGAGCTACGGCACGGCGGCTCTGCCCGCTGCTGTCGAGGATGGAGAGAGAGAGGGTGAGAAGGGCGGCGGTGGTTAGTTTCCGCTGCTGCGGCCGCCGGATCTGTAAACAGGGGAGGGTTGAGAGAGAGACGATGGAGGTGGAGGGCGCGGTGGCAGTCCGCTTCTTCTACTGCTGTCGGCCGATTTAAGTGAGGAGTGAGGGAGTTCAGGCAGCGGCGGCTGGTCTGGTGCAGTCGTCGGAGGGAGTTCTGGGTTCGGTGAAGAAAGGGGCGGTGGCGCGGCTTACGGCTGTGCGGTCGCCGGAGCAGCAGGAACAGCGGCGCTCCTCGCCGTTGAAGAAGAAGAGGGATGGGCGTCTGTTTGAGGGAGATAGGAGAACGAGAGAGAGGTGAGAGGGTGGTGCGGCGTTGGTAGGGGACGAGGGAGAAGGGAGTCAGGGAGCGGCGTGGCCGGCGGCAGAGTGGAAGAGGGAAGCGCAGCAGCAGCTGCTGCTGCGCTTGCGTGTGTGTGCGCCGCTGTGTGTTTGTGTGTGTGAGTATGTGCGTGTGTTTGTGTGTGTTTAAAGAAGAAAGAAAAATTAGGTATGGGCCTCAGATTTTAATTATATTGGGCCTCCTAGTGGGCTGCGAATTTTTATTTTAGTTGGGCCTATACATTAAATTGTTTGGGTCCTTTTTATTTAAGAAATGGACTGCAAATTATTTTTATAATTTATTTACCTTACATATTGATTGATGATTTAATTTCCTAAATATTTAATTAGACCAAACCGATTTATTTTAATTATTTTTTAAAGATTAAGTTGCATAATATTATTATTATGTGCATATGTATTAAGTGTGATTATTGGTTATATGTTTTAAATCATGAAAGAGATTTGCATTAAAAAAAATTGTGCATAAAATCATTTATGATTAAATTGACTTTATTATTAATTCAATTATTAAAGTAAAATCGAGCAAGGATATTGTTGGTGTCCTTAACTCAAGAATTTTAGTTTTCAAATATTTATTAATTAAATTTAGAAAATCCGGCTAAATGAATCATAGAATGATAAGCACTACAACATGATTTAAGATTAGATTCAGGAGACCTATTAAGATTATAGATTTCTTGTAGGCTTTGTGGATCGTGAGGAGTAGCACTGCTATACCGATTCAGAGTTAAGAATAAACGACAGGCATTGCCTAATCAGGTGGGCTTATTTTCCAAATGTATGGTTTAGCTATTGAGCTTAAATGTTTCAATGAAATGAAAACTGTTTATCCGATAAAATATTTTGTGCACTCTGCTCTGTTTAAGGCTCGCAACAATGAATCGATCGAGGTTCTCTTATGACCTAACACGTTGTTTGAGAATTGTGTACACCTATTAGCTGACCTGGTGGGTTGATCTCCATCGGGCACTAATCATGTATGAGGCGTTATAAGGGTGCTCGACGGGATGTGTTCCGGAGCATTGGGTCCCAAATGGGAACTTGACTGGGTTACGCCCTCAGTTCAAGTAAGCAGGAGTAATGGATCCGTCGGTGGCTAAAAGGTCCGGGATCACAGCGAGTAACGGAAAGGGAGTGTGACAATTGCGCGCAATATAATAAAATGTTTTAACATGCTTAGAAGTTATTTCAATTTAAAACCTTCTAAGTCATGTCAAGTATAATTGGATAAACTGCTCTTATGATTACGAAATGTTTATAAAAATGCTAGCCCACTAAGTACATTAGTACTTAGCCCAAAATTTCTTTCAAATGTTTTCAGGTTGATTGGTCGGTGCTGACGGGGCAGAGCTGAGGCTAGGGTTCAACTCCGTATTTTGTCTTCCGCTGTTGCACTAGCTCTTATTATCTTTTGTTTCTCTAACTGGAGACTTTTATGTTAAGATTCTAAATTATGTTTCTTATCGAGTTTAGACTCTCAACTCTAGCACTATGTTAATTAATATTGGTTATCAGAAGCATGAAACCAAACTTGTGATCCTAAGATTTAGAATGTTATTAATTGATTACTATCAGTTGATTTATGTCTTTCTTCACTCAAAGGGCGTTGCCCGACTTCTTATCCTATTATTTGAATTTCACAAGGTCCTTCCCTTGTTCATTTCTATGATTTTAGTCGCACCCCGATTATAGTTTATTCCTTCAAGAATTGGGGTGTGACAGTGGGGGTGGTGAGAAAAATTAGAAAAAAAAAATTGGGGAGGGTGGTGTGGGTGGGGGTGGTGGCATGGGGTGGGATGGAGTGGCGAGAAAAATTAAGAAAAAAAAAATTGAGGGTGGGGGCGTGGGGTGACGAGAAAAATTAAAAAAAAAAAATTGGACGGGGGAAGGGGGTGGATAGGGTGGGCGGTGGGTGGGGCTGGCGAGAAAAGTTAAAAAAAATGGGGGGGTGGGCCAGTAGGGTAGGGGTGGTGGTGGGTCAGCGGCAAAATTAAAAGTATGGCATAAACAATATTTAACAATTTATCCATCATTTTTCAATAAAAAGAATATGTGTATAGGATAAAAGAAAATTTTTCATAAAAAAGAACATGAGATAATAAGAATAGAAATAATAAAAAATTTCCATATTTTCATTTCCATGTTTTTCTTATAATAATTTTACAATCAAACATAAGGCACACTTAGATTACTAATTCTGAAGAGAGAGAGAGAGAGAGAGAGATGTGAAACGAAAGTAAGAGCATTGAATATGGCTAGGTTGGATGGGATTTAAAGCAAGAAAAAAAAACAGATAGTGCTGAAAGGGATCTGATACCATTGTTTTGTGCACCATTTATTCCATGGCCAAGAAAAATTCGGCATGATTGTTTCATTTCAAGCAGAATATGTTCCAAAAGCATCTCCCACACTTCAAATTATTCTCACCCCTTCCCATCCCATATCCATATATAACAGTTAAGAAACCAACTTTTTCTCTCAAAAAAAAAAAAAATTAAGAAACCAACTTTGCTTTTTGGTCCACTACAATTGAAAACCAAGCACATGTATCCTTCTTAATTAAATTTTAGGTAAATATTAATAAATAATTTAAAATATCCGCCGACTCCAGATGGCCGCACCAGAGCTATTGTAAAAATAAACCACATGCTTAATGAAAAGATTAATTGACGTAATTTTTCAAGTGATCGTGAGAAATATATATAGTATGCGACGAAAAACAACTTGACTCAAATTATTCCTATTTTTCAAATCCCTTTAGTTCTTTTTTTAAGGCAAATCCTTTAGTTCTTGTGTATCACAAAGTTGATCAAAATTAAGCGGATAGTAAAGTCGGAATGAAAGACTACTAGTAGTTTTCTTATCTTATTTTGACCGAATTAATTTAACCTACATATATATAATCAAACGTGTCATGAAGGTACATATATATACAGTTTTTGAACGAAGAAACTATATTTGAACAACTATTTTAATTTTGTAGCTACTAGATTTAATACATAGGAAATGAGAAATGAAACCAATGATCAACTTAGTGTAACAAATTATGAAAGTTGATAGATAACTTAAACATCAAATTTTGTGCGTTAATTTGGAGATGGCTTGAGTCGCCCTATAAAAACATGAGTAGTTCACATGATTTCTGGCGTAAATAAATAAATACATTCAAGATTGCAGGCCCAGGAGCCTGCAAAACGTACAATTTGAACCGTTGTTGTTTGTCTGCTATCCAATTTAATTCATCACTTGTTAGCCTACAAGGAATTTCATTAATGTTTTGGTCGTGCCAACTCTTCAATATTAATTAACTGTGATAATTGGATTCACTAAAATTTCATTACATATAGAAGCAAGTGCTTGTTTTCCCATGTAATAATTAATTAAACCTCTGTTCATCTGTTAAACTACAGAAAATGTTGCTGTTCCATTCAATATTTATATGCACACGCACAGACACAGTCACACAGGCTAAGGCACAGACACAAAGGGTAGTGTTAAATTAATGTGTTGAACAAGCAATTGTTAATTTGTTATATATACATAGAGACTTGAAATAAAACAAACAAAAAAAGGAAATTAATATATAAACTAGAAAACAGTAGGCGTTGTTTGTTATGTTATGTGAATTAGCAGGATAAAAAGAGGAAGAATCTAGGGTCTTTTGAGAAAGGCAGTATCAATATGAGATTAAAGATGAAAAGCATGGATATATTGCAAGCAGCGACAGCCATATGCCCCAACAGCAGCAGCATGGAATTAGAAGCATCCAGCAGCGCCCTCGCCCTCGCCGGCAGCAGCAGTCCGGCAATCGACAGATACAACCCCATCATCAGAGACTCCCGCAGATGCGCCGCCACCCCTCTCCCGCCCTTGATCCACAAGAAAAACGTTAATCCCAGGAAGAGCTGGAGCTGCGCCAAGCCCGGCGACTTCATCAGCCCCCCCGGCTCTACCAGGTACTTGTTGAGCGGAAAGGAGCTGCTCACCGCTTTGGACCCGCCGCCCACCTCCATAGATGACCTTGTCCTTAATAATCAAACAAATTCCTCCTCTCCCTCGCCGGATCAAGTCCGTTTTCTCGCCCGCCTTAAATCTCTCTCAACTGCTTCAATTCTTGGATTGGACTGGAATTGATTTTGTGCTTTTGCAGGTGGTAGTTCTAAGAGTGTCCTTGCACTGCAGAGGCTGCGAGAGGAAAATGAGGAAACATATTTCTAGAATGGAAGGTGTGCGTTTCTTACTTTTTTTGGTGAACATTTTTTCATGTATATATTCAGTTGTACATGGTGGTGTGCAGGAGTGAGGTCCTTCAACATAGATTTTGCAGCGAAGAAGGTGACGGTGGCCGGAAAGGTGACGCCGTTGGAGGTGCTGTCGAGCATATCGAAGGTGAAAAACGCGCAGCTATGGGCTCCCACCATATCATCGGAATTCAAAGGCGCTTGGGTTACAGACAAAGCCGCTTTTGTTGGAGTAGCCTAGTCTTCACTCCATCTTGTTTGTAAATTCACACATTATTTCAATTGCAGCTTCTGTTGATCAGCCATCACTATTATGTTTCATCTTTTAGATTAAGCTTCCTCTGCTTCAATTACTATTCAATACTAGCCACGCTCTTCTTTTTCTTTTTCTTTTTTGGTTTTCTGCCTCCAAATTTAGTGAACTATAGCTAAACTTACGTAGATTAATTACTTATTGATTGTGCAGTACTGGATGCAATTGAGCTCATCATAGAACAAAATGGATTATATTGTGATAATTTAACTAGGTCATATACCTCATCAGTCATCCCCAAAGTACAAAATAGATTGAATAGTAACAATTTTCAAGGACATGCCTAAATAAATATTGAAAAATGTGTCATGCCCAGTTTATTTTGGAGGATTAGCCTTGATAGATAAAAATAAGACTAATTCCTTGTTTATTTTGATGAATTGAAACTTTGAAATAATCTTGATTATTTCTATGACTTGAGTTAGTTTTGCTTGATTCGTATTCTATTAAAAACGTGGAATTAGAAAAAACCTACTTTTGAGGATAAAAATACTCAACTATAGGGGTGAGCAAAATCGGACCAAAACCGACGAACCGGACCGAACCGGTCGGTTTTTCGGTCCGATCCGGGCCGGTTTTGGTTCAATGTTTGGTCCGGTCCGGTCCAAATTTCCTGGACCGAATTACAGTCGGTTTGGTTTCGGTCCGGAGGAGGGCAAAACCGATGAAAACCGGACCGAATCGAATATATGTATATTTAATATATATTTATTATTTTTATTAATATTATTAATTATTTATAGTATTCTAAAACTCAGAAACCCTAATATTATTAACATTTTATGGATTTTTGTGGTATTATTGAATTATTGTTGTTAAACAGGTTTTATATGTGTAAAAATGTGTTTTTTTGGTTTATTTCGCAAACTGCCCAAAATTTCGGTTTTGGACCGAACTGGACCGAGAACCGACAGCGGTTTCGGTCAGGTTCCGGTTCGATCCCAGTGTTTACGTCGGTCCGATTCGATCCTAAAATTTTTAGAAGTTCGGTCCTCGGTTTTGTCGGTCCAGTTCGGACCGACTGCTCACCCCTACTCAACTATACATCGTATCAATCATGCAAAGTAAACATCCAATGTAAAAGTGAATAAATCTTTTTAAAAATAATATATAATTGAATAAATATATATGTAATTGCTTAAAATTACAATAAAATCTTACAAAAAAAAAACTCTATTTGTCTCTCAAATAACTTCCTAATTTTCTTTTTTGGTTCGTCCCAAAAAGAATTTTCTTCTCTATTTTTAGATTATACCCTACTAGCTACCAATAATACTTTATTTACCCTTATTCTTTTATTTTTTTTCACTATTCTCAATACCTCATTCTTTACTCTATACTTATTTATCTTAAAATTTTGTGTCCCTTCCTTATAAAAAGTTATTTAAGAAACAAAAAAGGTATAAAATCTTTTAATAAAAATAAAATAAGAAATACTGAAATAATGTGCACAAGTTGTTGGGAACCTTGTGGAATATCCTAACCCTTGTTTTGATGATACCAAAATTCATAGGACTTAAATGTAATAGACTAGAATCGTTTTTGAACTCAAGTGTTAGAGTTCGTTTCTAGTTTAGTTGCGGTGTCAAAGACTGAAGACTGAAGACTGAAGAACGAAGACTGAAGACTGAAGACTGAAGACTGCAGTTACCAACTGAAGTATCAGTTGAAGAATCAGTTGAAGACTGATTATTTAATGCGCGCCATGGACTGATACTAAAGTCAAGTATCAGTTGAACATTCCTCCTAGGACTGATCTTCCAACATTCAGAGGAAGCCACGTACGCTCAAGTACAGCCGCATTAAATGCAGAGATATCTCAATATCTTATCTCTGCAGAGGTCATTCCTATCTGGTGGTTACTTTTCAGAGATGTCACATCTCCTGTCCATCAAAGAGAGCCGTTTCCACACAGACAAGGAACCTCGAAGATTGAAGCCTCAGCCCAAATTCGAATTGCTCTCCAACGGAAGAAATCTTGAGGACGATTTACGCCAACGGATCTATTCAAGAGTTCTCCTACAAATAGCGCTCGAGGATCACTTCAATCTTCACCGATTCAACGACATAAGCTGAAGCTCTGCCGAAATAGCTACTCAGCCTAAAGCTTAAACCGCCCAAAGCTTGAATCGAAGAAGAGAATTCCAAAGCCAAAATCAGTCACTGCTGATTACATACATTCTCTTAGACCCTAGGCATATATTCTGTGTACCCAGAAGCCAAAGGTCAAACTTGCTTCAAAGAACTTGTTCTTTGTAAGTATAGTTGGCACTCGTTTAAACCTCTCCCCCATAAGAGTGTTTGAGTGACTCGGAGTTTCAGAAGGTGTTCTGAACTCTGATAGGGAAGTCTGAGCACGAGGTGTGCTTAGCAAGGAAATCCTGCGCGAGCTGTGTAGGTGCTGAAATCCTGCGCGAGGTGTGTAGGTAGGGAAACCCTACGCGAAGTGTGTAGGTGCTGAAGAGAGAGCTATCTTCAGTTCACGGTTTGCAGTGCACCCGGGAAGCACTTGCGGAGTGGATTGTTGGTCTGATCAACCAGCCGTGGATGTAGGAAAGAGTTTTTCCGAACCACGTAAAAGTCTCTGTGTTATTTACAGCTTTCAGTTTTATATTCATAACTGTGTTATTTCAATTGATAAAACTGAATGCTGACTAACTGAAAAGAGAAACCTTAATCCAACTATCTGCTCCACCGAGGCTATTCGAAACTAAGTTTAATTTCCGCTGCGTATGATATCAATCTGACTCACTATCCTCTGATAGTAAGGAAGAGAGATATCATCTTCATCTCTGCAAACACGACTGAAGCCCTTACGTGGATCAGTTAAGTTCCAGTGACTTAACTGATAACTCTTTACTGAAGAGCTTTCAGTATCAGTCGTCAACCCTGTTGGTCAACACTTATTTCGGTTAAACAGATGTCTTGTTTGCGTGTAAAGTTTCGTTTCTATCTCTGACTGAGATCCCTCTGATTGAGGTTTGTAGATAGTCATAAAAATAGCCTATAGGTGTATTCCCCTCCCCCATACACCTATTCGAGACCCCCCGGACCCAACACAAGTTATCTCTTGTTAACGTACCACCGCTCACCTATCCACCGTGAGACGAATTAACGTGTCTACCATTATGGTAAGTTACGTGGATAGAAGAATCAGCCCTTCAATCCTCAGACTCTCATATTGGAGGTGTATTGGTTTGAGATTCAGTTGGATTTTTTTGGACTTTAAAAAGTCCATAAATTTTTGTGGGTTTAGGAAATTCATAAACTCTATGCAGAGTTTGGTTGACTTTTTTTTATTGATTTTCATGGATTTTCACCGACTTGATAGGAATTAGGAAGGCAGCAACCTAGCGTCGGCTGGAGCTTGTGCATATCGGTGATTGAACGTGCATCCCGTGTGCATGTCCACTTTATGGTCGTCTCTCAAGTGAGCAACAAGATAAGGAATGTCCCCTGCTAAGTGTTACTATACACTCAGATCCAGCGTATGGACAACTATATGGTCACTCAATTTTGAAATTAATTTTACTTGAAAATTACCTTTTTAATATATTATAGATTTCCGATCTGATTATATATGTAGATTGAAAATTTGAAATTTGATTCTGTAATATTCTCCCTAATATACCTATGATATCATAATATCTTGTTTGGTAAGAAGTAATACGAAACATATGATCCTTTATAAATTAAAAATCCAAAAATATTATATTATACTGATTTCAAGGATTCAATATACCACCTCAACGGGTAGTATACATAATACAAATCTTAATTGTAACTATTATTAACTTTATATAGTTTTAAGAGTTAATAGTATTTTATGTCCTAAACTTTCAGCATTTTCCATAAAATGTCATGAACTTTAATTTTCTCCTAAAAAATTTCTAACTTTCAGTTTTTTTCCATAAAATGTCTCGCTATACAAAATTCGATGATGAAAATATGACTTATCTCGCCGAATGTAATATTTTGGGGACCATCATTGTTGGAAAATTATATTAGAAACTTACATTGTTGGAAAACATTGAAAGTTTGGAGTTTTTTGTCATCTTTTCGTCATGGAATTTAATATATCTAGATATTTTATGGAAAAAACTGAAAGTTCGAGGATTTTTAAGAGAAAATAAAAATTCGGGACATTTTATGGAAAACGCTGAAAATTCGGGACATAAAACACTATTAACCCTAGTTTTAATACATCATGCCCAACAACATACTCTCTCCGTCTCAAAAAAATATAAACATTTTGTCATTTATAGGTGTCTCACAAAAACATGAACATTTTGATTTTGTACATTATCCTCTTACTTTTTATCCCTCATTTTAATACTTATTCACAAAAAAACCATTATGACCCACCACTATTTTTCCTCAATTAATTTATTACTCTCATAATACTTTATAAAGTGAGATTCATTTTTCAATCATAATAACTCTTAACTAATATTTTTTAAAAACTGTGTCACTCTCAATTTTTCATGTTTTTATGAGACAGAGGGAGTATTATATTTTACAGATATTTTTATGCATTATACCAAACATGATATTAATATGACATATAGTAAAAGACATCTCAGTCAATCATATCACACTTAATCCCCTATATGTGGCAAAATCATAGTCAGCCATAGGATACATGAAATCAATACCCACAAATCATGTATCCTATGGCTTATAGTATTTATTTAGAGGGCGGAATTTTTTATCGGTTCGAATCTTAAAGGGAGCTAAAATTTTACCAATTTTTTTAATATTGTTATTCATTAGCATACACTGCCTTATTCAACACTATATATTGTCTTATTCATTGTATTCATGATCTCACGAAAAATAGCAATCTCACTAGAGTGCACCATATATATATATATGAAAGATTATACACAACATGCATTGCCATGAGATAACTGACGCACACAGATTGCTTAATCACTTGTAACTTCAGATTAAATTTGAGATTTATTCTCAATTCTTGTACCCCCAAGCTTTTCATCTACCTATGTTACCAACTATCCTATTCCAGTTCAGTTGAAAAGCTACGCATTAGTTACATATAACCTCAATTATCATCTCATCTATCAACAATCCCTCGATTTCATTACCTAATACCTCGATTTCTGCTCTAGATTCTGACCACAGCATCTCTCTATCTAGTTCTCCATCACCGCTGCCGTAGTCTTGGTTGATCAATCTCTCAAGATCATCTTGAACCCCCTGCCATTGCAGATTCGACCCCAACACTTTTGGCATCACCCAGGGGCACACATTCACGCGCTGCTGGAAAATCTCCACCACTGCTGCATTTATTTTGTCGAAGAGCAACCTTCTTTCCGACCTCAATCCGCTTGTCTCATCATTGTATTTCTTCTCCAACTTGTCGAACAACTTGGGGTCCAACGGTCTATTTGAGGAGTGCCACGATGTCCTCAACATGTGAAAGTAGGATTCCTCAAGACCAGACTCGATCAGCACATCAAGAGCATAACAAGTCCTCCAGTTGTCAGCTGCTAAGACATGGTCTCCTTCAGAAAGTACCGGAGATAGTTGCGCTTCTTCTTCCTCGATGGGAACAAGTGCCGATGTCTCAGCATATGTGCCTGACTCCAACTTGAGGAGTTTCAGTTGCATTCGCAGTTCTGCATCAGAGGATCAAAAAGAACAATTGAGAAGATCATCATTGTTGAAATCAAGAATCAAGGAGAACAAAAAACTTCAATAATATTAAGAAATGCTAGTACAGGACAAACCAAGGACCACGAAAAAAGCATTCTTTAGAAATTATGTAGACAACTAGTGAAGGGCATAAATGGTTGTCAGCTAAACAAAATAAACATGTCTTTCTATCAGGATACGAAGCTCACACATACGTCCTTATGATGCAAAGACAAAAGAATAAACAAGATTCAATAGAAGTATATCACCAACCAAAATTTGCAGTGTATAAAACTTTATAATAAGGCAATGCCATGAAGCTAAACTGTCTATATAGCTAAACAGAAGGTTATTATTTCTTAAAAAGTGAACTTGGACATCCTAGATTTCCTACATACAATTATTATAGTCAAGGCTGGAGGGTAAAGATTTCATACCATGAAGTTCAGCACTGACTCTCTCAAAACTTTCAGAAGATGGCGTATCTTCGCTACAAGGAACATCAAGGACTGAAATTGGACTAGGAAGGACTGAAATTGGACTAGGATGGTCGGCTTCCTTGGAGCTTTCAGAAGATTCTGGCTCAGCTCTAAGGCTCTGCAAGTGAGGAGATCCTTGATTAGGCGATTCCTTGTACAGCTCCTGAAAAATGAAAATATAAGATTGATTAAGTACGTACTAAATTATAAAGCACCTAGTAGGGACGACTCCAGATCTCAAAAAAATCCAATCATCGTGTAACGAGCAAATTTTGACAAGGAAACTCAATTTCGACTATGGAGGAGAAGAAGATATGCGCTCATGTCAAACAAGGTGCATCACACAAGGAAAATATTACTTATCTACCTTTTTAAGATATTTAAGCAATATAAACATTAAATAGAAGCCATCGTATTGCATACCACAAAGGACTATAACCAGAAGGAACTTTGTAAACAAATTTTTACATAAGAGACTTTCTCTACAGATGAATTTATTAATGTGTAACATGAGATGAGACCTAAAAGCACGCTGAAGTGGCAAAATTGGCATAATTTGGAAAACACCTTTATCAGTTCCAGTAGCCCCACATTCACTTATTAAATGCAAAGCAGCGGAGGGATATCTAACATATATATGAAACTGGTGAAGAAACTATCTGCGCTTCAGGTGAAAGACTAGGCTAATCATCTACCGTCAAATACATAAGTATTTATAACTCAAGTTGAGGAAAGGTAGCAAATATGCACTCTATTCAATGCAAAGCAGCAGAGGGATATCTGACATATATATGAAACTGGTGAAACTACCTGCGCTTCAGGTGAAAGACTAGGCTAACCATCTACATCAATAAAGAAGAAGTATTTATAACTCAAGTTGAGGAAAGCTAGAAAATATGCACTCTAGCTCGTACATTATCATGTATAATACCTTAACAATTAAACAGAAACAACAGTAAAAAATTAAAAGGAGCTCACACAAGAAAATATGCCTCTGCACACATACAAAAAATGAAAATCTACAAGTCAGTGAAGTAAAGAAAGCAGGGGCGTTTTAAATTCCAAGTAAAAGTGGGAATAACAGATATGAAGCACGCAATCATAGTCCAGCTATGCCATAGGCTGAAGATCAAGATACTTCAGTTGAAGGAAGTCAAGACCAAACCTGGAGACTAGAACCCTCTTGGTTATGATCAGCAACTTTGTCACTTGCTATGGTTGAATGTGACTGCTCTGGAAGAATCTCGGAAGATTCAGAAGACATATTTGTGCTTCCAGGATCTGAAATCATCATTACATCAACCACAGTGACTTCACAATTGTCAGCCTTTTCAGCCATTGGAAAAATGGGCTGCTGTTCAGATAAGTCCTTGGTGTTTGGTTCCATCTGAATCTCAAAATTGGCTCCCGACGAAGAGTCTATCTCATTAGCAAATATGTGTTGACAGGGATGAGACGTCTTGCTCCTGGACTTTGAATCTTTAGCTAAATAATTTTCTCTGTGACTTAGATTTCCCTTTACAACCTTACTTCTACAACGATGTACAGAATCACTACGCATCATGCTTTTGTCTTCAGCCAACTTATTATTATTGGGGTTTCTTCTGTGGCTTCTTCCTCTCCCACCAGTGGGTGGAGGAAGCGACCTCGACCTAGAGGAGTTTCTGCGTATTTCATCCTTCCATCCATCCCTACTGCTGATACCTAAAGGAACATCCAAAATAGCAGTTCCATTACTACCAAGTTCTTTACTTGGTCGGCCAGGACTCATCTTAACATTTGACTGGCAGGGCCTAGTTTCCTTATTGGGCAAGGCAAGCATTTCTCCTAATGTGCTGCCCCTATTAATCATTTCCAAATCCTGATATTTGTGAGTCATCTTCCATCTCTCAGATAGTCGCTTCTTTGCTTCCGTATTTACAGGCGATTCGCCTAAATGAGAAGATGGATATCTGCACATGCTACTATCGTCGAAGGACCTTCTAGCAGATAATCTGAACACCTCAGACTCACTATCAGAATCACTTTCATTAGCATCGTATGAGCTCTCATCTCCCACATATCCTCTGTATGCAGTAGATTTTGCATCTGTGGTCTCATCACAGCCATCTCTCATTCTCATCGTAATTTCCCTGGCTATTTCTCTAGCTTCTTTTGACATGGACTTTGATAATCCTGCATTATGAGATGAGTCTTTCCTTCTTCGTAACACTGTTGCAGCACTACCAACATTTGTATATTCCTTGATTTTCTTGAAGCCAGGTTGATAATTGTGTGAAAGATCTGGTGATGATAAAGATGTGCCAGCATTCTGAATTTTCCCAAGGTTTGGCTTCAAAACAACAATCCTAGTAGGAATAATATGTTCGTCTTTCCTCTCTTCCACTTGAATCCTTGATGAATTGCGAACTCTGTGGCGACTGTGTGGTTCAACATCCAAGAGCTATTCTAACTGAAGAAGCTCCACCATCTCCTGAAGAAATCAAGAAATATCGAAGATGGTTTGAACTCCACTCTAAGGAGAACATCATTGGAGAACCATCAGATGGCGTCAAGACTCGGAGATCTATGTGCAACCTCGTCTTCGACATCAACCAGAACTGCATCAACGAAGATAAGAATTTCAGCTGTTTCTTATCAACTACAGAGCCGAAGGATATTGAAGAAGCTCTGAAGTCCACAGAATGGGTCATCGCAATGCTAGAAGAACTCAATGAATTCAACCGGAATTCTCTTTGGGAGCTTGTGGATCGACCAGACGATGCAAAGGTGATTGGCTTGAAATGGATTTTCAAGAACAAGAAAGACGAAGAAGGAAACGTTGTGAGAAACAAAGCAAGGCTTGTGGCTAAAGGATACAGTCAAGAAGAAGGAATCGACTACGACGAGACATTTGCCCCAGTTGCCAGATTGGAAGCAGTCAGACTCTTCTTAGCTTTTGCAGCTCACAAAGGTTTCAAGGTACACCAAATGGATGTCAAGTGTGCATTTCTCAACGGAGTGCTCACAGATGAAGTCTATGTAGAACAACCTCCAGGATTTGAGGCTGCTGGACCAGAAAAGGTGTACAAGCTGAAGAAAGCGCTCTATGGGTTGAAGCAAGCACCAAGAGCGTGGTATGATACTCTCTCGGAGTATCTGATTGAACAAGGCTTCAAAAAGGGATCTGTGGACAGAACGTTGTTCACTCTCAAAGAAGGAGAAGATCTCTTGCTTGTTCAAATTTATGTCGATGACATAATCTTCGGATCCAAATCCGAACACATGTGCAATAAGTTTGCTGACATCATGAAGAACAAATTCCAAATGTCCATGATGGGAGAAATGAATTTCTTTCTCGGATTGCAAGTCAAGCAGACCAAAGAAGGAATACTGATCAGCCAGTCCAAGTATGCGAAGGAGCTGATAGCTAAGTTCGGTATTCAGCACATGAAGTCAGTCAAGATCCCAATGAACACAAACTGGAAAGTTGATCCAGGTTCAGAAGGAAGCTCTGTCTCTTCGAAGAAGTACAGAGAAATCATTGGATCTTTGCTGTATTTGACTGCGAGCAGACCATATATCGCATTTGCAGTCGGGGTTTGTGCAAGATATCAATCAGATCCTAAGGAAGCTCATTTAGATGCAGCTAAGCGGATTCTGAGATATCTCAAGGGCACACCCAATTTAGGATTGTGGTACCCAGCAGAGGACGACATCAAGCTCACCGGATTTTCAGACTCCGACTTCGGTGGATGCAAGCTTGATCGCAAATCAACCTCCGGAACATGTCAATTCCTAGGCAACAAGCTCATCTCTTGGTTTTCTAAGAAGCAGACGTCAGTCGCCACCTCTACAACTGAAGCTGAATATGTTGTTGACGGAAGCTGCTGCTCACAAATCCTGTGGTTAGTCCATCAACTAAAGGACTATGGGATCGAGGAAAAGGAAGTTCCTATCTATTGCGACAGCTCCAGTGCTATTGCAATCTCCCAGAATCCAGTTCATCACACCAGAGTCAAACATATTGAGATTCGACATCACTTCATTCGTGATCATGTCGAAAAGAAGAATGTCTCTGTGGAATGGATTCCCACTGCTATTCAGAGAGCGGACCTACTGACCAAGGCTCTTCCAGAAGAGAGGTTCAACGATCTTTGTGCAAAGATTGGCCTCATCAACCCTGAAGAGTGATGCTGTGTTTGAAGATCTTCTCGAACAGTCATGCTGACTGGTGGTCAACCAACTGCTGCTTCTACGTTCGTCGACGTAAAAAGCAATGAAGTCCGAGTGCTCATCTGAAGAGGAAGTCATCCTGATGAATCATCCAGGATCACGTGGTATCAACTGACTACTATGTTCAGTTGATCAGTAAGTATTTTAAGATGCTTAACTTTTCGAAATCAGTTATTTCAGTTTAGAGCTTTAAGTCTTTAGTTCAAAATCTTTTCTCTAACTGATCAGTTTCTTTCAAAAACTTTAACTGATTATTGGAATTGTTGGAATTGGAATATCCGAATTAGGACAAGATTTTTATAAAGTGAAAATCTGTTTTGATTGAACTTGTCCTGATCTTTTTGCCAAAAATCCTTCCAACCTTTTTTTTGCCTCTGCAATAAAATTTCTTGAAACGCTCATTGACATGACATGTGTAATGATGCCTTTTGAAGTCCCTCGCAGTGACGGCGGACGCGAAATTTTTTCTTCAATTGCATTTAAGGCACAGTTTTCGAAAAACCTTTTCATCTTCTACATGGTTCACATCTTGTCTATTTATACCATGTTGTCTTCATAGTGTTTCTGCATCAACTAACAACTCTCCACAGCTTTCACTGTGAGAAAAAGTTTCAATTGTTTACCAAAGTTGCAGATAAAAATTGTTCCGACTAAAGGAGAAATCTATGACTGCAAAGTCATGGAGTGGAAGAATGACGCTCATAGTCTTGGTCTTCACCGGACCCTTCCACTGGATCACAACGTCTCTCCGGCGTCAAAGTTTGCTCTACCCTCACTTGTATCCAGCGAAACGAGCGTCTTCCATCCTTATGCCCGGCACATGGATTGGAAGTTCCTGTCTAGAATATGGACAGACTTCACCTGTTGCTCAGGAAACTTCTCACCTTTTGGTGAAGACTCCATGTGGTGCAACAGCAATGCACAAAAGCTCATTGCCATCCGGCGCAAAATCGACAGTGCTAGTCCTCACGACTGTCACTGATTCGATTCTCCATCTTCACATCTTTTTCTCCCCCATGTATGACGAAGGCATGTTCTGATCCAATTCTTTCATGAACGCCTCGTCATATATTTCCTTCGTTTCTCCTCCCCTCCTCTCGCACTTCTAATTCATCTCTTCTCGTCTGTCTCCTCGCTCTTCGGATAGTATGTATAGCTACATCTCATGATTATCTCTAACGATGCTATGCATACTTTCCCTTCCTTCAAACTGCTTCCCATCATTCCTCTATCTCCCCGCCTTCTCCGTCATTCTTTTTCTTTCTTCTCCACCCACTCCTGACGTTCTTCTCCTTCTGCATTCTCGGGACCTCTCCTCTTCTCAAGACGTTTTCACAACTTGAGAATTGGAGTTGTTGTCTCATTTGATTTTCAGCTTCCATGGTCATCTCTCTCTTTTTGATGTTGCCAAAAAGGGGGAAAGTTGGGAAAGTAAGAGTCAGTGAGTAATCTGTTTGAGAAGATTACTCCTGCCCCTATTTCTTGACTGTAGATGGGATAGCTATGGATCACCAGAAGGATGACGTTTCAGAAGAGACCTCAATTCAACGGAAAACAAGTGAGAGTGGAACAAGCTTAGGAACATTGAAGACACGAAGACAGAAGATGAAGATCAAGAAGTTCAAGGCGCAGACAAGCAGACTGCTGGAGTCCATGGTTTATCCATGATGTTTTTGTTTTACTTTTTACTCCAATGTAAGTCTTGCTCTGTACCTAGACTGATGGCTTATCAGCCCGTTTAATGAAATGAACTTCTTATTGATCTCACCCTGAAGACAATGACTCTTTGTCCAGGCTCTGATTTATGGTTTTGTTTCTGTCTTCTTACTGTTCTGTGTTTAGAACTGTTTTCGTTCTTGCTCTGAGTACAAGTTATTTAGGTTCTGTTGTTAAGGGGGAACAACTTTCACCCCTTGTCTAGAACTTGTACTGTGAGCTCAGTCTTTTTGCTGTCTAGAACTGCTGTGTGGTTTTGGCATCATCAAAAAGGGGGAAATTATTGGGAACCTTGTGGAATATCCTAACCCTTGTTTTGATGATACCAAAATTCATAGGACTTAAATGTAATAGACTAGAATCGTTTTTGAACTCAAGTGTTAGAGTTCGTTTCTAGTTTAGTTGCGGTGTCAAAGACTGAAGACTGAAGACTGAAGAACGAAGACTGAAGACTGAAGACTGAAGACTGCAGTTACCAACTGAAGTATCAGTTGAAGAATCAGTTGAAGACTGATTATTTAATGCGCGCCATGGACTGATACTAAAGTCAAGTATCAGTTGAACATTCCTCCTAGGACTGATCTTCCAACATTCAGAGGAAGCCACGTACGCTCAAGTACAGCCGCATTAAATGCAGAGATATCTCAATATCTTATCTCTGCAGAGGTCATTCCTATCTGGTGGTTACTTTTCAGAGATGTCACATCTCCTGTCCATCAAAGAGAGCCGTTTCCACACAGACAAGGAACCTCGAAGATTGAAGCCTCAGCCCAAATTCGAATTGCTCTCCAACGGAAGAAATCTTGAGGACGATTTACGCCAACGGATCTATTCAAGAGTTCTCCTACAAATAGCGCTCGAGGATCACTTCAATCTTCACCGATTCAACGACATAAGCTGAAGCTTTGCCGAAATAGCTACTCAGCCTAAAGCTTAAACCGCCCAAAGCTTGAATCGAAGAAGAGAATTCCAAAGCCAAAATCAGTCACTGCTGATTACATACATTCTCTTAGACCCTAGGCATATATTCTGTGTACCCAGAAGCCAAAGGTCAAACTTGCTTCAAAGAACTTGTTCTTTGTAAGTATAGTTGGCACTCGTTTAAACCTCTCCCCCATAAGAGTGTTTGAGTGACTCGGAGTTTCAGAAGGTGTTCTGAACTCTGATAGGGAAGTCTGAGCACGAGGTGTGCTTAGCAAGGAAATCCTGCGCGAGCTGTGTAGGTGCTGAAATCCTGCGCGAGGTGTGTAGGTAGGGAAACCCTACGCGAAGTGTGTAGGTGCTGAAGAGAGAGCTATCTTCAGTTCACGGTTTGCAGTGCACCCGGGAAGCACTTGCGGAGTGGATTGTTGGTCTGATCAACCAGCCGTGGATGTAGGAAAGAGTTTTTCCGAACCACGTAAAAGTCTCTGTGTTATTTACAGCTTTCAGTTTTATATTCATAACTGTGTTATTTCAATTGATAAAACTGAATGCTGACTAACTGAAAAGAGAAACCTTAATCCAACTATCTGCTCCACCGAGGCTATTCGAAACTAAGTTTAATTTCCGCTGCGTATGATATCAATCTGACTCACTATCCTCTGATAGTAAGGAAGAGAGATATCATCTTCATCTCTGCAAACACGACTGAAGCCCTTACGTGGATCAGTTAAGTTCCAGTGACTTAACTGATAACTCTTTACTAAAGAGCTTTCAGTATCAGTCGTCAACCCTGTTGGTCAACACTTATTTCGGTTAAACAGATGTCTTGTTTGCGTGTAAAGTTTCGTTTCTATCTCTGACTGAGATCCCTCTGATTGAGGTTTGTAGATAGTCATAAAAATAGCCTATAGGTGTATTCCCCCCCCCATACACCTATTCGAGACCCCCCGGACCCAACACAAGTTATCTCTTGTTAACGTACCACCGCTCACCTATCCACCGTGAGACGAATTAACGTGTCTACCATTATGGTAAGTTACGTGGATAGAAGAATCAGCCCTTCAATCCTCAGACTCTCATATTGGAGGTGTATTGGTTTGAGATTCAGTTGGATTTTTTTGGACTTTAAAAAGTCCATAAATTTTTGTGGGTTTAGGAAATTCATAAACTCTATGCAGAGTTTGGTTGACTTTTTTTTATTGATTTTCATGGATTTTCACCGACTTGATAGGAATTAGGAAGGCAGCAACCTAGCGTCGGCTGGAGCTTGTGCATATCGGTGATTGAACGTGCATCCCGTGTGCATGTCCACTTTATGGTCGTCTCTCAAGTGAGCAACAAGATAAGGAATGTCCCCTGCTAAGTGTTACTATACACTCAGATCCAGCGTATGGACAACTATATGGTCGGAAATTGCAAACTGCTTCGTGTTTTAGTTTGCTGTAGTATGGGAATATCTCCGGGCAACAACATAAGGAATGTCCCCTATTACTATACACTCTACACTTTCTATTTCAATTGTTGCCATTTTCAATTAGGGGTAGGAAAACAAATACTAAAATTCAAGAAGTTTGCAGAAATTCCTGACACCCAATTTAAAGAGACCTGATTTTCTTTCAAAATTAGCACCAAATGTCGGCTTGTGAAATGAAGCTCCAACCTTTGCGAGAGAATATTTGGTATGAGATCAACAGCCCATTTCAAGAAACCTAAAGATTTAATGAAATATCAAATTCGCACTTTTAAAAAATTTGATTTTTTACAGAAATTTGAGACCCCTACTTCCCAAAAAATTCAAATATATATTTTCTGGAATTAAGGGATCTACTTCGTCTTTTTTGCCCTTTTCTCCTCCTCCCTTAACCTTCTGCTCAATTAAGGGAAGAAGAAACCAAAGAATTTTGTAAGAAAATTGGAGGAAAAATTAAAAAAGATACAAAAAGAATCAGAAAGAGAAGAGACGTAAAAGAATCCACAGAAATCTCGTGTGATGAGGTGAGATTTCTCTCTTTGTATTTTGAAGGAGAATCTATCAAAATCCATAAAGTTTTAAAATCTACGGACTTTTGGATACCTAAGAATTTTTTAAGACTTTAAAATCCATATTGAATACCTTTTTAAAGACTTTTAAAATTCTGGATTGAATACCCCCAAACTTTCAAAGTCCAAAAAAATCATGTAGACTCTACAACCTATTCACCCCCCTCAAATTAATATTACGACATCTTATTAACATAGAAACTAATATTTAATTAACCACGTAAACTTAACAAGAATCTTTTATCAATTACTCTCCTTATCCCAACTTTAAATATTCATCTTTCTCTTTTTGGTCGTTTTATATTTTTGTATTCATTTTTACTTTTAGTAAAAGTAGGAACTCTCACTCATCTTTAATTATTTTAATACTCATATAAATGGTGAGATCTTTATTTCACTTATAACACATCCAACTATTTTATTAAAATTCGTGTCATTCTCAAATAAATACTAAAAATTGGAATGAAGAGAGCATTAAACAATCATAAAGTAAATAAGGAAATGCGTGTGTGAGCATGCGTGTGCTGACATTTAGAATTTTTCTTTATTATTTTATTTAAAACATACTCGTATATCTGATTACTGTAGAACTTTTTCAAAAAATTTATATGAATTTTTGAAATCTTGGGGTCTGTGTACCAGTAAAAATTAGTTACTCTTTGGACTCGCCATGTAAGAATCCCTCTGGCCCTTCCTTGGGTTGGGCCACCGTTACGTTGAGTACACTCGAGTGTAATTTGTAAACTTCTTTTCCGTTTCTTTTCTTCTATTTAATTTATATTTTTTCGATCACAATGCAATTATCCACATCTAAACGAGAGGTATACTATGCTATAAAACATATTCGTATATTAGGATATACTAGTATACGCCCATTCGTGCGATGCACGAATCGAAATTTGATGACGTTTAGAAAATAATTACAAAATATAAATAAGTAAATAAAAATAATGAAAATTTTGGTGAATATAAAAAAGTAAAAAAAATAATGAAAATTTTGATGGAAGAAGAGAGAGAAAAAAAAGAGGGAAAAATTAGAGGGAAAAAACTCCTCTTTTATATATTATATAGATTTTAACTATTTATCATTATATTTTTATTGAAGAATCATCCCATCCAATACCTTAGCTTCAAAAATTGAAATCCATTCTACAGACTACAATGATAGATAAACCCTCCTTGCAAGCCCAACTCAATAAACAGCTAAATATTAATACGAAAAAATTTGTGAAAATAAAGAAAGAAAAATTAAATCCGACCTACCGGATTCGAACCAGTGACCTAAGGATTTCAGCAAACATACTACAGTCCTCCGCTCTACCAACTGAGCTAAGGTCGGATATATTCACATATTTAACACTTCACTATTTTAAACAGAATTTATCCTATTTTTCACATATTACGACCCGAAAGCTGAAACAAAGGGTTATAATCTGATAAGTGCTATATCATCATATAAATAATAATTTGACTGGTGATTAAAGTTATCTCCCTTAAACACTCCCAGCAGAAATTCCAAAATTATGTTCCTATATTCCTCCCTAAAGCTTCCCTATTTAATTTTAAGATCTCGATTATATAAATGCATACGCCAGATCTCCTATTTTCTACATAAAAATAATAATTATGTGTGGGCCCTACTAATTATAAACTTAAAATAAATTTAGGGTGGGTGTAAATTTAAGATTGAATTTAGATAGATGTAAAAAAATTTATGGGCCACATCCAATTTAGGGGATCTGCTGGATGCAATTTTTATCTCATTTTCAATTATTTTAGCCTAAATTTAGAGTTAATGATGCATTTAGGTGATCTGCTGGGAGTGCTCTTAATTCGTGATCCTGCATCACATCTTCATAATCTTTTATTTTTATTTTTTTTATATTCTTTATTTATGCCTTCTTAATTCTATATTTTATTCCAATAATTATAATCTAATTATAAATAAATCCATAAATAGTATTCAATGTTCTGGTGTGCCCCAGTCATGAAGTATACTCGCAAGTTGGAACTTCAATCATAATGTTGAAAAAATCAATTAAGCAAATGGTTTGTCTAATGTCACTAGATTGATTATTACCAGGCTTGGGAGACACATATCAAAAGTGAAAATTATAACTGGTCAAAATACTATACTCTCATACCAAGAATATCATATCCAAAATTGTCATTTAAATTTTGGAGAAAAGAATTTCCAATCGTACTCTTAGGCAATGACAATAAACAAAACTCAAGGCAATCATTGTCATACATTGATTTGTTATTTTAAAATAATACTCCATCATTCTCATTACAAATGTCACAATTTTTATAATGGGATGTCTCATTATAAATGTCTAGTTCATTCCTTTTTTGACAAATAATTAAGAGACTAATTAACTAATGCGTCTACCACCCACTCCTCTTTGTACCTACTTTTACAAATTTCAATTTATTTCTCTCTCTCCACAACACACTTTATATGATTATGTTCTTCAAACTTTGCCTAATCAGGTGAGCTTACTTTACAAATGTATGAATGAGTTATATAAGCTCCCAAATATTTCTTAAAATGCAACATATTTATCCAATAAGATATTTTGTGCGCTCTATTATGTTTAAGGCTCGCAACAATGAATCGTTCGAGATTCTCTTATGACCTAACATGTTGTTTGAGGATTGTATACACCTATTAGCTGACTCGGTGGATTGATCTCCATTCAGGCACTAACATGTTTGAGGACAAGATGTGTTTCGAAGCATGTAAGGCCTGTCTGGGTAGCATCCCAAGATCAAATTAAACTTGCCTGAGTTACGCCCCCAGCTCAAGTAAATGGGATAAATGTACCGGTCGGTGGCTAAAAGATTCAGGATCACATCGAGTAACATAATTGAGTGTGAAAATGGCGCCAAATGAAAGAAATGATTTTGCATGCTTAGAAGTACTTTTATGTAAAACCTTCTAAGTCATGTTTCAAATGATTGAATAAACTGTCTTTACGAAAATATGAAATGTTTCAAAAAAAAATCTCACTGAGTACATTAGCATGCCACCCAAATACTTTCAAATGTTTTCAGGTTGATTGGCTGGCGCTGACGGGACAGAGCTGAGGCTAGGTTTCAACTTCCTATTTAGACTTCCGTTGTAGCACTCACTCTTATTTATCTTTTATTTTCTCAACTTAACACTTTCATGTTATATTTCAAATGACACATCTCTGGTCGAACTTAGACTCTTAACTCCTAGTTTTATGCTAATGAATGTCGGTTATCAGAAGCATGAAACAAAACTTGTGATCCAAAGGGGCATAGCCCGACTTGCTATCCTATTATTCGATTTCAACAAGATATTTCTCTCGTTTGTTTCTATGAATTAGTTGCACCTCGATTATATTTATTTCTTTAAGAATTAGGGTGTGACACGATAAGGACACATGGCAGGAGTTCATTTGCACTTCATCAAAGACGCAATCCGAAGAATGTTAAAAAGGATCTTCGGTTAAAGCGATGTGCCACATCAACAACTCATGTTGTGTACATGAAGACTCTGAAATAACGGGAATACCCTTCAACATAACAAAGCGCAAACCAAAAATGACCAAATTGCCCTTTGTTGGCAGAGCTGAAATTACCATTTTACCCTTCATCTTGTAAACTCTATAAATAGTGTGAAAATTCAATTGCAACTTAAGCTATTCGATTTTAATACACAAAAATGCTGCCAATTCTAATTTTGCTCGTGTTCTAGTGTTCTTTATTCTTTTCACGAACATCAACCATTTCCACCGTCCGATTTCTTCACTGGGTCTGTTGCAAGTAAAATTAGTTAGAATTTGATGTTGAGCCCAAAACTTAACTCAATAAAAATGTAATCAATTTATATATAAATGATAGTATGTATTTTAATTATAATATAAATGTATGTATTTATATTAAAATGTGATAGTCAAATTAGATGTATCTAACTTTAATATTATATATAATACTACAATGATCTAGAAATATAATATCAAAATTTTCTACTCATTTCACAATGTTGAATTTGTAATTTAGTTTTATTTATATAAAAGCAAAATGATAGCAAAACTATTTTTTTTTTCACCTAAACTGCATCTATAATTTCAATATTTTGTTGATAAAAATACTTATTATTTCGATTGGAAAGTTTAATTATTTGTTAGCCCACCGAAATAAACTTAATAGATAAATGATTCATTTTTATTATTTCGTCCTCGAATTCTTTTTTGTGAGAACTGGTCCTGATTTACTGTTTGAGATAATAATTTTATTTTATGACGATATTTCGTCCTAAAACTCTTTATTGTCAGGAGTGCCATGGTTTATTGGTTGGGATGAACTAATAAATTCATTCATGATGATAAACAGACCTATCCTTTTAATTAATCCTAATTATTTGATCTTGATCCATACTGCTACAACAATATCACTAATTGATCATTTAGAGGTCTATTGTCAGGCTATGCCACATAATGCTCCTTAGAATTCTAATTAATTCATTAAGTTTATGTCCTTTTCCAAGATAATTATCCGCGGCTTTTGCCCCATGAATTGACCTCCATTTTCAATTTATAGGATTAATCAAATACTTGCATTTGGTAAAAAAATTCTTGATGTAAATTATGCTCTAGACGTCGCCTCTATTTTGTGACAGAAAGAGCTAGTTGTAGCAAAAGGGTTCACATTTGCTGTTTTTAAAAAAATAATTAATTATATATGCAGTTGATATTATCTTTTTCTTTTAATTCTTAATTGTTAATTAAAATTTGATGTGCGACTGCTAAACTCAATGAAAGTAAACAGAAGCCAAAGAGGCGGTGGTGATGGGCAAGTCCCGAATGTGCACAAAAATCTGATGCTGGTGCAGTTCATCCCGACCTTGCTGCAACTACTCTTTCAATCCTATGCACCCGTGAACCATCACTCTTAATTAAAGTTCGATGTGATCCTCTTCCTTTTGTCCAATCTGTGCTGAATTTTTTTCTACATTTATAATAACCGATACAATTACAATTACTTACATATTTTTACAACAGCCTCGGTCAGTATATCATTTCATAATCGAATGATATATAGTATTACCCAAGTAATGAATTGAAAGTAGATCGATGTTGTTATTTAAAAAGTGAAAGTGGTTAAATTGTAATATGAAAATAGTAGGTAGCAGCATTTTATTAGAGCATAGAAATGAAATTAATGAAAAGTAGTGTGCGGATGAAGCTGGGTACAAATCTCCAAGTAAGTGAGATACAAAACCCTATCTTTGGCCCCCGTCCTATGCTTCCTGGTATGCTTGCAGAAATACTTGAGCTCTGCCAGCTTGCAGCACCCCACCATCTGCCCCAGAAACAGGAACAGCCAGTTGATGTCCTTCTTCTTCTTCGACGCCACCGGCTTCGCGCAGTTGCGCTGCTCGCAGAATCTGCAGTCCGGCAGCGTCGGGGCCATCCACACCGCCGGCGCGCGGTGCCGCATCTCCTCGCGGTACTCCATGATGAACTGCGCCACCTCCCTGAACTTTCCCGCCACCTCGTACTCCACCTCGAACTGCTTGTCGCACCGCTTGCACTGCACGCTGCCGCTGATCGTGTCGATGCCCTTGCCCCGCAGCTGCTCCATGCTCTGGACTGTCGCGCGCCGCTCCGTCGCCCACGGGTACGGCGCCGCGATTTCCACCGACTTTTCCGGCCGAGAAGGAGGTGTGCAGAGGGAGAGGTTGAGGAGGTAGTTTTCTTCGCCGTCGTTGTCCATGCTCAAGGGAGTTTCAATACTCATTAATTTAATTGATTGTAATTCAACAGAAATAGCGGCTTCTGTTTAAATAGATTAGGCCCCCGATTTCAGTGGAAGCTTTGTTATTAGTTAGGAAGAAAAATCCGCAACAGATCTCTCATAACAACCTTCTTCTTCATAACCGGGATTTTCATACTAAACTAACTAAAACAAAACTCCCCACCGCCTTCACACTTAATAAAAAAAACTAACATTTAATTATTAATCATAATAATTGCTTTGCGTCATCTCGCTTTCTCAAAAACTACCGGCATTTGCACCGAAAATATTTTTATATTTATATAAAATTGATACCAACTCAATTATTATATTTATAAATATATTTAAAA
Source organism: Salvia miltiorrhiza (assembly GCF_028751815.1). Classification (NCBI taxonomy): domain Eukaryota; kingdom Viridiplantae; phylum Streptophyta; class Magnoliopsida; order Lamiales; family Lamiaceae; genus Salvia; species Salvia miltiorrhiza. The sequence continues at coordinate 30,334,375 of NC_080394.1, read as the reverse complement.
AATTAATTTTAATTAAATATAGAAACAATGGTGTCAAATGGCCACATTGAAGATGCAAACACAAATTATGGCCATTAATTAGGCAATATGTCTAATATATCCCTAAGTTAAAAAAAAATATTTTTTTATTTTTTTAATTCTCTGCGTCCTATCTATCCCTTGACCCCATCCCCCCCAACCACCCACCTCCAAGCCAATTTTTTTTTTTTTTACTCCCCTGTCCCCAGACCCCCTGACCCCAGCCACCCCCAAACCAAAAAAAAAAAAAATTACTTCCCCTGCCTTGTCTATCCCCCAAGACCTCCGACCCCACCCAACCCCCACCCACCGACCCTCAAGCCAAATTTTTTATTTTTTTTTACTTCCCCTGCCTTGTCTACCCCCAGATCCCCGACCCCACCCACCCCCAAGCCAAAAAAAAATAAAAAATTTACTCCCACTGCCCTGCCTACCCCCCAAACCCCCGACCCTACCCACCCCACCCCTCTCACCCACCCCCAAGCCAAAAAAAAAAAAATTACTCCCCCTAGATAAAAATAAATCAAATTTTACTTTTGTTATTTTATTTTATGGCACTTACGGCACTATTAGTGCCATAAGTGCCAAAAGGACCTTTTTAAACACTTCCCCTAGGGTTTAGATATTCCATTTAGGGTTTAGATTATCCATTTAGGGTTTAGATGTTCCATTTAGGGTTTAGATTATTCATTTAGGGTTTAAATGTTCCATTTAAGGTTTAGATGATGCTGTTGTTTCTATATTTGTTCTGCATGTTTGACACTTATGGCACTAATAGTACCTGTTGGGGATGAATCCAACAATTACGGATAAGGACGTCGGGGTCGTCCGATACGATGGGCACTAGCAACCTGAAACACGAACAACGTTAGAGCCCTTCTTGGAGCACCGGTGGGGGTGTCGATGGAAGGGCCTCCGACGCTCAAGTCAGTAAACAATATTAATAAAAATCGTATTGAAAGAAATTGAAAGTAAATGAAAGATTAAATCGGGTCAATCTGGTCGACGGAGTTGAAGGCGATTGAGCAATGAGCGAGGGTTGATCTGATCACCGAAAAACCTAAGGCTGAGAGCGTGGAGGCAGAATAGTGCGTGAGGGGAGAGAAGAGCGAGAGAACGTGTTGGAGTGCGAATGATTGTCCCCGTTGAATGACCTAGTTGGTTATTATTTATACCGTGATGGCCTGACGGCTAGGGTTTTGCTGGCACGTCTCCTTAAGCCCTAGTCGTTCCGATATTCGGGGGATCGTATCCCTGAGCGCATTTCTTTCATTCTTCCCCAAGTTGCTGCTCTTTCTAGGGTTTGGGTTGATGGGCCTTAATGACCAAAAAACACGGGTTGAATTGATTGGAATTAATTCTATTCTTTGGATTGGGCTAGATGTTTGGGCCCTGAATATTTATTCAAATGAGCTATACGAAATTTGCCCACTACAGTACCATAAGTGCTAAAAAGATCATTTTACTTTATTTTATTTTGGATTTTCGTTGGCACTTATGGCACTAATATTTCCATAAGTGCCATAAAATAAAATAACAAAAGTAAAATTTGATTTATTTTTATCTAAGGGGGAGTAAAAAAAAATCGCTTGGGGGTGGGTGGGGTCAGGGGTCTGGGGTGTGGGTGGGTGGATTGGGTAGACAGGGCAGGGGGAGTAAAAAAAAATTCGTTGGCACTTATAGTGCCATAAGTGCCACTATAAGTGCCATAAGTACCTAACCCGACCCGCGTGTCTGATACTACCCGGCACGCGACCCGCGCTCCTGACCCTACCCAATCCGCCCAATTAAGGGCAAAAACGTCCCAAAGCTATAAAAATGGCCAAATTTTATGTTTTTTCAATGAGTGGCCATAATTTATGTTTTATGATTCATTTTGGCTATTTCAAAATTTTACTCTTAAATATATTTAAACTTAATAATGAAAAAAAATAAAGAAGAATTTACAATAATAAAAATTAATAGTATTATGAAAAGACAAAAACTAAGCCATAAAAAAAAAGAATTGAAAGTAGATTTTTGTAGAGGCTAAAATCTACAATTGAAGTTGACGTCTGCACGTCCGGATGGATTGGGCACTAGCAACCTGTCAACACGAGAACACGTAAGAGCCCTAGGTTGAGCACCGGGTGGGAGTGTCGACCGTAGAGCCTCCGACGCTCAAGTCAGTATCGGAATAGCCAAATAGAATGATAAACGAATTGAAATAGAAAGAAAGGCAGGTTGGAGTGTGCGGTTACTCCAGGCTGTAAGCGGCGTCGGAGGGTGGAAACGGTGACAGTGTTGTGAAAATTAAATATGGGAGGCGGAGATAGGCCAAGCTGGCTAGGCGGCGGAGTAGAGAGAATTCAAAGAGTAGAGAGCAAGTAGGATTTCGTGTCCCCCTTAATGATCTAGTCTGGACGTTTATATAGGAGACGTCCGGCCGCTAGGGTTTCTACAGTCTGGCCTCGTCAAAACCCTTATCTCTTAGGTTGTTGCGCTTTGGACGGGATTATGAAGATTACCCTTTGACTGCGTCAGCTTGGTGGGCGACCCCCTTTAGGGTTTGACGACTAAGAGACGTCTTTAGGGTTTGACGGCCGGATTGATGGTACCATTTGGGCCGGATGCGAGATATCCGGCTTGGCATTACAAGTTGATGCATAATTATTCGGGCTAGATGGGTCGATCTGCTTGACTAATTGGGCCTTTTAGGACCGTGTCAGGTTGGCGAACTTATCGTGATGGGCTTAGACTGAGTGGGAATTATTCAGTCCGACCGTTTAGACAACTTGGGCTTGAAGTGAGATATTCAACCTGGAACGGTCCAGGTTGATCTTACAATAAACATAACTAGACTTGTCGAGCTGGACAAACAAGTTTCCTTAAGTAATTGGGGTAGCCTTGTTATCAATCCAAGTTGGTTCGAAATTTGACGGGTTGGATTAATCGGATCGCTCGTCTCATTGGTCCAGCTTGGGGTGTTAATTGGGCTTGAGCCAAGTTGACGAATTTTGCCCACTACAATTTTTCAAAAAAAAAAGGTGTAGAGAGAATATAGAGAGAATTTTTTAAAACTTTAATCTATAAATAAATATAACTTGTACATTGTAAATCAAATATTTATATAAAATATATGTAATTAAAGCTTATATCGTGATCTTTTATTTGATATGCATATTAAAGTATTTTATAATTAGTCGAATTTCATAATTTTAGAAAAAAATAAAATAAAATAAAAATAATACGAAGATAAAGAAAAAAGAAATAAAAAGAAAAATATAGTTTACGAATAAACTTTCAACTTTATTATAACTATAAATCTGTCACTCAATTTTGAAATTAATTTTACTTGAAAATTACCTTTTTAATATATTATAGATTTCTGATCTGATTATATATGTAGATTGAAAATTTAAAATTTGATTCTATAATATTCTCCCTAATATACCTATGATATCATAATATCTTGTTTGGTAAGAATAATACGAAACACATGATCCTTTATAAATTAAAAATCCAAAAATATTATATTATACTGATTTCAGGGATTCAATATACCACCTACACGGGTAGTATACATAATACAATCTTAATTGTAACTATTATTAACTTTATATAGTTTTAAGAGTTAATAGTGTTTTATGTCCCGAACTTTCAGCATTTTTCATAAAATGTCATGAACTTTAATTTTCTTCTAAAAAATCTCTAACTTTCAGTTTTTTTCCATAAAATGTCCCGCTATACAAAATTCGATGATGAAAATATGACTTATCTCGCCGAATGTAATATTTTGGGGACCATCATTGTTGGAAAATCATATTTAAAACTAACATTGTTGGAAAACGTTGAAAGTTCGGAGTTTTTTGTCATCTTTTCGTCATGGAATTTTATATATCTGGATATTTTATGGAAAAAACTGAAAGTTCGAGGATTTTTAAGAGAAAATGAAAGTTCGAGACATTTTATGGAAAACGCTGAAAATTCGGGACATAAAACACTATTAACCCTAGTTTTAATACATCATGCCCAACAATATACTCTCTCCGTCTCACAAAAATATGAACATTTTGTCATTTATTGGTGTCTCACAAAAACATGAACATTTTGATTTTGTACATTATCCTCTTACTTTTTATCCCTCATTTTAAATTCACAAAAAAACCATCATGACCCACCACTATTTTTCCTCAATTAATTTATTACTCTCATAATACTTTATAAAGTAAGATTCATTTTTCAATCATAGTAACTCTCAACTAATATTTTTTAAAAACTGTGTCACTCTCAATTTTTCATGTTTTTATGAGACAGAGGGAGTATTATATTTTACAGATATTTTTATGCATTATACCAAACATGATATTAATATGACATATAGTAAAAGACATCTCGGTCAAACATATCACACTTAATCCCCTATATGTGGCAAAATCATAGTCAGCCATAGGATCCATGAAATCAATACCCACAAATCATGTATTCTATGGCTTATAGTATTTATTTAGAGGGCGGAATTTTTTATCGATTCGAATCTTAAAGGGAGCTAAAATTTTACCAATTTTTTTAATATTGTTATTCATTAGCATACACTGCCTTATTCAACACTATATATTGTCTTATTCATTGTATTCATGATCTCACGAAAAATAGCAATCTCACTAGAGTGCACCATATATATATATATGAAAGATTATACACAACATGCATTGCCATGAGATAACTGACGCACACAGATTGCTTAATCACTTGTAACTTCAGATTAAATTTGAGATTTATTCTCAATTCTTGTACCCCCAAGCTTTTCATCTACCTATGTTACCAACTATCCTACTCCAGTTCAGTTGAAAAGCTACGCATTAGTTACATATAACCTCAATTATCATCTCATCTATCAACAATCCCTCGATTTCATTACCTAATACCTCGATTTCTGCTCTAGATTCTGACCACAGCATCTCTCTATCTAGTTCTCCATCACCGCTGCCGTAGTCTTGGTTGATCAATCTCTCAAGATCATCTTGAACCCCCTGCCATTGCAGATTCGACCCCAACACTTTTGGCATCACCCAGGGGCACACATTCACGCGCTGCTGGAAAATCTCCACCACTGCTGCATTTATTTTGTCGAAGAGCAACCTTCTTTCCGACCTCAATCCGCTTGTCTCATCATTGTATTTCTTCTCCAACTTGTCGAACAACTTGGGGTCCAACGGTCTATTTGAGGAGTGCCACGATGTCCTCAACATGTGAAAGTAGGATTCCTCAAGACCAGACTCGATCAGCACATCAAGAGCATAACAAGTCCTCCAGTTGTCAGCTGCTAAGACATGGTCTCCTTCAGAAAGTACCGGAGATAGTTGCGCTTCTTCTTCCTCGATGGGAACAAGTGCCGATGTCTCAGCATATGTGCCTGACTCCAACTTGAGGAGTTTCAGTTGCATTCGCAGTTCTGCATCAGAGGATCAAAAAGAACAATTGAGAAGATCATCATTGTTGAAATCAAGAATCAAGGAGAACAAAAAACTTCAATAATATTAAGAAATGCTAGTACAGGACAAACCAAGGACCACGAAAAAAGCATTCTTTAGAAATTATGTAGACAACTAGTGAAGGGCATAAATGGTTGTCAGCTAAACAAAATAAACATGTCTTTCTATCAGGATACGAAGCTCACACATACGTCCTTATGATGCAAAGACAAAAGAATAAACAAGATTCAATAGAAGTATATCACCAACCAAAATTTGCAGTGTATAAAACTTTATAATAAGGCAATGCCATGAAGCTAAACTGTCTATATAGCTAAACAGAAGGTTATTATTTCTTAAAAAGTGAACTTGGACATCCTAGATTTCCTACATACAATTATTATAGTCAAGGCTGGAGGGTAAAGATTTCATACCATGAAGTTCAGCACTGACTCTCTCAAAACTTTCAGAAGATGGCGTATCTTCGCTACAAGGAACATCAAGGACTGAAATTGGACTAGGAAGGACTGAAATTGGACTAGGATGGTCGGCTTCCTTGGAGCTTTCAGAAGATTCTGGCTCAGCTCTAAGGCTCTGCAAGTGAGGAGATCCTTGATTAGGCGATTCCTTGTACAGCTCCTGAAAAATGAAAATATAAGATTGATTAAGTACGTACTAAATTATAAAGCACCTAGTAGGGACGACTCCAGATCTCAAAAAAATCCAATCATCGTGTAACGAGCAAATTTTGACAAGGAAACTCAATTTCGACTATGGAGGAGAAGAAGATATGCGCTCATGTCAAACAAGGTGCATCACACAAGGAAAATATTACTTATCTACCTTTTTAAGATATTTAAGCAATATAAACATTAAATAGAAGCCATCGTATTGCATACCACAAAGGACTATAACCAGAAGGAACTTTGTAAACAAATTTTTACATAAGAGACTTTCTCTACAGATGAATTTATTAATGTGTAACATGAGATGAGACCTAAAAGCACGCTGAAGTGGCAAAATTGGCATAATTTGGAAAACACCTTTATCAGTTCCAGTAGCCCCACATTCACTTATTAAATGCAAAGCAGCGGAGGGATATCTAACATATATATGAAACTGGTGAAGAAACTATCTGCGCTTCAGGTGAAAGACTAGGCTAATCATCTACCGTCAAATACATAAGTATTTATAACTCAAGTTGAGGAAAGGTAGCAAATATGCACTCTATTCAATGCAAAGCAGCAGAGGGATATCTGACATATATATGAAACTGGTGAAACTACCTGCGCTTCAGGTGAAAGACTAGGCTAACCATCTACATCAATAAAGAAGAAGTATTTATAACTCAAGTTGAGGAAAGCTAGAAAATATGCACTCTAGCTCGTACATTATCATGTATAATACCTTAACAATTAAACAGAAACAACAGTAAAAAATTAAAAGGAGCTCACACAAGAAAATATGCCTCTGCACACATACAAAAAATGAAAATCTACAAGTCAGTGAAGTAAAGAAAGCAGGGGCGTTTTAAATTCCAAGTAAAAGTGGGAATAACAGATATGAAGCACGCAATCATAGTCCAGCTATGCCATAGGCAGAAGATCAAGATACTTCAGTTGAAGGAAGTCAAGACCAAACCTGGAGACTAAAACCCTCTTGGTTATGATCACCAACTTTGTCACTTGCTATGGTTGAATGTGACTGCTCTGGAAGAATCTCGGAAGATTTTGAAGACATATTTGTGCTTCCAGGATCTGAAATCATCATTACATCAACCACAGTGACTTCACAATTGTCAGCCTTTTCAGCCATTGGAAAAATGGGCTGCTGTTCAGATAAGTCCTTGGTGTTTGGTTCCATCTGAATCTCAAAATTGGCTCCCGACGAAGAGTCTATCTCATTAGCAAATATGTGTTGACAGGGATGAGACGTCTTGCTCCTGGACTTTGAATCTTTAGCTAAATAATTTTCTCTGTGACTTAGATTTCCCTTTGCAACCTTACTTCTACAACGATGTACAGAATCACTACGCATCATGCTTTTGTCTTCAGCCAACTTATTATGATTGGGGTTTCTTCTGTGGCTTCTTCCTCTCCCACCAGTGGGTGGAGGAAGCGACCTCGACCTAGAGGAGTTTCTGCGTATTTCATCCTTCCATCCATCCCTACTGCTGATACCTAAAGGAACATCCAAAATAGCAGTTCCATTACTACCAAGTTCTTTATTTGGTCGGCCAGGACTCATCTTAACATTTGACTGGCAGGGCCTAGTTTCCTTATTGGGCAAGGCAAGCATTTCTCCTAATGTGCTGCCCCTATTAATCATTTCCAAATCCTGATATTTGTGAGTCATCTTCCATCTCTCAGATAGTCGCTTCTTTGCTTCCGTATTTACAGGCGATTCGCCTAAATGAGAAGATGGATATCTGCACATGCTACTATCGTCGAAGGACCTTCTAGCAGATAATCTGAACACCTCAGACTCACTATCAGAATCACTTTCATTAGCATCGTATGAGCTCTCATCTCCCACATATCCTCTGTATGCAGTAGATTTTGCATCTGTGGTCTCATCACAGCCATCTCTCATTCTCATCGTAATTTCCCTGGCTATTTCTCTAGCTTCTTTTGACATGGACTTTGATAATCCTGCATTATGAGATGAGTCTTTCCTTCTTCGTAACACTGTTGCAGCACTACCAACATTTGTATATTCCTTGATTTTCTTGAAGCCAGGTTGATAATTGTGTGAAAGATCTGGTGATGATAAAGATGTGCCAGCATTCTGAATTTTCCCAAGGTTTGGCTTCAAAACAACAATCCTGGTAGGAATAATATGTTCATCTTTCCTCTCTTCCACTTGAATCCTTGATGAATTGCGAACTCTGTGGCGACTGTGTGGTTCAAGCAGAAGACCATCTTCACGTTTCAGGTGAGAAGTAACTTGAGGCTTATTAGAAGTATCTCTCTCTGATCTCCATGCTTTGGCTTTGCTTTCGAACTTCTCAGAATTAGATGGCTTCAAAACTGCTATGTGACTGCCAAGAGAATTGCCAGGATCAACTTGTAGATCATGCAAATGCTTCACAAACAAGGAATCTGATTGACCAAGAAACTTCAGCAGTAAGTCCTTGTTGGAGTCCAGCATCTCTAGAGTGTCGTTGAGCTCTTTGGAACCTTGAAATTTTTCATCAGTGGAAAGACGCTTTGCATCCATAAATTTCTGCTGAATCAGTTCCATCTCAGGTTTTGTAAGAATTGAGTTTGCACTCCATCTTGAAGAACACCGGCGATTGACAACATGTGATGCTTCTAAATCCTCATAGACATCCTTGAATTCTTGCTGGTCTATTGGGCTTCTCCGCTTCAATCCGCTATCATATTGTTGGCTACTTCTTTGATTATTAATTGAAACGCCTTTCTGTTGGTAGTTCTCCGGGAACTTCTTTTGTTGTCTATGAACATGCCGAGGGGATGGCAGCCCTTCAAGACCCATTAATCTGGCAATAACGCTTGGTGATCTTCTCTTGGATTCAACATCTTTCGACATCTCTTCTGCCAGTAACTTCTTCATTGGGATCCCTGTTGCTCTTCCTAAGGTGCTCTGCCCCAGATCAAGCATGAACTGTAGATGCCAAATCAAAAGGCTATCAAATTTTGAAGCTGTTTGGAGAAACTTAAATATGTCACAGATTGAAAATTAAATTTTTAAATACAAATAGTAGAAGTAGAAATACGCCACAGACCATGCTATCCCTGTTGCTCCCATCAATATAAGAATGAGAATCCGACGACAATCTTGGAACAGTTTTCTGCTTCTGAATTGGCCGTATACCTGGGAAAAAGTTCAAAAATTAATGGTAAACTCCACTCGAAGTAGAATGATACAAATCGTGATCAGAATATCTCTCTAGCAACAAACTCTAGAAGCAGGAAAAAAGATAAAATTCAAGATTGCTAATCATAGTGATGGAAAATATGACAAAGAATACAGTCAAGTAGTCAACTGGGTTTAGCATAGACAAACACCTCAATGATTGTGAGAAAATGGACAATTCAGCAAAAGTAAAAGTAATGTGAAAGTGGCATTATCTACAGATAAACAACTATTGTACCTGGAATTAAGCAGAGCTATTAGAAAATTGAAAAGGAATGCTTAGATACCAGCTACTAGATATTAAGGAGTTAATAGAAATTTAGTAATGGCCTCTTCAAAGGCCTAGGCCTTGCAATTATAACCCATCATAAAATAGAAAATCCAAAGAGGAACAACATTATGATAACACCAATAAGGAAAAGTTCTTTTCTTCCACAGCCAACAAAACTAGCTTTAGTTAAAGCATGAGCAATGCTAAATATCAATCAATCTCATTTAGGGACTTCACGCTCCAATGAAGCAATAAAAAAGAAGCTAAACATGTCGACAGCAAGACCACCTTCGGCCTCCCTCAATATAATTGAATGACATAAAAATCTTTACATAATACAACTAAACTTATCGTAAGAGTTCAACGCAAGGGAACCAAAAGACTATATTAGTCTTCAAGTTTTTGCTTAGAAGCTATAAAGGGAAAGGTCAGCATCAAAAATTGAACGTTTAAGCTTCAGAAAAGAGGATACGCCGTGGCTTAAAAGAGAAAGGAGGGTGAAGAATGAAGACGATGGCCCAACCGCAAATGCAGAAATAAGTCGGGAAACAGCTATAAACGATTATGACAGAGCAATATTAAATGTCAAAATAAAACTCCTCGTTTAAGATAAACGCGGAATAAAATTAAAGTTGCAAATTGTTTCTCTGGCACATTGTTATCCTTTTTTCGAGAAGTATTTCAGATTTTCTAGTAAAGGAGTGAAAAAGCGAGACTGCGTCGCCGACGAACTAAATCAAAAGAATTTCGAAAAATTAAATCTCCAGAGAAGTAACATAACATCAGCACAATGAACAAATTGCAGGCTCTAAACATATTTTTATCATCGTAAAGAAGTACTAATATGCTATTAGCTGAGAATTCTTCAACCAGCTTAGCATAATTGTGTTGTAAGCCTCAGACTCTCAAGAAACAGAGATGAGATCAAACAATTACCTTCAATGCCGGAAGCACTTTTGGTTTTCCTATGTCGAGCTCTCTCCATTTTCTTTTTCAAATTTTGAAATTAAGAAGACAGCACCAGCCAAAAGATAAAAGAACAGGAAAATGAAGAGTAATTTTATTTTCAATTACAATAAAGAAGACCTTTCTCTTTTTCCAAAAAGAAGCTGAAGTTTGAGAGACAGAGAGAGAGAAATCAGATCGGAATTATCGCAAAAAAAAACACGACACCACCTCGATACCCATCGCCACATACAACCTAATGAATGCTCAGCTAATTTTGAGCACCAACAGTTGAAAGAGAAGGAAAATCCTCTCGGAGCAGATCCTGTTACACATTCTAGAGAGAGAAAGGACGTGCGCCTACACGCAGAATGGCAACCGAAGAAGGAAGGAATTATGATAGTAACAGAGCAGAATCTAGAGAGAGAGTAGGCTAGAAAGAAAGAGGGAAAGAAAAAGCGCTACGTGAATAGATACACTTGTAGAGAGAGAAAACACGGAGAACAAGTGACAGAGAGAGAGAAGACAGGCGGACATTAATGACGGAAGTGTGTGTGTGGAAGGAGTTGTAATTTTGAAATGGAATGAAAGAGAGAGAGAGGAGTTTGAAATATTTTACAAAAGATTTAGGGTGGAATTTTAGATAGGTTGACACGAGGGGTTATACGGAGACTGCACTATCTGAGCGGGCGGGAGCTATTGGGGCTATGTACACGTGGACGATCATTAATTCGCCACGTAATTAATCAAGACCTTTCGTACTTATTTTTTTTAATTTTTTTGCATTTTTTATTTTTAATTTATTTTTTAATAAAAATAAAAAAGTTACCAAAAAATTGCAAAAAAATAATTATAATGTAGAAAATATGATAAAATAATTAAATCTTATTTTTATTTAGAAAATAAATTAAATTATTTTCTACTTAAATAAATTGTGGGTAGCCACAATGTGGCGGTTTAGTATTGCTCTATTCCTATTATCATACTTATTTTACTTGTATTCATTAAATATCATTGTAAATTGTATTTCGTATTTTTCAAGGGTGTAATGTAATCAAAGAGTGCAATCAAATTGGGTGATTTGCTTTGATTGTTGGGAATTTCGGGAGATCGATTTTGAACTAAGTAATCCGGTGAGAAAAATCCAAATAATAGATTACTATAAATTAATTATTACTCTTCTCCTTTGTGTGTGTGTGTGTCCAGGAATTGTTGTGTCAGTTTCGGAGGACTATGTGGTGCTGCAATGAGTACAGTATATTACTATTTATATATATATATAGGAGAATGCTAAAATAATAACGCTTCTTAAAATATAAATTAGGAACCATTTTCAGCCCTTAAATCATCAAGATCTACGGTTGATTAATCACCTTGTTGGATAAATTCATGCTCCTGAGTTCGAATCCCAAAGGTAACAAAAAAATATTTTTTGCAATTCATACCTTTATACAGTTTATTCATGCGTGTTATACATAAAATTCATGCATTTTTGTTGGTTCGTAATTCTTAAAATAAGGGTGGTTTATTGAATAACCACCCCTATATATATATATATATATATATATATATATATATATATATATAGGGGTGGTTATTCAATAAACCACCCTTATTTTAAGAATTACGAACCAACAAAAATGCATGAATTTTATGTATAACACGCATGAATAAACTGTATAAAGGTATGAATTGCAAAAAATATTTTTTTATGATGTACTCTCACGGTAGCCCACCCCTATATATATATATATATATATATATATATATATATATAGATATATATATATATAACACACCCAAAAGAATGAGAAGTTAGGTACATCCCCAACCGGGAGGTGTGATAGCTTGCTATCACTTCTCCGCCGGGCCTGGGTTCCCCTTCGAAGCGGAACTCTTGGCGCTTTTGATAATTATGGAAAGAGCTGCTAGCAATAATTGGTCTAATCTTTGGGTGGAGTCGGACTCTACTTACGTCGTCAACATCTTCAACAATCGCGCTTCTCTTGTGCCGTGGCATTTCCGTGGGCGTTGGCTTGCTGCTCTTAAGGGTGTCGCTAGGGCTGTCGATCGGTTCGGGTTCGGTTACCCATACCCGAATTTTCGGTTACCCGAACCCGAAATTGTCATATTTCACTAATCGTTCCCGAACCGTTTTAGGTGTTCGGTTACCCAATAACCGCTTCGGTTACCCGATTCGGTTATTTGGGTATCCGAAATACCCATTTAAAAAATTACGTTTTAGGTGTTCGGTTACCCAATAACTGCTTCGGTTACCCAATTCGGTTATTTGGGTATCTGAAATACCCATTTAAAAAATTAAAATTCAAATAATTTGCTAGATAGAGGATTTGAATCTTAGTCTCTAGAAAATACACAAAGCAACTTATCCACTAGACTAAAGCTTATTCTTAAACTTTAAACATATCATAATTTTTTTTAGCTAAGACTCGATTTTTAAATAAAAATAAATAAATTAATGAATTAATAATTAAAATATATATAATATATATATTAAATAATTTATTAAATAATTTTCGGTTATTTCGGTTAACCCGTTTCGGTTATTGGGTTAACCGATACCCGAAATTTTTCTAAAAATGATACCCGAAACCGAACCGATACCCAAAAAATTCAGTTATTGGATACCCAAACCCGGAAATTTCGGTTCGGTTAACGGATTATCCAAAACCCGATAACCAATTAGACAACCCTAGGTGTCGCCCATTGTAACATCGCTTGTTCTCACATCTTTCGTGAGGGGAATAGAGTTGCTGATTTCATGGCTTCTTCGGTCTCTCAGGAAGGTTTCTGGTATCACACGCTGCCTGAGATCTCACTTTTATGAGAGTGATTTCATGTGCATGAGGACGTTCATTCTACTTTTATGAGAGTGGTGCGCTAGTTGGCTGAGGCTTCGTTGCCTATCTTCCTGGTTGACCTTCCTTGGTCTGTTGTTGTACCGTTGGTTTGGGCCGAGAGACTTGGAGGTGATGGTACGGCCGGAACCTCTGAAGTCTTCTCACCCCCGCTTATCCAACGTTGTCTTTTTGTTTTTTGTTTCCCTCCGTTTTGAGGCTTTGACGTTGCTTGTCCCCGGCGTTTGGGGTTTTTTGTTTCTTTCTTTTCTCTAATAAAACTCCTAATTCAGCAGGTACATCCCCAACCTATAGATAAAAAATCAATCAGTATCTCATACAAGACGCTGCTCAAAAGTGACAACGCCGGTTAAAGAGAAATAGAATCACGCCACAAAGAGAAATAAAAATCAGACCGAACAAAATCATCAAGGGATGAAACCCAAAAATGACTCCATCCGGAAGACAAAAGAAGTGAAATTAGAAAAGAAATAAGCAAAAGCAAACTAGCTATCCACATGAAAACTAAATCTAAAATTTGGGTAACCAAGCTGATCTATCCTAACCAGAGAAAGAAACTGCCGAGGGGCAGAAGAATAATTAAAAGTAGTCAACATCTGAACTTGATGCCCTCTCCTTGCCATAAAATCAGCAGGCCGGTTTCCCTCTCAAGGGATATGAGAGAAACGCACTCGTCGAAGCTGAGTAAGCAGACGAATCCAAGCAACAGTATGATAAATACTAACATGACCGTGACGCCCAACAGACATGAGCAACACAATCGCCATCGCATCCATCTCCACCCAGATATGAGAAGAAAATGTGATAGTCAATCTAATACCCTCGAGCAGGGCAGCTAACTCAGCATCAAAATTGAAAGTAGCATCACAAGGGGTGCGCGCAGAAGGCAATAATGAGGGCTCCATTATGATCACGCACCACTCCTCCACCTGCACCTCGCTATATGTGTGAATCGAATGAACCATCAGTGTTCAGCTTCACCCAAGGAGACTCCGGAGGAAGCCAGCGAACCAGAGTGGAAAATGAGAGAGAAAAATGTTTACTCCTTATGTATACTTAGGTACGTTTACTTTCATGAAAAATGAGAGAAAAATGTATATTTTTATTTATTTTTTATTATTTTCAAATATTTATTATGATGAAAAATAAAAAATTCAGACAGGATGAAATATTTTATCAGATAGTTCCTTTTCACTCATTTTCTCTTTAATGTTGAATAATATTATTCTAGGATAGGAGTGTGAAAATATTTTTCACCAATTTTTTTTATATTTTCATCTCTAGTAAATATAGGATAAAAAAATGAGAAAAAAGAGTAATATTTTTTCATCTTTTTCTATCAATTCTTCTCTAATGAAAATTTATCATCAAAGTAAACGCACCCTTAGTATAGGTGCAAATTTCATAGTAGTATACATTTGTTTCATTATTATTGTCCAAAACTTTTAAATATGAAACTTAAGAAAATTGTGTAAATTAATAAAAGTGATAGAATCTACACCTTTTTAAAAAGTACCTTTTATAAAAATGAGATAATAATAATAAAATAATGGAATAATAATAATGGGATGGGGGGAGTAATTAAGTTTAGACTCCTTTGTAAACGATGGTTTGACCAAACATGTAGTGTTCATGAGAACGAATACGGCGGAGTCATTTTATGTATAAAAAAATATGAGCAAATAAATAATTCGTTCTTAATTTAAGTATATAAATATCTACTAATGGCTGGTTGAGTATAATCTATTAAGGAGACGTTTGGTTTGAGTGATAAAATATGATTGATAAAATAATACTATTATAATTAAGTGTTTGGTTTGTATGATTGAGTCTGTGATTGATAACTCGGCCCGCATCTAATCCCCAAATAAGTGATTGTTTATCACCTTAAAGTTGGGTGAATTATTTAAGCACCGCTCCAATTCTATCAGGGTGCGTTCTTTTTTGTTGTAAATTTATCATGGGAAAAGGAAGGATAAACAAAATTTCACCCTTTAAATATTTCCTTTCTTTTTCCATATATCATACTTGACCCTTACTCATTCCTCATTTACACTATAAAGAAGGGATAATATTATCCCTCCAAAAATGGTGTGATAATATTATCCCTCATTTGTATTGTATCTGAGGAATTAGTAAGGGCCAAGTAGGAAATGTGGAAAAAGAAATGAATTATTTAAAGGGTGAAATTTTGTTTTATCCTTCATTTTCTTATGATAAATTTACAACCAAAGAGAACGCACTCTCACTCTTATCCAATCTTTTCTATCTCATCCACCAAACCAAACAACTCCTAATGGAGTGAATATACTAATAATATGTTTGTTAATCGAGTCAAAAGTTCGGACCATATCCAATTTTATCTGTCCCATCCACCAAATCAAACAACTCCTAATGGAGTGAATATACTAGTAATATGTTTGTTAATCAAGTCAAAAGTTCGGACCAGTCGAATACTATACGAGGACTTGCTACACTAATGTCTAAGATAAAATGATATGTAAATGTGGCTATGCTAATAAAAAAAATTATTTTAAAATATAAATTGATGTAAAAAAAAATCTCATATATATAAACTAACTAAATAGGTCAAGCCCCATAAACTGATGTAAAAGTCATAAATAATAAAAAAATGTCTAGTAGTTAATTAAAATACTAGTAATATATAAAATACTCTTATATCATTCTCCATCAAAATATACTAATATATAATGTTAAAAACACAATGCATTTATGTATTAGAATAGTGTTTATGTTTTTTATAACTGTAGATAATAAAAATTCAATTCTCAAAATCAGATTTGTTGATAATTTCTATAAGGACTCTGTCTTATCATTTCGGAAGGGTCAATCTAAAGCACAGCAATCCAGTCGATCTTTTGCGGATACTCTCAAACAGACGAAGGGAAGTCGGCAAGCTGATGTTCCTGCCTATGACTTCACGGTTCTACAGCCTTCTTTGGTGAACGATAAACCCTGTCTTATCATTTCGGAAGGGTTCCATCAACGACAAGTGCGATCATTCTCTCATGCCCTGCATGGCCGGATTATCCTTCGCAAAGGGGATCGTCCTCGTTTTGCTGCTGATTTGCATGTCGAGTTACAGCAGATATGGAAGCCGGATTTATCTTGGGAAATTATTCCTCTGGGTAAAGGTTACTTCACCCTGAAATTCTCCTCTGCGGAAGATATGGCGCTGGCTTTCGCTAAAAATACATGGAAATTACGTCCGGGCATCTTGCATTTGCAGACTTGGGTCCCAAATTTTGATCCATACAAGGATTCATCCACTAAAGCACAAGTTTGGATTCGTGTTTTTAATTTACCTCACGAGTATTGGCATCCGGAGGTGCTTTCTGGTATTGCTAGACACGTAGGGGCACCAATTGTTATTGATGGTTTATCTGCTCATGCTTCTGTGGGTCATTTTGCGCGTATTTTGGTTGAGATGGATGTCTCCAAGGCTGTGCCTGATTTTTTTGATGTCAAATGTGGGGATCGGGTTTTTGTTCTCGAATTCGGATATGAAGACCTCCCATATTATTGTCACTCTTGCTGTGTTGTTGGCCATGCTACTACCTCTTGCAGGAGATCTAAAGAGGGGATGAATGATACTGAGGGTCAACCAGCTGGCAAAGGTACTGACCCAGCCCCTGTTCAACAACATCGCTCCAAATGGAAACAAGTGGATCGTAAACAGGCCTGCTCTGAGGCTTCTCTTCAGATGGTTGTTTATGAGAAGAGTGGAATCCTGACCCCCTCGAATCGTGACTCTGCTCTTGGGGATGACGAGATGGACACCTTCCCGGATTCAACAAGGGAGAAAGTCGTTGGTTCCCTAAATCTTGGATCTGAGGATGCGCAGGTGGACCTTCACAACCCCTTTGCTGCTCTGGAGTCGTTGGATGCTGAGGTTCAGTTGGATAATGAGGTTGTCTCTGAACACTCGGTTGGTGATAACAGGGCGGACAAGTCTGTTGGTATGGAGATTGTTCCGGTGATGAATGACACTACCCGACATCCGGTGGAAACTAATATAGTGTCAGATACACATGTTGATATTGTCACTATGCATTGTAGTAATACAGACATGGCTTTGACTGTGACGCCAGGAAAGGCGACAATGGAGGATCCCCCCATAATTCGCGGTCGTGGGCGTCCGAAAGGGGCTTCCAAGAAGGGGAAGGTTTCTGATTCCTCTATCAAGAACCGGCTCCGGCGTATAATCAAGAATGGTATGTCCTCGGACAAACAAGCAACTGGTCGTGTCGCTGGTGCTGTTTTGCAGGGAGCCGTTCTTGACTCTTCGTCGCCAATGGAGTTCTTGAAAAAAGTGCAACATGCTCATTCTGAAGGCGCGCTTATGCAAAATTTTGTGATAGACTCTTCTTCTTCTGACGCTGCTCGTGCTATGTCGACCGTGGTTTCTAAAAGATGGGGAGATATGCTTGATGACGAAGATTGTTTTGATGAGGATGATCCTCTAAAAATGTTCTCTTAGTCTTGTTTGTTTTTCGGTTTCTCGTGGCTTCTCGCGGGTGCTTTCACTTGTTTTTGTTCTTTCTATTTTCCTTTTAATAAAATTTCTATTACAGCAGATAATTTCTATAAGGACTCATCCGAATATGTGTATATATATTAGTTGTCGGGCATGCCACCTTGCGGGTCTTGGAATAGGCCTATGTTGATTTGCAGAAACCACAACTATCACCCAACATTTACATTCTAAATATTTATTGTTCATTTTATCCCAGAAAAGAATTTCTTTGACGCCATTTAATATTGTTCAATTTTTTTTGTATGGTATAGTGCCGTTGACACCCTTAGACATTAGTTGGCAACTTGGCATGTATATTTATATTCAAATTAGTGTCTATATTCCTTAAAAAGAATGCGCATCTGAAAAATAAAATGCATATCTATAATATCACAAAGTGTTAGTAGTACTTTTATAGTTAAGAATGACAACTAGAGTTTCGGCATCTCCAACTCACCCCAGAAAAGGGTGGGTATAGTTTTATCTATTGCAAATTACTTGTATCTTTTTGCCTATATATGATACTATGATTTTTGGCCTGAGCTAAATACTACATGCTTAATATAAAGTGTTAACGATTTTATCAACAAAAAAAAAATACTATAAAGTTAACTATATGTTATCTTCTAATACTATTACAAACTTGTAAACGTTCATTGATCAATAGAATGAATTATAATAAAGGAAAGACTATTGATATGAAAAGAAAAACATTTTTCAAGTAATATTATTTTTATATTTTCTAATAAATCTTTTATAATTACAAAATTTTGTATTCTTACAACTTTCAACTTATTTATCATATTGTTTATCATTTCAATTTATTTTAATAATAGTCTAGCCAATTTATAATATATATATATATACCTATATATATACTAAAATAAAAACGCATTTTAAAATATAAAATAGGAACTATTTTTAGTTAGGAACTATTGTAGCTGGTTTTTCTCAATTTTAAAATTATGAATACCTTAAATTTTACTGACTACTCAAAATTTATGTTTAGAGATTTAATTTTTTTTCCAAAAAGTCAAAGTACACAATTCAAAGATATGTAAAACATGCCACAAACGAAAGATCAATGCCCGTTCGGCCGTTCATTTCATTCCACCCATAAAAGTATTTATTTTAATTTTGTATTGGTAAACATTAAATTGTTAGCATTTATACATGTTAGATTTGAATATCACATTATATATATTATGATCGGTGAAATTAATCCAATCAATCGGGCACAGTCGAAGCAAACGACAAAATTTGAATTTTAGTGTCATTTATGATATTTGGTGAAGTTAGTTTCTCATTGATGTTTTTAATTCATAATAAATATTATGTATATTAGTAATAAAATAAAGGGGTGATTGTAAAATAGATAAGTAACTGAATTATATACCTATTTTGCAATTTCAACATTCGTTTCAAACTTTTTTTTAAAATTATACAAGAGGTATATGAATATAATCAATTATGCAACATGTACGCAGACGGGACCTCACCACCACCCAAACGGTAGAAAAACATTACCGCACGTAGGCGAGAAACGCCATGCATGTAGGACCTCAACATTAAATAATACAACACCACACGCAGGTGGGAATACAACACCACTTAAAGTGCGAAAACATCATCGCACGCAGACGGGATTGAAGACCTCTCACAAAAGAGAGTCTTTGGGTGCCTCAACTTTTGCCACTAGAGCAAGACCCCATTGGTAACATTCATTTCAAACCTTTAAGTACATACAAATTAAAATATTTTTAATTTTTGGAATTAGGGCTTCAATTTCTCAATTTTACCAACGATAAAAAAAGACGAAAACACGATGTGGACGCTCACATGCACTGGAAAGATAATATGGACACCAACATAAACAAAAGCATATATTTTAATGTGCAATTGGATACAATATTAAAATGTACAGTATTCATATTTTATACTTAATTGTAGGTTAAACGACATCGTTTATCATTCTCTAATCAAATTTTAGTTCATGCAGACGCCCACATCATCATTTGATTCATAAGAGCGTCACATGGTTGTTGGAAAATCAGGGAAGCCACAACTGTAAAATTATAAAGATTTTATATGTATTTGCAAATGTTTGAGAATAAGGTTAAAATTGTAAAATGGTTACAATTAAATTAAATATCATATATGTTACGATAAATATGAGTATTTTTCTAACATAAAGTAATAACGTCGGTTTTTGGGACGTGGAATTCAAAAATGTTCGCATCATTTATACTTTCAGTTGGGTAAATTTTCCATACAAAATTTTAGTTACCAACTAGACTTTTCAATGCTAGAGATGTGAGCTCATTGATTATTTAAAAATAAAATCAGTTAATATGTTATTATTATCAAAACCATGTAATATTTCAAAAAATAACGTTAATAATTTGCACATCTCTCAAACTCAAATGTTGAAAAGGTCGCCATTTTTTTTCTCATGAAGCGAAAACTGGCTTGTGTTCCATACAACAATTTGAATCGGCATGCCATTGATCATGACATGTGCTGAATTTATTTGTTTCACTGTACTAATGCCTTGCTTCTAGGGTAGGTCGAAACAAAATTTATCAATGCATTAAATTTTGTATTTGTTGTGCTAGTTGCTGTTGAATGTACTGTTTAATTAGTAGTAAAATTGAAAGTTATTATAGAAGTTTGAATTGAATACATTTCCTGTCACAAATTGAATGAAGTACATAAACTCACACGTTCAAATTGAAAAACAACTCTCAGAAGTCAGAACTAACCCTCGATTTTTTTACTTTTGTAGATCAGCATTCAATTTGGTCTGCAGGAAAGAAAATGCAATTGTCAGAACTAATCCTCAATTTTTCACTTCTGATAGTATATATTTATATAATTATGTAATAGTCATGATAAAGAAATTTTGGTTTAAGTTTTGAAGATTAAACTGTGACAACAGAAAGCATATCTAAATGAGATAACTTTTTATGCATTCAACCTGATATGGGACAACCAAATACGACTGGGGCCCCGTGTACAAATATTTCATCCGTTGCCCAAATAACTTTTAATAAGAAACAACACAAATTTTAAGAAAAAGTTGATAAATGTATTGATAATGGAGAAAATGTATTATACTAATTAGTATTGAAAATGATGAAAATTTAAAAAGTAAAAATAACTAAAGTATTATTAGTGATTTGATAATATCTCAAAATAGATAGAAAATTATTTGGGGATGTCCCAAAAAGAAAATATATGAAGTTATTTGAAAACGGAAAGAGTATTTCATAAAAAGTTTTTACATAATAATAATAATTAATAATCACTTGCACAGATTTAATGGTTCACATTAAAATATATGAATTATTTATATAGACTATATAGTTCCTTGGGTTATGCTGAGGTGAGCAGACAAGTTCCTTATATCCACGTTTTCAATTTTAAATTCATAAGGTTTGCAACTGAAGCCTGTATACATATAATTACACACCAGAATTCGAAATAATAAATGTATTATGATACTGTAAAGTGTAAAGGAGTAATTAAAAGTACAATAGATACCTTGTTATGCATGGGTCACCAACATATAGTCGCAACAAAGAATTTACAATCATTACTATGGCCAAATAGTAAGAGGTAAATGTTTAAGGTAAAAAATCTTAACTAAAACCGGTGTTATATATATCTACGATACCGATTTTTAGCATCTTTTTTTGGGACCCTTATAACACCGCCATCTACGATACCATTGATTTATAGACTATTACACCGGTTAAAAATTGATGTCTATTAACATTTTTCCTGTAGTGTAGATTTGATTCTTCTGTGACGCGATCTTTTAATTTTTTTATTTAATATTATTAATTTATATAAATAAATAAATAAATTTACAATCATTAGT
Organism: Salvia miltiorrhiza; assembly: GCF_028751815.1. Taxonomy (NCBI): domain Eukaryota; kingdom Viridiplantae; phylum Streptophyta; class Magnoliopsida; order Lamiales; family Lamiaceae; genus Salvia; species Salvia miltiorrhiza. The sequence goes on along the minus strand of NC_080394.1, from coordinate 30,312,510 downwards.
TGCACACTAAATTACATTTTCTTTTTTTAATTTTAACAATATTACAAACCAACTTTTAATTTATTGCACCATGATATGTGATCCCTAATGTCAATGAAAGTAATAAAACTCTTCACATTCCATACGAAACACTTATATTATTATATATGCACAAAATCTTGGATACACCTGGGTGTACCGTACAATCGGGTTGACCCGTACCCAAAATAGTGTTATTTATATGAGTTGGGTCAGGATATCATGAGTTCAAATCAGAGTGTGGGTCAAAGTTTAAGTGAATGTGTGACCCGGTTGTACGGTACACCCGGGTGTACCCAAGACCACCTCATGATCGATAGGTCTAAATTCTGTTTACTTTCATTGAGTTTGCAGTCGCGCATCAAATTTTAATTAACAATTAAGAATTTTCCAAAAAAGATAATATCAAAGCGCATATAATTAATTATTTTTTAAAAAACAGTAAATGTGAATCATTCTGCTGCTAGCTCTTTCTGTCACAAAATAGAGGCGACGTCTAGAACATAATTTACATCAAGAAAATATACTTGATCAATCCTACAATTGAAAATGGAGGTCAATTTATGGGGCAAAGGCCGCGGATTATTATCTTGGAAAAGGACATAATGAATTAATTAGAAGCTAAGGAGCATTATGTGGCGTAGCCTGACAATAGACGTCTAAATAGTCAATTAGTGATGTGGTAGTAGTATAGATCAAGATTAAATAATTAGGATTAATTAAAAGGATAGGTCTGTTTACCTGAAGAGGTTTGACTTAAACAGCAATCATAGTAAAAAAGAGGTTAAAGTTAATTGTCGTGATGAAAGTAGGTCCAAATCCACCTGCATTACTCTAATTAATATTGCTATAATTACCGTGGGAATATGCCACTTTAATCAAAGAATGTAAATTGTCTCACGGTTCGTACAATTTACAAATAGTGAAAAATTAGTATTGGCGAAGCATCCATCTCGCACAGCTGAAATAACGGAAATTGTCATTTTTGGGTCTTTTTATTTTGCAAGTTTTCGTGAATTAGCGGACATATATATAAAGATATATAATTATAGGAAAGAGTTCAAACAAAAACTCTTAATTATTGTGATAATGTTAAGAGTATAGATACTCTTTATTTTGTCATTATATAGACGGTAATAGAGACAGTAATCGAGGCGACTGGTACTTAAGGTGTTACCAAATCTGTCAAATTTCATAGTACTATTTTTTAGGATAAGCACAAATATCCTATTTGAAGTATAATTATTGTATGGATATATTTCTTATCAATCAGATACCTCACGAATTTATTCACCATTTGGACTCTTATTTCTTGAAAAATAATTATTAAATTAATAGATCAAGATCATCCAAGCAGAGTCCTCATCAAGCTAGAACTTCTGCTTCCATCTACAATCAGGAAATGATCAACTTGGGCTACAAGATAAGATTGGAGGCTTGAAGTCTATAAAAGGAGGCCATATATCGTTCAACATGGCTAGGGATTTTCGTTCATAATAGTTCTCGCAATTTAGTCGAGAATTTCTTGTTCCTGCTAGGTGCCCCCCTGGACTAGTATCGTCTGTAGTACTGGTCTTGATACTGTACTTTTTTTTATACTAGCAGAAGAGTGTTTTGTGAGTTATACACTTGAGCGTACATTGTAAAAGAGTCATATATACTCTTCTTTATTTGGTTCTTGTTTCTCGAGGGATTACGTGGTGTTCCTTGGTGTTCACGCCTAGGAAGTTAGTCGTTGTCTAGCTTTCAATTATTCTCCGTTGGTGAGGTTTTGGGAAAATGTAGAGGCTAAGTAAGAGGAATTCTTATTGTGTAAGTCATTTGTACATCTTAACTTTATAGTGGATAATTTTTTCTGGGCAAGGCCCCCCGGTCCAGACATAGGTTGTTTAATCGAATTGGGTTACCACTTTCATGTGTCCGTGTTTGTTACTGTTTCTATTACTTGTTGTATTACAGTATCTTGCTCGGTATTCACATTCGTTGTTTCAACACATCTCACCACATATTTTATGGATTAGTTATTCTTTCAGATAATAGACAGTTATTTTCAATCGTTCGAGCATAAAAATTTATGATAGATGTATTATTTTTCTAGATAATCACTAGATTTGAATCTAATACCACTACAAGAAATTGGGCGATTAGCGATGAAATTTTCCGTCGCTAATATCCAAAATTCTGTCGCTAAAAACAATCACCAACGGAAACTGTAAGTCGTCGTAAACGTGGTCGCTAAGTCGAATACCGACGGAATTATACGTCTGTCGCTAATTTTCCGACGGAGACGACGACGGTGATTGACGACGAAGGAGTGGTCTTAAATCAGCGACGAAATTTTCCGTCGGTATCAGCTACAGAATTTATTTCCGTCGCTAATTTCTTTTCTTTTTTTTAATAATTTTTTAAAAAATATATATACATATATTTTTAATCAATCTAGCTTTATTCCCCACAAGTATTTTGGTATTTATAATGTGTTTTGAACTTAATTGCATACGTTAAGACGAACTTCCCAATGGTCACCCATCTTAGTTGTGCTCTAAGTCAAGCACGCTTAACCTTGAAATTCCTTTCAAGTGGTCACCAGTACAAAACACACGTATTATTGATATAACTAACACCTATTAATTCATTTAAGCTCTATTTCAATATATAATATCATTTATTCATAACCTTAGAATATGTCGAGATGATATCTAAGACTTGTGGTGCCGACGAAAGAATGACGGAAAATATACGATCGAATTTAAAATAATAAAAAAATTAATATTATCGTTAATTTAAAAAATATATTATTGTTGAAAATAACAATAAATTTTAAAATATTCTCACTAATTTAAAAATATGAAAAAAACGGAATATTCATTAAAAAATAATAAAAAATATTTTTTTTAAAAATAAAATAAAAATAACAAAAAAAATTAATAATATTTACCGAGAGATTATTTTCCGTTGCTAACTGCAATAAAAAAACAAATAATATTTAACAACACAGATTATTTTTCGTCGCTAAAAATTCTGTTGCTATTCGGTCGGTAAGACTAAAAAAATAATAATAAAAAAATATTTAGCGGCGGATTATTTTCCGTCGCTATTCGGTCGGTAAAACTAAACAAACAATTAAAAAATAAATTAAAAATAAAAAATAATATTTAGCGATGGATTATTTTCCGTCGTTAAAAATTTCGTCGGTAAATTATTAAAAACATCTTCGTCGGAATTCCGCCGTTATTACGCCGGTAATCACCGACGAATTATTTTCCGTCGATAATTTCGTCGGAATCCGATAAATTTTTTTGTTGTGTACAAGACTTTTTTTAATATATTAAATTTAACATTAATGTATTAGTCTTATAGAAAAAAAATATTATTTTCACGTTCACGAAAATATAGATTTGATCACCGTAATCAACCCTATTATAATTGTGATTTTATATATGAGCTACACACGATGTGTTCTTTGTCATACTTTATTATCTGTTAGAAAAATATAATCATATAGTTATTTTATTATATTACCATACAAGTAGAACACAACAACACCGATACTGTCCCTAAGGGGACACCAAGCGATGCGACTTTCTATGTGTAAACAGTGAGGTTCCGGGTTCAAACTCCACTGCTCCCCCTCTCCCAACTCCCCCAAGTTAAAAAAAAAAAGAAAAAAAAAACACCGATACTTACGAAAAACTTTATCTAGAAAAACTATTACAAACTTCGCCTACTTTTACATATATTCATTGGTGTTCAACATTTTACCGTTCACATCTTGTTTGTGGTTCTCAACCCTCACCAAGTAAAGCTCGAATTTTCGTGATTCTTGTCGGATTTCTTTATTATCATCAGGTTTTAATCACTTTTTTATATTTAATTTATGTTTTATTTTATTGTATAAAATCCCACCTAATAACAAATTCGACACCCTTTAAACTTTTTAACAGTGATGCTGCACGAAGATGATGTAATTTATATTTAACCCAAAATATCTCATTTAGAGCACCTGCATTGGGCTATTCGATGGACTTACTCGAGTAAGCCCAATGCAGCTCTCCCTTACTCGAGTGTTACTCGATTTATCAAGTAAGACACAATTTTTGGTTTTGTTTGGCGCGTGCTCTCATGCGTTGGCATTTTTTTAAAAAACGTTAAATTGTTCGGCTTTTTAGCCTATTTTTCTTTTTGTTGTTTTTTAAAAAAAAAATTGATTCATTCATAATTTTCATTTTTGACATGTGTCATATTCATTAGGTGAATAATTTTCATTTTTGTGACATGTGTTATATTGCATGCATGTAACTTTTTAAATTTTGATTAATACTAATTAAATTTGTGACATCGTGGCAATTTTTTATTAATACTAATTACTATGATTATTAAATTTCTCCGTTAGATTTTGCATCTATACTTCTCTGTGAGAGGCAGATGTATGCTATGCTCCAACATGGTTTGATGGAGCACGTTTAGGCATGTTTCGGACCTCTAGGACCGGAATAATTATTTTAGGAATTATTTTTATTTAATTAAGTTTTATGTAATTTTTAAGAATTTAAAATTAATTCAATTTAAATTTGAATTAAATTGTGTTATTTAAATTTGAGCAATTAAATTTAAATGAAAAGCATAAAAATCAAAATTAAAAAAATCAAGTAAGGTATCAAGTAATTCCACTGTGACATCCTTTACTCAATGTGGTCCTTTACTATCAAGTAAGCTATCAAATAAGCCCACCGTGGATGCTCTTATACTAATTATTCTATCCCCCATTAATTGAATATACCCAAAGCCACGACCTAAAACAATGATTAGAAATGAAACATTGGATAGTCAGTCTTCCAACCTTTTAAATGGCGTGCAAGCCAAGTCACATTTAAGTAATTAAAAGATAAAATTAGTGATGTAAAATGTTTAGCTTTGATGATGTTCCCCATCCTTATTACTCACTCCTTTTTACCTTTCCCAACTCAAAAAATAATTTTTATTTTTATTTTAACAATGTTAATTTCTTTTCGACATTTTTTTCAAGAAGTATATCTACATAAGCAATAAGCTAGGATTGGAAAGGGATGATGCTGTATTTATTTTGTGCTGTATGGGGCGTGGGACCCACTTATGGTTTCCATGCATAATTTTGAAAGCTTCCACTCTGGTTATAACAAAAATTGAATTTTATGTACGCCATGCATGTCTAGTATCTAAATCGGAGTAAGGGGATTTAGATTCTGAAATCTTGGGCTGGAAAATATAAAGATTGGAAAAAATTACAACGCCCAAGATTGTCTGAAATGTGATTTGTCACATATCAATTATCATACAAATGGATACATTTTTCAACCAAAAAAGGTCCACTTCAAGGCTCCATGCTTAAATTATTTGAGAGACCTACATACCCCTATCCATTAAAATCAACCCGCAAATTCACTTCGCAAACTGCCAATTCGCAAAATATCAAAAACCATTACTCCACGACTCCTCACCCTATGCACCTACGAATTTCTATAATCTTTTTTTTTGAGAAGGTAAAAGTAAATATAAATATAAATCAAGAAAGAGTACAAGGGGTACTCAAATCCGTACAAAACAAAGTATAGTACACGCAGCCTCCATCAAAAGAAGCTCAAGACAATTTCGACAGGCAATAACTGAAAGGATCTAAAAATCACTTGTGGGATGAGTAACAGAAAATGCTAGGATAGAATGCCTTTAACCATCTCCACATCAATTTTTCAGCCTTATCCCCACCTTTCTCTACAAACTCGTAGAAATGATCCAGAATTGACGAGGAAGAAGTGGAAGAAATTTTCAACCACTTACAGATATTGTTCTACACCTGAATAGAGAAAGAGCACAACAATAGAGTATGCTCAATGGTCTCCAAATGAGAATAACAGAGGGGACAGTTGTAGTCGTCATTCTCAAGCAAAATTCCTCTCTTCACCAAATTGTCTCTTGATGGGATCCTGTTTTCAAAACCCTTCCAAACAAAGGATGATACTTTGCAAGGGATGCATTTTAACCAAATGGCCTTGAATGCAACCGGGACGTTGTCCACCAAGTAAAGAGTTTTGTGAATGAGTGCGTACATCTCTTTTGTTGTGAAGTTTCTGGTGCTTGAACCCTTCCACGAGATGGAGTTGTCCATAGATGGATGTGGTGAATCGTAATTGAGTGGGTAGTGTTTTAACTGGTGAATCATGATCGGATTGTGAGTTTTACCTAGTATCGAACGTTAGAATCGAAAGAGAGTTGAGTGGAATTGAATTGCCGAGAACAAAAAAGAGTTTTCTTTTGTTGTATTGAGAAAGCGTGCGCGTAAAAATACATGGTACAAGTGCATGGGTATTTATAGAATACACTTTAGGGGCAAAATAGTAATTTCAGTCTTGAAGTCACGTTCCCCGCGTGGTTAGGGGTATTATGGTAATTTCGACTGCCTTCGCTCATTCCTCTGCTCAGAGACAGAGACCCGTGTGTATCGGGGAGTTTTGGATTCCTCTGCGAACAGATGATTCCTCTGCTCTGACGCTTCCCAGGTAAAGTGGTCATTTCTGCCGTTGACTGTCTGTGAGTGGAGCATTCCTCTGACTTCAGCGATTCCTCTGACCCGAGTGATTCCTCTGTCCAAGCTCATTCCTCTGCTCTGCATATATTACTCATCATCAGGATGAAAGGAGATCCAGCACAATAAAAATCACAAAATCACAAATTCAACATATTCTAGGTGGTTAATGACTCTTTACCATTCAAAGTTTCCAAACCCACTCTCCTTCTCTGATAACACCCATCTCCCCAACCTTCAAACCTTTTTGACAAGATAAGCAATACAAATTCCACAATTTATATTTAAAAGCCTCCCCTGAAACCAAAGATCCTCCCAAAACATAATAGACAACCCATTACCTAAAGAAAAAGAGATGTTTTGGCAAAAAATATTTCCACTACAAAGAAACTGAATTTACATTAATCGGATCTCTAAAACCATCAGACAACACCCCATATCTAGATCTAAGAACCCTCACCCAAAGAGAATTTTGATTTTTAGCAAATCTCTAGAACCATTTGCAAATAAGAGCCAAATTGAAAACTTTTACATCTCTAACTCTTAGAGCACCATCAGACTTACTAGAACACACTCTATCCCAACTAACCCAAACAATTAAATCCTTCTGCCGCGATGAGAAAGAGAAACGGAGATATAGGGTCTCCTTGTCTAAGACCTCTTTGCAGGGAGAATTCACCCGAAGGACTACCATTCACCAGAACCGACATGATTACAGACAAGAGACAAGTCTTCATCTACGATCTCCATTTTGGGCAGACTATCATTTCATCGATATAGTCCATCATTTCTATAATCTTTTGTTACATCCAAATTTAATTTCATAATAATAACAATAATATGGTAGCATATGTAGGGATGTCAATCGGGTTAGCCCATCGGGTTTTCGGGCTAGTCCTATCGGGTTCCGGATTAGTCGGGTGCGGGCTAATTGGGTTGGAGGTTTTTTCGGGTTGCTATTTTTCAACCCTAACCCTCTAATTTTGTCGGGTTATTCGGGTCGGCCCACGGGTTTCGGGCTGCATTGACATCCCTAAGCATATGTCAATATTGAGAGTTTCCTTTCAAAAAAATTATGGAGATTCTTATTTTATTTTGATAACTCGCAGCTGCTATTTTTTTGTGGGTATTGGATCACCCTAATTTCTGTACAATGGTCTGCGCAAATCATACAAAAGAAGTAGATTAATATGTTAATAAGCATAAAAGTCGAAAATTGTGGTGAATAATTTAAATTGAATGAAATGTCCATCTACAGGTATCGACATGACAACTACCAATAAATTATGATGCTACTCGCATGCGTAGTAAAAACAGAACCGGCACATCAAGTCTATCAAGGGTTTGTTTCAAAAATTTCTAATAACATAACAAACGGTTGTATCAACATCAAATCATAAAATCATCAAAGAATTTTGTAATATTTTAACCTTTATATAAATGAGTGAACATGATTCGCGTCTCTATATTCCACTCACTAAACTAAAAAAATCATAAAATCTTCAAAGAATTTTGTAATATTTTGACCTTAATATAAATGCATGAACATGATTCGCGTCTCTATATTCCACTCACTCAACTGAAAAAATAAAATAATAGGAGCATAGTATTGTTAAATATCTACTATAGTTATTTTATGCAAATGTTCAACCAAACTTTTGATATAGCTGATCAGATAGACAGCCCAATTTCGACAAATTAAAACCATGAAAAACTTTAAGATGGTCGGAGCGATTGTTTTTATAATGAAAAGAACTAAAGTTGAATTTTTTTCAGAATAGGATTTTAACTCAGAAGCAAGTTTGTCCTATATTTTGTTATTTAAGAAGACAAATATGCTTCCAAGTACCAAACAATTCAATAAGATTTTATGTGTTACATTATAAATTTAGCCGATACTCACACCCTGCAATTTTTCGGCATACAAGTCAAAAAATAAAACAAATTCAAGCCATTATTATCATCAACATACTACTAAAACATAACGCACTTACAAAAGTCTGGGCTGAGCGAACCCATGTCAACTTTGTTGGAGAATATCAAAATAGAAGAGCGGTTAGTGCAAGGTAAATATGTCCAACTGCAACCAGCAAACAGCTTCGATCTTCACAAAATCACATTCAAATGTTTGTATCATTGAGACGTTGAACAGTGACGCTGAAGCTCGACATACTGCCACCAGAATGTCATAGCTCGCTGCATACATCCATGAACTTATTCTCCGAAGAAATGTTCTAGCAGCCATTATATGATGAAAGAGACTAGGCTAATGGCCGTGTGGCATTCATCGCCACAAGAACATGCTCAACCCCAGGGAGACAGATTACAGAACTATGAGTCTGTCACATACATGGATATTAATAAGAAGCCCTGAATATCTACTTAGACATAGCGTTTCAAATTCCTCATTCTGCATCAAGTATTTCCACCGGGCACCACTTCTTTCAAATAAATGGACTCATTTTGGCCTTACATAAGAATCAATATACCTGTCAAATTGGCCTTCAAAATAGAGAATCCAATAGAGTCCTGATGGAACCTTTAACTATATCATGACTAAATAACAGACTGCCATTCTAATCTGTACAAATTCTTGAGCTCGGGATAACTATCTTCGAAAAGAATAACAATTTCTGGAAGAAAATTTAAGAACAATCAAACAAGACTGACCGGAAATAAAAACAGGCAAACAAGAAGGTTTCCAGTGACAATGCTTATGCACGAACAGACCTTTCAAAGATCAAAGACTACACTGCTCATTCGCTGTCACCGCCGATGAAAGTAAACTATAATTCAAGAGACCAAGATTTAAAAATAGAATGTGGGAGGTGCTTCAACAGCTGCATAGGAGTTCCAGAAGAGGACTCTCTCAGTTGGTCTAAAATTTGAAATTGAGAATGCTACTAATTAGCAAATGACCAAATGAAGTTGAGTAATTCTTGAGTCAGTTATATTCAGTTGAATCTTCTCGCCCTGTTATCTGTAAACATCAATAAGCATAATGCACTGGTTGATCGACTTAGGGGCTGTTTGAAAACTTGGTCATGTTTTGGCAGCATTGAAAGGCCCAACTTAAATTTAAGCTTTATTGGGCCGTGTGTATCTAGATTTTGTGTTTGGTATGTTTACTTAAACTTGTGGAACGAGTATTTAATTAGACCACTGTAGCAGTTCGCAACTGGAACTAGGGGTCACCCCTGCACCCATTTCCGCATTATAACAGTGAACAAGGCCGGGCTGAGACGTCAACTGCGGGCTTATAACTGGATCTTACTTAATTATCAAACATAATGTAATGGGCTGTTAAGCACACAATATGCCCTTAACACAAAAGTCAAACAGGCCCTTATTAATATAATTTCTAACTCATGCCAGTTACACAGTGTTATGATATCCCACACGGTTCCACATGAAAGTGTGGAATGGTATATAAGAGGGGGTCAACCCTTTACTTGACCATGGTTTTGGGTTAAGTTAGGGCTCCCTAACTTATATGTCTAACAATTTAGTCCGACCTGTCGGATCCGGAAGTTTACGGGAGAGGGCTACCTGGGGAGAGTGCCGCACGACTCCAGGGCCTCGAAGGCGACCTGCCTGGGTCGATCGAAGGCTCCCCAGAGTGAGAGCCGTCCGTGGACGTCCGGTCTTAATGGGGGATGGATTGTTACGATATCCCGCATCGGTTCCACAGGAAAGTGCGGAATGGTATATAAGGGGGGGTCAACCCTTTACCCTTGACCATAGTTTTGGGTTAAGTTAGGGCTCCCTAACTTATATGTCTAACACACAGTGAGAGAGTGATTAATCATCAGTTCATCAATAGCTCCAAGCATTATGTTTCATCATGTAACCAATAGTTTTATTGTATAATTTTCTCACAATAACTTATTTGGAAAAGAACCACAGAGCTCTCCATACTATGAGGTTTTCCAATATACTCAATATAAGATAATCTGCATGAAAGGGGAAATGGATCTGTTCTTACACGACTGAAAGAGTAATATACAACAGAGTCTAGACTTCATCACCATTAAATTTTGGCAACATCATGATTTCAAAATAAAATCAAAGGCATAAGGTAATGGGGATTTCTCCATAAATAATCACTCATCCGCAATTTCAAAATGATTATGCATGAAAGACCCATAAAACTAAATGAAATAAACCTGAGTTGACATCTTCATTCTTTTTCAAATAAAATTTGCATAGATGAATGATGAATCGCCAACAACATTCCATGGAAACGCCAAAAAGCAAAGGATTTCATTATATTTATACTATCTTTTCCATCGAAGCAGTAATCCATGATTAGACTTCCCTTTATTTTGACTTGTATTAGGCAACAATATTCTATCATTCCATCCAATCCAGTATAAGCTTTTAGTTATTCAGAGAAAAAGATCCCGGAATCAATCTTATGCTTTCTTCATTTACATAATGAACTCAAACTTATGACAAACAGTATAGCATAACAGGGCCATCTGCCTAAATAAGTCAAAGACTACATATTTCCATTCCAAGGCTGCAAGATAATCGGCAATTGCAAACAAATCAAGAACTTACTGAAGATGAAACTAAGCCATGCAAGTTTCTACCAGGGCTTTGTAAATTAATTATAGCTAAGGTGGACAACAAAGCTTAACAGCTAAGGTGATAATCATTTTTGTAATTTTTTCATTAAGTCCACCACAGCATCCCAACAATCTATGATAATAAGAAGATATGCAATCCTTCTCAGGTATATTCATCCATTATTTACGACACTGCATAAATCATAAACTTCATTAGAAAATAAACAAAAACCTACGTAACACACCTTCACCTTCATCATCAGCAACAGTTCTCTGGCTACAAAACAAAACATCACAACTTCCCTAATTCTTTGCCATAGCTCTCTCATTCTCCACCTTCTGTGCGAAAAGCTTAGTAGCAATCATATTCTCATCGAAATAGCTGGCGTAAGGGTGTCCTTTAGGAACCAATCTCCTATATTTCTCAAAACTCTTCTCAGCCTCCCCATTTTTCCTCAACAAGGTATAAATTATTCCCTGACAAAGATACGGCCTGAAATCCCTTGGCTCCTCCTTCACCAACTCCTGATAAAATTTCAATGCATCGTCATACTTCCCATCGAGCACTCTAATTTGAGCAAGCAACAGCTTAAAATCCCTCATATCAGTCTTCTTATTTTCCTTCTTGCATAATGCCATTGCCTCTTCAACTTTCCTCTCAATAGCCACCAATGCCTCGCTCGACTCCTCCTGCGACGCCACAGTCACCAGCCCGTGATAGGCCTCCACGCGGAAGGGATCCTTCTCCACCAGCTCATAGAAGCCGTTTCTAGCTAGCTGAAACTCACCATTGTAAGCAAACAGATGGGCTTTCATCATTGGCCACTCAACTTCCTCCGGCTCGAGTTCCGCCAATTTGTCGATAATCTCAATAGCTTCGGGAATCTTTTTGCTCTTTATCTTCATCTCCATCAATGTCTTGAGTGCCTCAACATCGTCAGGATTGGAAACCAAGTGCTCTTCAATAGATTTTTCCCTTTCTTCATCCGCAGTGGAATCCCTTTCAGCTGTCTCTACATTAGGCGGTGAAATCGGGGCGGTAATTGCGGGTTTACACGACAAATAAAATCCAGAAAATAAAAGCGCCGCGGCGGCGACCGTGGTGGCCAGAGCAGTTTTGAGAGGGGCCAGAAATGGATTTAAGGAGCTTTCGGCGGCGGCTTTGTGGCTGGGGGTCTGAAATTTGAACAATTTAGGGGTTTTATCGGAATTTTTACGATTAGGGCTGGGACTGGGCAGAGAAGCGCGGATAGTGGGGAGAGAGAAGTGAGGCAGCGGCGGAGGCGGGAATCTGAGGGAGAGGGAAGATAGGGGCTTGGAAGATGAGGGGCGGTGGGGATTGAGAGGCGGGAGGTGGAAGGCGGTGGGCTTAACGGCGGTGGAATTGATAGGGTTCATGGCGTTGGGGTTTAGAGAATTAGAAAGAGTGAGCTCTAAACCCTTGTGATGAAGTGCGAATCAGGAAAATGCAAACATCCAGTCTTACTGAATTTCCAATATTTACTCAAATATCCAAATTTAAGTTGATTTCTGATCTTTTTTTTTTTGTTTTTTGAGGGGAATTTCTGATCAAACTACGCATTACTTGTCCAACTTCTTAACCAAATATCTCAGTGTTCTATTTTATATATAATTTAAAATTATTATTAGAGCCTTAATTATTTAAATAAATATATATTTAAATAATATAAATGTGTGAAATTTATATTTTAAAATTAAAGACATTTAATAGAAACTAAATCAATTACTATTATTACATTGATATTACACAATCCCAGTATAAGTGACTCAAAACTTTTCGGTACGAGAATTAAGGAAAATATGTAAATTAGTTAAAAGTGATAGGGTCTACACATTTTTAAGGGTTAAATTTTTTCATTTATAGAAACAAGCCACTTATAGTGGGACTAAATTAATATTCACAATATAAAATAAAATAGGATATTATGGAGAATATTACTTTTGTGCAGTCGAAAGAAAAGAAAAAAAAAACTACGATCGCCAAGTTTAGTGAAAATTATTAAAATTAAAATCACGTTTTCAAATTTCTATTGTGTGCTTCAATCAAACAATAGAATCTATCTATCATATAATAACACAAATTTGAGAGTTGCTTCATCTATGACCGCATCATTCATGAACATATCTTGCCCACAACAATTACATATTCATAAATCAATATTTGGAGGTAAGTAATTTTGGGATTGATGGACTTGGAAAGACAAATCTGTCTACCCTAATTTCATTTTTCCCATATATCTCTCCCTTTTGCTTTTTGATATAAATTTTCGAATTTGCAAAATATTCATCTGCACCGTCTACCACAACCCCCCCCCCCAAGCCACTCAAATTACATACGCCTACGCCGACAAAAGGAAAATAGTTGTTCGTCAATGCCTAGGTAAACAATTTTAGTTTTTCAATTAGTTTTATTCTTTTACATTTGCTGCACCACTCATTTATTGATAATAACCTGAAAAGTTAAAGTTAATCCATTTTAGAGTTGATGGCGTCTTTTATTTGATTTTAATTTTCTTGGGTTCTGGTTGCTTTTGTATTTGAAGATAATGATGAGGAGTAAACTCTGCATCAATGATGTGCAATTAACATGGCTGAAATATTTCTTTTATATTATTATTATTATTATTGATGTTAATATTATTATTTCAAATATTTTGTGCAGTACTGACTTGACAGGGCTAACCTTATCAATCAGGAATTATCTTGGCAGCTCAACAACTCGGCTTCAAGCTCAAGACTCATGTAATAAGGGCTTAAGCCTGATTATTTAGACAAATGGGCCTTAGAGGTGTAATGGGCCAAGCTCACTTAATAGCATATAAATAGGGGTCATTCATTTTTTACTCATAAGTTAAGTTAGATAAGTTAGAAAAGGGAGTCATTCTTTCATTCTCAAGTTGTAAATGTAAACACTCTCCAAGAATATAGTGAAAGACTCAAAACCCTCATCCGTGGATGTAGATCTAACGATCGAACCACGTAAATCCTCGAGTCGTTTATCGTTTTATAGTTAGGTGTTGATTTTTGATTCATCAACTGGCGCCGTCTGTGGGAAATTGAGCTAAGGTGTGAGTATTTTACTATTTTTTAGTTACTGTTCATCGAAAAAAAAGATCCTCCAATTTTCCAGTTTCCGGTAACAGAGTTCTTCACTTTTCTTAGCCAAAAAGTTCCCGGCGAGAATCAGCCCACCTCCAAGCCCCAAAAACTGATAAGAAGTAAACTCTGCATCAATGTTGTGCAATTAACATGGTTGAAATATTTCTTTTATATTATTATTATTATTATTGATATTAATATTATTATTTCAAATATTTTGTGCAGCACTGACTTGACAGGGCTAACCTTATCAATCGGGAATTATCTTGGCAGCTCAACGACTCGGCTTCAAGCTCAAGACTCATGTAATAAGGGCTTAAGCCTGATTATTTAGATAAATGAACCTTAGAGGTGAAATGGGCCAAGCTCACTTAATAACATATAAATAGGGGTCATTCATTTTTTACTCATAAGTTAAGTTAGATAAGTTAGAAAAGGGAGTCATTCTTTCATTCTCAAGTTGTAAATGTAAACACTCTCCAAGAATATAGTGAAAGACCCAAAACCCTCATTTGTGGATGTAGATCTAACGATCGAACCACGTAAATCCTCGAGTCGTTTATCGTTTTATAGTTAGGTGTTGATTTTTGATTCATCAGATAATATTTGTTCGATTTATTTGTCATGAAATAGCTAATATTGAATTGTGATCCATTTAGTCAATAAAAAATACTATTTGATAATATTCTTGATTTCATTACTGTGTACAGGCCTGAAGGTTGAATTTGTACTCAATAGGATAAATTTATAATGTTTTGATGGAAAAAGAATCATATACATGACAATTAAATATATTACAAGCTCTTGAAGAGTAAATATTCTTCTCAATTCAATTGTTTTTGAACTTTTATTGAAAATAGGGGTAATACAATTGAAAAATGATACTCCTTACGTCCCATTACAAATGTCTCATTTATTTTTGGCAAATAATTAAAATATTAATTAACTAATCAGTCCTCTCTCTCTCTCTCTCTCTCTCTCTCTCTCTCTCTCTACGTACTTTTATAAATTCTAATTTATTTTTATCTCTCCACTAACTCACTTTATCTACTAATTACATATTCTTTAATTTTCGTGCCCAAAAGTAATGAGATATTTGTAATGGGACAGAGGGAGTATTATTTTTGTAAGGGCTCCGAGAGAGTTTCATTGATTTCCCCATGAGTATTGAATAATTATATACTCCCTCCGTCTCATTGATCTTGTCCCGTATTCATTTTTTGTTTGTCTCATTGATCTTGTCCCATTTCTATAAATAACCCTCCTACTTTATCACTTTATCACCTTCTCTCTCCTACTTTATCTACACACTTAACACTACTAATGCTCACCTTAATAACCGTGTCGAAACCAAATGGGACAAGCCCAATGGGACGGAGGGAGTATTATTTATTATTTTACCCAATAATCATGTTGTGATTAATTTCAAATTCATATACTCAAATAATTATAAAATTATTTAAAGCTTGAGTATTTGGGTCGTCTCCATTACAATTAGCACGTTGTTAAAAGTGTTAATAGGCAAAAATGCCATAATCCTTATGTTGTATATGAAAAATATCCTACTTTATAAACTTAAGCATTTTATACCTAAATTATATGAAGTACCTATCTTACCCTTTGATGTTGATGGGTTTGTTTGGTTATTTGTGAAAGTCTTATACATTTGACCGATTTGACAGCTATCAGTCATAAAAGTCAACGATTTGACAACTATCAGTCAAGAGTACATATGACCGGTGGGTGGCTAGATCATATAGCCGGCACACATGATTTTAGCGGCCAGACACATGATCTGGGTGGCCCGACCGGCTACATGATCTAAGCCACCCACCGGTCATATGCATTTTTGACTGATAGTTGTCAAATCATTGACTTTTATGACTGATAGCTGTCAAATCGGTCAAATATGTAAGACTTTCACAAAAAATCAAGCAAACCCATCAACATCAAAGGGTATTTAAATAATAGGGCATAGAATGCTTATGTTTATAAAAGATGGCATTTTTCACATATAACTTAAGGAATAAGGTATTTTAAATTTCCACTATTATATTAAAATACCTCCTGAAGAGGATTTCTCATCTACTAAATCATTTTATCACCATTCAAACGTATCTATAGCTCTACCAAAATTATATGTATACAGTTTCTTTGTGAAAACTACAAATATAGAGCTAATAATTGAGGATCAATTTATATATTGATACTTTGATTTAATAATCCAACTTAAACTTTTTTCGGCATTAGGGGAGATATGAATGATAAATTGTTGAATTAATTATGTTAGAATAATGCATTATGAACTACCCCTAGCACTGTATCTCCCTATAAATAGAGGCATTTAGTCCTCATAATAATAGGCACCTGCATATTTATTCCCTTAGGCTATTCTCTCTTCTTTTCCCCTTATCTATAGTTTACAACACGTTATTCTATGTTCCGTAACTTACCTCCATTTTATTCTATAGCCGACCATTTTTCTCTCAATATCAATCAATCATCGTTTCTATTCTGTGACCTATATTTTATTCTATGATTCAGTCAATCTTTCTCTCAATATAAATGGATCAACGTTTTCATTAGGGGTGGGAATTTCGGGATCGGGTAATCGGGTATCCGATACCCGACCCGAAAAAATCGGGTATCGAGTACCCTATACCCAAAAAATTAGGGGTCGGGTTCGGGTTCGGGTATTTAGGGTGTTAAAAAATCGGGTATCGGGTATACCCGATCGGGTATCGGATATACCCGAAATACCCGATTTTTTAATTAAATGTATTTAAATTATATAATTAAATTTAATTTTAAAAATTTGAAATTGAAGTCGGTTGACTTCAAGTCTTCAATTCCCCAATTTCCCCTAATTCCTTATTTCCCTTAATTATCCTTCCTTTCCCAGTTTCCCTATTTCCCTTCTTCCTTCGCGAGCCCCTCGCTCCTCGCCGCCAGCCCCTCGCTCCTCGCCAGCCCGGCCGCCCCGCCCCTCGCCCACACCAGAGTCCAGCCCCGCCGTCGCCGCAACTCCCACCGCAACCCTCGCCCGTGTCCCCAGTCAGCAATCGCCTCGCCGTTCGCCGCCGCCGCTGCCGCCCGTGTCCCCAGTCAGCAATCGTCGCCGCCGCAGCCGTGCAGGTGCAGTCCCGCCGTCGTCGCAACTCCCACCGCAACCCTCGCTTCTTCTTCTTCTTCTTCTTTTTTTTTTAAACAGTTTTCGAATTTATTTAGTGGGGATTAATGGATCTGTGTGATTATAAAAAAATTCTGATGCAGAAAGACGCATTGAACGATTGAGGGAGAAAGATTGAGGGAGATTAATGGGGATTAATGGATCTGAGAAAGTTTTAAGAGTGTGCTGAAGCCAAACACGACGCATTGAAAGATTGAGGGAGAAAGAGACCGGGTAATTTCGGGTACCCGAATACTCGACTCGGGTACCCGAGTCGGGTATTCGGGTACCCGATTTCGTTTTCGGGGTCGGGATCGGGTATAGGGTTTTTGTGATTTTCGGGTTCGGGTACCCGATTTTTTCGGGTAGGGTACCCGAACCCGACCCGATTCCCAGGCCTAGTTTTCATTCTGTGATTCAGTCAATCTCTTTTTCAATATCGACGACACAAATTTGGGAGTTGCTTCATCCATGGCTGCGTCATTCATCAACATCTCTTGCCCACAACAGCTACATATTCATGAATTAATACTTGGAGGTAAGTAATTTTGGGAGTGATAGTCTTGGAATGACAAATCTGCCTACCATAATTTAATCTTTCCCATGTATCTGTACACCTTGATTTTTTATATAAATTTTCAAATTTGCAAAATATTCATCTACACTGTCTACCACAGACCCCCCTCCTCCCAAGCCACTCAAGTTATAGATGCCGATGCCGACGAGAGGAAAATAGTTGTTCGTCAATGCTTAGGCAAACAATTTCAGTTTTCAGTTAGTTTTATTCTTTTATGTTTGCTGCACCTAGGGATGGCAATCGGGTACGATGGGTATGGATAGTGACTATCCATACCCATACCCACGAACTAAATGGATAGTGGTTGCTACCCACGAAACTATCCATGGATATCAAATGGTATCCAAACCCACTACCCGCGGATACCCACTACCCGTCGGGTATCCGCGAAACCCGCTATCCGACGGGTATCCGTCACCCACTATCCGACAGATACCCGTTATCCGCCGGATACCTACTATCCGCTGGATACCCACGAAATAGAATTTAAATATTAATTTACAACAAATTTAATAGAAAAAAAAAAATCAACACAAATATCATAGTTCAAATCCACAAAGAACAATGTTTAAATTCAAATTCACAAAGAACAATGTTCAAATTCATCAACTAAAATATAAAATCCAACAAAGAACAATGTCTATAATTGCTCGACAGTAGAAATAGAACCCTCTTCATTGAACTCTTCTTCATCATCTTCAAGACAAGTCCAAAAGCTTCCATTCTTTCCTTGACCTATGAAATAAGTAATTATTTACATTAGATATATGAAATAAAAGATTAATTATAATTATAAATTTACATACCTTCAATTTTTATTTGGGCCTATTTTCAAATATAATATGCTAGCCCATAACCTTAAAATATATATTCAAGGCCCATATTTTATGAATTTTTTTGTGGATATTTGACGGGTAATTGACGGATAATTAGCGGGTATTTTTGGCGGGTAAACGGGTTTCGCGGGTATGGATAGTAAGTATCCAAACCCATACCCACGAACTAAATGGATAGTGAATTGCACCCACGAAACTATCCGTGGATATCAAATGGTATCCAAACCCTACCCTAATGGGTGCGGGTTTTCGCGGATACCCGCTACCCGCGGGTAGATTGCCATCCCTCCTGCACCATTCATTTTGTAATGATAAACTGAAAAGTTAAAATTAATCCATTTTAGAGTTGTCTGCGTCTTTTTTTAATTTTTAATTTTCTTAGGTTGTGTTTTCTTTTGTATTCGAAGATAATACTTGTTTAATTTATTTGTCATGATTCATGAAATAGCTAATATTGAATTGTGATTCATTTAGTCAATAGGACATATGTACAAACTTTTGTGTACAAACTACAGCCCAAAGGTTGAATTTTTACTCAATAGGACATATGTATAATGTTTTGCTTCCTAAACTGCTATTTACAGCCATTCCAACTTCTTTTTTTCTTGTTGATTTCCCTTATTTTTCTTTTTCTTAATTTTTCCTCGTCTATGGAAGAACTTTGAGGATAAGTTAATTGGTGTTGATCATGCAAAGGACGATCTCGCTATATTGAAGGTTAATCTACTAACCGAGTTTGCTGCATTTGTTATGGAACTTTCATAGTTTATCTATTCTATTATACTTTCTGGACTTTTTTGCTTCCTAATTTTTGGAGTTAAAGTCAGAGCTAGATGCATAATTTATATTATGCCATGGATATTAAATTAACTTGAATATATACTAACTTAAATGTTATTCAATATAAGCATCACAATATTCATAATAAGATATGAATGTTTAGTTGAGTCTCATACTGTATGATAGTATCTTCATCTTAATTAATGTGTGCCCTCTAAATTATACCGAATTCTAGTTTTTGATTTGTTTTATTCTTTTACGTTTGTTGCACCATTCATTTTGTAATGATAAACTGAAAATTTTAAGTTAATCCATTTTAGAGTTGCATGCGTCTTTCATTTGATTTTAATTTTATTGAGTTTGGGTGAATCTTTTACGTTTGCGGCACCATTCCTTTTGTAATGATAAATTGAGGTATGCGTAAGAAATATGAGTAAATTGTATGAAAAACACTGCCATAATAATACAAATATAACCTTCACATAAATTATATTTTTGATGATGATGATGATGATATCGAGATGGGTAAGAGTCGATCTGTCTTTCTATAATTACTTTTATTGGATTGCCCATGTGCATTTTATTGTTTGAGTCGGTAGGAAATCTGAAAATTTTTAGGACACCTGATCCTTCTCATGGTTCACGTTGTTGGTTAGCAATGACATGTGATGTCATCTCATGAACATATCTTTATCCTAGGAATTTATTTTATTTGGAAAAAATAGGCCATAGATCCTGCAAGTTTATGCTTTGTATGTGTCTTCATTAACCATTTCAATACATTTTTTAATAAGACGAAAGATATTTGATAATTGACAATTTTGTATAGAATTTATTGTGAAATAGAGAATTTAGTCTTAGCTCACTTATTTTAAAGGGAATATTGTAAAGATTTTCAAAATCTTTTTTTACTCTAACCAGGCACTTGTTTGTTGTATATTGAATTCATAATAATAAGACAGAGATGCAGTGGCTAATATCTAGAAAGGTTAATATATGCCCTCTAAACTTTTGGTTAATGTGTGCCTCATTAAGTGGTTTAAAAGTATGCACAAGAATCTTGTGTCAATGCTAGAGACCGGATATTGGAGAACAATAAGAATCAATTTGTATTGTGATTTATAATTATTGGATTTTTCCATATTCATATGACCACAATACAATTATTTACCATGCTTGCTCATTGGAACAAATTTAGCACCAATAGCCAATGCAATCGGAGGACCGAATATAAAATACACGTGCAAGCATATTTTTATGAATATATATAAATCTCATGTTAGCTTCAGGTTCTAGGTTAAGGTGTATTTCTTTGAATGGTTGGCAAGTGTTGGAGGTGGAAAGAATGAAGGGATGATGGAAAAGATTTATCTATTAAGTTTAGTTCTTTTTGAACAAAAGATCATGTTTGTCTCATGTAGAATTTGGGTCTTGGTTTCATTATGAAGATATTGAATTGTATCTAGTTAAAGCTTAGTCAAAGCTGTTAGCTAGTTTGTTAGTTAGGCTGAAAAACTGTTAAGAAAGAAGTTAGAGGTTGTATACATGCTAGTGCATGCAGTGTATAGTGTACACACATATTGTAGACTCCATATAAATACATCAATGAAGAGATCTGGAAGCTTAAATCTTCCTTCACATAATTTCAGAATCCCAAAACTCTCTCTCTCGTTTATATTTCAACATGGTATCGAGCTGATTTTTTTTCTCGATCCTTTCACTCTTCCGCTCATCAAATCACTCTATGCTTCCATAAACATCTCTTCTCAAACTCTATTCATGGATTCTACATCTGAAAGTTCAATCGCAATTATTCCCCAACTTCCTCAACTTCATCCAATAAGCGTGAAGTTAGATCGAAGCAATTATAGCTTCTGGAAAGCGCAAGTTGCAGCAACTGCTCGTGCTTTCGATTTTAAAGATGTTCTACAGATCGGATCTGCTCCATCAGAATATCTCGAAACTCAATCTTCTGAAGCTATTCAAAATCCATTGTATCTCACTTGGATCCGGCGCGACCAATTCGTTTTCAGCTGGATCTTAGCCTCTATATCACCTTCTATGGTTGGCTATGTTGGCAGATGCACTTCGTCTGCTGAAATTTGGCTAGCGTTTGAAAAGCTATTTCAATCGCAATCAAAAGCCAGAGCTATGCAGCTCCGATTTCAACTCCAAACAATGAAGAAAGGCAGCTCCTCCATCGATGACTACATTCTCAAGTTCAGAGATATTTCCGATCAACTCTACAGCATTGGTCAACCAATCTCTGAAGCAGATCTAGTCACACATGTTCTAGCTGGTCTTGGACCAGAGTTTGAGAGCATCAGTGTCTTTCTCCAGTCAAGATGTGAAGAATTAACAATTCACGAACTCCAATTTGCCTTACAAACTCATGAGATTCGCATCCAAAATCAAGCTATTGCCAGTGGACATATCTCTCAATCTGGTTTTTCAACTCAGGCTAATACTATATATACTGCAAACTTTGTACAGAATCAAGGTACCAGAGGTCGTGGCCGAGGTGGCAGAGGCACTGGAAACCGAGGTGGCAGAGGCGGTGGTGGATCAAATGGTGGTTACAACAACAAACCGGCTTGTCAATTGTGTGGTAAAACTAATCACACTACTTTGAAATGTTTTCGCAGGTTTGATGTCAGTTTTACTGGTCCTGAATCAATTCCACCTTCCACTCCACAAGCAAACTTCTCCACTACTGAAAATACTCACTCCTCATCACCACAAATCGCTTCTCCCTCCACCATGACTCAAACCACCTCTCCCACAGCTTACACTATTTCAGCAGCAAACACCAACTCTTCTAACTCTGAGTGGTATCTGGACACTGGAGCTTCTGCTCATGTCACATCCGATTTCAATAATCTGCAGCTTAACTCTCCCTATCTTGGAAATGAAACTCTCATTGTAGGTAATGGTTCTCAACTTCAAATAACTCATATAGGCTCTAGTCAAATCCCTGTTTCTGCTTCAAATAAAGATCTAGTGCTCAGTAATGTGCTCTATGTACCTGATATAACCAAAAGTTTGTTGAGTATTTCTAGGTTTACACATGATAATAATGTGTATCTTGAATTTCACTCTACCTATTGTTGTGTAAAGGACAAACAAACACACAACATCCTGTTGGAAGGCAAGCTTAAAGATGGATTATACCAGTTGGATCTCTCTTCTTCGTCAGCTAACACCAACTCTCAAGTCAGGTCACCACAATCTACTTGTTTTTTAGCTAATAAAGTCAATACTGCCAACTTGTGGCACAGTAGACTAGGTCACCCATGTACTGCTGTTCTAAACTCTGCATTAAAAGCAATGAAGCTACCTACTTCTAAAAGTACTTTCTGTGATGATTGTGCAGTAGGGAAAATTCATTGTATCAACTTCCCTTCACTTGATATAAAAACCTCTGCACCTTTTCAATTGATTCACACTGATGTCTGGGGTCCTAGTTCTACTTCTTCTACTGAAAATTATAAATACTACATTCATTTTATAGATGACTATACTAGGTTCACTTGGATATATCCTCTACAAACAAAGTCTGAAGTTTATGCAACATTTGTTCGATTTAATACATTTGTGGAAAGACAATTTAACACTCATATCAAGTGTCTTCAATCTGATTGGGGGGGGGGAGTATAGGTCTCTACAAAAGCTGTTAGATGAGTTAGGCATCACATTTAGACATCCTTGTCCACATACTCATCAACAAAATGGCAAGTCAGAACGAAAGCATAGGCATATTACTGAGCTAGGTCTTACTCTTCTAGCCTCAGCCAAATTACCCTATACACACTGGTGGGATGCCTTTGCTACAACAGTTTTTCTCATTAACAGTCTGCCTACACCTACTCTTCAAAATATCTCTCCATATCAAAAACTTTTTCAAGTTTCTCCTGATTATACAATGCTCAAAGTCTTTGGTTGTAGTTGTTTTCCCCTGCTCAGACCTTATAACTCATCTAAACTCCAGTTCAGATCATCAAAATGTCTCTTCCTTGGTTATAGTCTCTCTCACAAAGGATATAGATGTCTTCATCCCTGGGGCAGGTTATATATTGCTAGGTCTGTCCTATTCAATGAGAGTGAATTTCCCTATCCCCAACTATTTCCTATATCTTCAGTTTCTCATGATGATGCTCCTGGTATACCTATAGCTGCTCCTTCCTGTCTCTCTCAGCCTATCCCACAACCACTGCCTGCTTTAACCCACACTCCTACACCTATAACTTCCCCTGCTAGATCTGCTTCTTCCAACAATAATTCTCCTTTACAAACACCTTCTCCATCTCTATCTCCAACCCCACCCTCACCACCACTAAACATGGCTCCTGTCAACACTCATCATATGCAAACCAGAGCAAAACATGGCATACACAAACCCAAAGCATTTTTTGCTCACACTGATAGACAAACTGGTGACACTGTTGTTACAATCATTGAACCTATTTCTGCCTCTGCTTCCCTTCAAGAACCTCTTTGGCTTAAAGCTATGGAGCAGGAGTTCAAAGCCATTATTGATAAATCAACATGGGAACTTGTACCTTACTTTGACGATCTTAATGTCATACAATGTAAGTGGGTGTTCAGAGTTAAGAAACATGCAGATGGCTCTCTTGACAGGTTAAAAGCTAGATTGGTTGCCAAAGGTTTCCAACAAAGAGCAGGTGTTGACTTCACAGAAACATTCAGTCCAGTCATTAAACCTGTTTCTGTAAGGCTTATGTTCTCCCTTGCTTCTACTTTTCACTGGGATATTCAACATATAGATATTAATAATGCTTTTCTCAACGGTCATCTTGAGAATCCTGTGTATATGTACCAGCCTGAAGGTTTTATTGATGCCAAATATCCAAATCATGTCTGCAAATTAACAAAATCTCTATATGGCCTAAAACAAGCCCCTCGGGCTTGGTATGACAGGTTGAAGAACTTTCTTATTCAATCTGGTTTTACTTTCTCAGCCTCAGATCATTCTCTATTCTTTATGAGAAAGAATGGTAAACTTCTACTGGTGTTAGTGTATGTGGATGATATTTTACTCACAGGGGAAGATTCTGATCTTGTTGCTGAACTTATAGCTCATTTAGCTCAAGAGTTTGCTCTAAAAAGCATGGGATCAGTCAACTATTTTCTGGGAATTCAGGTAACTCGCACATCCTCTCACTCATTCTTGTTGAATCAATCAAAATACATCAGAGATTTGTTGGCTAAAACCAACCTCTTCGAGAGCAACTGTCAGCCAACTCCCTATGACAGCAGCTCAAAATTATATCTAGCAGATAGTGATGCTTTCTCTGATTCTACTCTCTATAGGAGTGTGGTTGGTGCACTCCAATACCTCACACTCACACGCCCAGATATTACTTTTATGGTCAACAAACTAAGTCAGTTTATGCAAGCTCCTACTCAACTACAATGGAAAGCATGCAAAAGGCTGTTGAGATATCTCAAAGGCACCATTACTCAAAGTCTAGTCTTTACTCCTTCTAACTATCTGCATCTTCAAGTCTTTGCTGATGCAGATTGGGCAGGCTCCCTCGATGACAGAAAATCAACTGGTGGTTTCTGTGTTTATCTTGGCAACAATTTGCTCTCATGGAGTTCTAAGAAGAAAAATGTTGTATCTCGCAGTTCTACCGAGTCCGAATATAGATCTCTGGCAGATTCAGTCGTGGAAATTATCTGGATAAAGTCATTACTTCAAGAGCTGGGTATCTCTATATCAGCTACACCTCTTATTTGGTGCGATAATAAGAGTGCTGCAGCCATTGCAGCAAATCCGGTTCTTCACGCACGGACCAAGCATATCGAAATAGATGCGCACTTTATTCGTGACAAAGTGCTTAAAAAGGAGTTGGATGTTCGATATGTACCCACAGAAGATCAGGTAGCAGACATATTCACCAAACCTCTATCCACTTCCAGATTTCAGCTCTTGCTCTCGAAGTTTCCCATTGAAAGAGGGTAGTCTTATTTCAGTTGGGGTTGTATTGAATTGTATCTAGTTAAAGCTTAGTCAAAGCTGTTAGCTAGTTTGTTAGTTAGGCTGAAAAACTGTTAAGAAAGAAGTTAGAGGTAATTATTGTATACATGGTAGTGCATGCAGTGTATAGTGTACACACATATTGTAGACTCCATATAAATACATCAATGAAGAGATCTGGAAGCTTAAATCTTCCTTCACATAATTTCAGAATCCCAAAACTCTCTCTCTCGTTGATATTTCAACATGGTATCAGAGCCAACCCAATCCAATGATGGCCCCCCCAATATCGTTGTCAACAGATGGCGTTTGGGATAGTCCATGCTGCGCGTGCGGGGGTTGTATTAAAGTGTCCCACATTGGATTGGAGATAGTGGCATGAGCCACTTTATATGGTGAGGCAACTCTCTCCCTTATAAGGCCTTTTAAGGGAGGAATGAGCCCAATATCCATTTCTAACAGAAGAAAATGATTCATTAGGTTATTTATTTATATATTTATATTTATTTTGGCGAGATTCAACTGTTTTACTTGTGCTGTGGAAATTTCATATCTCCAATGGTTGATCCTTTTACTGTGCCTCTAACCCAAATATCTGATATTTAATTTACTTTTCTCTCCTAGAGTCTCTTTAAAATATATTAGAAATAAACCTTTTTTAACATAAAAGAAACACATCGTACATGATGCTGCATATTCTTGATATATACTCCATCCGTCTCAATATTTATGGCTCATTTCTTTTGGGCACGAGTATTTAGAAGACTAAAATTTGAGGTAAATTGTGTATCCCATATACTTAACTTAATGTTAATTTAATTAAGGGTCTCTCTCTCGCTCCCATAATCTCCTCTCACCGCCTGTAAATCACCACCGCACCACCGCGTGTAAACCACCGCAACACTGCATGTAAATCACCACCGCACCACCGCGCCGCCCTCTGTAAATCAATATATTTAACTTAATGTTAATTTAATTAAGGGTCTCTCTCTCGCTCCCATAATCTCCTCTCATCGCACCACCGACTGTAAATCACCACCACATGTAAACCACCGCACCACCGCCTGTAAATCACCACCACACCACCACGCCACCACCCTCTGTAAATTAATATTTAATGAGCTATCTCTCGAAAACCACCGCGCCACCCTCTATAAACCCTAGCCCCCTTTCTGGGCATACATACAAATCGAGTCGGGGAAGAGAAATGTGTGGAGTCGGAGATGAGAGGACGGCGACGGCGAGGCGGCAGATCTCACGCAACAGTGGAGGCTTCGCTGCGAGGTGGCAGATCTCACACGGGTGCACTGAACATTTTAATACATAATTAATATCCGGCTTAATTCTCATTATAGATTTTGAGAGTTTTTGAGATTTAATTAAAATCAAAGATAAAATAGATCCATTTAAGACAAAGTCGCTCCTCTCAATATTTATGAATTGATGTAGATTTTAGCCACCCGCTCACTTGAAGTTGGAATTGCATACCATTTAAAAAATATATGGAGCTCGTAAAGCTCATGTATTTTCTGAAAAAGTTGAAAATATATGCAAAATGTAATTCACGTTAAAGTCCATGCAGTTTAATACATTTAATTCAATCAAATATCAATATCCGAATGTACATGAACCAAAATTATAAAATAATTATCGTCTGCGGGGATAGCTCAGTTGGGAGAGCGTCAGACTGAAGATCTGAAGGTCACGTGTTCGATCCACGTTCACCGCATACTATTTTTTAAAAATTTTATGACTTAATATGATTTATTCTTAGCCAAATTTATTAAACTTTAAATTAGGCCCATCATATTATCCAATTTAAATTAGGCCCAGCTCATTTTCTCAGCCGATTTCATTAAACTTTAAATTTGGCCCAACATATTATCCAATAATTCCGGCTGGGGTCGTCAACTCTTATTGGTTTTTGTTGTCGTTGTTGTCATCAATATTTTTATTAAAAGTGTAATGGGATAATTATGCAGTGATATTATTTAAATAAAAAAAATAGTAGTACGTTATAATACTAAAAATAACACTTTTATAAATGTTGATTTATGCAACGATTACTCTCTGAAGCGATCCACGTCCCATCGGATCTTAAAAACCAATGCTTGAATGATTTTAACTTTTTTTTTTCTTGGAATATCTTTACATATATGCCTCGGATAGTTTAATTATTAGCCTTGAAATGTGCAAGCGCAGCTAGTAGTACTAAATGTATCTTTTATGTTACGAATAATTTAGGACCATAGAATGTTCACCTTGTTACTTTCGAAATGACAATGCATGTTTCCTTAATGATAGATGTTTGGTTCTTTCTCAAAAAAATGATAGATGTTTGGTTCAAGTCCTAATAATAAAACAAACAAATAAATAAATACAAATAAAATGGGGCATATATTTCATATTCTTGCTCACTATTGTCACTGTCAAAATGACAAGCTAATCATGCTGACACAACTAACAGATGGGAATTATGAAGTTATATCAAAAGTTAAAAGAGTTTTATTCTCAAAAAAAAAAAAAAAAATGGTTAAAAGAGTTTCTCAACTGTATTGATTTATATTTACAGTTGTTATTAATTTATAGACGTACTCAAGAAAACCTTTCCAATATCAAGCGATATGTTAGGCACATATAATACATCCAACTTTAAAAAAAACAAAAAATTACAAGAGATATTTAAATATAATCAAATAAGCAATTCGTACGCAGACGTGACGACTACATAACAAATGATAGTTTTTGGATGCCTTGACTTTACCATTGAGCTAGATCTCATTGGCTAGTTTTGTTTATAAGTTGTAAACTATTTTTATGCTTAGAGATAAGTTTAGGATACTCAAACACGATGCAAATTAGTAACTACTTATTTCATCATAAACGGACGTGACAACCGGGATTACTGTGAAAAATAAAAATGATTATTGTTGAATGTTGATAGATCTAGATGGCAAAATATTGAAAATCAAGTTATCACCAAATTTATTTACATCCAAACACAGACGTACTTAATTGGACTGCCGCATCGGTCGTCAAAATTTATTATGGTCTGTTTAACTAAATAATCGAAAAAAGAGAATCATAAGAAATCGATCAATTCCTTTTACTAGAGTAAATCAAATCAATTCAGAATTTCAGAATCATTTTCTTTCCCTTTTGTTTCTTTCTCTTTCCCAAGTGGGGAACCACACGCCCCCTTAGATATCCTAGCAGTGATCGGTCCAACCATCCAATTAATATTTAATTAATTTTTCTTTATTCCGCATCACCAATATCATATATATCCAACTTAATCATATTTATGTTTTATGTTTATCAATAGGGATGACAATGGATATTGGACACAGCCCAAATTCGTAAATTCGGATTCGTTTTTAAAGGTTTGGATCTCAAAATTTTGGACTCGACGGATCTGAATCGGATCTGAATCTCAATTTATAAAACGGATCTGGATCTGAATCTTGAATTTTTAAATCGGGATCTGCCCCAAATCCGACCCATGGATCCGTTTTTTCAACATATATTATTTATATTTTATATTTACTTTTCTAAGTATAAAACATAAATATAAATATTAAAAATCGATACACAATACTAATACTTTACACAATATAAAATATTAAACATAAATATAGATATTACATATAAATATATAAAATATAAATAAATATTAAAAATCAATACAACAGTAGATCTGCGGATCTAACGGATATGGATCTGGATCATAAATTTGGGGCAGATCTGGATCTCTGAAAATAAAACGAATCTGGATCTGGTACTTATAGGATCCAATCCAGATCCGACCCATTGTCATCCCTATTTATGAATGACCACTCCACACCCAACCACAATATTTTATATAAATTGTTTTATTACTTTTAAGTATACTATTTTAAATTATGTTAAACATACATTTAAATTATAAAAAACTCCAAAAAAAATAAACTACTAAAATTCAAATATTATAAACTAAGAATAAAAATTACAACAATCAAAATACAAAATGCAAAATTAAAAATATTCAAAAAACTATAAACTTTAATTAATATAATGAAGTAAATAAATAAATAAACAAACAATAATTAAAAAGAATAAAACAAATAAACAAAATTAAAAAATTAACAAAAGGATGAGACATTTACAAGGTTGGAATTGCTAAGTTGGCCACCGAGGGCTCCTATTGAAAAAGGTAAATGGACTGTTTTTTCTATGGTCAGTCGACTTTTGTGCAGTTTGATTATTGCTATGGTCCGTTGTTAAAGAGTGTTTGGCTGAGTTTACAAGTAATTTAACATAATTTATAAATTTTTTAAAGTGTTCGGTAAAATAAGTTTTTAAAGAGCTTATGAGATGTAAAAATAAGCTTTAAGAACTTATAAACTTTTCAAA
The DNA here is from genome assembly GCF_028751815.1 of Salvia miltiorrhiza. NCBI lineage: Eukaryota > Viridiplantae > Streptophyta > Magnoliopsida > Lamiales > Lamiaceae > Salvia > Salvia miltiorrhiza. The sequence continues at coordinate 30,282,487 of NC_080394.1, read as the reverse complement.
AAAGAAGTTTCTCTACTCCGAGTTATTTTCTCATCTATATATAATATAAAACACCAGTTTTTTTCCCACCAATTTTATGGTATTTTTGCAATTACAACATGAATTGAGGGCAATATTTTAGAAATTAAAAGAGAGAGGGGAGAGATGAGAGAGAAAACAATAACTAAGATAGAAGTTACGTACAAATAAGAGCATAAATAGAAGAGAACACAAATCTACATTCTTTTTTCAAATTTTCTCTTTCCTCATTCCAATTCTAAATTTCTCTCTCTTCGATCTATTTTTCATACTTCTTTGATTTTCTAAAAATCTTCATATTTGATTTATGAAAATATATTCGATATGTATCTCAAATTAAAGATCGTGATAAGATCTTCAATTTGATGTCAAATTCAATAAATATGAATTTGAAATAAATAAGTTATTATAATTTAAAATTTTAAAATAATTAATTTTCTCTCTCCTCTCTTTTTCTACATTGTTTTTTTTTTCTCTTTATTCAGCTCAAGTTGTTATTATATTTTCTCTATTTGTATCTCTTCCTCCTACAAAATTTATTTCTCTTCTCTTTTTCTTTGATATATAAAAAAATATTAAGTTTATTTGTTGAATTATTTTATCAAACATAACACAAAAATATTTAAATTAAAAATTTTAATTAAAAAATAGGATACACTATTATCAACAAATATCGAGACAATATTATAAAAATATTTATTAATTTTAATTTTAATAGAAAATAATAATCAAATAACAAAAAATTATCTGTAAATTTATTTATTATTATACAATACTCAATTAATTTAAAATTATACTCCTACTCATTAAGTTGATAAAATAATTATGATACACTATTTTAAATCAAATACAAATATTTAAATTAACATAATTTTTTGTTATTAATTAATTTAATTCATAAATGATGATATTTTTATATAATTTAGAAATTTAAAATAAAATAAATATTTCATGGCCCGTGCACCGCACGAGAGGGGCGTACTAGTTATCTTATAAGCAACACTCGTTTTATAAAAACAATTCAACTATAATTTTGTATTTTCATCATATATCATTCTAATTTCATCTATTTTATGTTTTCTCTCTCTAATTAATATTTTCTCTATCTAACTTATAAGTTTAATTATCCAAACACTTTGACAACTTATAAATTCTTAAGAAATTGCATCTTCTGAGTTCTTGAAACATATTATAAGCTTTTTAAAATAAATTTAGTCAAACACCCTCTTAATTCTATGTCATCCCTAACCTTCAAGTCCCTAAATTCAAATGAATCTTTCTCTCTCTCTTTCTCTCTCACATACATAATAATAGTCGGATCATGCAAATTGGATACCCTCTTATTTAGCCGTTACCAATAATCACTTTTTTACTTGGTCTAGTTTTTTTCTTTTTTCATACGATTATTAGGAAAATTAAGATTATAATGTAAAAGTGTGTGAACTCATATTAATTATAATTAAAATTAATTATTTCAAAAAAAAATAATATATTAAGTTAAATAGGATAACTCAAAAGGAAAAGTAGATTAATGAACAGATTAAGTATGATTGATGAGTTTGTATTCGACTTGAAAAGAAATTGAATTGTCTTTCCATTGGAAATTTGGAAGGTAATAATAGTAGCGGCTGGTGGCGGCTATCTGGTCGTAGGGTTTGGAGGTAAAATGTGGGTCGTTTGGAACTTTGGATCCTATCATATTACAATTCTTTAAATTGGTTGAAATAGAAAAAGTTTGGTTTCTTATTTTATTATTATTAGATCATCTAATGATGTATAATTAGAATTAAATCCATGTATCGATCAAGTCACCATTAGTCTTGATCCGTTTATAAATTAGCTATACTGCCTAAAAAAATATTCCCTCCATCCCGTTAAAAATGGGGGATTGCTTTATCACACTTAAAATAAGAAGAGATTAAAAGTGATAGGGTCTACACTTTTTATGTGTTAAATTTTATCATTTATGGAACAAGCCACTTATAATAGGACAACCCAAAATGAAATACAAGTCATTTTTAATGGGACGGGAAAGTAAATGATCATTCGGACAAACTAACTATATGTAGAGAGACTAAATAAAATAAGTACCGAAAACCTACGTCTATATAGAATGAATTCAATGAAAATCCCTATATTATGATTTATGAGAAATGAGAATCAATCCTTGCCTTTCACTTTATTAATCTAATGGATATTACACTCCATCAAATATTTTATGCCCTTATTTTTAAAGGTAAAATTAATATAATTATATAAATAAAGATCAAGTAAGAATACAAGGGATACTAAATTCTTTTACACAACGAAGCATAGAATAGCCAAACAACATTGAAAAAAAACTTAAGAGACATCTTTCAAAGAAGACAGCTAAAAGGATCTAAAAACCACTCATGGGATGAAGAAGAGAACCGATTAGGATAAAAAGCCTTAAGCCATATCCACGTGCTAACAATAATACTATCCATCGTTCTAGCAATGTCAGTTGACTTCCATCTTTGAAAACTCTCTCATGCATTTGTAGCTTTCCATATCTTTCAACACATACATTGTCAAATGGTGTTGCATTCGATCCAACCTTATTCCCGCCTTATATCTTTGTAATTTGGTTATTTAGTGTAACCGTTTTATCTATAAATAAGCGGATGGGATCCAGTGTCCCACAATTTTATGTGTGCCACTGTGTGACATGCTTATATCTATTATTTTAAAAATATTTTTTATAAAAATAAAATTTATTATAATACTATGAACTATATTTAATTTTTATTTCAAAAAATTAATTTTTTTAAAAAGTATATACCATGACTTTGAATTTATCAACCTATTATTAGATAATAAAAGTGAAATTAAATGATAAAAAATAATTATATACCCTAGATTGATGGAATAAACCCTTGTTAATTATCACAAAATTAAACTAAAGCATATAAAATTGGAATTGGAAAAAATATATATAAGAAATTAAACAAAATTGAAAGTGGGACACAAAGTGAGATATAAAGTGTGGTACACTGAATCTCATTCGATAAATAAGACACCAACTTCACAATATTGTTAATTAATTTGTCGTCTTCAACTATAATAATCTAGAATTTTTTCTTCAACGATGGATCGATCATGTTTATCTGCTAAATTTTTTCGTGAAACTTTATACTTATTTTGTTGTTGGCAACTTTATTAGTTTAAATTAAAATGAATGAATGCCTTGGAGGTGTTTAATGATCTCTCTAATTAATATCCCTATAAATTTAGCAAAGTATGAAGGTGTGTTTGATTTAGTCTTATCGTTTCTTGGATTTTAATTATCATTCTACAACTCATATTGATGAATCTTCTATGTTACGTACTTAACAATTACTATATTTCTAGATACATAATATTAAACGAACACTGCTATTAATTAATTAATTTCCGATGAATCTGATCATTGCAGCTCTTGTTATGTATATATAAATTACTGAATTTATGTGATAGTGTATATCTGAATTTGGGGTGGAGTATAAATTAAACACAGTGATGAGTCGATTCCTTTGAAGTTTGAAGCATATATGGTCCCCCTCGGATCATCTCTCTCAGCAGTCACCACCATGACTCCGCCACGTGTCGACCATCTCCCAACATCACAACCTTTGCAAATAACATTTGAGTGGAAAGGCTAGGGTTAGGGTCATCACACGACATCCGTCTCTTCTTCAGGTGGGGTAGCTTCATAACTACTACTTTCTGACTTTCGACGCCTACCTCCAAAACAATCACCACTTAATTTTAATTTTTTCTTCGGTAGGAGGGGAAATTAATAATTCCGACACCCCATTTTTCTCTTTTTTCCTATTCCAATTCATCATAATATTATAAGGAGTTGATGTCATAAATTATGTTTTCCACCTTAAAGTACATGAGATAAAAAAAAATGAAGAGAATAATATTTTTACATATATCTTTTCTTATTCCTCATTTACTCATGATGATAAATTTACAACTCAAGATAATACATCCTAAAAGAATTGGGATGATACAATAGGTCATATACGCATTATATTGATTAGATTTATGACAAGTTTTAATATAGAGGGAAAAAAATTAGGCTACAAATTTATTTTATGATATTAATTAATTTCATAAAATATGATGAATTGGTTGTGAAAATTTATGAATTAAAAAAAATTGAAATTCCACTCTCCATGTAATTTGAATCTACAGTCACGAATTCATTCCGTAAAGTGATGGATTTACTGTAAATCTTCAAAATTTAAAAACAAAAAATATAAAAATTATATTTTATCATGAGAACTGAGAACACAATATTGAACGCATAAAGGCACTGGATTGATAGTAAAACTAACTGCACTTGAAAAAAAATTACTATCTTTTATAGAATTCGAACCCAATTACAACATTTATCCATTAAGGTGATGCATCAATAGTAATCTTGATAATTCAAAGACTTAAAATGGTTCTCATGTTTACCTTTTAAGAAAGGTTTCTCATTTGAATCTTCATGGGTGCGCGTGCACGCGCGTGTATATATGACAAACATGTAGTGCATGCGAACCCATTAATTGCAACAAAAGCAAGCTACAAATATCATACATTGTTTAAATATATATATATATATAAGAGAAACAACAATAATTGGAGTAAGCATCGAATCATTGACCATTGTTGTCATCTTTCTTGGAAGAATCCAAAAGTGTAGTGTGGATTCTTTCACTTGTCTCAGTTTGTGATGCGCCTCTTTCTTCTCTTCGCTTCGCGTATGCCTCGAAGAACTCCTTGTTCTCTTTCTCCAGCTCCTTCCACACTATTTTTCATCACAAATTAATATTGCAAATTTCATTCAGGGAACCATATTTTCTCAAAAAAATTGAAAAAATCATTGCAACCCTACATCTATATATATTTGTGATCTTATGTGTGCATGGAACTCTTTAATTTGTTACCAAAGGTAATGATTGTGGATGTGATAGATCTCTTGAATAATAGTAATAAGTGTGATGTTGAAAGGTGGTTACCGGTAGAAGTAATAACAGGCTTGATATTTGCATGTTTGGAGAGAGCATCCATGCATTCCTCTTTGTTCAAGTTGAATACTATGCACTCTTCAATCAGGTGTTGTATCTGCGCGTATACATATATACATATATATTCCATCTCATCAAACCAGCTACATATCTCTCTGTGTAGGAGAGAGAGAGAGAGAGAGAGAGAGAGAGAGAGAGAGAGAGCACCTTGTGGATGTACTGTGCAGAGGATTCGGATGCCATGATTCTGCAGCTCCAACTCCAAGTCAAGGACTTTATGTTTGAGCAAATTTGGTGAAGATCAACAAACAGAAAATGTGTAGGGAGAGAGAATTAATCAAGAAGACGAAAGCAACAAGTAGAGAAATGAGAATGTAGAAAGAAGACAATAATTCAGATTAGAAAGAGTAAGTATATATGCTCCGTTTTAAACCCCAACCACCTTTGTAAATGCGGTTTATTTGGCTTTAAAAAGAGAAATTAGGGAGGTGATGTCAGGAACTTGTGGGCCGAGAGCCCCACGTGGGAGATGCTTGCTGATTGGCTGCGAGGGGATTAGGGCGGATTCTACTAAGCAAGCCGTTCTTTGTTGTAATCCCCACTTCACGTGGCGCACCTGGACCCCACGCCACGGACTAAGCAGGGTGGGCCCATCTTTTCTTCACCAGTTGCATTTTTAAAAATAAGGGTGATGATATATGGACACCTGGTGTCCTGAACATCTGCATAAAACCGGTTTTTTTGCATTTAACCCAAATGGGCCGGTTTAGAAGGATTTTTGTATTTACTAATTAACCCCTCATATTATTTAATGATTTTTTTTTATTATTTATTGTTTCCTTTTTTTTCGGTTTTTTTTGTTTCCTTTTTTTATGTTCTTTTTTGATTCCTTATTTTTCGTTTAATTTGTTTCCTTTTTTTCCTTTCATTTTGTTTCCTTTTTTTCGCTTTTTTTTGGTTTTCTTTTTGCTGGTATAGTTTTCCTTTTTTTTCATTCATTTTGTTTCCTTTTTTTTTCTTTTTTTTGTTTCCTTTTTCTTGGTTTTTTTTCCTTATATAGTTTTTCGAGCAAAATCACTGCGTACGATTAACTATACTTTATTTTTGCTTCCAACTTAAATAATATTTCAATTATATAAAATGAATATCTTTATGCTATAAGCAAACATATATTCACATATTTTTTTTTAAATTATTATAACCAAAGAAATGAAAAAATACACTCACACTCTAGCCCCTAGGTGACTCGAACCCCCAACCTATTAGTTGGAGGAGAAGCGTCTTACCAACAAACTGCGCTTCATCATCGCATATTATTTTTATTAGTATTATTTTTCATGACATATAAGCTTAACTTAATTTACAACAATAATTATATTACATTTAATACTATATTAATTCATTTTCTTATTATTGTATCGCTTTTAATAAACTATATGTTATATAGTTTTACAAGCAAAATCTCATGCTTACGATTCATTTTATTTTATTTTTTCTCATTACTCACACTATATTATTTTGTTCTCTTATTTTTACATCATTTTTAATAAAGTATATGTTATATACTTTTCCAAGAAAAATCGCATCATATGATTCATCTTTTTTTAAAATTCACTAATTAAATTTCAACTAATTAATTAAACTTTATTTCATTGAGTATAATTATTTCGACTTTGTTACTCACACAATAGTGGTTCATTTAGTTATTATCATATCGATTACAATACTTGATTATAATATATTCAAATTAAGTATATATATGTTATATAGTTTTACGACCAAAATCCTTGCGTATGATTCATTTTTTTAATTTTTTTTTCATTACTCACACTATAGTACTTCATTTTCTTATTGTTATATCACATTCAATAAAGTATATGTTATTTAGTTTTTCGATCGATGTCCCATCATATGATTCATATTTTTTTAAAAAACTTCACTATTTTAATTCAATAAATTAATTCAGCCTTAGTTCGTTAAGTATAATTATTTCGACTTCAGTATTACACTATAGCAGTTAATTTTCTTATTATCAAAGCAACTTCAATACTATATTATAATACATTGTCTTCAAATATTTGTTATATAGTTATCCGAGCAAAATTTCGTCATATTATTAAATGACGATTTTATATAAAAAAAGGAAAGAAAAAACCTAAAAAAAAAAACCTTGAAAGCACAGAAGGAGCAGACTAAGGGCCGAACCTCATTAAAACCTTTTCACTGAAAACCCAGAGGGAAAAACCGTGAAAAGGAAAAAGAGTACTCGTCTAAACACAAAACGAAAGTAGGGAAGAGCGGAAGGGAAAGTTTCCGGAACTCCGGCGTAACCATCGTCCCCAAACTATCCCGGCTCTCACCCCACGAAAAAAACTAAACGGGCGGTTAGAACCAAACAGCCACACATCAGCCCCAACTACCGTTTCTGACGCAGATGGCTATGCGAATCCATGTCAAGACGAACCGCAGCCCTAATCTCCTCAATCTCGTGCGGCCACCACCCTTCCGAACGTTGTTGGTTAGCCATTAAATCGGCCGCCTTGTTTCCTTCTCTAAAGATGTGAGAAACCTGCAGCGAGAAATCATCTAACATCTTTAAAATCCTATTCCACGCCGCCTTAAAACGCCAAGGCACATTCAAAGAACGAGAATTAAGAATGAGTATCACGTAGGTGGAATCGGCTTCAATCCAAAGTCTGTGCCATCCACGATTGTGAGCAATTTGAATCGCCGAGATAACTGCCAGTAGCTCTGCTTCAAAGGCAAAACCCGAGCCACCTTTGAAGTGAAAACAACCACGCACCACATTCCAGTTATCTCTAAACACCCCACCTGCAGCAATAGTGCCCGGAGTTCCCGTCGCTGAACCATCAGTATTCACTTTGATCCACGGCGCCACCGGTGGCCACCAATGTACCTCCACAAACTCCGGAGGAGGAGCACTCCTGGTATTAACACCCACTGCCCGGAGAATCAGATAATCCGACCAAGAATTCCACATGTAGCCTAATTTAGCAAAGTTATTATCAATCTCTTTGAAAGCTACTTTCACAGTGTGGATGACACGACGTGCTTCGAACTTTTGATTATCAAAGATACAATTGTTTCTCTGCATCCAAATGGCCCAGATGACCGTGATGATACCCGCTTTCCAGAAATTACCGATGAGGGGACTAAGTTTATACTGCCAAGCTACCACCAAAAAACTATGAATATCACTCTCTTACAACCCTTGATTGAAATTGAACCACCCAAGGAACGTTACCCAAATATTCTTCACACGCTCACAATTCCAGAAAAGGTGATCCTGAGACTCACTTCCTTCTAAGCAAAGCAAACAAACGTTAGGCGTGATCATACCGTAGCGGATAAGGCGATCATAAGTCGGCATTCTATTATGAAGAAGACGCCAACATATCAAGGAACGTCGAATCGGAACAAAGGATTCCCAAAGCCAAGAACCCCAAGACACCTTCGGAAAATGATGACAATGCTTGTTGAAGGCCAGCGCAGTAGTGACATTCCCGTGCAACGAGGGTTTCCAGAAACGCACATCTCCGTCAGTGCCCAGAGGAGTGAGCAAAATATCACACACTATCTCAGGAAAAGCATTAACAAAGGCTTGCGTGAAATGCCAGACCCCATCATAGAAGTAATCTGCCACCGATTGAGTAAGAAACGGAAGCATGAAATGTGGAATACCGCATTTATTCAAAAGATTATACCCAAGCCAGTCGTCATACCAGAACGAAGTAGAAGCGCCATCACCAATATACGAGTACGAATCCGCCACCAAACCATCAATTTCCTCACGTAAGCTCATCCAGATAGTAGAAGCAGCCACCAGAGATTTACTACGCCCAAAGCGATCGAGATATCTATCTCTAATTAAATCATATCCGAACTCACGCCCACCAACCACCTTCCACGCCATTTTCATGAGATAGCTCTTATTCATGAGCTCGAACGACCTTACCCCGAGTCCGCCCTCCTCCTTAATCGAGCAGACCCTTTTCCAACTCACAGAACAAGACGGCGTTTGCTTGATGTTGCCAGTCCAAAGAAAATTACGGCAGCACGCATCGAGCTCCTTAATAAGAGCTGTCGGCCATCTATAAACCATCATGGAGTGCGTCAGGGAGCTTTGGATAACCGACCTGATCAGGCACATCCTCCCAGCCATCGACAACTGTAATCCCTTCCATCTCGCGAACTTGTTGATCACACGATCATGTATCGGTCGAAGATATGAAGCACGCACACGGCCCTTAAAGATAGGAACCCCAAGGTAAGAAATCGGAAAATTGCCTTGAGAAAACCTCAATATGCTTCGTATAGCCCTGCAGGTCTGAGATGGAACTTTGCTAGTAAAAAAAATTTGCGACTTATCCTGGCTAACAATTTGATCAGAAATTTGACCATAATACTCCATAATTTTCTGAATGGTATGAGCGTTCGTGACCGTGGCATGACAGAAAACCAAAATATCATCCGCATATAAAAGATGAGTGGGAAAATTAATTCCCTGTCTCATTTGCATCGGTGTAAGGGTGCCCGCGCTAACACAATTTGCAAAGAGCCTACCAAGAATATCCTCGGCGATTCCAAAAAGAATCGGAGAAAGAGGATCGCCCTGACGAACACCCCTTGAACACGCAAAATAGCCTTTAAGCTGACCATTGTACAGAATAGAAATCCTAGCCGAATGAAGCAGAATCTCAATCCAACTAATGAACTTTGGATCATAGCCAGCAACACGAAGAACGTTAAGCAGAAAGTCCCAGTTAAGAGTATCAAAAGCTTTTTTGATGTCAATCTTGCAAGCCATGTTTTGACCACGGCTCGTACGATGCATACAGTTCACTCCTTCCGACCCAATCAGAATACAATCGTGAATGGAACGGCCGCTAATAAAACCAAACTGATGACGGGAAACATAAACAGCAGCAACCTGACTCAGTCTAGACGCCAACACCTTAGTAATAATCTTGTAAAGAAAGTTGGACAAAACAATCGGTCTCAGATCCGAGACCGAATTGACGACATCTTTCTTAGGGATCAACACCAAGGTATTAGAATTACAGTCTTGAGGAAGATAAGAATTCCTGAAAAAAGCTTGAACAGCACACCAAATATCCACTTTAATAATCGACCAACAATGCTGAAAGAACTTACCCGAGAAACCATCTGGCCCTGGTGAGCTGTTCGGCTCCATCTGAAAAACCACAGCAGAAATTTCCTCTTCATCCGGCAAACGAATGAGCGAATTATTATAACGATTTTCAACCATCTCCTCAATAACCGCCTCCACTGCCGTAATATCAGTATTAGTATGGCTGCTAGTCGAAAACAAAGAAGAGAAAAAATCCACGATATGATCTCCAATAGCCGTCTGATCATAATTCATAACACCATTGATCTCCATGTGAGAAACGATGTGAGGTTTACGACGAAACCTAAGCATTGCATGAAAGAACTTCGTGTTCCTGTCTTCGTCTTGAAGCCAAGACACCCGACTTTTTTGCTGTAAAAGTGAGCTCTGCCTGGAAAGCACAACGTTGATCTTAGCTTGGGCCTCCACTTCTTTATCAAAGAGATCCTCCGTGTAACCATCCCTGGCAATCTGATCTTGAATCTCCAAAAGCTCTTGTTGAGTATTCATGATACAAGAATCCACATTTCCAAAAACATTCCGATTCCACTCGCGAAGAACCTGCCGAAGACGCTTTAATTTATGCATAACTTTAAAAATCGGGCAACCAATCTCGGTATCCATATGCCAGGACCCTTCCACCGTATTGAGAAAATCCGGATGTAAGGTCCACATGTTAAGGAACTTAAAGAAACGATGGCGAGGAGGAGCATCCACCATGCAATGAAGAACAAGCGGCGAATGATCCGAGGTAATACGTGGAAGAGCTTGAACAAAAACCAAACTCCAGAGATTCGCAAAAGAGTCAGCATAAATCGCTCTATCCAGACGAGACTCCACATGGGTTGGCATAAATCTACGACCAGACCACGTATAATGCAGACCAACCGTAGGCGCCTCAATGAAACCGGAGGCTTCAATGAAATCACAGAACTCCGCACAAGAAGTAGAGTTAGGCATACAGTCACTACTTCTTTCATGGGCGCCTTTCACCGCATTAAAATCGCCAATAAAGACAACATTACCATCAATATGATCCAGAAGATCCAACCACAAACGACGTCTGCCAGCATACGTGTTAACGCCATGCACCACCGCGATTTTAAAATTCCACGTCGACCATCTGCAGTTCATGATAACCACCTGCTCCGAGGAGAAAATCACATCATGAGTAACAGAAGGATGAGAAAAAACCCAAATATTCGAACTCATGTTGTGTCTTGAATTTTGAAAACAAGGAATAAGATTCAGAGAACGCCAAAATCTTGAATAAGTCTTCTTGAGATTCGTCTTAAGCTCAATAATCCCAACAATCACAGGGGAGAAGGAGTCGCAATGCTCCTTTAAAACTCGTTTGGACTCGTCCGTAAGGCCCCGGACATTCCATACGAGGACATTCATCATAAAGACTGAGAATTCGTGTTCGGGTTTTCACCCGATTCCACTTCAGCTGCCCAACTCTTGGCCGCCACATTATTCAGGGCTCTGTCATTCTTCGAGCTCCCTGACGTAATAATGAAATCTCGAGGTTTATCTCCTGCTTCCCAAGCTTTGTAAAGTTTATTATTGATGAAATCTTCAGCCTGTTGGTTAGGTTGCTGGTTAGGTTGCTGCTCCACCGACTTTCGGAGACGACTCTTGATACTATCTTCCCCACGAATCATCGGTTTCTTTGCCGCCAAATCTTTCGGCGGTCTCCCTCTTTTTTTCACCTGCGCCTCCGCCTCACAATTCCTGAAAGTTTCCACTATCCGCTGAGCTTTGATAGCGCTTTCCATCATCCTTTCCTGTTTCTCCCAATTTTTATCCTGATTGTCCGAACTTTCAAAAATAACGATCTGTTGTGAATTTGCTTCAGGCAGTGTATTGCCAACATCCGACTGCCCATCAGACTCGTCTCCCCAATCTCTCTCTTCCAAAACCGGCATAGTGATCGCCTGTAAGATATCCGGACCCGATGTCAATCTATCTCCATTGACCTCCTCAAAATCAATATTCCTATCAATTAAAGCCAACGACTGATTGTGGTTCTTTGTTCCCCGCGGTGTCTGAATCTGCTCTTCTTCAACAGCAACCTGTTCCAAAACCCCCAACTGATTTATAATCTGCTCTTCTTCGACAGCCACCTGTTCCAAAACCCCAAACTGATTTTCAGTGATAATCTGCGGTCTGTGAGCTTGGGCAGTCCTATTCTGGTCCCAAGATTTAGGCTTCCAGTTAGGTGCCCTAACATCCTTGGCAGCTCCCTTATTAATTATTTCATTGTCTTTACCCAGCGGCATGTCTTTGGCCTTCCCCTTCCTGCTGTCCTCCTTGTAATTGTTCTTCATTCTATTGCAGTTATCAATAGAATGTCCAGTGATCTTACACTTAGAGCAGAAGGCCGGGAGTTGTTCGAATTCAAATTCGACGTGAAAGGAACGTTCTTCCCCGTCAACCAGCAAAGCCTCCGGAAGAGGACGCGAGAGATCAATTTCCAACAAAATTCTAGCATAATGACCAGCAGCACCACGTGCAGAAGCCCCATCAACTTTAATAGGCGATCCCATCGCCCTTCCAATACCCGTAATGACATCCAGAGTCCAAAATTCTAAGGGCAAATAATAAATGCGCATCCAAACTTCACAAAGTGAGGAAATTTCTTTATAGGGATCGAAGAATCTTACCCATTCGCGTAATCGCATGGTTCCGAAAGGTAACTCCCAAGAGGTGCTTTTCTGAACTAACGCCTTGTCTTCAGCGGTATTAAATTTAATAGTGTAGAAGCTCTTTCCCATGGGGATGGTTTGCCAATCATTGTCAAAATTCCAAGCCACCTGAAGATCACGTTTAAGATCCGTGAGGAGACGCGGCTTCTCTCCTTTCCTAAGGAGAAGACGACCAATTAAAGCATGCTCAAATTGATTTATCTTGGGCAGCAGATGCTCTTTTGGCACCCTAAGCGTTGGTATTTCACCAGAGAAATCCGGTTGCAGCGAAGTGAAGCGATGAACTAGCACATCCGGCGTACGTTCAATTTGTCGGGGTCTCCTCAGAAGCGAAGCAAAAGAAGTGGTGCTCGGCCGATGAAGCTCCGTCGCCGATGCATTCTTAGTATTGTTTTCATTGATCAAATTCGGAACCCTAGTATTGGATGTCGTCGGCGTAGATTCCTCAGCCACACCCTTAGTAGATTCAGCAGCAAATTTCTCTTTGTCGTGACATTCTTCATGGCTATGACTAGAGAAATTATTGGAAACTTTCGGCAGATTCAGCCCTGACTTATCAACCATTATCGACAACTGTTGTTGGTTGATTTGCATGGTTGGCGTCGATGACTTGCTCGTCGACGTTGGCGGCATCGGTTGGTCGTTCGACGGCGTGCCGGCGATCTCAGCAAAATCCATTTTCCTGAAGGGAGCGGACCTTCACCAATGGCTGCAGGGCGGAGGCGGAGGTGGCGAACGCCGGGTGGCGGAGCCACCAGATCGGGCCACCAGAAACACCAGCCAACACCCACCAGAACGTGTATACCTTCGACGGGATCCGAGGGCGAGCAGATCCCCTTCAGATCGCCACTTTACCTGAGCAGCTGAGCCTTGAGCGCCGGTGGAGAGTCTGGAGTCGCGGCCGGTCGAAGAAGAGCCCTCGCGGTGGGGAGTCTGGATCGGCAGGCGAGGACTCCGATCTGGTTCCAATGCGCGGATGGGCTCGGCGCGGCGGAGAGTGGCACGGCCCGGTGGACAGGGGCCTCAGGGAGGCGGATCGTGGCGCAGATCTTACTGGGAAATGACGAACCAGCAGCAGCAGCTCACGATCCAGCAGCTCACGATCCAGCAGCAGCTCCAGCAGCAGGCAGCGCGGCGACCGGTGCAGATCCAGCAGCAGTAGCGCGGCGACCGGCGATCTGGAACGGCCGGGCGTGGCTGGTCCGGCTGGACTCCGTCAGGTTCCTCAAGTCAAAGTCGGTGGGCGGCCATGTTTGACAGCTTCAGTCGGGCATGCTCTTTTTTTTGTAGATCAATCGATTTATGGCGAAACTGACAAAATTTCGTCATATGATTCATTTGATTTCATTTTTTATTTTCAAATTCACTAATTTATTTCAATTAGTTAATTCAACTTTATTTCATTGAGTACAATTATTTATTATTATTATATCGCATTTCATACTAAATTATAATTCAAGTATATGCTATATAGATTCCGAGCAAAATGTCTACGTAGGATTGAGTATACTTTATTTTTGCTTCCAACTTCAATAATATTTCAATTATATAATTAACTTGATGATCGAACGTTGAGTTTAATTATTTCGACTTCAATACTATATTATAATACATTGTCTTCAAGTAAATGTTATATAATTTTTACGAGCGATATCCCATCTCATTCACAATTTTTTTTCAATTAATTAATTAGAATTTATTTCCTATTATTATATCGCGTTTACTGCATTATTATAATACATTTAATCCAAGTATATGTTATTTATTTTTTCAATCGATGCCCCATTATATGATTCATTTTATTTTTATTTCTAATGCATCACTAATGTGGGTGCCACTACCGGACAAGGTGACAAAGAATAACTCATATATTATTGAGGTCTCAGGTTCAAATCCCCAAGCACCTTTTTCATGTATTTTAGTTTTTTTTTTCCTTTTCCAAATCATCTTCGATTTTTTTAAAAAAAAATTATTGGAATATATATATATATATATATTTATTTATTTATATGAAAACAAATCTAGGATTATTTCCCCCAATCAGCTTTTTATTGTATTTCGGTTTTTTTTTTTAAATCATCTTCAAAATGTTTTTTTAAAAATATTGGGAAAAAAATATATAAATGAAAACAAATTTAGGATTATTTTGAAGGGAATCTCTAAATTAATAGAAACAAATAAAATTAACATAAAATTTGCAAATAAAAAAAACGTGGAAATAAATCTAGGATTATTTTAGGAGAATCTCTAAATTAGTGGAATCAAATCTAAGATTATTTTTTGGAGAATGAAAATATCTAAATTAGTGGAAACAAATCTAGGATTATTTTAAGAGAATCTCTAAATTAGTGGAAACAAATCTAGGATTATTTTAGAAGAATCTCTAAATTAGTGGAAACAAATCTAGGATCATTTTTAAAAGAATATCCAAATTAGTGGAAACAAATAAAGATAACATAATTTCCAAATAAAAAATAATAATAAATCTTCGAAAAAAACTAACATAATTTTTTAATATAAAAATACAAAATTTCAGTGAAAAAAAATTCGAAACAATAAAAAAATAATTCGTGGTAACAAAAATAGGATTATTTTTAGGAGAATCATAAAATTAATCCTAAAAAAAATAAATAAAACATAATTTTCGAATATAAATAAATAATTTAATCATCAATAAAAATAGATAATATTAATTTTGAAAAAAAAAATCTGGAAACAAATACATGATTATTTTAACTAGAAACAAATAATCAAAAGAATTCCAGAAATAAACTTCGAATATTATTTATATACTTTTCGAAAATAAAAAAACCAAAAAATAAGGAAACAAAAAAACAATAAATAAGGAAACTGAAAAACATAAATTTCGGATATCTTAAAACAAAAAATACAAAACAATAAAATCAGTGTACTTAATAAGGGATATTTTGGTAAATAAACATTTCTCTCTAAAACCGGCTAAGTTTGGGTTGATGCAAAAAATCGGGTTTTAGCTGGGTGTCCAAGACACCCGGTGTTCAAATGTCTTTTCCGTAAAAATAAATGCTAAATTACTTCCAAATTACACAATAACAACACGTGGGCCACGTAGGATACGGTAGTGGGCCCCATGCTTAACCAATCCTTTTCAATTTGTGAAACAAAGCAACGGTACTTGCTACTGCCGTGGCGTCTTAACCCACTCCTCCTCCATACTGAGTCGGGTCAGACTAGAATGACAACTATTTCAGATTTTTATTTTACTCCAAAAATATGGAAAACGATTTAAATATTTGTATTTCCAAACATTTTTTTCCTCTTTTTTTTATTGGAACTACATAGTTTATTATGAATGGATTGATTGTTGTACATGGGTTCGGTTGTGTATAATTAACATATGAACAAGATATCTAAAAAAAAATTATATAATACTTCCTTCGTCCTCATAAAATGTATTCAGTTTGTTATTTTCGTCCGTCCTCATAAAATGTATCCGGTCTATTTTTTTACTAAGTTTTCCACCACAATAAAATAGGATCCTTACTTTACGATTACAACACATTCAACCATTTTATTAAAACTCGTGTCATTTATAAATGAATACTATTTTTTATAAGAACGGATGGAGTACTATTTAACAAATTCGAAACATGATATTTTTGTTATATTAATATTACCGTATTGAATTATTGCTAGTGGTCCAAAACATAATAATTAGTTACATTATACTTTTAAAACAAATTAATAAATAAGTTTAAAATGATTTTGGTGGTAAATAGAGCCAAAGCTAACCTACTCACTGGACCCTGACCATGCGAATTGTCGAAATCATGCACTTTGATTGATATTTTCTCTACAAGAAAATCTTCGAGTGGTATAGTGAGGACAAATCTATTATTCCTTTTTACTATAGCCATGTAACTTATTTTATGATCATCAACTAATCCAACATATGCATAGTAACTTCATTTTTTTATTAGAGGCAGTTTTTTTCCTTTACCTTTATGTTTCAATATTATATGTTGCTTATTTTCAAGATAATATTGATATATGTAAATTTTCGACATGGATAGGAAACTTCTACGAAGCTTCAGGGGCATTAATTCTGTTAAACCCACAGCTGGCACTACCCGAAGAGAGAAACTAGATTGTAATGTTTTCATCTGATGAAAATAAATCTTTATTATTGGTAAGAAGTTTTCCTATCAATTTTGCAAGGGCCGGGATGAGTCCCTTACCAACAAGTGAAGAAAAGGAAAATGTTGCCGGCGGTTGGCGGCGCAGGTGTGTTGTGTTTTATTCAATTTTTTGAATTAACGCAGGTGCGTTGTGATATGAGTGCATGTGCATGTCTGTTATGAAGAGAGAGAGTGAGCATGAGAGAGAGGAGAAAGTGACAAGTGCGGTGAGAGTGTAGGTGAGTCGAGTGATTAATGAGTGAGATGGCATGTCTTTTGTCCTATATTCGTTATAATAGGATTAAGCCTTAACCTATGCGGCATGCTTAGAATGGTTCCATTTCAATAATTTACCATATATAATTTTCATCATTTAATAATTAATTAATTATTACATTTCATATAAAAATTCATTAACTTTAATAAATATAATTAATAATAAAGGTATATATATATAATAATATTAACTTACATATAATCTAAATTAATAAATTTTATTATTTATTTTATCTCGATAAAAATTAGATTTACATTTTTGACAAGAAAAAAAATTATAATTTATATACAATAAATGATTTTAATTGAATGTTAGTGATTAGATGTATATTTGTTATTAATTTTGTATTTCTCAAAAGCGTATATATTATATGTATATGTTGCAATATATTATACTGTATGAATATGAATATATATATATATATATATATATAATATTTATCTTCTTAATTTTCAATAAAATCAATTTTAAGTTGAGTTTGATTTGAGATATGCACGTGTATGTAAATTATAAACGGGTTCGGTCATTGATTTACATGTTTGAATAATAAGGTACAAATTCTATAACGTGATTACTTTAAAATAAAATTTTATTTTATGTCTATCAAAATAATTAAAAATTTATTTTTATTTTTTATAAAATATATTCGTACATTTTATTTGTATAGGGAAGAAAAATATATTTTCCATATCTAAAAACTTTATTTGTTTCAGTTTCGTCAATAATAATAATAATAATAATAATAATAATAATAATAATAATAATAATAATAATAATAATAATAATAATTAACTCAGCCTAAAACACCTCTAAATTGACTTGCAATGGAACAAAGACATCCTAGCATGATAAGATGACCCAAGTGGTCTCTCAAGAAATGCTAAGCAGGGCTTCAATTGTGCTACTCACAGAAAACGATAAATCCTAAACACTCTAATCAAAAGCTGGGTCTGACACTCTCTCGCTTTCTTGTTCACTAAAACGTAATTGAAATGAAGCATATAACGTTAACTATGCAATAAATAAATAGTAGATAAAGAACGTAGTGATCAAGCATAAAGAACTAGAATTGTAATCTAACACCTTTAAAAAGCGAATATGAAATTCTAAACATTGATCAACAATTCTCTAGGCATGAGAAAAAGGAAAAGCACCAAACTCAATAAAAACATCAACCTCCAATAGAGAGATTCCTTAACACACACAATCAAAGAAAAATTCAGCGAGCAAATCAAACGACGAACTACTAGGCGTTAAAGTTATCAAAAGCATCAATCACATCAAGAACACTATCTAGAAATACTCATTCATCAAAGCAAATAAACAACCAAGAAAATCCAAGGGAATGCAATAAAACTAAAATAAGAAATCAAATGAGTTCTTACAATGAGTACGATCCAACACTTCAATCCAACGTAATGTAAACTGGTGAATCAAAGACCAACACCTAATCTACAAAGCGATAAATATAGACTATACCTAGTGTGAATGATCGGAGAAGGCAAAGTAAACAATCGGAAAACTCAGAACGGGAGAAAAGTAGCTGTTGTATTCGAAAGTGAGAGATAACGTAAAGTACAGGGGAGCACGCATGGCCTATTTATAGATTACAAAATGGAGGGTAAAATGGTAAAATCAGTGCTAAGGCATGCACTTGGCGTGATAGAGGGGCATGTTGGTAAATTTGCCTTCATGCGGGAAATCTCCCGCGTCTCTGGCGATTCCGCTGATGAAGACGGCTCCTCTGGTGAGAGTTACTTCTCTGACGAAGATGACTTCTCTGGCGGAGATGAATCCTCTGGTGAAAGCGGCTTCTCTGTCATGCGTGATTCCTCTGGTGAGTGAGATCCCTCTGGTGAGAATGGTTCCTCTGGCAAGTACGACTCCTCTGGTGAGGATGATTCCTCTGACGAGTGCGCTTCTTCTGCCATACTCGTTCCGCTGGTGGGGCCGATTCCTCTGATTTGCATCATTTCCCTACTCTGCATATATCACTCCTCATCATAAACTAACATGATCTTCAATCCAACGAATCCAAAAGATGTTTGATGATGTTTAAAATTACTCAAGAACTAGGGGAAAATGGGTAAAAATCGCCTAGGAGGCTGCTGGAGTCGAGTCTCCCCAAGAAAACCCTAAAAAAGGGTTTTAAAACCAAAATTTCGGAACTGCCGCTTTTACGCGGGCGGCGGCGGCCGCTCCACGGCGCCGCCACCTACCCCATTCGCGGATCATCTCCAAAAGAAAGCAGGCGAGCGCTGCCAGGCGGCGGCCGTTGGCTCCAAAAACATCAAAAACGCCTCCGTCACTTTCAAAAATTGGCCGAGAACCTAAGAACCTACAAACAACGCCCAAGTGCACGAAAAACAGTCGAGCAAGTATAAAATGATACCAAAAAACGCAGAGCATGCTCGAAAGTGCACTAAAAACATCCACAAATGACGCTCAGAAATGAGGTAAACAATAATAATAATAATAATAATAATAATAATAATAATAATAATAATAATAATAATAATAATAATAGATCAATTATGAAATTAGTAGTGCATAAATGAAGAAGTTAGATAAAGAACAATAGAGGATATGATGTTAAAATACATTAGAAATATTTAATTATGTATTAAATTTATAATAATCTCAATCGTGTGTGAAGAATTCATATAAATCACCTCATTTCACATTGATTTTTTTTATAAGGTTTCACTAAAATATAACGTATACAAGAAGAAACTCTTTCTCTCCAAATTAAAATCCTATATTTAATGGGCGGAATGATTGAGACTAATACAATTTAAATTGTTCCAAGCGAGATGATTCTCGGAACCCAATTAAATGATGATACTCACAAGTTAAATTTGTTCTTTCAAACTCCAAACGAGATGATTCTTGTAATATTTGAAGCTAATAATGCATAAAAGTTTGTCAAGATTTTTTCAAGTTCCATACAAAATGATGTTTACAAGTTAGTTATGATATTAGAAGCTCCAAATCATACAATTTCACAAGTCAAATTTGATTTTTAAACCTCCAGATAGTGATGTTAAAAAAATTGACGCATAAAAGTTCATCTTTTGTATTTAAGGTCTAGACGAGATGATGCTCAAAAGTCTGGTGTTCAAACATTAGATATCGTCTTCCGGGCTTTAGATGATGATATAATTCTACAAGGTGGTTCAGACGAGATGATGTTTAGATGAAATAAAATATTCAATGTTGACCTTTTTTCAAAATATTATTAAATTTAAATTTATATAAAAAGAATATTTATTATTCTAACAAAAGGTTAACATTTAATTGAGGAATATGATTCAGATTAATATAATTTCAACTATATTACCTTAAATTAAATAAATTTTAAAATAATTTATATATAAATAATTATTTATACAAAATAATACTTTCCCGTCCCTCAAAATTATGCATGGAAGTTTGTAATATGATAGTGGAAAAAGGGTCCCACAGTGAGGGTATTATTAAGTAAATTACGAGTAAATAGTGTAAGTTAAAATAGTAAAATTGTAAGAAATATATTTGGGGTAGTGTCTAAAAATAGGATATGCATAATTTTGGGGGCCGTGCCAAAAAGAAAAAGTATCCATAATTTTGAAGGATGGAGAGAGTATCAAAATAATTTCCCGTTAGTTTTTCTAATAGAGTGTAGGTAATTAGAATATTTTTTATGGAAATGCCACGTGTCCTCATTCAATTACATCTAGGTCTTGAGTGATATTAAGTAGGAATTTATTAACAATATAATCGTACTCTTGAAGGTCTGCTCTGTTTCGTCTCTGAAGGGTAGGCCAGGCGCTAGCTCCGTTAGTGTTGTGGCCCATCCATATTTTTAGGATGAACTCTGATCTGGGCCATGTTGAGAGTCTGACAAAATCTAATGCTATACTTTGGTGGATGTTTGTCTAATAAAAATATTTTGTAAATTAGTTTTCCCTATCCTTATTACATAAAAAAAGGGGGCTATATCTTTGCCCTTTTACATTTGTAGGTTGAAAATTAGAATCACTAAATGAATTAGCGTCTATGTGAATAATTTTGTATTTCTTATAACATTTTTTTTTAATCTAACGATGAAAAGATATGCAAAAAATGTTGTGGAAGCTCGTAAAAATGGTTTGGGAGGCAGCAAAAACTTATCTCCTTGAAGCCTTGACGTTATTTATGTTCATCGTGATCTTTAGAGTTAATAGACGAATCGAATCATCACATAGTTCGATTTTACGCTCATTTATTTTGGGTTTAGTGGCTTTAAATGTACTTATAATTTTAATTCGGACTAAATTTCAAGAGGTTAAAAATTTATGTATTAGTTGACAAAAAAAAGTAGTATTGATCAAAATTTTGAGTACTTTTTTTTTTTTTTTTTGAGGATTATTTTGTGTAGTTTTATAGACAAAAACCCTTTTAAAAATTCCAATTTTTTTCTTCGGTTGGTTCAATATTTGCCTCCAAATTTAATCGAATCAACCAAAGTTTTGTAAGATCTAGTTTGTTTGTTTGACTTATTTATTTATTATCTTTTAGGAATTCGATTTTGATGGTTTATTTGTTGTCATGATCAGGTTGATTGTTCATTGTTTGTAGGTTTGTGTCACCTAATGAAGTAAGTTATTAATATTTTATGTTGTTTAAATTAAAGGGTGTTTGGCTATTTAATTTTAAAACCTTATAACCACCACCAATTTGTAAGATATCTCAAAAATTTACAATTAAAATTTTATTTTTCAAAATAATAGCTCCCTCCGTCCCAATAATAATGTCCCACTTTCCTTTTTGAGACGTTTCAATACAAATGTCTCATTCCCTTTTGGCAATACATTCTCTCTCTATACTTAATATTTAAATAATTTTCATCAACCAATTTTATCTACTTTTTATACATTTCTTAATCTCTGTGCCAAAAACTATGTGACACTAATATTGGGACGGATGAAGTATAAATTATCAAAATGTTTGGATAATTGAACTTATAAAATAAAGAAAGAATTTTTTGTTAGAGAGATTTTCTTTTCTTTAATGAAGAGAAAATTTATTAGACAAAGAATTTTTTGTTAGAGATATTTTTTTAATGAAGAAAGAAAAAATAATTATTAGAGAGAGAAAATTGAAGATATAGATGAAATTGAAATAGTATATAATAGAAATAACAAGTCATAATTGAATACTTGTACAAAAATTGTTGTATGTAAGGTTAATTATGGAAAAATAAGTTGAAGTAGATAAACTTAATTTTGAGAAAATTTATGTTTACAGCTTAAGAGTTTAATTTATCAATAAACAACTTATAAGCTATAAGTATTTTAAAGAGATTATAATCTATAAGTATTTTAAAAATCTAGATTGGTTTAATTCAGCTCATCTTATGGCTAAGTGGATATGGAGGTTTCTGACGGAGAGAGAATTGTTGTGGGTTAGGGTGGTGCGGGCAAGCCAAGGGGAGATCTGTTGGGATGGAGAGGGTTTTAGGGTGAAGGGGACCAGATCGATGAAAACATGATGGTGGAAAAGTGTGTTGGGGTTGAGCTGGGGGGAAGGGGAAATTGGCTGAGACAAAATCTCGAATTTCAAAGGGTGAATCCACATCTTTTTGGCGTCACTGCTGGGCTGGGGAGAGACCTCTTTCGGAATCTTTCCCTAGGTTGTTTCATCTTAGTAACAATAAGGGTGGATTCATCAATAGTATGGGAGAGTGGGTGGAAGGAATATGGGAGTGGAAATTTACTTGGAATCGCGATCTGAGGGAAAGAGACCAAGAACAAATAACTAATCTCCTCTCTTGTATCAGAAATTATCCTATTTGTGCAGGCAAAAAAGACAGCTGGAGATGGAAAGTCGATCCAAGTGGAAAATTCTCGGTCAAGACGGCGTATAAGGCCATTGCTTCGCAAGCAATACCAGTCTATCTTCAAGGAAAGAAGGAGTGGCCATTGATTTGGAAAACAAAAGCCCCATTTAAAGCAAAAACAACAACATGGAAAGTTTTGAAGGGACGACTGCCAACATGTGACGAGCTCCAAAAACGGCAGGTTAATATTCCAACCTCAGAGGCCCTCTGTATTTTCTGCAAATCTCTCCCACAATCCATGGACCACCTTCTTTTTTAGTACCACAATTCATATGAAGTTTGGAGTGGTATTCTTGGCTGGCTCAATAAACCAACGCCCCTCCACCATAAGGCTTATGATCATTTTCTTGCTTTTATACATCTTGGAAATAAGGAGGACATTGCTTTTCTTATTGGAGTGTAGATGTGCACAACTTGGTGTCTTTGGAAAGAGAGAAATGAGGGTAAATTCAACAAAAGTCCATGGAAGACTGAGAAATTTTTTGCAGAGATCAAAACAAGAATCTGGGGGTGGTCGTTGGCGTATGAACAGAAGACAGCTCCTAATGAGTTCAGGAGATGGTTCTTTGGGGTGAATTTGTGTGGCTAATTCAGCAGTGGTTTTCTTCTTGTTTTTCTTTTCTGTTTTTTGTGTTTAAATTTTTCAGTTTCTTTTACTGGTTGGGTACCTCTGGTACCTTTGCTGCCTTCATTTATAAAAGCTTTTTCCCTTTGCCTGATCAATTTTTTTTTAAAGAGATTATAAGCTTAGACAAACACCCTCTAAATCTAAGTGTCTTATATCCTTCCAAAAAAAATTTCCAATTTTTTTTTCTTCCCAAAAAAATTGGTCTTACATAGGTTAGAATTTGTGCAGTTTTCACACTGCAACCTGCCCTTCCACCAAATTTGGTGGTGGTGTCAATTTATTCTCTAAATACATATATGCAGATAGACTACTGAAAAATAAATCTTTTCTTTATGTGTGTGAATTATTAGAATTGATGAACCTTTTTTCGTTAAATATGCATCATTTGGGTAAAATCCACCCCATAATAGTGTTAGGTATTGGAGATGCCCTTGTCGACTATAACAGATGTTTGGTGGATGTTGTTTATAAGTGCAATTATTATGAAATAATTTATTTATTTTTCACTAATAAATATATAAGATACAAAAATAACTTAAAATAGAGAATAAAAATATTACCTATTTCCAACATAAGAAAGTGATCGAGGGACCAAAATCATAAAACATAAAACATGACATACAATCAGCACATGCATGCAAGTAGTGGCAAAAAAAATAAAAAAAATGAAGTTAATAAAATTACCATTGTCTTGATTTATTTTTTGAAAATATTTTTTAAGATGAGTATTCTCTGGAAAGTTGAAACATCTATTTCCTTCGAGAGAAGGCGGCCGAACTTTTGCCTATATATGGACGAGTCTCTATCAAAGTATTCACATGTTCATTCATTCTATGCTCCAAAATAGACATAAATCACAGCCGATACGACACTGCTACTATGATGGTGAAAAACAAATAGCACTTCTACTTACCAACCTAGAAAAACCTAGCTATTCCACAATCAAAACAATCTACTATTCTATACCGCCATTTTTTTGTTCAATAATTCAATTTTACCTCAATTCGTATATAGTATGATTTATACTTTCAATAAATCCAAATGAACTATCGTTGGGGAAAATGAATGTACATAACTCAATTTGTCAGGGTAGAACCTAAAGTCGATTTATACCTTGTTTTTTAGGATTGACGTCCAACCATGAAATTGACAAATCATACAATGGATTTACAAGTATTTAATTAATTATGAATTTCAATATTAAATAATTATCGGCGAAAAGAAATGTAGTGATGTCAATCTGATTAGTCTATTCGATTTTGAACTATTTTCAGTTTTTGGTCATTTGGATTAGATTTCTTTTAAACTATAAAATTTTGAATTTAATCTTTTTATTTTTTGAAGTTAAATTTTGAATTTAATCTTAAATCTTCAATTTTCAGACTAGTCCGATGAACTCAAAAGTCTACAATTTTTATATCATATATGAATTTTATTAATAACCGTATTCTTGTAACAATAAATAGATCATGTTTTTCCGATTAAGATACTTAACCTCATACTCGATTAAAAATAAGTGTCCTTTGAACATTAACTTATATGATAATTAATATTTCCTCATGTTCAGAATGAAGGTCGTTCTAGATTTTTAATTATTCGTAGTTTAAATGTCCTTCTAGAAAATAACTACCATATTATATATGCCCTTATTTACTCTCTCTTTTCATTAATTACTTATCGTTTTTGTCGTTTTCTTTTTTTTTTTTGACTTGGGGAAGTTCGGGAGGGGGAGCGGTGGGGTTTGAACCCGGGACCTCACCGTTTTTCTTCTTCTCCATTTCTATGGCTCCCTTTCTTCTCCCTTGTTCCTCATTCTTTTAAGTTTTCAACCGACTTCTCCAAAATTTTGGAGATGATCAGAGTAGATTAAAATTGGACAGATCAATTCCACATAGATTGGTGAGTTCAACAATAGGGTATCAAATTTCTTGATTGTTTCTGTTTAGTTCGATTATGAAGTTTCCTAATGAAGAAGACATCACAGAAATTGAAATTTATGGTCGAATGAATATTGGAGAAGGTTATTTAGTTCAAATCATTCAAATCAATTGAAAATTCAGAATCTATGTGTGGGGATGTGAAGAAATAGATCTGTAATGACCATATTTGAAGGGTGGTGGAAACCAAACATCTTCTTCTATGAGACAAATTTCAAATTTTGTTGAATTGTTTTGTAGATTTAATTTTTTTCTCTTGCTCGGAATTTGCCTCCAAATCAAATTTGAAGGAGAAGACAAATCAATCTTTTATGTTGTATAATTGATTTAAAAGCCAAAACCCCCATAGCATGTGCCATCTGGGTTGGAAAAGATGCGCAAAAGTTCACATTTTTCACAAAATTTATTTAACATAAATGATTATTAATAAGGTTAATTTTGATAAAATTATTTTTATTAAATTGTCCGAAGGAGCTTAAGACGACCTACATTTTGAACAGGAGGGAGTAAGAAATTTTGCCAGAGCTTAGTTTTTTTTTTTTTTAAAGGCGTGAGAGTTAAGAATTAAACACACATTTAACTTAAATAATTATATACTCCCACCGTCCCACTCTAATAGGCTCACTTCTTTTGGACATGAAGATTAAAAAACTTACTTTTTAGGAGAAAAGTGATGTAGTCCACACCAATTAAATAGTATTTTTTTTTTAATTATTCAAAATGAAAAATAAGCCTATTCTAATGCGACGTTTCAAAAAAGAAAAATGAACATATTAGAGTGAATTAAGGAGGGAGTGTTTTTTTAGTTTTCATGTCAGAAGCATTAGAAAATTCAAAATACAATCCAAGAGTAGCAACACTTTATTATCAAGTTAAAAGGCAAAAATAACGAAGTTTGACAATTAAATAATAAGACAAAATTTAAATATTTTTTTGATTAATTAGGTCAATTAACTCAATTTTGAGGATAGTTGTTGAACTATTTTGAATTTGGACCAATCCCGAAAAAAGGAGAAACTGTTATAAGGTGGAACTACTATTACTATTACTACACTGAGAGTCACATATGGCTTTATATCATATCAACGAAAATATTCCGTAAAAAACCAAAACGTCATTAACACATCGGCAGTGTCATGCCGTGAAAACAACACATTGTGTTAAATATTTACCGATGAATAGTTTGATTTAAATATGAAGTGCGATTACAGCTAGTATTGATGATGACTAATTTGAGTGAGTGTAGACTGTAGAGGTTTCATTGAAATAGGCACAAAAAGAGACACTTATATTAAATTAAGCCAGTGTATTGAATCCCATTATTACTAGGGCGATTAAATTAACATTATCATTCATCTCATTCTCAATAATGCTCCTTCGATCCATCAAACATGTTCGGTTCCTCCACTTTTCGACACGAATTAGAAAAAAAATTAATTATATATTTAATGAGTGAAGAATGAATTCATAGATTAAAAAAATAATGATAGTTAGTAAATTTATGTAAGTTCATCAATAACAATTTGTGTAATTATGTGTTAATTCTAGGACCTCTCTTATTTTATTGACGATGAAGCGCAGTCTGTTGGTAAGACGCTTCCCCTCCAATCAATAGGTTGGGGGTTCGAGTCACCCTAGGAGCTAGAGTGTGAGTGGGTTTTTTCCTTTCTTTGGTTGTAACAAATTTTTTTAAAAAAATAATGAGTAAAATTATATCAAAATAAAGAATAGGAAACTGTTTTATGAGTGAAATGAACTTGTAATCACTTTTTCCCACTTATCCTTTGTCCATGATGAAATCTTGATACGCTTTTAGAGATTTAATTATAGAATTTTTCAAATTATAAAATATGATTTGGAGATAATGTTTGTTCTCAAATTCGCATAACGGCATGAGAGGTGATTGATTAATTTGAGTAATAAAAAATGAATGATAAAAATAATTTAATTTAATGAAATGTTTGATTTGCATAATTTAATACGTGATGGATAACTCGACTTGCACCTTAATTTTTAGGTAAATATCACTTTTTGGCCCATCGTTTGAGCGTTTTTTCAAAACTATCACATCCTAAAGGTAATTACAAAACAATACCCATCGTTTCATTTTTTTTCTTATTTGTGACCCGCAAAAATAATCCGACGACTACAAAATGAGGTGTTCCGGCGAACAGCCATGTGTCAATACACATGGAATTAAAAAGAAAAAAGAAAAAAAAAACAAAATTCTACACCGCCAGCTTCCAAATCAACGTCACCCTCCTTTTCTACAACATCAACAGCCCAACCGATCGCCACTGCTCACTGAATCGACCTCCAAGAAACTCAAACATAGCCGCCCACTGTCATTCGTGCCGAACGCGTCGCTCGAATTGGACCAAGTCCCCGCCGATTTGATCATCCCGTTGTCGGGCGCCGGAGACGAAGGGTTCTGATTCAAAATACAGAGCGCGAACAGCGCCGATGAAGATCTTTAAGTAGTCTGTCAAGCAGAAGGCTATCAAGAAGATCTTTAAGAAGTCGATTAGAATCACTAATTAGTTTAATTTTTTGTACAATTAATCCCCGAATCACAATCAACGCCTCGAGATAACAATTGCTCTCGCATTAACCTGACAGCCAAATAAGAAAATTGTTACTTTTGCACATATATAAGTAGTAAGTACATAAATACACACACATGTGCTTATATCAAATTGGAACGAAACTGAACAAGCCAAATACAAACCTTGATCTGATATTAGGAACCTCTAAAAATTTGCCAAGGAGCTCTATGAGCTTATGAAGAATATGTGATATATCAATGTGGAGGCTTCTCTCCAAGGATTCAACATTGCTCACTTCCTTCATGATTAGCTTGCATATGGTAGACAAACATCCTTGAACAGTAAAAAATATACGGCAATAGAGACATTAGCGAATTCAGCAACCAAAACCGTCTGAAAGAACTTTGACCACAAAGAAGATTAACTAACATGCACATCTCAGATCGTATAGATTGTGAACAAGCACTTAGTATAAGTTCACTAACCCAGGAGCCAAGTTCAAATCGGCGTCGTTCGCGCTCTGGATTTTGAACCAGAACCCTTCGTCTCCGGCGCCCGACACCGGGATGATCAAATCGGCGGGGACTTGGTCCAGTTCAAGCGACACGTTCGGTGCGAACGACAGTGGGCTGTTGATGTTGTAGAAGAGGAAGGTGACATTGATTTGGAAGCTGGCGATGTAGAATTTTGTTTTGTTTTTTTTTTCTTTTTTCTTTTTAAAATTTAGTGTGTATTGACACTAGAGATGTCAAATGGTACGGGTCGGGCCAGCCCGGCCCGAACCCACTGGGCTTTCGATTTTTTCGGGCCGAGTCGGGCCGGCCCGAAATTAGATCGGGCTACAAAATTCTAGGCCCAGCCCAGCCCCTCTCGGGCCATCGGGCGGTCGGGCTAAACCGGCCCATAATTTTTTTAATATTATTTTTTTACAAAAATAATAAAAAATAATTTAAATTAAAAAAATTAACTCAAATTTAAATTAATAAACTTGGGCTCTTATATCTTAATTTCGGCACAAACATCTCAAATTTGAGCTAGAATACACCATATGCTGCATTGCTGCTCTACACAAATGGAGCAATTAAAAATTCATAACAAATGATGTATTTAATTAGTGCATTATTAATTGACAAGATAGTTCTCACAAAAAAAAAATAAAAATCATAAATCATATCATTGTTAAATATAAATAAACATGAATTAAATTTTGTTTTTGTAATCCTGCTTGAGATAATTTAGTCTTTTAAAGTTTCCTTAATGTGTGTGTGTGTGTGTATATATATATATATATATATATATATATATATATATATATATATAGGGAGAGGTTCAAGAAAGAACCATAAATAAAAGAAGACCGGAGAACCATTTTCAGCCATTCGATCATCAAGATCTACGGTGGATGCATCATCTTGTTGGATGAATGCAGATCCTGGGTTCGAATCCTGAAGGGAGCATTTTTTTTTAAATTTTTTTAGTGCATTAATTTTAACAGCGAATGCATTAATTTTTACAGTGGATGCATTAGATTTAATGGTTCTCTCGTTCTCACAAATAATGTAGTTCTCTCTAGAACCACACCCTATATATATATATATAGGGTTAGGTTTTATTGAGAAGCTCAAATGTGTTGAGAAGTTGAGAAGCAATCTAATAGATGAACATGTCAATTAGTTTTTATGAACACGAGTTTGATCTAGGGTTCGATCCTTGGCGGTGACGTATTTTTTAACAAATTAAATAGATTCGTATGTTCGTCAGTTATATTTGGTATGTTCAAAGAATTTATTGATCTAGGGTCTAATTGTCATCTATTAAATTGCTTCTCAACTTCTCAACACATTTGAGCTTCTCAATTGAACCACTCCCTATATATATATATATATATATATATATATATATATATATATATATATATATATATAAAATAAATGGGCGAGCCAAAAAAGCCCGAAAACCCCGGGCTTAAAAGCCCGAAACTCGATAAGCCCGACGGGCCAAAAACCCCGGGCTTTTAGGCCCGATTTTTTTTGGGCTCTATTTTTTCAAGCCCAGCCCGCCTCCTAACTCGGGCGAGCCGGGCCGGCCCATCGGGCCGGGTCGATTTTGACATCTCTAATTGACACATGGTTGTTCGCCGGAACACCTCATTTTGCAGTCGCCAGATTATTTTTGCCAGTCACAAACAAGAAAAAAATGAAACGATAGGTATTGTTTTGTACTTCATTCGTCCCACTCCAATAGACTCATTTTTCTTTTTGGGTTGTCCCACTCCAATATGTTCATTTTTCTTTTTGGGTAAAAAAATTGTACTTAATTGGTGTGGGCCACACCACTTTACTACCACTTTCCTACTAAAAAGTAAATTTTCTTAATCTCCATGCCCAAAAGAAGTGAGCCTATTGAAGTGAGACGGAGGGAGTAATTACCTTTAAGATGAGATAATTTTGAGAAAAAGCTCAAACGATGGCCAAAAGTGATATTTACCCCTATTATTGAGCACTCAACATTGGATTGATTATTTAATCATTCGTCAATCATATCAATCAACCTCATAATATATACAAATACATGATCTAAACCATTGTTTCCCAAAGCACATTTTGCTATATTTTCTAACCTCCATTCTTCCATTTACTAGTGAGATCAGGTTTCTATACTTATTCTTTTTTTTTATATATAAATCACATAAGTAAATAATGGAATATTTAAAAACCGCGCAATAAAGAACTCAAACTCAAGACCTCAGGTCTTGGGCATAGGTTAGTATACTTCTATTTTCATGTAATTGGGTTTTTGCATTTTCATTTGAAATGGAATGAGATTAGAAACATGGCAAACTTTTTGTGTTGGATGCATTTATTTTGGCAATAATATCATATTATTACATGCTTTACAGTTAGATACTTTTACTTATTAACCAGGGGGCTTAGCCCACTGGCCACCGGGTCCTCACTTAAGTGAAGTGACCCGGGTTCGATCCCTCTTTGGGAGCGAATTGGAGATTGGAGATATAAGGTGGAGTTTGGTGAATGGAGAGATAAGGTGGTTCTTGGAGTGGATGGGGAACTAACTACTAACATCTAACATGACTTTGCCCGATCAAAAAAAAAAAAAAAAAAAAAAGATACTTTTACTTATTGTCAAACTGAAGACCTGATTTCATGCAATTAAAGAATCAGATCACATTTTAGTCTCAAAGAAAAGACCCAATTTTACGAATACAGTACAAGAAATCTGACTTTAAAAACGATAAGAAAATCACGTTCCTTCAAATAGAAAATTTTAATTTTCTTCATGTTAATAGGAACTGCAAGTAATAATTCCACTTAAAAAAAGGGTTAATTGCATATAAATTACTAAACTTTCAACAAATTCTCATTTTACATACAAACTTTAAAATCTTTATTTAAATTACTCAATTATTAATTCTTCTCATTTTACATATTTGCCCATTTTTCATCATGGTGACATAACATAAATATACTCGCTTGAGATGAATATATTTGCATGGCACACAAATTTGACTGTGGAAAAATAAAATTAATGTAATGTATAGTTGGATGAAAACGTCATTTCAAGCCCAAAGTTTGATTGAAAAATGGACAAATATGCAAAATGAGAAGAAATTAATAATTGAGTAATTTTAATAAAGATTTTAAAGTTCGTGTGCAAAATGAGAATTTGTTGAAAGTTGGGTGATTTATATGCAACTAACCTAAAAAGAATGATTACCTACATTAAACAACATACCTCAATAGGATAATGTATTATTCACATTAAAAATAAGTTATTTCAATCTCGATTCCAGAAAGAAAAGAAAAAGAGAAGTATAGGCCATAAAGAAATAGAAGTACAAGAGATGGAGAAGAAATTATAATAAGCACATAAAATGCAAAGTAAACAGTAAAGAACATCATACACATTAGATGTATAAGGAAAATATGCAAGAAACATTCAAAAAGAAGTAACAGACCCAAGCAATCACAACCAGCAAACACAGAAAAGAACTTTTAAAAGAAATAATACACACCTGCAAAAGCTGCATATTTTACAACATGATTGGGAACGAACGAAGTCAGTACATTTGCAGTTGACAGACGCCAATGTCTAACTTGTATGCTCCACCGCTTTCCTTTTTTTCTCTATCTATTCATATACTCTTGCAATTCACATGCACGTGAAGTTTTATTCACCCAAGGGCTTCGTCGCCATCTTTCAATCACATCCTCGTTTAGAGATATCCAAATCGCCTAAGGTCCCTCGTAAAAAACGGGTGCCCTAAAGCTTCTCTTGCCTTGAGTCTTTCTGCAGGGTCGTAACGTAGAAGCCCTTGAAGAAGATCGATCAAATCTCCAGCTGAGTGATCCACATGCTGCATGATAAGGTTCTGCATGCAATGGAAATTTTATTCAAAATATGATGCCAACTTTATGACAAATATAATATAAAGATTTAGCAATGAAAATCCGATCTATTTTTAATGCTAAAGCCACACCCATTTTTACTACATGATTGAGTAATAATACCGGAAGTCGGGGCAATTTCCAGACTGCCCTCATACTTTCTCTGGAAGTGGCGCCCTCTGGCCAATCCAGTCTTGTACCCCTTCGGAAATATTTCTCAGTCCGACGACTGCAAAATCAGCAACAAAATCAGTACAAGCCGCACTCTCAAAGCTTACTCCATGAAATAAATAAAACAACATACTCAGCTCGCATGATCATATTCGGGGGTAGAGGTCCGAGCACCCTTTCCATCATTGCAAGATGTTCCAAGTTCTCATGAGTCTGGAAAAGAGCTTCACCCTGCCACGGATTTGTAAATATTAAACAGATATCAGTGTACCATTACACCTTGAACATAGACCTATTAACCTAAAGGTTCGATACACTTTAATGAGTCATCAATAAGAAAAACAAACAAATAATAATATTTTATAAGTAACATCTGGTTGCAGAAATCAAAATAAAACCTGTCACTTACAGAGCACAGTTCGACAAGTATGCAACCTATACTCCACATATCGCAGGGGTAGTTCCATCCAAGACCTTATGGAAACAAAACAAAGATGACTCCCAAACATAAAACGCAAAATATCAAATATGGAAAGCAAAATCTGTTGAGAGCCACCAATTACCCAGAATAACCTCTGGTGCACGATAATGGCGTGTAGACACTACATAGCTGTGATCTTGATGTTCAAAAGTAGTACTACCAAAATCAATAAGCTTTATAGCACTTGATTTAGGTAGATTTTTGAAGTAGGAACCGTCTTTTGCAGATCTTGATAAAAACTTCAAAACAGAGAGGTGTAAACAGAAGAATCAGGCATTGATCATAAAAATAATGCCATCCATCAGTGCAGAATGCTCAGTGTTTTCACCAAATCGATGAAGGGATTATAATCTTTTGTGAATTTCTATGGGAATCATCAAAATCAGAATGGATAAGCACCATAAGGCATCAGAATACACAATGACAGAAAACAGTCCAGATGTGAGACGTTTGGATGAGCCTAAAATAAGAGATAGCGCTATAGGATGACCAATTCAGTTGCAAAATCAACACGGCAGAAGTGATTGGAACTGTAACAATAATATTTACTTACTCATAGCCCTCTCTTAAATTCTGACCACATAAATTCGGTAAGAACAGTTTGCGCTGAAGAAATAGACTTCAAAGAAAAAGGAAATGAGTTCCAAAGCTGCTTTTGCAAAGAAAATCTAAACCAGAACTAGAGCCATGACATAAATAATTAATAAAGAAGGTAAATTAAAAAGATTAATATCATGATATAGGAGAGGAGATTACCTTATAATCTGGAACTTTGATATATTCTGAGGACACCAGAAGAATATTTTCTGGTTTTAAATCAGTGTGAATCAGGCGAAGATCATGCATAACTGCAAGGTGAACAGATATTATAAGCAAGATGTTCAAGGCACACCTCCAGAATTTCTGGATAAGTAGAGAGTGAGGTGTAACATAGTGTAGTGGAGAAAAAACAAGGTAGAACTTTAATAAAAGTTCAAACAGTAATAAAAAAGGAGTAATAGTGTTGCAAAGATATGTTCACACACATGCGACAGATTCCAAAAGTTGTCTGCCAAACTCCCGAACAAGATCAATTGGAAATGAACGATAGCTATTTTTGCGTAGAAAATCATACAAGCTTGGACCAAGCTTCTCAAATACCTGTTAAGACCATTTAAATTCATCCGCAAGTATTTAACCCACAAAAATCAAGGCATGACAAAACATCACACCCTTTCAAATCAAAGCAAACCATAAATCACATTAAATACTTACAATACAAATATGATTACGATAGTCAAACCAATTCCGTATTTGCACACAACTGCAAAGAATGAAACAACTTACACTAGAATCACTTCAGTTACTAGGGTACAAGGTGAAAATTGAAAAAAGGACCTTACCGTGTACCGCAGATATCATGCCTTGCTAGTTTCTGTAAGACATCAATTTCAATCATTGCGGCTTCACGGTACTTTTGTATTGAACGAACAACTTTGATAGCAACTATCTCTTTTCTTTCATTGTCCAGACATTCTAAAACTTGCCCAAAAGTCCCTGCAACCATATCACCAGCAAATAGTAAAAGATTATTTTTCGTTACTAACTCAATACAGGGTAGAGCACGGAAATTGGCACAATGTTACAACTAACCTTCGCCCATTTTACTTAGTATCCTGTCTGCAGATGAGGGACAAAAGTCAATTAGAGATGGAAAAATTAATAAACAAATTAAAAAGTAAGGACACCAAAATGTAATAAAAATAGACAACATACAGGGAAAATAATATGACGATGTCAGACAAAAATATAATAATTATAAAGTCAATTTGGCCAGCTCTCATTGTTTTGTTATCCAAAAAGAAATGTGACTTCACCCCTACTAGATCTAACCCTTGAAATTGATTGTTTTCCTTCTCAAGCTATAAAAGATGCAGGAATAACTATTAGAAGGAGAGGGATCAAGAGATTGAGATCCTTAACTCTGATTATGGATAACTCGGCACAATCTTTAGTAGACAGAACCTGATCTTTGTTTCTCATTGGTTGGCAAGATACACTCTTATCGCTAACAAGTAACACTTCAGAACCAGATTTATAATTCAAAGAATGGCCATACAGTGACTGCATGTCAATATCAGTCAGCTGTTAGGTCGATTAAATAGTTAAAGGAAGGTCGAACGATCTAGACAGCTCTTATGTGTAGTGCTGGAAATCTAAATAAGCCCCATATACTCGCATAAACACAAAATTACTTGCATAAGCTCTAATTTTCGCAGCCACATAATTCTGGAGGTGCTTGCACCACTCATGTGCCAAACTTATTGTGAAGCATCCATAATCATGTCATCAGATACTCTTAGTTCTAACTATGGAAACTTACATAAAATTGAGCATGTGTGGACCGTTGAGAGAGAGAGAGAGAGAGAGAGAGAGAGAGAGAGAGAGAGAGAGAAGTATCTAAGTTCTAGCTAGAAATGTTTGATGCAAAATATCCATATGAACACTAGTTAAAATTAATATGATGTATATAAGACTTATAAGTTGCCAAAAAACTTGACAAATTATAGTTCATATTAAGTAGTCCTGGATATTGTGTGTGTGCAGACCTCAGAGGCGTAAAGCCTCTTCATAGGTGATGTTAAGACTTCCATAATAAAGAGGAATAATTGTCAAATAAATGAACTATTCCATTCTGCAAAATGAGTTCAAACTTTATGAAATTTTGTTCTAGTATTGTAGAAAGGGGAAGAATCACATGTACATAAATTTCGTAAACCTTTGATTCTCAAGTTCTAAAGAAAAGCAATGGTAGGAACAGGAGAAATTTTTGAAACAAGATGAAGAAAGACACAATTTTGACATTATCCAAGAAAAACATTAACAACACAATCTTCGTTTCCAGGTTCACAATCTTTACTTTTAGCATGTACAATTTTTTTCCAACATCACATTTATTGTTGTAATGAAAGAAATACAGGTACCAAAGAACACCTGTAAAATCAGGCCTTACTGCTCATTTCCTATTCTATTAGTCCTACAGTGGAATCGTCAAACAATAAACGACTCTCTTGAATTTGCAGCATATCCACATCCTTAAATTAAAAGAATTTGACTTGCAAAAAGCAAAACTTACTGAAGCAGAAAAACTGAAAATTTCTAAAATACACAATCCAATTATTTTATCTGGGAATCCACATTAAGATGAGGAAGGGCTTGTCTTCAAGAAGCACACTATCGTACAAACAATCTACATTAAAATAAGGAGGAATCTGGATATAGAGAAACCTAGTATGCATAAAATATTTTCATATCTAAGAAAATATGGACTTTTTGATGTTCAAAGAAAATATGGACTTTTTGATGTTTTCAAAAGAAAATATGGACTTTCTTATTTCTTAAATATTTTCATATCTAAGAAAATATGGACTTTTTGATGTTCATCAATATAAAAATATATTCAATGTAATAGTCAAAATACAGTAATCTCCTCAATGTTTCGTCGAAAGACTGAGGATGGCACTATGTGCACTGCCATTTGGAGTAGCAAAAGTATCATAATGAAATTTGAAAATGCTAATAAGGTGTCAGAAGCAAAGCATTTCATGATAAAACAGTCTCAGGTATTTCTAGTTGTAAGTATTTCATGATAAAACTGTCTCAGGTATTTCTGGTGTACTTACAACGAGGAGTTAAGTTCTCCCCAATAGCAAAAACATAGTGCCCATCTTTATCATCAGGTCTCCAAGGTGGAGAACCATTACGCGGAATCCCTTTATAATATATTGATGAACATGCGTAACTAGGGACAGCACCAAACTCTTGGGCACAGTATATAGTTGGAAGAATCTGCACAAGAGACAAACTTTAATTTTCACAAGGAAAATAAATAACAAACAATCTTTATGAGCACGTGCACTCCAACTAATGCATCAAACTCTAGCTTCCCCTTCAACGCTATCTCCAGTTCTCAACATCAAAGAGAAATATATTACCAAACACCAATTTAACTGCTCCAAATGTTAAACATGAAATAAGAAGAATTAAGAAAGGCCTTGAAGAACAACCTCAAAAAAAAAAAAAGCCTGGAGGAATTTCCCCTGTTTCTATAATTCCCAGAAACAGACACTCTTGCACTTAATTCAAAAACACAGAAAAGTACATAAACAATCACTGAAGCCCAATCATAAAACCTAGAAAAAGATTCGTGCAGAGGTAGTTAAATAGGTAATATTTTCTTTTTAACTCCATACTAGTTCTTGATGTATACTAACAACAGTCCATGAAAATTCAGCATAGGGGAAAACAATCCACGAACATACATTTAATGCAAATGCAAATTTTGCAACAAGAAAACCAAATGCATCTGAAAATCGAACCTTTGGAGGAGCAGGAGGAACAGTCGGCGTCAGATCCCATGTCAAACGAGGTCGTTTCCGAGGCCTTTTATCCATGCTCCTATGAGGAAATTCCACCACTCTCTGTGTCTCCATTCATACAAAAAGAAACCAAAGAAAATTCACATCGGCGGAGAATAATACGAAAAAATCATACTTAGTCAAGGACGAGAAAACAAGCCAAAAATGAGATAATCTCCGGAAAATTTTGAAATCAAAATCTCATCTAGGGCAAATAATGTCGTTAATTTCTTGTTTCTTTATTTTCCCCCATAAAGATTGAACAGATTTGAGAAGCGAAACAGAAAAGCTGTAATGAGAGGAGACGAGGGGAAAGTAACCGTAGTTAGTTAATCACAGTTAAAATCCACATGGGTTAAGGGGTATTTTAAAATCGCTATCTGTTCTGTCATCTTCGGTCCGGTTTTATCCGCTGTGATTTAAAATCGTATTACGTCATACAAAATCAGAGTTGTTTACGCTTTTAGTTCGTACAAGAGCGATTCAGAAACAAGGATACAGGTGTCAGGTGGCATAAAATAACCGTTGCGTTGCTGTCTGTATTTGGATGCACGTATACTTATTGGGCTTTCCGAATTCAAAGCCCATTACTATAAATAAAGTCTAATTTGGAATAGGCCCACAACTTGCTTTGTCTGGGCTTCACATTTGAAGACCAAATAGGATTTTATGTCTAGGGTTTAAATTGCATTAGCTTCCATCTTCCTTGAACCCAAGAACGGCAGTTCCTCTGCAGGTCTCTCTATGCTCTCTCTTGTGCTGTTTGATTATGTCTCAATTGGGTAAAATCTAATTCGCTTGTTTCTACAGGTAAAGAGTTGCATTAGGGTTTAGGGTTGCTTCCCTTTCAAATGGCTCCAGCTAAAGGTACGAAAGGTTTTCGATTTTGGTTTCAGATTTACTGAACTGTTGGCTTTGTGGTAGAAATTATGAACCAGCTTTTACAATTTCGGGAAAACATCTATGACTTGCAATTCATTTTTGGGGTGAATGTTTTTCAATGCTAATTGAACTAGAAAACTGTTAAGAGTAGATTAATAGGATATTTCAGAAATTCATTTCACAGAGGTTTGGTCCGAATCGGGAAAGGATTTCTGCTACAATGATTTGTGAGAATGAAATTTTTATTTTCTTTTGCTTCATTTGAGGTTCCGATAAAGTAACGTGCAGTTGGTTTCTCTTTTCCAAATAGATTGCCAGGATAAACTCCCTAACAACATAGAGGTTTCTTATGGCGTCGAGTGATATCTGCCTTGAGAGTGTTATGTGGTTAAAAGCTTAGATATGAGGTTCTCTGATCCCGAGCAATTATTCAGGGATCTGCTAACCAATGCAACTGGTAGGGGTCTTGTAGTATATGTGTGACTTTAGAAGAGTAACTTTCTGTCAGATAAAAGAACAAGGAAGTTAACTTCAGGAAAACGAATGAAAGAGAGAAGTGGAAGTAAGACGAACAAGAAGGGCAGCTTAAGGCCTGGTTCCCGTCTGATTGAGAATAGTTTCTAGAACAGAAAAACAATTAGTAAAAGAACTATGGGAACTCCTAATTGAAGACTTCTCCCTGTTTGTTGGAAAAGTAACTAACCGGCAGCTTGGTTGTTGGTTCTGCTTTTCACTTTCTCGAGTCTTTGTTCTTCCTTTCTTTGCAACTCAGGAAGACTTAGAATTGTATTTTCATTTGTGATTCAAATCTTGATACAATATTGTGAAACTACTGGGTTTAGAGTTATCATCTTATTTATGATGTTTATACATATTAAACATTGCATATATGTATCCATCTATATGGTTGTTTCTGGTTTATAATTGTTTTTTTCTTGCTAAACTAAAGTTTATCTTGATAATAATAATTTGGGCCACTAATCATTATATTCCCAATGGGTTTTAGCCAATACTTACCATTCTTTCAATGGGCACTACACTACTGATTTACGTGATCCTTCATTCCTTACTTGGATGTTTAGGGTAAAAGGTTGTTGTATCATTGTTATAGAAATCTACCACCTTCTTTTATTAGTTAGCTAATTTTTAGTTTTGCTTGTATATCTGCAGCTGATACAGGTAAGAAATCAGACGCCAAGGCTCAAGCCTTAAAGGCTGCCAAGGCTGTAAAAGCAGGTGCAAAAACCTTTAAGAAGAAGGCCAAGAAAATACGCACTAAAGTTACCTTCTATAGGCCAAAGACATTGACAAAGGAAAGGAATCCCAAGTATCCTCGCATTAGTGCTGTTCCCCGCAATAAACTTGACCACTACCAGATTCTCAAGTATCCTCTCACCACGGAGTCTGCAATGAAGAAAATTGAAGACAACAACACACTAGTTTTCATTGTAGATATTCGTGCTGATAAGAAAAAGATAAAAAATGCAGTCAAGAAAATGTATGACATTCAGACAAAGAAAGTGAACACGCTTATCAGGTGAACAATGATTCCATCAATCTTTCTACAATCTACATGTTGAATTTTTACTGTGGGCTTCATGAAAATTGGAATATCTTGTGCAACATAGATCTTCTATTCATGCTACTCTGTTTAAATTTTGGATAAACTAGCTTTCATATTCATTCTTTACTTCCCTGTAACTGAATTGTAATCTGCTCTGTTTCAGGCCGGATGGAACTAAGAAGGCATATGTCAGGTTGACACCTGATTACGATGCTCTGGATGTTGCTAACAAAATCGGAATCATTTAAATGGTCGGAGATTGAGTTTTGTGTTTAAGCCTTTCTTTTGGGGGATTGTTTGTACTCCAAACTTTCTTTGTGGATTTAAATGTGGGAGCTTCAGACTGAATTGTGCAAGTTATATAGATATTTTGAATTAGATTGTATCTGTCTTTAGTTTATTTATTTTGAAGTTCTAGTTTTATGAAGGTGCTTTGCTTATCTTTTTCCTATCATCGAACATGTTAGTTTGTGAAATCAGCTCCAATTTACTGCAAATTTCTGTCCATGTTAGTTAGTCTAACGCTCCATTGTTTGAGTGTTTGAACCACCATCTTCTAACGATATGATGTTTGTTAGTCTTACCTTTTTGTCTACTGAATAAGAGTAAAAACATAGAGAGAATTAACCTTTTATCAATGTTTTTAGTGGTATTAGTATTGCATCTACAATATAATTAATGTAGAATTTTTCATATTCACAAAGTGTTAATCTATAAGATAAATATGAATATAAATAATAAAATTGAAAGATAATATAACTTATATAATACTCCCTCCTTGTAAAATGTATACACTTTTAAGTGGTAATATATATTAGTAGCCTAAAATATAAAAATAATTTTTAAAAAGCCACAGCTATAAAACTATAGCAAAAGTAGCCATTTGTAGTGAAAAGACAAGTATATCCTCAATGGGCCCCACAAAATCCCTCTCACTCTCTCGATATATTCTTGTTTTCAAATTTTTTTTGCTCCTCCAACTGTTGAGCTGACATCATAATATTAATGTAACTATTTTTTGCAGAAAACAAGAAAATAAAAGGGGGTCAATTGATTCTCTCTCTCCGGCGCGACTCAACTGCTTCTCTCTCCGGCGCGGCCAGGACCCCTCTCATCCTTCTCTCTCTCCCTCTCCCAAACCCTCTTCCCCTACCGGAGCTCAACCTCCAACCCGACTGGTGGAATAGCCGTTGCATTGCTGTGAAGGATCTCAGGGTTCGCTAGGGATACCAACAAGGAGGTCAAGAAGCTGGCACTGAGCCTCAGCAGGTCTGAGTAGGCAAACTCAACTTCTGCCGAGAGTCACTATGCTTACTCTATTGCACAATATAGCTCTCGTTTTAAGTCTAGGTGGTTGTTGGTGGATCTGAGTCGAATGGATGCAGATCGAGCCTCCTGGCAGCCTACTGAAGCTTTCTCTCATCTGCCTTGTGTATACCAAATGATGATGTTCGTTTTAGTCGTGGTCAGCTTTCTGCTAAGGAGAAAACTCGAGAGATGAAGGACAGAGCCAAGCAGAGCGCCAACGACACCTCCGACTCCGTCAAGGAGAGAGCGCAGCAGATGAATGAAAAAATTAAGGAGAAGGCCTACGAGATGAGAGACGCCGCCGACGACATGGCCGACAAGACGAAGCAGCAGGCACACGAGGCCACAGAGAAGGCGAAAGACGCGGCAGAGATGGCGGCGGACAAGACCAAGGAGCGGGCGCCAAGGAGACGACCAAGGGCGTTGTCGAGAAGGTGGCGGACGCGACCAAGGGTGCCTGAGGGGGGGCGGCCAAGGATACCATAAAATAGTTGTTCTCAACCGCCTTCAAGCATCCATGTCGTGTGGGGGCAGTTCAAGACACGCAACCTATTAATTAAGTTGTCAGAAAATATGTTAGTTTGGATAGTAATATACTGTACTAAGGTGCAGATAGGCCCCTCAAGTGAAGGCCCTTAGAGCATTTCAGTCCTCTTACTAACTGTGTGTGCAGATTGACCCTCGAACTCAAAAAAATGGTGCAGATCGACCCCTCTGACTTAACACCGTTATGGGCCGTTAGTCAGTGGGGGCAATCTGCACCGTTTTTTTGGAGTTCAGGGGCTAATCTGCACCTTTTCCCTTTTTGGAGTTCGGGGGCTAATCTGCACACCGTTCATTAAAAAAAAATCACATCTCATCTTCTCCGACCAACTTTTCCGGCGTCAATCGCCGTCAGATGAGGAAAATCACGAAATCAAGTTCCCAAGCCCCAAATCGGGAATTCCAAATCGGCGTCATTGCTCCCGAAAATCACATAATCGAAATGGAAACTCGAATTCTCCCTCGAACGTCACCGCCCCCAATTGCAGAATCACCCCCAACGAATCGAACTTCGCCTCGCCGTAGGCGGTGATCGTGACCCCAATCGAGATCGAGATCATGTTGGCCATGGTCTCTGATTTGAAAGCGTCCTTCTTCAACAGTACGCCGATAGTGTAGATGGCTACGGGCATCGTCGGCCTTTATCACCGGATTTCGCCGGATTTGAGAGAAAGAGGCAACTCCTTATCGAGAAAAGCTAGGCGACTCCTCATCGAGAAAAGCCAGGCGGCGGGTTCACCGGATATTGCGGCGGCGATTTCCGACGGAATGGGAGAATT
Organism: Salvia miltiorrhiza; assembly: GCF_028751815.1. Taxonomy (NCBI): domain Eukaryota; kingdom Viridiplantae; phylum Streptophyta; class Magnoliopsida; order Lamiales; family Lamiaceae; genus Salvia; species Salvia miltiorrhiza. Next base: position 30,239,649 of record NC_080394.1, on the reverse strand, counting down.
AGGGCTCGTCCTTGACGCTAAGCGTGTGCAGTCGAGCGAGCTCCGAGGTTTAGGGCCCAACAAAGAAAGAAAGGGGCGGCGCCCTCTGCCGGCCTCGTCGGAGCTTGAATCAGCGACAACGACGATCAAATTTTGAGCGAGAGAGATGAATTAATTAAAAAGTTAAAAGGTGCAGATTAGCCCCTGAACTCCGAAAAAACGGTGCAGATCGCCCCCTTGACTAACGGCCCACAACGGTGTTAAGTCAGAGGGGCCGATCTGCACCGTTTTTTTGAGTTCGGGGGCCAATTTGCACACACAGTTAGTAAGGGGACTGAAACGCTCTAAGGGCCTCCACTTGAGGGGCCTATCTGCACCTTAACCCTATCTAAAATTTAATTAGTGCACAAACATGGCGATAACATTTATTTCTATTTTATTTTCATTACAATTCGTACATTTATTTATACTTCTAAATTTTGGTTGGTTAACTTTAGTTAAATACAAGTTTATTAACTGGAATCAAAAGACATACACTTGCACTATAGTAATTTGAAAATCCAAAAAATTGTATTCGTAGAGAGAGAAATTTTGAAAATAAGATATGGAGAGCTAGAGTTTGAAAATATTATTGATTCTCGAAGGTGCAGCTTCATTTCTGTTAAGGTACGTAATAAAGTTGAAAAAACGCACGTTCTTGAGTACACAAATTGATACACGAAAATGTACACGAATGAGCTTTTATGCCTCAAATCCAATTTTTAGTTGATTGGTTGTTAACATAATGCATAATTTAAGTAGTTTGAAGTGAATATTGTAGGTATCAAACATTTATTTATGAATTATAGTAGGACACGAAATCTTAGGTCGACTGTTCTTGAGTGCACGAAGTGTTACACGAAATCTACACGAATTTACTTTCATGCTACAAACATAATTTTTAAATTTATTTATTGTTAATATACTGTATATTTTAATGTTTTCAATTAGAAATTGTTAGGACCGATTTTAGTTGCAGTAGGACACGAAATTCTTAAGTTGAATGATCTTGAGTACACGAAGTATACACATAACACTACACAAATGCATTTTTATGCCATAAACCTTGAATTTTAGTTGATTTGTTTCTATTATAATGCGTTTAATATTTTAACCTTTACACGAATCTATACACGACTAGAGTTTTTCAACACGAGTCTTTACACAACTAGGGTTTTTCAGTGCACAAGTCTGTACACGAAACTATGCACGATAACACGGTTTATAGTTTTTACACACGGTTAGTATTTTTTCTACACGATTTTCATTTTCAATATATTTATAAGTCGTGTAATTTCTTTCAACAGATGGCGTATCAACCTATCATTATACATCATGGCGGTCATTGGGATAGAGCCGAGTATATAGGCGGGGATGCTGGGAACTTAATGAAATATCCTAGCCCTAGTTTTTATTATACCAAAATCCTTAGGTTTTCTTTGTAATAGACTAGAACCTTTCGAACTTAAGTGTTGGAGTTCCCCTTCTAGTTTGTTTAGTGTTCTGAAGACTGAAGACCGGATGACTGAAGACTGAAGAACTCAACTGATGTTTGCAATTAAAGTCAAAGTCAAATACGAATGTTTGACTGAACGAGTTTCTCAACTGAAGAATCAGTCATAACTGATTCATCAATGCTGGCTATGTGGATTTAGCAGACTGATACTAAAGTCAAGTATCAGTTGACTTTCTTCCTCGGACTGAATCTCCAGAAGTTTAAAGGAAGCCACGCACTCCAAGTACATCCGCATTAAATGCAGAGATATAGATGATCATCCTTTCTCTGCAGAGCATTCATTTTTGGTGATTACTTTTCAGAGGCGCCTTACCTCATGTACCTGAGACGCCGTTTCTCACCAAACAAAGAACCTCGAAGATTGAAACCTCAGCCCAAATTCAAATTACTCTCACAACGGATGAATTCTTAAAGACCATCTCTGCCAACGGATCTATCCAAGACCTCTCCTATAAATAGATCTCAAGGATCACTTCAATCTTCACCGATTCAGAAGCACAAGCTGAAACGCTGTCGATATTGCACCTCAGCCATTCAAAGCCATCAAAGTTTGAATCGAAGAAGAGAATTCACAAAGCCAAAATCAGACTACTGATTACCTACATTCTCTTAAATCCTTAGGCAAATATTTGTAATATCCAAAGCCTAAGTTCCGATTACAGAGAGCCCGTTCTCTGTGATCTAGTTGGTACTTCGAACCTCCTTTCAACTGAGCGAAAAGAGAGTTTAAAAAGAGCGAAGTTCAGACCAGTATTCTGACTCCCATGGATCTTAGCCAACCGCTAGCAAAGACATTATTGTGTCTTAGCGTGCTAAGAGTGAGCGAGAAATCCAACCCAGTGTGTTGGTACTGAAAATTTGATTTTCAGTTGTAAGATTTGTTGTGCACCCGTAAGCATAAGCCCAGAGTGTTTGTCAGTGTGATCAACTGACCGTGGACATAGGAACTTGTTCCGAACCACGTAAAAATTCCTTTGTCTTTTATCGCTTTCAGTTCTTACTTTCTTCTCTGTGCACAAACCTGTTATTAACTGAAACTGATTAATCGCAAAGTGAAACCCTAACCTGGCAACATGTTTATCAAAGGCTTTTTCAAAAGAAAAGATTTTCGCTGCCAATGTTATTAGTCTAACTGATAAATCTTCGAATAATCAGTAAGATTCATAATACTCCACTGTTTCTAAATCAATACTAAAGCTCTACGTGAATATCAGTTAAAGTCTCGTGCTTAACTGATATATCTTTACTGAAGTCATCTTCAGTATCAGTCTTCAACCTTTGTTTAACTGAAATCTTCTCTTTCAGTTAACTTCAAAAGGTTGTTCTGTTTTGTGTTTTGAAAAATAGCCTATAGGTGTATTCCCCCCTATACACCTATTCTAGACCTTCCGGGACCTAACAGGGGATGATGTAGTTGTATTCATGGATGTGCAACAACTTTGTCATGCTAGTCTAATGCGAGAGATTCATGTGCAATTAGACGACAATGGTCATTCAGACTATATAATTTTCTACATATCAAACACCCATGAAGGGAGAAAAGTAAAGGTATCGTTGAAGACTGACATTGATTTGAATCGATTGCTTATGGAACAAAACAATTATCCAGTTGTGTATGTGATCGAGAAAGGCAAACAGTCCTCAGCTACTGAATACCACATTGATGTGGTCTTATATAGTTCACAGCGATCTACAGTCTTGCCCGAGGTGGATGCAAGACCTGGTAACTCAGCAGCACGACATGACCTCAACGATGATGAGACTTTAGTACACGATGATGTTATGTCTTCAGATAAAGAGGAAGACGAGAGACGATGTAGGAAAATATTAGATTCAGTGAATACTAAATCTTGTGGTTGGAATCGGCAACCGGGACATTGTAACTTCTCATCCGACCATCCATTTAATAGTGAGGCCCGTACTGGAGCTGACGAGGCAGCACAAGAAATACGCAATTGAACGGTTCCACTCATTGATATTGACATCTCGGTGACATTAGGTTGGAGTGAACCATCTGGAGGAATCGGGTAACTAGTAGTGGGTTCGACATTCTTTACGAAAGATGACTTGACTATTGCAGTGGGATTGTACCATATGGACAATCATGTGGAATACGTTGTGGATCGATCGAGCACGACGCATCTAGGGTTTGTTTGCAAACATGATGGTTGTCCGTTTAAACTTTGTGTTGTCCAAAAAGGGTCGGTATGGAGGGTAATTAAGTTCGACCCGAGTCATACTTGCCACACTAATTTGAATCGTACTACTCCAAGACAGGTACCTGCTAAGGTTATCGGCAAGTATTTTACTTGAAAATTGGTAAGCGAGGAGGTCGTACTTAAGCCAAAAGAGATGATTAGTGAGATGCAACGACTATTTGGTATTGAGATCAATTACAGCTTTGCTCCCCGAGCAAGAAACATTGCAATAGACATGAGATATGGAGATTATGATCGGTCTTATCAGATGCTTTCTTCATATTTGCATTTGTTGAGAGAGTCTAATCCACAGACCGTATATGATATTGAGACTGCCCCTAATGGTAAGTTTCGATATATGTTTCTTGCTCTTGGACAGAGTAATGCTTTCGAGAATCATTTGCGATTGGTCATCGTGATAGACGGGATCCATCTGAAGGGAAAAAATAAAAGCATTTTGTTTGTCGCTGTGATAAAAGATGGGAACACGGGAGTGTTGGGGTCCCGGAGGGTTGATTGACTGGTGTATGGGGGGGAGAATACACCAGTGGGCTATTTTTCACAAGGCATCGACAAACTAAACCAAATTTCAGTTCGAAATAGGTTTAGACTGATACTGAAGATTCTTCAGTGGATTGACATCAGTTGAGCGCTGGGCTTAACTGATGTCCAGATAAGGCTTCAGTCTTAGTTTGTAAACAGAGTAGAGTTATTAATCTCTCTGACTAACTGTCGTCAGTAGGATAAATAACTCAATAGCGGAAATTAAACTTAGTGCGAATAACCTTTAGAAAGAAGTTTGTCTTTTGTAAAATCCTTAGTTTCACTTTTCAGTTATTCCGGTTTCAGTTGAAATCGGTTCAGCACAGACAAAAGAGATAATGAAAGCAAGTAAATAACACAAGGATTTTAACGTGGTTTGGAGACATCTCCCCTACATCCACAGCCAGATAATTTGTTTGACAAACTTCTCTAGGCTAATGCTTAGAGGTGCACAGCAAACCTCCCGATCCAACTGAATTGGTTTTAACACTTAGCATGCCCTGACACTGTCGTGTCCAATCAGCTAATGCTAAGATAATTGGAGCCAGAACCTTTAAGCTAGACTCTCTCTTGGTTTGACGGTACCAAGGTAACCTACCTAGTTTAGTTTTCTGGTACTAAACAACAACCAATTGGCTTACCGGGTGCTAAGGGACCTACGGTTTAGTTTCCTGGTACTAAACCACAACCACTTCGCTTGACTGGTGCCAAGGGACCAACTACTTAGTTTAACGGTACTAAAAAACCGTTGAGTTTGGCCTGCATTAACGAATAAGTTCATAATTGATAGGGGTGAGCATCGGTTCGGTTCGGTGCAAACCGAACCAAAAACTCAAAACCGAAAACCGAACCGATGGTTAAAATTGGAACCGAACCGCACCAATTGGGGGTTCGGAACCGAACCGAAACTGAATCGATAAAACCATCGATTTCGGTTCGGTGAACAATGCAATTTTTTTATTTTATTTTTTTCGAAAATACCAATTAAAAATTGTAAAATAATGTAAAATACACAAATTTCAAATGTCAAATCCCCACAACATGAACATGATAAATAATTATATATTATAATTGTGAATTAGGGTTTTAGTTTTAGGTTAAAAAATTAGAAAAATAATTATATATGATAAAATAATTATATATAATAAAATATTAATATGTATCGGTTCGGTTCGGTTTAAAACCGAACCAAAAAATAGAAACCGACACCAAACCGAAAATTTTCGGTTTTTACTTTTCAAAACCGAACCGAAAACCGAACCAATAGAATTGGAACCAAACCGCACCAATCTAGTTCGGTTCGGTTCGGTTTGGTTTGGTTTTTGCTCACCCCTAATAATTGATCCTTTTTAGTTGAGAAACTCGATCAGTCAAACATAAGTGTTTGACTCTGCCTTTAATCGTTACATCAATCGAGCTCTTCAGTCTTCAGTCTTTAATCCTTCGTTCTTCATTCTTCATTCCTCCGGTCTTCAGTCTTCAGAACACAAGCTAAACTAGAAAAGGAACTCCAACACTTGAGTTCGAAAAGTTCTAGTCTATTACAAAGAACACTTAAGGATTTTGGTATCATCAAAACTAGGGCTAGGATATTTCATTAAGTTCCCAACATTAGTGTATTGAATTATTATTGTTAAACATGTTAAAATATGTTTAAAAATTAGATTTTTTTGGGTTTTCCCAAATTGCCGGAAATCATCGGTTTGGACCGAACCGAATTGAGAACCGATGGGCGGTTCGATCCAGTTTCGGTTCGGTCCTAGGGTTTCAATCGGTCCATAAAATATTGCTCTATCGGTCCTTGGTTTTGTAGGTTCGGTCCGGTCTGGACCGACTGCTCACCCCTAACTACCTCATTTTACAACTATCCCATATTTTCTCCACTATAAGACTACTTTATTTTTAACTATTTATGGACCCCCACTATTATATATATATATATATATATATTATTTATGTATTTTAATTTTATATTATATTTTACTCAGTAAACGAATAAATTAAATTAAAAATATAAATAAAAAACACATAACAATTTAATTTATATACCAAAAGCTACAAAATTTAGATAATACAAAAAAAATCGAACAAAACAACAAACGACAATATATAGAAATAATTGCAAACTTCCATATTGCTTCAACCTTCAATATCAAATTTTTCGGGGTAAAAAAATAAAAAATAAATGATGGCAAACAAACAATTAAAAATAGCCGGCCGAATTTCAAGCACACAGCGGTTGCGTGCACTGCACACGCTCTAGCTGTCCGTGCTGGACGCAATCTGTTTGCACGTGCGCATTGCCCGTCCAGATTACTACCTCATTTATTGGACTCCGCTATGGTGTTATTTTTGCCACCTCGATTACTACCCCAAAACTTTTGCCGATAGTGGATGCTCTAAATAACCGTTGCATTGTTGGATGCTGAGATGTCTATATTTGGAATTTGGGTGATTCTATTCATAGCCCACATTTTACTCTTTATAGTCATTGTTTTAAAATACTGATAATAATTAATTGAAAATTTACTATTCTACCCTATATTTTATAGCCTCAAATTAAATTAATATTAAATAAATTTGAAAGAATAAACACGTATAAACTATATCGTAATCCTAAATTTTCAATTACATCCGATTAATTAATTCATTCATTATTCATCTTGCCAAACATTAGTGATTTCTTTCAAAACTAATCACAAATTTGGTTTTGATGGATTGCTACTACGATCCATTCACCGCCTTCAACCTCATCCGAGGGGATTTCTGTCCCTCAAAGTTGCCCAAACTCTTCGAAATCAAATACTACAACAATTGCTTCCTAGACCACGACTGCACACTACCAGGGTTTTTCAGCACCTTCCCCACCACCCAAACCTACGCCTCCGCCGCCGTGGCCGTCGACGGAGAATCCCTCTCATTTGCGGCTGTGAAGACGGAGGTCGGGAGGGCTATTAGAAACTATGTTTCGACCGTCGATAGGAGGGGCGAGGATTTGATCTTGTTCGCGTTCGAGCAAAAGCTCGTGCGGCTTTTGGCCCATCGAACCCTGTTTAGCTACTGCTTTCTTCGCCTCACCTTTGACATTCGCGTCGACCACCGACACGTGTTCTTCGTGGAGGGCGAAGACCCCTTGCTGATGCCGACCGCGGAGGAGCCGTCGTTTGCTTTTCTACTGGAGAACAGGAGAAGTATGAGAAGAATTCCAACTCTAATTTGATAGAAATTTGATTCGCCGATATTAAATGGGGGCTATGAATGCAAATGGGGAGAAACAGATTCCATTTGGCAAATTCAGGCCCTATTACCATTTCAAATCATCCGAATACAATGGAAAATGGATATAATAATAACAAAAAAAGCCATTAATCCTTTCTGTTTTGTATTTTAAGATATAGGCTCTGATAAACAGGGGATATGTATAGAATTGTTTGTCGAATATTTGGGGAAATGGTGAAATAATGAACTCTGATCAGAATCCTATTATCAAAGCATACGAAATATACGTTTCAAGATTGATTCTACATAATACACAATATTAAGTTTATGGGGGCTATGAACTAATACACAAATGAGGGCTATGAAATTTCTTCAATTTCATGGGGCTACCAAATTGAATTGATGAATTAATTTAAAATTTAATAAAATTTGGAGGCTATAAAATATAGGGTATTAGTAAATTCTTAATTAATTAATTATTAATATTTTAAAAAGGAGGCTGTAAGGAGTAAAATGGGGGCTATGAATAGAATCCCCTTGGAATTTTGGATGCATGTACACTTATTGGGCCTTTTGAGTTCAAAGCCCATTATTCTAAATAAGTTTAATTATCCACAACTTGCTTTCGCTGGGCTTCACATTTGAATCAGGACCAAATAAGATATCTAGGGTTTAAATTGCGTTAGCTTCCCTATTCCTTAAACCCAAGAACGGCAGTTCCTCTTCAGGTCTCTCTGCTGTGCTGTATGATTGTCTCAATTGGGTAATCTAATTCGCTTGTTTCTACAGGTAAAGAGTTTCATTAGGGTTTAGGGTTGCTTCCCTCTCAAATGGCTCCAGCTAAAGGTACGATAGGTTTTCTATTTTGGTTTCAGATTTTCAGAACTGTTGGCTTTGTGGTAGACATTATTAACTAGTTCTTACAATTTCGGGAAACCAGCTACAGCCTGCAATTCATTTTATCAAATTTTTGGGGTGAATGTTTTTCAATGTGATGTTGCTAATCGAACTAGAATACTGGTAAGAGTATATTAATAAGATATTTCAGGAACTCATTTCACTGAGATTTGGTCCGAATCGTGTAAGGATTTCTGGTCCAATGATATGTGAGAATGAAATCGATAATTTATCTGGCTGCAAGTGCAGTTGGTTTCTCTTTATCCAAATAGTTTGCCAGTATCAACTCCCTAACAACATAGAGGTTTATTATGGCATTGAGTGATATCTGCCGTAAATATGAGGGCCTCTGCTCTCAAGCAATGATTCAGGGATCTGCTAGCTAATGCAACCGGTAGGGGTCTTGTATTATATCTGTGACTTTAGAATAGTTGCATCCTCTCACAGATACAAGAACAAGTAAATTCACTTCAGAAAAACGAACGAAAGAGAGAAGTGGTACTGAGACGAACAAGAGGGGCCGCTTAAGTCCTTGTTCCCCTCTGATTGAGAAATAGTTAATAAAACAGAAAAACGAAAAGTAAAAGAGCTATGGAAACTCCTAGCTGAAGACTCCTCCCTGTTGGTTGAAAAATGAACAGAAAAACGAATAGTAAAAGCAGCTTGGTTCTGCTTTTTGCTTTCTCAAGTCCTTGTTCTTCCTTTCTTTGTTTGGGACTAAACTCAGGAAGACTTAGAAATGTATTTTCATTTGTGATTCAAATCTTGATACAATATTGTGAAACTCCTGCCCCACTGGGGTTAGAGTTATCATTTTATTTATGATATCCATACATAACACTCTTTAACATAGCATATATGTATCCATCTATATGGTCGTTCCTGGTTTATCATTATTTTTCTCGCTATACTAAAGATTATCTTGATATTAATAATTTGGGCCACTAATCATTATATTCCCAATGGGTTTTAGCCAATGGGCACTACTGATTTACTTGATCCTCCTATACTTGGATGTTTAGGATAAAAAGGTTGTTGTATCATTGTTATAGAAATCTAGCACCTTCTGATGTTTGTTAGCTAATTTTTGCTTTTGCTTGTATATCAGCTGATGCAGGTAAGAAATCAGATGCCAAGGCTCAAGCCTTGAAGGCTGCCAAGGCTGTAAAAGCAGGTGCAAAAACCTTTAAGAAGAAGGCCAAGAAAATACGCACTAAAGTTACCTTCTATCGGCCAAAGACATTGACAAAGGAAAGGAATCCCAAGTATCCTCGCATTAGTGCTGTTCCCCGCAATAAACTTGACCACTACCAGATTCTAAAGTATCCTCTCACCACGGAGTCAGCAATGAAGAAAATTGAAGACAACAACACACTAGTTTTCATTGTAGATATTCGTGCTGATAAGAAAAAGATCAAGAACGCAGTCAAGAAAATGTATGACATCCAGACAAAGAAAGTGAACACACTTATCAGGTGAACAATGATTCCATCAATCTTTCTACATTCTACATGTTGAATTTGAACTGTTGGCTTACTGCCATAAGTGCTTTCATCTAGATCATCCATTCTTGAAAATTGGAATATCTTGTGCAACATAGATCATCCATTCATGCTACTATTTAAATTTTGGATAAACTAGATTTTATATTCATTCTTTGATTCCCTGTAACTGAATTATAATCTAATCTGCTCTGTTTCAGGCCGGATGGAACCAAGAAGGCATATGTCAGGTTGACACCTGATTACGATGCTCTGGATGTTGCTAACAAAATCGGAATCATCTAAATGGTCGGAGATTGAGTTTTGTGTTTAAGCCTTTCGTTTGGGGGATTGTTTGTACTCCAAAATTTCTTTTTTGATTTAAATGTGGGAGCTTCAGACTGAATTGTGCAAGTTATATAGAGATTTCGATTTAGATTGTATCCGTCTTTACTTTATTTACTTTTCCATGTATTCTGTCTTTTAAAATCCTTTCTATTATGCTCTCCAAGATATACTCAATTTGTGATGATACATTGTTAAATTCGGTGGATTGTAGAAGCTCTAGTTTTATAAAGCTGCTTTGCTCATCTTTTTCTATCATCGAGTATGTTAGTTTGTTAAATCAGCACCAATTGACTGCAAATTTCTATCCATGTTAATGAAAAATCACCCATTGTTTGAGTGTTTGAACCACCATCTTCTACCGATATGTATGTTAACCTTTTTGTCTACTGAATATCAGTAAAAACTTAATGAAAATGAACCTTTTATCAATGTTTTTAGTAAACCCTGCTCCTTCTCACAACTGCAAATTTCCAATTATCTATGCATGCAATGCAATCTGATTACACACAAATTCAAAATCCAGTTAAAACGTTGGTATCTATTAATCTCAGAACATCATAAATCTCATCCTTATTGGCATGTGTTTTATCTGCCGTTACAAACACATGAACCTCGCTCTTAACTTGTATCCAACTACTCCCAGCAATCCTGCTCAACCCCTTCTCTCTCATCCTCTGCCTTATCTCCCTCACCTCCTCCCACCTCCCTGCAGCTGACTGAGCATTCGACAGCATCACATACGACGATACATCCGTCGGATCCAACTCCAAGATTCTTCTTGCTGCAACCTCCCCCAACTCCCAGTTGGAATGCACCCGGCACCCTCCCAGCAACGCTTTCCAGAACCCAATCCCGGGATCAAACGGCAACTCAACAAGAAACCTCTCTGCCTCCTCGAACCTCCCACCCCGAGACAGCGAATCCATCAAGCACGCGTAGTGCTCCGCCCTCAGGAGCCCCGGATCACCACGCCTCACTTGCTTGAAGTAGTTGCAGCCCTCATCAACAAGGCCCGCGTGATTGCACGCCAACAGCAAACCGAGAAGAGTCACACCGTTTGGCTCAACGCCCGCAACCTTCATCTTCTCGTACGCATCAACCGCAGCGCTCCCTTCCCCGTTCTGCGCGTAGCCACAGATGAGCGCGTTCCACGACACCACGCTCCTCTCAAGCGTTTTCTTGAATGCCAGCAGACTATCCTCCATGCTCCCACACTTTGCATAGAAACTAATCAAAGAATTTCCAAGAAACAAGCCAAGCTGGCCCAAGTGCTTCACTGCGGAGGCATGAATGCTCCTTCCTAGCCCCAACGACCCCATATTGGCAGCGGCAATGATGGCGCAAGGGTACGAGGATTGAATAGGCGTAACCCCCTCTCTCAACATCTCCACCAACAGATTCACAGCTTCCTCGTTCCTCCCCGATTGGCTGCACCCGCTGATCATGGTGTTCCAACAAACCACATTCCTCTCGGGCATTGATCGGAAACAAGCGCGGGCTTCATCAAACCTTCCTTCCTTGGTGTAGCCGCGGATCAACGAGGCGTAGGAGAACACGTTTGGCTCATTGATATCCTCGAAAGCCCTCAAAGCGTCGTGAAAGCTGCTCAACTTGACATAAAGATCCAAAATGGCGCTGCCAGCGAAGACGTTTGAGCTGAAGCCGGCTTTGATAGCGTGGGATTGAATCTGTTTGCCGAGGCGGAGGTCTTTGAGGAGCGCGGAGGAATGAATGAGTGTGGCGAAAGTGTAGTCGTTGGGTTTGATGTCGAGAAGGAGCATTCTTGTGAAGCAAGCGATGGCTTCGGCATGTCGATTTCGCTTCGCAAGTTGGCCAATCAGAGCAGTTGCGGATTTGACATCGCGTTGGGGCATTTCGTCGAGCAGTTGGTGGGCGTCTAGATTCCGGAACGAAACGGAGCGTGACATGGAGTTGGTTTGGATGGAGCATTGTCCAAGAATGGCGATCCTTCTCAAAACTGCCATTCTCGTATCTAAGTTGACACATCTTAACCTCAACTCATTCTCGTACAACGGAGTTTTACCACTTCTTCAGCTTCTCAAAACTTATGGAAGATTGTGTTGATAAATGATCTATTTATTAAAATAAAAGATTGGATTGGATTAGTTTGTTGATGACTGTAGGAAAATTATACCACTAAAATAGTTATCCTTCTGTCCACAATTTCCCTTAAAAATTTGTTCACAAATTAAAATTCTATTATGCTTTTTGTACCCTTTCACCCTCCTTTTTTATTTAAAATTATTAGCATTTGCCATTAATTATTTCTCCCCATTTTTAAATCTACTTAATTATAGAATTAATTAATTCACTAAGTGCAGCTAATTAATTCACTTAATAAAGGAGAATTATCCCTCCCCATTTAATATTGTAGCCTTATTTAATTCATCCCCATTTTCAAGGGTTTCTAGAGAATTCCATTCGATAGATCTTTGGTCTGTGTCGTTTTCCTCTTTATGTGAGCTCTGTTCGTCTTCCTCTCTCTAGAAGAAACCCTACATCTATAGCCATTATCTCTTCGTCTTCGTCTCTTTGGAAGAAACCGTAGATCTGTATCGTATCTCTCTTCGTCTTCGTCTCTCTGGAAGAAACCCTAGATCTATAGCCTCTCTCTCTCATCTTCATCTCTCTGGAATAAACCCTAGATCTATATAGCCTCTCTCTCGTGGATGAAGCCGGAATCCGAAGCAGCGGATGATGACCTCTCTGACTCGCCTTGGATGCCGCCTGAATCTGAAGCGGTGGGCTTTCATTTCTCTAGATCGGAGCCGTTGCCGCCGGAATCCAAAGCGTCGGGCTTTGACCTCTCTGTATCGTCGTGGTTGCTGCCGGAATCTAACAGTGCGGGCTTCGCCCTCTCTGAATCTTTGAGACGAGGGAGGAGGCATTGCGAATCTCAAACCTGCAATTCCTAGGGATCTACTTCCCTAGCGCGCTATCACTCATCTAATCAGGTTATGGCGTTTTGATTTCTTTGGTGGGGGATGGATGGTGATGTCTTTCTGTGATTTTTCTTTTCTTTGCATAGTTTGAATATGACGGTGATGCCTTCTGTGCTTTTTGTGTATATTTGCTGCCAATTGTGTATCTATGGTGCCAATTGTGTATGTATGATGCCAATTGTGTGTCTGTGGTGTCAATTGTGTATGTATGTTGCCCTGTGAGGATTTTCTGAGGGTTTGTGTAAGATGGCCCTATGATGACTTGTGTAGTCTGAGGGGTTGTTTTTGATTCAGCCATCAATGGTTTTGGAGGTTGAATTTAAACAGAATATGCTTACAAAAATTGATTTACATTTCAAACATATCAAAATGATTGTTCATGGTGTTTGTATCTGTAAACCCTGCACTACCTCTGTACTATTCTACTCATTAATGCCCATTTGATGTAGCCTTTCTATGACATCTCCAAGGTTGTGAATTTCATATTCCAACTGTAGGAACTCTAGACTTTCCCTTACAAGTGCTTTTTGGCTTGACTTGACTTCCTTAGTAATGGCTGCAATTGGCTTGACTTCCATGGTTCCTTTCAATTTGTTTTTTGAATTTCGTTGGGCTGCTTCTCTTGTTGTGAAAGGGAAGATGCCCAACTTTTCATCAAATATTATTTTGCCATCTATGTCAATAATAGGACGTGTTACAGCACACATAAACATAATCTTGTCAATGAACCTCTTTGATTTGCATGTCCTATACAGTTCCTCTTCATCCGGCATGAGGTAATACCTATCTTTAGTTTGCATAAGGTAAAATCATTTCCCATCAATATGAATGATGTTGTACATGGTTTGGAAGTTTATGAAACCACCCTCAGACACTGAACTGAGCTGTTTCAGGCTCTAACTAAATCTTGACAGCCTATTTTGTGGGGTAAGAAATGGTTTGATAGCACTTGTGTGTGGTTTTAGTTTTTTTTTCCTTTACCCACTTGTGAGTCAAAGACTTAGACACACCTAGGTTTGTAGACAAGATCCTCATTGATGATCGTTGAAGCACAGAAAGATTATTCACTTTTTCAATATCAATACTCTTCTTATTTTTGTATGAGCTGCCTGTTCTAATGGAGTTTACCTGAACAGGTACACCACAAGCTCGCTGATGTAATACTTGGCTCCAAATCCTCCAAATGGTCTTCAAATTCACTTTGAAGAGAAGGGTTGCCTCCTTTTTTACACCATATTCAAGCTTACCTCCAATGCTATGCTTAAGCAGCCATTGTGCTATTTTGTTTCTCTCATCATCTTGGATTTTAGGACTTTCAATGGCCTTTTTTAGTGATTTACTTGTAGTAGGTGAGAAATGAATGCAATTCTGAAGTTATTGTGGTATTTATAGGGATTTTAGAGGTTAGATGAATTTGATTTTCCCTCCTAACTTTTGGAGGGACATCTATACTTGTTTCTTGGTTAAATTCAATGAAATGTTCTATTCCCACCTTTTTTACTACAGCTTTTAAGTGCAGACTTCTGACCTTCGATTTTTTTTTTTACTTTGCTAATTTTTGCCAGTTTGTAAAAGAAAAAAAAATAGATTAAAAGAAAAACAAAAATAAAATCGAAGTGCAGATTACAAATGCATTGAAAATCGAAGTTTGTAAAAGTAAGGAATTCAATGTAAAAATCAATGACAAATAAGGAAGAATAAAAAAAAACGCATGAATGTTTAAACAAGAAGAAAAAAAAATCCAAAACCTATAAAAGGAAAAATAAGGAAAATAAATTACAAATGCGTATAAAAATAAATCCAAAAATTAAAAGCAATCTCATAAGTAAAAGTAATCTAATCTCTTAACCACTACCCTTTTATTTCATTCACATCACTTTTTTTAACTTTCTTAGTCTCTGTGCTCACACCAAAGTGGGGCTTTAATTCATGGACGGAGGGAGTAATACTATTAATTTATATCAGATCGCCTAATGAATTTTTGATTCATTAAATATATAATTTATATCATATCGCCTAATGAATTTTTAATTCATTAAGGGCATTTACTTTTCATAATTGATTATATGTAGAATTGAGTATTTTTATCCGTAGGATATCTTCAATTCCACTCTTTTCATGGGATAAGAATCAAGCAAAACTAACTTGAATGATAAAAAATTATATGTCAAATTGAGTTTTTTATCCTCAATAGTAGGATATCTTCAATCTCACTTTTTCATGGGATAAGAATCAAGAAAAATAAAACTAGCTTGAATGATAAAAATAATGAATGGCCTTGGGATATCCCAAAGTTGTAATCCACTAAAGTAAACAAGGGATTAACCTTAATATTTTTATCTATCAAGCCTAATCCTTCAAAGTAAACGCCCTCTAAATAGTGATCGTATATGTATAATAATACTACAATCCAATAATATTATTTAGGGTTAATTGCATATAATATCACGAACTTTGTCCGAAATCCATTTTCCTCACGATCTTTAAAAATTTCATTTTTTATCAAATACTTTGATATTTGTTCAATTTCCCATGATCTTTTCTTTCCGATGACTGAAAAAATGACATAGCAGTGACGTGGATTTAGTTTTACACATAACACTGACGTGGAATATATATGAATTTTAAATTACACTTATAATATTGAATCATAATTAAAAGCCCTAATTTCTTTTAATTTCTCATTTTTATCGGGCAAAAGGAAATCAAAGATTGCTTTTGGCGCTAGAAAAAAACGATTGCTTTTTTTTCCACCACCTCTGTCGAAGGCTTCCTCTCCAGACCAGTGTGGAAGTCTTCGTGTCGAGGTCTTCCAAACCAGTGGCGGCGATTACTTCGTGTTTTTAGTTTTCCAAATCAGTGCGCCGATTGTTGGCGCCCTTGCTTCGCCCATTAATGGCGCTGATTGCTGAAACGAGGATTTTAATGTTAATTTAAACTGAAACACATCGTTTAATTTATCGGAATGGCGTGTGCCGGTGAGCCACATCAGCGCCACGTCGATTCCGATTTGAGGGTAAAAAAAACCGGGGGGAAATTGAACAAATGTCAAAGTATTTGATAAAAAATGAAATTTTTAAAGATCATAGGGAAAATAGATTTGGGGAAAAGTTCGTGATATTATATGCAATTAACCCTATTATTTATAATTTGGGTTACAATATGATGTTCAATTTTTATTATCTTTGGAGATAAATTATTATCCTTACGGATCTTACCAAATATATATATATAGATACAATCAAAATCTAATAAAAGGAAAAAAGATATATTTCTCGATCAATTTTCTTTAAAATATGTGGATATATATACTCTGATTCCGTGATGAAATCACATGAAATATGAAGAGATCACTTCATGAAAATTTATAAAAATAATTAATTTATATGTTTATTGTTGTGTTTAATATTATGCACTTTTGTGTCCGCTTCAAAATATATTATACTATATTTTTAAATTTATATATATGCACTTTTGTGTTTGCGATTATGCACTTTTAAGTTTACCACTATGCATTTTTTTTGTTTCAGATTAAGCGTAAAAAATATGGACCTATTCAGAGTTTAAGACTTCGTGATTAATTTCATTAAAATCAAAAGAGATAAGTTTTAATTTTTTTGAAATTATCTATGTACTTTTATGTGCAGCATTATACAGTTTTGTATTTGACATCATGCACTTTTATGTTTGTCATTATGCATTTTAACGCACATTAAAAACTTTAAATATGTAGAAAATTATCAACCACTAGACATAGTTATATCCTTTTGCCCTACAAATAAGTTAAAAACATTTAAAAAAAAAAAAACCCTTTTACACAGATATTTAAGACGCGTGGATGAGATTATGATAAATATACCTAAAGCTAGTGTATTTATATAAGGGGTTATTGCCGTAAAATACATCAAATTTGTCAATTTTCTGATTTATATCATCACCTTTTTTTTTTTGCCAGAAAATACATGAATTTATAATTTATTCTGAATTGTCCCACCATTTATAATTTCACCCAAATTAATCTGAGGTGGTAGTCGGAACTGCCAACGTGACTGCCGGAATTGCTAAATCACACATACATACACTTTTCTCTCTCTCTCTCTCTCTCTCACACACACACACACACACACACACACATACAAACACACCTATTGCACCTCACACACACACACGCACAGCCCCACCCCCTTCTTCCTTCTCCGGCGACGGTAGCGTCGCCACCGCCACCGCCCTCTCATCCCATAACCACTCCATGTCTCTCTCTCTCTCTCTCCCGACGGGCAGCAGGAACGATGGCAGAGCCGCCGCCGCCTATTGTCCCTGAGTCTCCCTCTCTTTGTCGCCTCCGTTCGCCGGAGACAACAGCAGCGCCACTGCCTTCTTCTTCCACTGACAGCAGCACCTCCCCCCATCTCTCGACCGATGGCAAGAGAAAATTCTCGACAACAGCAGATAAGCCTCCATTATCATCCACATCAAACCCATTTTGGGCGAAATTAAACCCAAATTGAAATAAAGAAACATCAGCAGCAGGTGATAATGCAGCAGCTATTCTCTTTCTTGTCTTGCATTATTTCTTCCTCATTTCTCTCCATTTTTTCCCCGAGTCGTCACTGGAAATTTTGGGGAAAGGGGTGGCTGGATTTAGGGATCTAGGGTTTGGGAGCCTAGGGCTCGGCGGCGGCGGCTCTGCCATCGTTTCGACCGAAGTAGGGGAGAGACGAGCGAGGGTGAGGGAGATGTGCAGCGGCGGTCGTCGCTTCGCCGGCGGCTGCTGCTGTGGTTGTGTATGTGTGTGCAGAGGAGAGAGAGAAAGAGAGAGAGAGAGAGAGAGAGAGAGAGAGAGAGAGAGAGAGGGGGGTGGTTATGGGGTGAGAGGGTGGCGGCGGCGGCGTCGGAGAAGGAAGAAAGGGGTGGGGCTATTCGTGTGTGTGTGTGAGGCGCAGTGAGTGTGTTTGTGTGTGTGTGTGTGTATGAGAGAGAGAGAGAAGTGTGTGTGATTTGGCAATTCCGGCAGCCACGTTGGCAATTCCGACTGTCACGTTGGCAATCCGACTACCACCTCAGATTAATTTGGGCAAAATTACAACTGGTGGGACAATTCAGAACTAATTACAAATTCATGTATTTTTTGGAAGAAAAAAAAAGGTGATGATATAAACCAGAAAATTGACAAAACTTGATGTATTTTACGGCAATAACCCCTTTATATAATATTACTCTAATCGTTATCTTATGCGAAAGTTGAAAATAAAAAATTTATGTAGTATTTCCTAATCAAGAAAACAGTACTTCCTTTGTCTCACAAATAAGTGCCACGAGTTTTAATAAATGTTAGATAAAAGTGTATTGTGAGTGAAAAATGAATCCCACTTTATGAAAAATAGAGATAAAAAATAAAAAGTAAAGGGATTGTGATGAGATGGTGTACAAGAAATAAAAAACATTCATATTTTTGTGAGACATCCCAAAATGACAAAATGTTCATATTTTTGTGAGATGGATGGGGTATTGGTTAAAAAGCAAAATTTGAGTTCGTGCATTTATAAGCAATTAACTGTTACATTTAAATATCTAAGAAAACTTATGTGTATATCAGATCTGAGAAAGAAGACAAAAAGGCCATTATAGCTTGGTAAAGAGGAGTGTGTCTAAGAGTGATCCAATAACAATTTTGCAAGTAGTCCCACAACTAACCTGCAGTCTAGGAGCCAGAGGAATATTTCATTGTTGGCCCCACATGAAAAGCAGAAGATCGGAGAGCTGAATTGCTCCTCAACATCA
Source organism: Salvia miltiorrhiza (assembly GCF_028751815.1). Classification (NCBI taxonomy): domain Eukaryota; kingdom Viridiplantae; phylum Streptophyta; class Magnoliopsida; order Lamiales; family Lamiaceae; genus Salvia; species Salvia miltiorrhiza. Next base: position 30,220,685 of record NC_080394.1, on the reverse strand, counting down.
TGAAGAACAATGCGGAAAATACAAAACTACCCTTAGTCGTACCAACTCTGTATTTATCAAAATATCCTTGCCTGTAATAGTCTATTTAGGGGCCGTTTGGATTGAAGGATTATATTGGATTAGATTAGATTAATCTTATAATATCATGTTTGGTTGGGTAGATACGACCTGATATTTAATCTTGGGACAATGCCGCGTAGGAATAGTCTTGGATTGTGAGTCATGGCTTACTCCTTATAATAAAATTAATCTCGGGCTAACTTAATCTCGAATAATTTCAGGCTTATTCTATCTCGACAACCGAACGCCCCCTTATAGTAATAGAATCTTCATTGTAAGACACGTTTGATCTTTTAACTGCAGAAATTCTACCATTTTTAATACATATGAGTTCAAAGTTTATTCACGATGCATTTATTATCTTTTGAATTTCTTTACGTTAGGTGTTCAAAATTCTCCTCCCTTTTATTCCTATATTTAAGCCATATCACATTTTATCTCAAACAAACTCATAAATCCCATCATAATATTATACTCCGATCACTAAAGAAGTCTAGTTTCGACGAAGCTTGCAAAAGTTCGATCGGTATGAGTTAAAGAGAGATCGAAGATTACGTTTACAGGTTATTATTATTTTCTTTTGTGTTTTAAATCTGTGTTGTTCAAACCCTAATTCAGTCCACCCTAATTAAGGGCAAAATAGTCTTTACACGTAATAAATGTCCAGATTTTGTGTTTTTTCAATTAGTGACTAAATATTGTGTTTCATCAAAATATGCCTAATTGACTTCAACACGAGTTTTAAGAATTGTGTGTAAGTGTTTGTTGAATGTTTGTAAATGAAATATGGGTCTCACATTTTTTGTGAGTGTAATAGTAAAAAGTATTTGTTGTGCCCAAAAATAACAGTAATAACAAAAAACAGTAATTAATACGAGATTTACGTGGTTCGATCGTAAGGATCTATGTCCACGGGATTGCAGGGTGCTTTCACTATGTATGCGGAGAAACTAACAACTTACAATGAGTATTGAGAGCTAGATAATCTAACAATGAGAAAATATGCATCTATTTATAGGCAAACTAATAAGAAATATAATAGGAAAAGGACTCCATTACCGAATTCTACTCGAAGTAGGTTTCTTCATACTTATCCACGGATAATCGTCGTGATAATAAGCTTGAATCCTTCTTGAACTGGAATCTTCTCCGTATCCTGATAGGGATAAGACAATTCCGTGTTTCAGGGCTGATTACAGGCTGAACATGCCTGTTTCGAGCTATTTACCGTCTGCTGGGTCGAATCGTCCCTATTTTGACCAAATCAACCTTGTTTTGACTGAAATCAAGCTTATTTTCGTTACTATCGTCCGATAAATAAGGAATGCATATTTTTATCCTCATCAGTATTTGTGGAGTATATTGTGTCAAAAATGGATTAGGCGTATTTTTGGCGAACGGATTGAAATAGCAAAGTAGGCATATTTTTTATAGACAGAGGGAGTAGTATAAATTTTTATAATAATTAGTTATTTATCTTAATAAAAGTTCAAACATTACTTTTTATTTCAAATATTTTATTTGATCAAATTGAATTGAACAATCTATTTATTTTAAATAGTGTTAATTATTTATAAATATACAAAATATAATCCATTTTAATTTTTAATCAACATTAAGTCATTGATCAAAAAACACGTACACTTTTTTTTTTTTTTGGAATTTAGTTGAATTAGAATTTCGGCCATATTTAATTAATTTTTTCACTTCCGCATAGGTTTATGTTTGATTAGGATTTTAATTCAACCAGTATTTTTTTTTATCAAGAAAATAGTGTTGATTAAAAATTAAAATTTAATATATTTTGTGTATTTACAGATAATTAACAAATATAAATAAAGAATTATTTTCAGTCATTAAATTATAAAGATCTACGATAGACTCTTTAGTGGATGAATTGATCATAGTCTAACTTCGTGATTTAAAAACTAAAAGTAATTCATAATTAATTTATACTTAATACTATTTTTTATTTTTATTTTTGAGGCGGAAGGCGTGTAATATTATTACTCGAGATCACTGCTTACAATATCCCTTAACCAACAAGGATAATCTCTAGTCCACACCTTTCTATGCTCAACGGTCCGAGCAAACTGAGCTAAACAATGCGCGGCTTTATTAGCCGTGCGAAACATGTGATACACACCAAGCATGCATGTCTCCCTCGCCACTGTGAGGATCTCTTGTAAATCTTGGGGTAGGAATTCTCGATCATCAGCCGGTCCAGCCATGGTTCTCGCCGCCAACATGGAGTCGGTGAAGACAGAAAAAGGCGAGAGTTCCAGCTCAGCACAAAGGGTAATGCCTTGCACCACAGCCATGACTTCCGCAAGAAGTGGATTAGAAGCCGGATTCGTGCGTTTTGACATGGCCGCACAGATTCTACCATTGCTGTCACGAACGATAACACCCACTCCAAAAGCACTCGTTTGGTCATCATAAAGTGCATCCACATCGACGCGCAACGTACCTCTCTTCGGGCAAAGCCAAAGTTTGTCTCCCACGATCATCCCCATAACTGAGTTCATCTCAAAGGTCGGCCTTGCAGTTTGGAACGTGTCCCAAAGAATAGAGCACTGCATCTCCGAGACCATTTTCAGCTCTCCCTTCCCATCATGTTTGATCCTACACTTCTCCACCCAAATCTGCCAAGCCATTAACACCCAAAGCTCATAATCTGGTGTTGACAGCTCCTCCCTAAGGACCTCAACAATGGCATGCAGATCAAGGTGCGTGGCTCGTTGGAGAAGTCGCCAAAACCTCGTTCCTCTCCAAACCTGCCGCACAGCCGGGCAGAAAAACAAGCTATGGCTTGTGACATCCCATTGACTATGGCAATCACGACAAATCCCCTCCACCGGCACATAGTGCTCACGCAAATTTGCTTCCGTAGGGATTAAATGAGACAGAGCTCTCCACCAAAAAATCTTAGCTTTCGGTGGAATAGAAAGGTTCCAGACAGTGCGACTCCACCACTTTTTATCTCTCCCGCTGCTCGATGGATGTTGGTCGTAAAAACCAATAGTTGAGAGATAAGCAGACTTCACCGAAAACACTCCTTTCGGGTCAAAACGCCACGCCACAACATCACCATTCCCATGCTCGGCAATAGGAGTCTTACAAGCTGCTTCCACATCACAAGGCAGCAGCAAAGCTTGAAGTCTCTCCTCATTCCATTTCCTTCCTGTGCTAATAAGGTCAGCTACCTTGATATCATCAGAAAAATTACTATCCTTCTTCACCAGAGTGCCCCCTTGCGCCTTCGGCACCCAAACGTCTTTAAAGATCCTGATATTACGGCCATCTCCCACCTTCCAGTACATCCCATTATCAATAAGGTCCCGGCTCCAAGCAAGAGAGCGCCAAATGTAAGATGCGCCGGACCGGACCTCGGCATGCAAAATATCCCCCTGCCGGAAATAACGAGCTCTGAACACTCGCGCCACTAAGGATTCAGGATTTTTGATCATTTTCCACACTTGTTTCGCAAGTAGAGCCTTATTAAAGCTCTTGAGATCCCTGAACCCCATTCCACCCCACTCTTTAGGGACGCATAAACCCTCCCAGCGCCTCCAATGCAGGTGCCTTTTCTCCGCCTTATCCCCCCACCAAAACCCGGCACAGAGGCGATTAATATCATTATAAATAGACTCCGGGAGCCGGAAACATTGCATCGCGTACGTGGGTATTGCCTAGATCACCGCCTTCAGTAAGACCTCTTTCCCGGCCCCCGAAAACTCCCGTTGATCCCATCCTTCCAACTTTTTCTGAATTTTTGTCACAATGTAGCCAAACTGCAATCGTTTCTGTCGCAATGAGAACGCTGGAAGTCCAAGGTATCGCTGAATTCCTTCCCCCTCCTTGACATCCAAAACCTTCAACACCTCCTTTTGAGATACCATCGTAGTGTTCGGGCTAAAAGAGGCAGATGACTTATCAAAATTGATTCGCTGCCCCGAAGCAAGTTCGTAAGCCCTCAAAATATCTTTAATATTCCCAGCCTCATTAGCAGTAGCTCTAAAGAAAATTAAGCTGTCGTCCGCGAAGAAAAGGTGAGAAATATCAAGTTCACCCGGCACCAGAGGAACACCATGCATCGCCTTTTGTTTTTGCGCCTTGTGGAAGAGGGAAGACAACCCCTGAGCGCATAAGACAAAGAGAAAGGGGGACAAAGGGTCCCCTTGCCTGAGTCCTCTCGTCGGACTAAGGTCACCGTACACACATCTGTTCACGAGAAAACTGAAGGAAACCGAGCGCACGCACCTCATAATTACCCTCCGAATACGATCCGGGAATCCCAGCTTGATAAGAACAGCTTCCAAATAGTTCCACTCAACCCTATCATACGCCTTGCTCATGTCAAGTTTTAGAGCCACCATCCCGTCTTTGCCCTTCTTTTTTTTACGTAGCCAGTGTTGACATTCGAAGCTTATGAGTATATTATCAGTAATATGGCGTCCTTTAATAAAAGCACTCTGGTTTTGATCCACGATCCTTCCAAGAACTCCTCTCAACCGATTCACAATAGCCTTAGAAACAAGCTTAAAGATAGTATTACACATACTAATTGGCCGGAAATCAGCCACCTCCTCCGGTTTATTCTTCTTTGGTATTAGACAAATGAGAGTCTTGTTCCATTCATCAAATTCCATCTCGCCATTGAGGACATTCAGCACCTGTCTTGTAATTTCTTCACCCATCGCCGGCCAAAACCGCTGAAAAAAGCGGGCATTGAAACCATCGGGCCCCGGGCTTTTTGACGGATGCATGTCGAAAAGCGCCCTTTTAACCTCATCCGCCGTGAACTGTTTATCCAGATCAGCAGCATCCTCCCTCGAAATCCTCTCCTCAATGGTGTCAACCACTTTGGCAATGTCGTCTTGTGGAGGTCCATCGGAAGTGAAAAGGTGTTGGAAATAATTATATACCACCTGTGCTTTGTCATCTTCCTCTTCATGCCATACCCCGTTAGAATCTCTAAGCTTCTTGATAGTGTTCTTTTTTCGGCGTTTAGAAGCTTGTGTATGAAAGGCGTTTGTGTTCCGATCCCCATTTGCCATCCAGTTTAGCCGGGAGCGCTGTTTCCAGTGACATGCTTCTTCCTCCGCCGCTTGCTCAATCTGTCTTGTGATCTTCCAAAACTCCTCCTCCATCGTTTTGGACCCCAGATCTTGTATAATAACGTTCCTTTTCTCCCTCAACTCTTTCACTTTTTTTGCCAAATTGTCAAACTTCTTGCTCGACCAAGTTTTAAGAAATCTCTCGCACCTCCCTAGCCGAAGGGAAAGATCAGGTTCGAACTTAAGTGAGCTCCACTCACACAAGAAGTCCGGGACAAAATCCTTTTCCAAGAACCATTTATCCTCAACGTGAAATCTGCCCTTCCCTTTTGAAACAACTTTGGTGGCTTCCGGATCAAAGTGGCAGACAAGAGGTCTATGGTCAGATCCAAAAAAGTCCATGGCGCGCACATCCATTTGCGGAAAGAGCTCCTTCCATTCTCTATTCGCAACGTATCGGTCTAGCCGTTCACAAATCATGCCGTCCTTCCTCTTGTTACACCAAGTAAACTCGGTGTTCGAGTTCTCAACTTCATGCAGTCCACAATACATAAGAGTCTCTCTGAACTCCTGCATTTGTCTCGGTGGCCGGCTCTTACCCCCAACCTTCTCCGAGTCCGCCCTTATTTCATTGAAATCTCCAGCTACCAGCCAAGGTGTGGGGGTCATCAACATGCTGTCACTGAGACGTTTGAGTAGTCGCCACGAGTCCACCCTCCGCTCCGTTATCGGGTGGCCATAGAACCCCGTAAACCGGAACTGTCTCTCTTCAAGTCCTACAACGCAATCAATATGACCTGGTGAAAAAGATTTGATGTGTACATCAAATGGCTGCCTCCACATCAGAATTAATCCACCGCTCTTTCCTTTAGCATCAACAGAGAAGAGCCCATCATATCCCAGAATAGTTTTCCACATATTGCATTTATTGCTAACGAGCCGTGTTTCACACAAGAAGACAAGGCCCGGGGAAGAATCGGCCAGCAGGCCTCGGAGCTTATGGAACGCATGAGGGTTTCCCATCCCTCGCGCGTTCCAAACGAGGCAAATCATTGGTTCCGGCGGGGCTGCTCCGCAGCCTCCGCCGATATAGTAACAGAATAGTCCTCCTCATCCACTAACCGTAGAGCCTTCTGCTTCTTCTCTACTCGGTTAGAATCATCTTCTCCGCTGTCCACTCTAACTTTCCTCACTTTCCCCACATCCACCTGCTCAGCCACAATCTGGATGTCAGTATTATTATTCTTTCTTGCAAGTCTCTTCCAGCCTCTTCCCTTCGGTGTTTTCTTTGATTTCATAGGAGAAATAATATTGATCGTGATCGGCTGGGAAGGACTAAACTCCTTGCTCCCACGTCCACTCGCTCTCTCCCCACTCCCTTCTCCCTCCTCAATATGATTCCCCGGTGTCTCCTTTTGTCTCTCCATCTTCGAACTCTCGCCTTCTTTTCCCCCCCTCAGAACACCCGCCAAGACACCCTCCCCCTCTTCCATCATTAGCCCCTCCACCCCTTCTCCTAAAGGAGTTATCTTCTCTACCCCCTCCATCTCACTCACCATTGTCTCCTCTACCCCATCAGACTCCCCTGCTCTCTCACTCACTTCCTCCCCCGCTTCCTCCCTCAGCCCTCTCTCCACGGAAAGGTCTCCGTTCTCCGCCCCGTCATTCCCTCGTATCCCTTGGGAATTACGTGTAGAGGTTCTGTTATGTTGTTCTTCGTTTTCCCGATGGATATTTGCTCTTGGTGGCGGTCTTGGACCCCGAGGGTTTGCCCTCGCCGCAACCATTTGTCCCGCTTCTTTGTGATTAGAGAACCCTCTGGAGTCCGGCTGTGATCGGCGAGAATCACTGACACGACCCGCACGTAGCCAACTATTCTGCTTTTGCCTCCATTCCCAACTTGCAATTCTTCATGTAATGTCCAATTTTTCCGCATGCATAGCAGAAGAAATCCGGTAACTTCTCGTAAAGAATGAGTACCATAGCCTCCTTATTATCCTCCGTTGTTGCTATGGGTACGCATCTAACGAGGGGTTCCCCAACCCGGCGGACTATTTTATTGTCCATGCATGCAATTGGGAGATTGTGTAATTGGATCCACATGGTGATCTCATCGAAAGTCATGGTCGCTGCCGTTTCCATGGAGTCCGCCTTCTTTAGCAGCGTAAAATCGTTGAAGAAGTGCCATGGTCCTCCTGCTAAGATTCTATCCCTCTCCGATTCAAGGTCGAGAGAGAACGCAAAAATACTGGGTGCGACATACTCCACCTCCAAACCCCCACGCGTTCCCAGGATGATCGGCAGCTTATCCCGCAGTACTTCACGTGGAGGGTGTCTATCCGTGAAAATCTTGCCAACTATGATCTTCCTCATGCGTACTCGTCCCCGTTCCTCCTCCGCAGGAGTTAGGGTTATCGCTTTTGTTCGTTCGCCCACTGAGAGTTTCAAATCCGAGACCCGTTTGGCAATCTCATCTGGATCCATCGGAACCAGTACTGCCAGAGTCTTCCCACCAATAACAACCAAAAGAACGAGAAGAAAGACGGCGCTCCGATCAGAAGATCAAGCGAAAGGCGGCGCTCCCGAACCCTAGGAAAGGCGGCTAGGGTACAGAGCGAATCGTCCAAGACCGCAACAATACTATTTTTTATTTTAAGTCATCCCTTGACTTTCATTCGAAGAATTTGATATCTTTCTCTCAAAAAAAAAAGAATTTGATATCTTAATATATGATTGTTTTCTTCAACCAATACTATTGTTTGGTACATAATCCAAAAGAAAAAGGATCGTTTACTTTTCTTTATGCAGTGGCTGACGACCCTACCTAATAAAATAGAATAGCGTATTGCTATTCTCTTTCACCAATTTTCGTTGGCATTAATTCTCATCATAAGTGGCTAACAAATGTGAATTATTGTTCTAGCTATATATTGTTAATTATGTGTGTTCATATGTTATCTATAATTGTCAATCTCAAAATAATTAATTAGATGAAACCAATTCTAAACCAGAAAATCACAAACTTCTTCTAAAGTAGTCATCAATGGAAGGTGCACGATTATTTTTTTTATAAATTAACGGTATTAAATAAAGAAATTTAAAGGTCGCACCAGATGAGCCTCGAACCTAAGATCTTTGGCCTTGGACATTAATCCCTTACCGCTCAGATAGAATCCTCTATCCCACAATTTAGCGTGTATCACCGTGTATAACACTCTTAATTTATCTATTTTATAATTGTTTGTTATAAAAATAAAAAATATTACTTATGAACTCTAGTTAATATTTATCATTAAAAATTGGAATTTAGAAAAATTATACCTAACTTCGAATTAATTAACCCAAATAATCAATTATTAATTCAAATAAATTAAAAAAATAATTTTAAACCCTAATTAGATAAGTGAACCCTTATTAATTATCTTTTTATTATATTAAAGCATAATAAATTAAAACTGAAAAAAATATAATTAAAAATTATAAGAAATTAAGAATAGTACATAGTAATACACATTAAATTGTGGGACAAAGGATCTCAACTACTTACCGTCTATGTTTTACCGTCTATGTTGCATAGGTACGGCGGTGCGGATGCGGGGGCGATACGATACGAGTACGGGGATACGGGTTTTTAAAAATTATAGGGTGCGATTCGGCAAGGATACATCTAATTATTAAAATTTTATGATATATAATGCTTATAAAATATATACAATTTAAATTTTCTTAAATTAATTATATGTAAATTACATTTTATTTTACCCAAAAGTTAAGCATTTTCAATTATATAAGTTAATTGAGCAACAATATAACGATTCAAATATTATTAGTCCAATATATAAGTCATAATTGAAAATAAAATTATCAAAATAACCTTGTGTAGGCCTTTCGTGCACGAGATACGTGAATTTCGCCTATGGAATTTGCGAATCCGATTTATTTTATAAATTGTTTTAAAAGATACGCCACGTGGCGAATCGGGCGCGAATCCAACGAGAATCCGAGAGAATCGCACCCTAAAGGAATCCAATTCGCCGTACATGCTAATTTTTGAAGAATCCGTGCATCATAGCTTACCGTGGGGCCAACACACACTAGGGTGCACAACTAATTTGTTCGTACTATTAATTGTCAAAGCTTATTAATCCGTACTTGCTCCTATAATAAAGTCTTCATCTCCAAACTTCACATTTCTTCCCCAAAAATTGACACCTTTGGAAGATATCCAAGCTCCCCAGTTGAATACGTCAACATATCATGAATTTCAAAATATAAAATCTACAATATCTATCGTTTCATTTGTTGGCATTGTCAATAAGTTTGAACACAACCACTTTGTTAATTACTTATAAGACAAATCCTGTGAATCCATTCATCTACACTTTTGAGTTGATAGGATCTTCAAGAGAGAGAGTGAGAGAATGGAAGAAAAGGGTGATGTGTTGAGCAGCTTGCCAAGCGAAATTCTGCAGCACATAATCTCAATGCTTTCTCTGAAAGAGGCAGTTCAAATCAGCACTCTATCCACATCGTGGAGGAGACTAATGTGCCCTTCCCGCCTCAACTTATCATCATCCAATCAAGAGCTGCATCACACCATCCAATCTCTGTCGGAATCCGGCGCCGGTTTTCGGACATTAATCCTCCACCTCGACGCCGCTGCCTTGGCCGTCTGCACCAAAGGCGTCAACGGCGAACTCCACCTCGACTTCTCACTACACATACTCATCCCCACCACCTTCAGTTTGATCGTCAAACAAGCTACTCGCCGCCCCTCCTTCTCTCACATCAAAACTCTGCACCTCAGATCGATCCCCCGTCTCGCGGGAGACACGCTGAGCGATCTGTGCTCGCGCGTGGAGGACTTGAAGATGGAGAAATGCAGCGGATTAGAGAGCATCGAGATCGAATCGAGCGAGAGCCTGAAGAATTTGGAGATCTCCGATTGCCCCAACATTGTGAGGATAGTATTGGTGTCTGCTCGTAAGCTCAAGTCGTTGTGGTATAAGGGAGTCTTCCCGCTCATTCGGCTTCTCAACGTTCCGAATTTGGTCCGAGTGGGGTTGGATTTGGGAGATGGTTTAGGTGGGAAGGAGTTGGACTGCGAGGATTGTGTGTCTCTTCTGTCCTCTCTCAAAGACATCGAGTCCCTTCAACTCAGCTCTTGCCTCGTTGAGGCTCTGTGCTGTTGTGGGGTGATATTCAGGCAGCTGGATTTCCGGTTCAGCCGCCTCAAGGATTTGAAGATGATATGCTCCAAAGTAAGCAGCAAAACACGCGATTCATTCGCGTGTTTCTTACACATCACTCCATCCTTGGAGGAACTAGAATTGAGAGTGCGGATTGAGCAGGGTTGGGGTGGTGGTGTTGAATATCCGACTCACTGCCAGAATTGGCACGATGCTCATCTTTGGAAGGATTACGCGACTGTCAAGGAGGAGGCGTGTCGACTCAAACACATGAAGAGGGTCAGGATTATGGGGTTCACCATGGAAAGAGATGAGCTGCTGTGGATGGATCTTTTGCTCCATAATGGGATCAATCTCAAGGAGATGATCGTTGATGATTGTTGGAGGGTCGCGAAAGTTCCATTTACTCAGCTCAACTACATTAAACTTCAATATTTGTTGATTCCTTGCCCTGATATTCATTCCTATTTTGTCTTAATTGCGGATTCAACTCCCAAATTGTGAACTAGTACATTGTTCTTCATTAATGGACTGCTGCAACTACTGTAAGGATCAATTTGGCGAGAAACACATGGTTTAAAAAGATACTCTCACAGGTTTAATTGTTGACTCACTGTGTTTGGATGCATATGTCAAATTGGTAGCTAGCTTTGTGTGAACTGATTGAGTTTTATTGCAGTTTTTTCTTCAAAGAATGCGTGCTTTTCAACATATGTTTATTTCCAAACTTGCAACGACTCAAAAGCTAATTCAACACTTCATTTTTCAAGACATATGGCAAACGTGAAAGCAAATTTATGTTTGGAATGACACTAAAATACCTTTGTCTGTTCTTTAATTTTGCATTTGATACCATTCTTGCATTTGTTGCACACTGTGAGTTCATAATTCTTGATGCTTGATGAAACACATGCCATTTGTAATGTTTACATGGAAATGTCTTTTTTATTCCTAAAGCTATCAAGTTGTTGGCCGGTCCCAAAATCGTTCAAGTGGATGTTTGTAGGTTCCTCCAAATTGCAGATTGCCTATACACTAGTCCATTTTTCAGGTTAGTCTACTATCTAGGATTTTGATCTAGTTTCTTTTTTGAATTGTTTCATTCAATTTGATCTGTTTCTTTTCTAATAATAAATTTTACTATAATAAATATGAATCCACATACTTTATATTACTTTATACTATAATCTTACTCTCCTTAATAATTGTGTAAAAAAAAAAAATAGACCAAGTAAGATGGAACGGAGGAAATAATCTAACGAATATGAGGGTGAATTGGGTCATTTTTGTCAATTTTAATTTCCCCCACGTTTGAAGCACTTGTAAATGCACGTGTAAAGGATCAGAAATCATGGGAGATTGGAATTCAAGTCACAACACGGTAAAGATAAGAGCATTCACATCTGTTTAGTCAGTTGGAGGCTCATTCATGGAAGAGACCACTTATGAGTTAATGCTCTGGGAGGCTCTTATGAGTTAATAAGACCACTTATTAGTCTTGATTTTTATATTTTTTATTTAATTTAAATGACACCAATTTAATAACACTTGAATTCAAATTACATTAATTTAAATTACTAAAATTTAAAATAAATAAATTTAAAAATTGAAAAATCGAAAAAATTACAATTCAAAAATAGAAGCCAAAAAATTGCTAAATTTTTTGAAAATAAAAATTACAGCCTAAATTATAGATTTAAAAAACAAAAGCCCAGTGTTCGCTTCTTTAAAGATCCGTGGTTGCGCACGAGGGAGTCTTTTCGTGTATCTCCAGATCTTTGCCCTGTGGGTTTCGAGAATGTTACTATTCAGGAGATGTTGATGCCTGAAGCTAACTGTTGGAATGTGGATCTTATTCACAACATGGTTTCTGAAGCGGATTTTAGGGCGATTATCAGCACCCCCATCTTCCGTAATGCTGGACCTGATAAACTCATATGGCATCTCTCTAAAATGGCTATTATACTGTCAAGATTGCATATCAGTTGGCAAGTTCTCTTACGCTTGATGCGGCTCATTCGGTAGAAGGAAAGTGGGATAGTTTATGGAAGCTTGACGTCCCTCCTAAGGTGAAGAATTTCTTATGGCGTGCGGCTCGGAACAATCTTCCTTCGAAGGAGCGGCTTCTCTCCCGTGGGGTTTTGGTTGGTGGGGAGTGTCCTATCTGTAAACAAGGCTTCGAGAATCTTTGGCATGTGTTTCTTTTCTGTTCTTTTGCGGAGGATTGTTGGCGTCACAGTAACCTCTGGAGAGAGATCGATTGCATTACGTCCAGCTGCGATTCCTTTGAGCTTGCTATTTTCAAAATTATTGATCATCCTGTTGGTAGCTTCAAGGTGAGAGCTTGCATGCTACTATGGCAGATATGGAAAGACAGAAATGGAGCTGTTTGGAAGGAGCTGCAGCCTGCTCCAGCTCGGTCTGTTGTGGCTGCTGCCACTGCTTGGTCTGATTGGAAACTAGCCCGAGAGCTGCCTTCCCGGAACAATCCTCGTCCAGCCACTGCTTCTGTTTGCAAAGGTTGGCATCCTTTGCCTTCGGGTACCATAAAATGCAATGTGGATGCTGCGTTTTTCGAAGAAGAAAATGTGATGGGTATTGGCATTCTTATTCGTGATCATATGGGCGATTTTGTCATTGGAAAATCGATGAAGATCAGGGGCTGCTGGAGTGTTGAGGAAGGTGAAATGTTTGGTATAAAGGAGGCGCTTTCTTGGATAAAAGAGCTCGGTTTTACTGTGGGTGTGGTTGAGTCGGACTGTAAGCGTGCGTGTGATACCATTGCTGCGAGAGATAGGAATTTATCAGAGTTGGGTATCATTTCCGAGCTTTGTCGGACTGAGCTTCTTTCCCTTCCGGGTTTTCGCATTTTACATGTAAAACGTGAGCTAAATGTTATCGCCCATTGTTTGGCGAAGCTAGCGAGAGATTTTCTTTCACATCATGTTTGGAGTGAACCCCCGAGTACTGTGGTGGGTCATCTTCATATTCCATGTTCGTGTGATTAATAAACGGGTCTCTCGTTTCTCCTCAAAAAAAAAAAAAAAAAACAAAAAAAACAAAAGCCCAAACTCTCATCTCTCTCCCTCTCTCCTAATAAAAGCTCAACCCAACTACAACTTTAAAATTAAAACAACAGCTCATTTAACCCTATCTGCCTCCCTACGCTTCATCTTCCTTCTCCCTCTTCCTTCAATGATATTGGTCAGCGTTAGTGCATATTTTACTCCTCATCACATTTAAATTACAAAAAATACATTTCAAATTGATTTTCAAGTTCATACAAAGCAACTTCAAAAAATTAAGACAGATAAAACTTTGCAAGGCGAAATACCTTTCAATATCAAATTCAAAAAATGAAGAATCTTTGTAATCCAAGCATGATATGCATAAATGAATAAAAACATCGATTCAACTCTAAAGTTTGCATGTCAATCACAGTGTAAAGCAGCTCAATTCACTAACGGTGAAAATAAAATTATATTTTTTATTTTTATAATATTTATAAAATTATTAAAACTCATTCTGACTACATGCAAACTTTCCTTGTTCATTTTGCTATCACAAAAATTTGGTATAACCAATTGACCCGCACCTAAAATAATGTTATTTATAAGGTTCGTGTCAGAATACGGATTCGGAACAGGATGCTGATCAGGGTCTAAATGAGAATGCAACTTGATTGTACCAAATTTAGACCCGGATCAGGGTCTAAATGAGGATGCCTATATCGAAAGTTTGTATCTCTTCTAATTTTTAATGATGATCTTTTACTCTGTGTAAGGATTGAATGCCCCTTGTACTCATCATTTATGTATTTTTCTATCTATATTTTTCAAAAATAAATAAATAAATAAACAAGTGTTTATTAATATAAACAAGTGTTTATTAATATAGCCCATCCTAAATTTAATTCGGGTCAATAACTTTCGCGCAGATTTATTTCCAAAATTCCATGTAGAAATGATTTCATCTTTAATGGTATTGGTATTGATCCATGTATTAGTAAAGTTGTGGAAGCTGTGAAGATTTGTATTTGGAAGTGGCTTTGGCCTTTGTGTCCAATTCCCTTGGTCTTTTTGTTGTTCTATTTCTGATTGGTGTGGTCGGCCGAAAGATTATCTCCCGTATAAATTTTAATTTTGTTATGCACATGGTGTAAGGGTTTAGTACCCCGTCTACTAATCTTTATTACTTCCTCCGTCCAATTTCAATAGGCTCACTTCTTTTGGGCACGAAGATTAAGAAAATTTATTTTTTAGTAGGAAAGTGTTAGTAAAGTGGTGTGGTCAATACTAATTAAGTACAACTTTTTTACCCATAAAGGAAAATGAGCCTATTGGAGTGAGACGGATGAAGTATGTTTTTTACTTTTCAAAAAAAAAAGAAAATTTGTACATCAACGGTATAAAAAACAAATTTGAATCTCGTAGCGGGGCCCACTGCCCGCACACACAGAAAAGGCAACACCAATGCTAAACCCCCTTCGTATATTCAGTAGCCGTTAAGAGTCGAGAACTCTAAATTCAAACAATTCTCCTCTCCGAAACAAAATAGAAAAATCAATTCTCCTTGCTCCATTACCAACCAGTTCCCTGAAGCCAACAATTCTGTATGAGCTTCCTAAATTTTCACCCGATTCAACTCCAAAATTGTTTGATTTTTCGTGTCTGTGATCACTCTTTTTTTTTTTTTTTTTTTTCCTTTTCTTAGGTGCTATTTGAAAAGGTGAACAGAAATGGGCTCGTTGACACCGGATTTCCGAAAGCCTGTGTCAGGGATGGCGCCTTCTCCTGCACCCTTTCTAACGCCGCGGCCCGAAAGGAGGCGCCCGGATTCAAGAGGTTCCGATTGGAATTATAATCGTCTAGACAAGGATAAAGAGGTTAATGTGCAGGTTCTCCTTCGATGCAGGTACACTCTTAAAGCTTTTCACTTTTTATGTTTTTCCGACTCTATGCTTCTCGATAAAGTTTTCCTTTTCTATAACTCTGCGATCGGTACCATTAGCTTTAACTATACAATTTCGCGTTGATGAGTGAATAGCAACTTCTGCGTCTTTGCTGCTTCTCGTTGAAGCAATGTTGTACATAGTTTTCTCTTTTTTTATTAAATAGTAACAAGTAATTTTCATGATTACGGGTTTAGTAACTAGGCATAATTTGCTGAAGAGTTGAATTTCACCTCAGGCCCTTAACTGATGATGAACAGAGGTTGAACATGCCCAAGGTAATTACATGTAATGATAGCAAAAGGGAGGTAACTGTTTCACAGACAGTGGGTTGTAAGCACGTGGATAGAGTCTTCACCTTTGATAAGGTACGGTTTTCCTTTTGAACCAGTTTGTGATTGTTCAGATTTGAAGTTTAACCGGTATTGCAAGTTCTTACCTTATAACAAAATATATATACTATCATTTTCAAAGGTTTTTGGGCCAAAATCACAACAAAGGTCTATATACGATCAAGCTATTTCTCCAATTGTGGCTGAAGTATTAGAGGGCTTCAACTGCACAGTCTTTGCATATGGGCAGACCGGAACTGGAAAAACGTATACAATGGAAGGGGGCATGAGAAATAAGGTAAGGATTTAGATTCCATGACAGATTATTGGTATACTTCTGAATTCTATATGGAAAATCCAATATTGAGTGACTTTGTGGTAGGGCGGTGAATTGCCGGCTGAGGCAGGTATCATTCCTAGAGCAGTTCGCCAAATATTTGATACCCTTGAAGCACAGAATGCTGATTACAGTATGAAAGTGACCTTTTCGGAACTCTACAATGAGGAGATAACCGACCTGCTAGCCCCAGAAGATCAACTAAAATCTACAGAAGATAGACCAAAGAAGCCTATTTCTTTGATGGAGGATGGAAAGGGTTTGGTGGTTGTAAGAGGCCTTGAAGAGGAAATGGTGTACAGCGCTAATGAGATCTACAGCCTTTTGGAACGAGGTGCTGCAAGAAGACGCACAGCAGATACCTTATTGAATAAGAGGAGCAGGTTTGGTTTGATTTAGTTTGATCAATTAAGTGTTTTTCTTAAACAATCTTGAAAATAAACTCTATTGCCTTCCGTTTGCAGTCGATCACATTCTATATTTACTATAACTATTCACATAAAAGAAGGAACTGTTGGAGAAGAGGAGCTCATCAAATGCGGGAAGCTCAATCTTGTTGATTTAGCAGGATCAGAGAACATCTTCCGTTCAGGTGTTCGAGAGGTAGGAAAAATCCCAATTTATTAATAAAGATTGAAAAGAAATGCAACTATTAAAAGCCTGATGATATCTGCACGATTTGGTTAAGGATATTTTGCCAGAAGCACTTAATCACTGGAAATCACAATGCTGGTATTCAATGCAAACACATGCATTTCACTCTGCATCAAGGGATGGGACACCATTCTGATAATACATAGCTGGTGTTTTCATGAATGTTTAGAAAGTAGG
Organism: Salvia miltiorrhiza; assembly: GCF_028751815.1. Taxonomy (NCBI): domain Eukaryota; kingdom Viridiplantae; phylum Streptophyta; class Magnoliopsida; order Lamiales; family Lamiaceae; genus Salvia; species Salvia miltiorrhiza. Next base: position 30,203,925 of record NC_080394.1, on the reverse strand, counting down.
AGTTTCATCAGTCACAATGAGTTCTAAATTTCTTGCATGATATTTAGCTTTGTGTTCAATTGTTTATGTGAGTACTATATTCTCACAGGCTCGTGCAAGAGAAGCGGGAGAAATAAACAAGAGCTTACTAACTTTAGGCCGTGTCATTAATGCATTGGTGGAGCATTCTGTTCATGTACCTTACAGGTGAGAGCAAGTGTAGTATCTTTTGGTTACGTTAGAAATAAATATATTGTAAAATTAACGGTATCTTCATTCATCATGCAGGGATAGCAAGCTTACCAGGCTCCTAAGGGATTCATTAGGGGGGAAAACAAAGACTTGTGTCATTGCGACAATCTCTCCGTCAGCGCAATGTTTGGAAGAGACATTAAGCACACTAGACTATGCATATCGTGCTAAAAGCATAAAAAACAAACCAGAGGTTATAGCGGCTTTATTTACCTATATCAGTTTTACCTTTAAGCTTCAATTTCTGCATAAACTAAATCATATTAATGTTTTGAAGGCAAACCAAAAAGTCACCAAAACTGTGCTGCTTAAGGATTTATATGTGGAAATAGAGAGAATGAAGCAAGGTATTTTTTATTTCTTTTTCTTCCTTACCCATGTCATTGTTTATATTATTTGTAAGTGTTTTATTAATATTTACCCTATTTTGTTTGAGTTTAGATATTCGAGCAGCAAGAGAAAAGAATGGTGTATACATTCCACATGAGAGATTTATGCTGGATGAAGCAGAAAAGAAGGTCAATAGATCCTCTAATATCTTTTTTTTTGTTGATAAATTACACAAGTAAATAAAGAAATTTAATGACCGCACCACGGTGTACTCGAACCCATGAGGCCTTGGGCCATCACACGCACACAGATCCTCTAATATTTTTAATTCTCTGTTCTGTTGCTAACAGTAAACAGTATTGTCAAAAGAGTAGCTTTAGTTATTGAACTACAAAATTCTTCTGTGCTAGACTTGATGGTGGACTTTTTAGTAGTTTAAATTTCAGTCTCATTTCTGTTCTATGTGCTCTAATTGAATATATTTATCTCCGAGCATCTAATTTATTTAATCTGTTTATTAATGGACATAACTTGCAGGCAAAAAATGAGAGGATAGAACAGTTAGAGAGTGACCTTAATGAGAGTGAGAAGGTAATTCTTACTTGTTTCTCATTAGTCAATTCTCTTTTCTCCGATAATTTCGGCTGACTTGTTTAGTTATGCAGCAAGTTGATAAATTCCGCGAGCTTTATCTCATTGAACAAGAAGAGAAACTGAACATGAAAAGTGAACTTGAAGACTGCAAGGTAAAAGAGAAGATAAATTGGAAAATGTTATACTTCGTGAAAAATCTCTAGTCATTCAAATGATCATGCATTTTTCAGAGAAATCTTGAAACAACCCATAAACTCTTCGAAGATCTAAAAGAGAACTATAAGATGGCTCTTTCCACACTGAAGGAAAAGGAGTCTCTCATCTCCGAACTACAAAATTCAGGTACAAGCAATTTCTGTTAGCACCTAGTCCTGTATGTATTATCCACTAATCATTTATTAAAGTAAACGTGAACTTCTCATTATACAGAGAACAGTCTGATAAATTGTGCAAAGCAGTTACAAGTCAACTTACAAGATGCATCTCAAGATATTTCAGCTCTCTTTGGAAAAATAGGTAATCAAATTTCCATTGAAATATGTTGGTATGCTCGTACTATATATATAACTTTCTCTTTATACATGGCTATCTATATTTCTCAATTACTGTAGTGTACATCCCTTGTGCTTCAAGTCATCCGTGGTCTAGTAGCACTTTAAAAGTAGTTGCATACTTAGTTTTCACCAAAAATTCTTGCAGATCATAAAGACAAATTAGAAAAAGAAAATCAAAACATTCTCCATGCGTTTGAAGTACATCTAGGCCAAAGTCTGAAAGACCTACACAATATCATCCAGAGCTCAGTATCCCAACAAGAACAACAGCTGAGACGTGTTGAAGAGCACATAGCCACATTTCTTGCTAATAAATATAAGGTATGATGATTTGGAAATTAAAATGTAGCATTAGTTAAGTTTTTCGAGAAGCTGATACATTTGGTCGGTAATTTTTCAAACTAGGCAAATGAGGCCATGGAAACGAAAGTAAAGAAATTGTTAGAGATTTATACTTCAGGAAGTCTGGACCTGAAGAAGGTTACATATGCACTGAAGACAAAAGCGTCTTCTGATCTGGAGGAAATAACATCTATGATGTCAGCCCAAACCATTGCAGTTGAGAATGTACGAAGATTATAATTGTTGCATAGCATATGCTTTCATTGATAGTTTGCTAGACATTATGTATCGCCTATAAATATGTTTTCTTTATTGTCTATGCAGTTCTTCCAAAGTGCAGCCTTGGAGTCCAAGGAAGTCCTTTCTGACATTCAGAACACCTTAACTGAACAAAAAAGGATGTTGGCATTCTCTGCCCAACAACATACAGAGGTTAGAACGACACACTCATAATAATTCCTTGTTCCTCTTGTGAACAACCCCAAACTTACGTCTTAATACCCTCAGGGACTTAATAAGAGTCTGGTCTCAGCACAAGTGATATCAAGTGCCGCTATAAATTTTTCAAATGATCTCCACCGGCGAGCTTCTGAACTTATGAAACTTCTTGATCAAAGTCAAGCCGAAAACTCCCTCAGACTACAAAACTTTGAACAGATGTTTAAGGTTCAAGAAACTTTATGCACCTCTGATTTTATTCTAAAGTCTTATCACACCCTTACAGTTGTGTTCTCTTGCAACAGGAAGAAGCTTCTAGAGAAGAAAAATTAGCTATGGAACAGATAGCAGCAATATTATCAACTCTAACATCTAAAAGAACTGATATGGTAAGTTGTTCCTTTATTTTCTTAAAGTCAATGACATGTTTGTATTCTCCGATAGCAATTTATAATGCTTGAAATATTATTAAACTCAGGTATCTAAGGCCTCAAGGTGCTTTGAAGAATCTAGCACTGAAGAAAGCAAGAAATTGCTGCAGGAGTTGTCTAACATGCAGAATGTCTTGAGCTCAGAAGTTAGGGACTTGAGTGAATATGCAGAGAAGGTCAAAGATCACTACGTGGATGAAACATTTTCGTCAGCTGAGTGCATAGTTGCTATGGAAAATAGCTTGCTGGAATGGTAAAATTCTTTCTTTCGTGTCAAATAGCAGAAAATGGAAGAATTCTAATATATTTTCATGTGCACAGTGCTGAAAAGGTGGAGAGATCTGGTCAACAGTGGCAAAATGCACAACTGGGCACAAGCCATCTTGCCAAGAATGGTCTTTGTGACATAACATCTGCCGTGCAGTAAGTTACTGAATATAGCATCTGCTGTACGATATGAATGACATTTATGTTATCCTGATCCGTCATCTCCTGGCTAATGCAGGAAAAAAATCGTTGAAACTCACAGTATGCATGACAACCTTGTTTCTGTTTCCTCATGCATGGACGCAGAATTTGATTCCCACATTGATGATTTAATGACGTCTGCCAATGGTTTGATTGATTTAAAATTGATTGTTTCTTAGTTTTTGTTAAGAAGTTTCAAGTTTAGGTAACCTAACTCGACAACTTGTATGTGTTTTTAGATTCTTTGGTGTTGGACAAAGCACATTCCAAGGAAATAAACATGATAGCTCTGGCCAGTTTGGATCAGCTCGATTCAATGAGAGTGAATCATGGTGCATGCATATCAGATATCTCCAGCAGATCAGAACAGTGCATTCATAAAGATTACTTGGTAAGCATTTTCGGTCATATGAAAGCTAACAAGTGTTTATGGAGTATACAAAGAAAATACATGCTTCTAGGTGTGCTATCTTTAAAATACATTGCAACAAATAAAATGTTAAAAGATGACAGACTTCCTGACTTTTAAACTGAACTGCTCCATTCAAAATATAAAAGATGTGTATTAAAAGAGAAGATATTTTCAAATATCTCAAACTATACACCATTTGTCTAAACTTTCCCCACTTCGACTGAAAATGTGTATTAAAAGAGAAGATATTTTGAAATACACCATTTGTCTAAACTGCCCCATCCTATTGATAATTGGCCAAACATTTAGTAGTTTATGTATGTTGGGCACTTGGCTATATTATACTATATCATGTGTTTAGACAAATGTAGTACAATTTGGATATTTCAGAATATTTTCCCTAATTTCAAATGCTATCATTATTTTTCTCTTATCCTTTTCTTGAAGTTCTCAATATTGATAATTAGGAATTCTATATATTCATTTTTCAACTTAAACAGATTGAGCAGAATACCAATATGACTCCGAAGAAGCGCGTAACAGTGATTCCTAGCTTGGAATCAATAGAGGAGATGAGAACTCCTGTTCGTGATGTCGATAGCAAAAGCAGATTAAAATTGGAGAACACTGATAAGAAGATTTTGCATGATCAACATAGAATTCCTTTTCAGGATGTCAATGGAGTAATATAGTTAGAGTTAAAGGAGTATGGCTGGTTTGTATGTAGTTTGAAAAGCTCATTGACTGATGAGTATCCCTCCATATTGATAGATCGGCTTTACAATTAATTATTGTCTGATGTTAGATTCTTCAGTACCCAGAAATCAGAATTGTATTTTTATTTTAGCAGTTTGGTTTTGTATTTTTTATTTTAGCAGAATTGTATTGTATTACTTGGTATATAGTACTCCAGTTAATTTATTCTTTTAGCAGTTGTGGTTGTTAAATTTTTTATGACTAGTTCACATTACGTGGACCAATATTGTAGTCTTATTATTGCTTTTATCCGTTAACAAAATTATAGTTAAAAAAAATATATCCCTTATATTTTAATCATATTCATATTTAATATTTATTTACAAGAAAATCTTAACCATTGAACACAATAAATTTGGTGGTTACTCAACTTCATTGATAATATTCCCTAAATCTCCTAGTCATTTATAAAAACTCATGTCCTAATATTTAAATTAGAAAAATAATACTCCCTCCGTTCCTGAAACAATTTCCTCTTTTTTTCTTTTTGGGACGTCCCCAAATAACTTTTATTACTAATTATAAAAACTCATGCTCTAATAATATTTATTTATTCTTACTTTTCACTTTTCACCACTCTCAATACTAATTATAATATTTTTCACAACTTCCAATAATAATTATAACACTTTTTCTTCACTATCAATACATTTTACAACTTTTTCTTAAAATTCGTGTCGTCCCCAAAGAGGAAGCTATTTCAGGGTCGGAGGGAGTATGAGATATTTCTTATGTTTGTTTAATACTCTTTTCGTCCTAACTTTTAGTATTCATATTTTTATTTTTGGTCGTCCCACATTTTGGTATTCATTTAAATTTTTAGTAATAGTAAGTGAGACCATTGCTCCAATTTAATTATTTTAACACTCACAGAAAAGGTGGGACCATTATTCCACCCAATCACTTTATTAAGTTCAACACAATTGTTGAACATTTGGGGTTTGGGATTCGAACCCTGTATAAGTTCAACACAATTCCCGTTGAACGTTAAACGAACGGTCGCTGACTATTAGATTATATAAGAACAACGGCTGATAACCTTTCTTTGCCAACATTTGCTTCTCCGTAGAACTTTCTCATATATATATATATATGTATGTATGTATGTATATATATATATATATATATATATATATATATAGGGAGAGGTTCAAGAAAGAACCATAAATAAAAGAAGACCGGAGAACCATTTTCAGCCATTCGATCATCAAGATCTACGGTGGATGCATCATCTTGTTGGATGAATACAGATCCTGAGTTCGAATCCTGAAGGGAGCATTTTTTTTAATTTTTTTAGTGCATTAATTTTAACAGCGAATGCATTAATTTTTACAGTGGATGCATTAGATTTGATGGTTCTCTCATTCTCACAAATAATGTAGTTCTCTCTAGAACCACACCCTATATATATATATATATATATATATATATATGTATGTATGGAATGGTTTCAATGAGATCCCTCATACATATTGAGATTTTAGATTTATTTGTAAATGTGATTTAATGTATCATATGATTGATATTTACTTGGAGAGAAAAATTTTACAGAGAAAGAGATACTCCCTCCGTACACGAAATATTGTCCTACTTACTCTTTTTTTTTGTCCACAAAGTAATGCCCTACTCTGTTTTTTGTATCACTACACCTTTTTTTTTCTTTTTTTTTATTTACCATCAATTGTCACTGATGGACCCACTCATTTCAACTTTTACCTCATTTATAAATATCCATACAATTCAACTTTTACCCCGTTCATAACCAATTTATCAGCTTTTTTAAAACTCGTGCCAAACTGTAAATGGGGCAATACTTCGTGGACGGAGAGAGTAAATGTTATGGTACATACCTTGTGTGTGTGTGTGTGTGTGTGAGAGAGAGAGAGAGAGAGAGAGAGAGAGAGAGAGAGAGAGAGAGAGAGAGAGACATAAATGTTATGGTACATATCTTATGTTAGCATCGCTCACGTTTTGCAATAGTTAGAGTTATCTTTTTTGTTTTATACATTTATTTTTATTATTATACATCATAAATTATTATTAAGATTATTAATTTAATAATTTACATAAAAGTTCAAGTTCAATTTGTTAATGATCTCAATAACAATTTATAAAGTATTACACCCTCCATCCCATTAAAATAAGCTCAATTCTTTTGGGCACAGAGATTAAGAAACTTACTTTTGAATGGAAAAAATAGTGGGAAAAGTGGTCCACGCCAATTAAACATTTTAAGTATTATATTCCACTCAAAATAGAAAATGAGCATATTCTAGTGGGGCATCCCAAAATGAAAAACGAGCCTATTCCAATAGGGCGGAGGGAGTATAATACAAAATAAATCTATAAAACAAAAAAGATAACGTTAAGGAGGACTAAATGTGAGCGGTGCTCATATAAGATATGTAACATAACATTTCTCTCTCTCTCTCTAAATGTGATATAGGTAAAGGATCATGCGAAAACCATATATTTTCGTGAGAACTGAGAACCATGAATAAACACATAAAATACATGAACAAGAGATTGTAAGATTGAGAACAATTAAAATATAACACATATACAAGATTCGATCATCTCTTATTCATGTATTTTATGTATTATAATTATTCATAATTTAACTATCTCTTATTCATGTATTTATTCATAACTTTCACGAAAAAATGTGATTTTTACTTAAACCTAACACTATAAATGTGTGTGTGTGTGTCCCCCCTTGCCTACTAACATTGTTGGCATAGTAAAACTATATGACAACTGCATTGCTATAGTTTACATGTAAAAAGGAATTCATTGCTTCAATTGTTATTAAATTCGGACAATTTACCGTAAATTGGTCAAAGCTAAATTTCGTTTATGTCAACAACAAAAATGTACATTCAAGACTAAGTAGAATATATGCCAAAAAAAAAAACTAAATAGAATAATAAATGGGTTAATGCTAATTGCATACTTATATCGTATCAGGATATAAAAATGATAATATTTAAATATACATATTTGGGATATTTTAAGAATAATATGCATTCTATGAGGTATTGGAATACGGAACCATTAATTCAAAGGCGACTGACGCCACAGAAAATGTCAAAATGTGATGCTAAGTTCTCGATTTAAAACTAATTTAATTGTCCAATGAACACATAATGTTATTGTACGCCTCATAATTAGGTGAGCGTTGTGGACATTAACATTTAAAAATTAGATAACAACTAATATTAATTTCCATAAATTAATGACAATGTTTGATTTTTTTATTTTTTTGAGTTGGACGACCAAGTTCTATTATAACAACCTTATTTCTTATTCGCTTATAAGCTGGTCCAACAAGCTTCGTCGCAGCTGGAAAGCTCAAATTATTTTAAGCCAAAAGTGATCCAATTATTAGAAAACCAAAATAAAATAAAAATAATAATATTGAATTGTTGCTGTAACTTCTCCTCCAAACTTGGAGCTTCTTTCGCCTGAAATACATAACATATAAAATCAACTTATGATCGGCGCCGTTGCAAGTCATTTTTATTAATTTTTCGTGAATATTGACATATATATATTCTCAAAAAAAAAGTTATTGACATATTTGTTGGAAATTAATTCATACTCATTTTGTTACGGGATACATTTTAGGAGGGAAAAATTGATATTAATCTATGATAGCGTCACTGCTTAGCTAACACAATAAGCATATCGTTTAATATTTTTTTATCTTAAACTTGTGTCTTTTTCCAGTGATTAGTAGTAGGATTTAATCACTTAAATTCACAAGCATTGGCTAATTCTTGAATCCAAGTTGCATTTAAATATTAACAGTATCATTCTCGAATGTTCGATTATTTTAATTAATTACATTTGCTTACGTTTTACCAAACATAATTGTTAATTAGTTTTCAGGACGTGCATTGTGAATTCATTTTGGATACATAATTTGCATTTTCATCATAAAAAGGAAGAGATAGTTAAATGATGGAATATATTTACGAATATTAGTACGACTTGTGTATGATTTGATGAAAGATGATAGCTAGTGAAAGTTCAGCCGCCTATCCAAATACACATATAAACTCGTGCAGCTACCAACGTTAATACCAGATGAAATATCAAATCACAGCAGCGGACAAATATAAAATCAAACACAAACACACGATATGGTAATCCAGTTCAGTGATAGAACACCTATATTTGGGGGGCCTCGCCTAGGAAAATGATCCACTATGAGAGATTAAATTACAGCAGGACTTACAACGACTCAACCTTCTATGCATCTATAATTTCTCAAAATCTCAACACTAGTAAAACGTTGAAAGCTAGATAACACTAACTCTCTAAGAGTGAACCCCGACGAACACACTTACTCCCTTACAACTCAAACACCAACTCACGAAGGAGATAAACTAACAAATACTTTGCTACCAACAAGATTAAATGCAAAGTAATAAGAAATAGAACATACACTCCAAGAAAGATGTTCTTACTCACAAAAACGTGCTGCGCTCATTAACTGCTCAAATAAATGCACAAATCGCCAACCCTAGCTGCTTGGAGGAGATTAGCTTATATAGAGGTGAAACCCTAAGTTTCCTTCTTGAATAAGGACTCATCTTTAAAGCCTTGCAAGCCAAATCAAAAGATGCACAAAGACCTCTTCAAAAATCACTCAAAATCGAAAACAAAAATCTTCAAGATTTGTGCTTATTTGCAAGGGAATATTCTGATGCAGTCGTGGTACCTCTTCTGATATCTCGATTGGTATCAACAATCAAAACTAGATAAATGACAATTATAGAATAGAGTATCCTACTCTAACCGCTAGTATTCACCATCTTTAATTACCTTTTGTAGCCATGTTCAGTTAATGTTTGCCAATCATTGTTACAACTAATTGACACATACTTTATGAGTCGATTGCTTAAATCCATATTGCAGCTTTTTGTGGATTTAAACTTTAATTAGGATTTTAAAAAATTTGAGCAATCATGAAAGTCACTTGGGATGAATAAATTTTATAAGCACAACTTTACAAATATTAAGCCAATTTTTTTTTCTTTTAGACATATATACAGGATACACTATGTTGCACAGGTGCGAGGGGGCGGGAGCGATACGATTCAGATGCGGGCATACGAATTTTAAAAAATTATAGAGTGTGATTCGTGAAGTATATGTTTGTTATATTTATATTTTTTATTATATATGATCAATTAAATTGTAAAAAAATTCATAAATTAAATATTGCATTGCAAATTTAAAAGACAACGTCAATCTATTTTGTATAGAATCTTTATTGTTGAGGAATCGAAGAGACACAAATAATTGTAGGGCAATAAATTGAAAAAAAATCCAAAAGAGCCCAAAAATAATGAAGTTCTTCAAAACAACCATCAATGCACCCAATTCGTGAGATGGGCGCACCCGATTCGCGATACCATTTTTATTTTATTTTTAATTTTTTGGGATTGCGTATCCGATACTGCAATGTGCTATTTTTTTGGAGAATCTGTGCATCATGGAGGATACATCTTCATATTACACTTGAATTAATCAAATAACAATCATATTATTATAAATTAAATCAAATATTTAAATAACTACAACACAATTTAACATCCAAACAAAATACTCCCTCCGTCCCACTAGACTTGGCACTTTTGAGTTGGGCACGGAGATTAAGAATAAAGGGTTAAGAGTGTAAAGTAGGTAGGGTCCACTTATTTTATGTGAGTAGAGAAAGTAGGGACCACATACTATTTTAGGAAAGTGCCAATTCTAGTGGGATAAACAAAAAAGGCAAGTGTGCCAATATACACACGATTAGATCAAATTAATATTTACAAATAAAATACAATACATCACACACAATTGAATCAAATATTTAAACAAATAGAATATAATCCAACATCCAAATAAAATACAATTGATATAGCATCGTCGATGAGATTTGAACTAAACTTTCGAAAAAAGGAGAATTTTTTATGCCTCGATTTTACCAGTCACAACATCCGTTATGTGGGTGGGAAAAGAAAAAATATAAATCATACCATCCTTGAACCTTTTCCTAGTTTGCTACTTAAAATTCAACTTGATTCTTTTTCTATTTAATTCGTCACTTCCTCATTTTTCTACATTGTCATTTTGAACATATTTTATATTTTTCATTATGTATATCTTTCTTCATCTTAAATTTTTGCAAATTTGAAAATATTTAAAAATCAACAAAAGTTGATTAGGGTTTAAAATGTTGCTTGAACTTTCTACTATTAAAATGTTACTTGAACTTTTCTTCTTTGATTTGAAAAGGAATTTAGGATAATTATAAACTAGAAAAGGATTAATTATAGTTTATGATCCAAAAAATTTAGTCATTATAAAAATAGCCCGAACTTTAATTAAAAATACAAATAAAATGGTTTCAATTTTACTGAAAGTTATAAAAATGGCCTGAATGTTAGAAAATACATAAAGTGATAAAGATGATTAGAACTTTCATGAAAATTGTAAAATTAGCATGGGCTTCAACCTTCGAACTTAAACTATGAAAAGAAAGGCCTGAAGTTGATATGAATTATGTAAAAACATTGAATTCCACTTAGAACATTCCCAACAAAATTTGAGAAATCTCTTCTCCTGCAAACTCTAATCTTGCACAGTCAATCTTGGAGAATTCGTAGGCGAAGAAAACGCTCCAAGTGAAATTTAAAATTTTTACGTAATTTTCAGTTAATTTCAGTCTTTCACGTCATATATCGAGCACGAAAGTGTAAGCTTAGATCATTTTTACAATTTACATGAAAGTTCATATATTATTTTTTAATATTTTTTTTAAAGTTCGGATAATTTTACAACTTTTGTGAAAATTCAGGCCATATTTAGATCATTTTTTAACTTTCATCAAAATTTATGCTACTTTTTATATTTTTTTAAAGAAACAATACATCCGCAGGAAATACAAATTTTGGCCACTAATTTAAAAAACACAAAATCTGACAATTTTTTATGTTTTATGACTGTTCGCCCTTAATTAGCGCTGACCGAATTCGGGTTTGCACGCGAGCTAGGTACACATGACACTATTAGTGTCAAAAGTACCAACAGAAATAAAATAAAATAAAATAAAGTAAATTGGTACACTTGGCACTATTAGTGCCAATAGTGTCATGCACGAATGGTACTAGTGACCACTTGTTACTATTAGTGCCAATAGTGCCATGTACGACTGATACTAGTGACCATATTAGTGCCAATAGTGTCATATACTTGTGTTGATTAGGGGTGCCAAGGGCCGACCGGAACCGGCGGTTCGACCCTGAACCGGCCCGCCGGTCAACGGTTCCGGCCCGGACCGTTGACCAAACGGGCCGGTTCAGGGCCGAACCGCCAGTTATCCGGGCCGGTTAAGGTTCATAGGATTGCCAACCCTGAACCGCCGGTCCGGCCCGCCGGTTCGGCCCTGAACCGCCGGTCCCGGCCAATTTTTATTTTTATTTTTAATTTTATATTCAAATCCTAATAATTTTAACTAAATGTAGTTTCACTATTTATAGTGTACTACACAAGGTAGAAAATCCTACATTTTTCAATGTGGGATAATGTAGCTTCACTATTTATAGTGTACTACACATGGTAGAAAATCCTACATTTTTCAATGTGGGATAATGTAGCTTCACTATTTATAGTGTACTACACATGGTAGATAATCATACATTTTTCAATGTGGGATAATGTAGCTTCACTATCTATAATGTACTACGCATTATAAAGAATCCTACATTTTTCAATGTGGGATCACTCAACCTAACTTATAAATATATAACTTATATTCATGTAATAACTTATAACTTCTAAATATATAACTTATAAATATGTAACTTATAACTTATAAGGTCTAGGGATCAATTAGTTAGTAATAGTTAGTTTACTTATTCAATTTTAAAGATTATGTAATTTGTATCCTTGTAATATTCTTTTGGTACGTAGAATAAATTCAATAAAAATATCTATTTTTATGAATTCATTTGAATTTTTGGTTCTACGATGTGTAGTACACTATAAATAGGAAGCTACATTAAGTTGAAATTATCCCACATTGAAAAATGTAGGATTCTCTACAATGTGTAGTACACTATAAATAGTGAAGCTACATTAAGTTGAAATTATCCCACATTGAAAAATGTAGGATTCTCTACAATGTGTAGTACACTATAAATAGTAAAGCTACATTAAGTTGAAATTATCCCACATTGAAAAATGTAGGATTCTCTACAATGTGTAGTACACTATAAATAGAGAACATACATTTGATTAAAATTAAAATATTATTTAAGTTGAGTAATTTCAAAATTTTTCAAAAAAAAAAAAAAAAAAAAAAAGAGGAAAAGCCCGAGAACCGCCGGTTTTCGGCCCGGAACCGCCGGTTTTTGGCCCGGCCCGGAACCGCCGGTTCAGGGTCCGAAAACCGGCCCTTCAAATTTTAGGCGGGCCGGTTCAGGTTCATGAAATTTTCGAACCTGAACCGCCGGTTCGGGCCCGGAACCGGCGGTTCTTGAACCGGTGGCAGCCCTAGTGTTGATACATTGTTTTGTCTTATATAGATGAGTGCAGTTATATGACTATTTTGAATACTTTCCCCGTAGGGTTTAGATTATCAATTTAGGGTTTAGATTATCCATTTAGGGTTTAGATTCCCCATTTAGGATTTATATTATCCATTTAGGATTTAAATTCTCCATTTAAGGTGCTGCATGAATGGTACTTATGACCATATTAGTATCATTAGTGTCATATACTTTCTCTTATGTAGTATTGCACGAATGATATTTATGGCCATATTAGTGCCATTAGTGCCTAACCTGCGCACAAACTCGAATCCAATCCACCCTAATTAAGGGCAAAATAGTTTTAAAACGTAAAAAATGGTCAAAATTTGTGTTGTTTAGATAAGTGGCCAAATATTGTGTTTTACTATTCAAAATGACTATTTAAAATGGTACTCTTTTTTAAAATCCAGATCATGTTTACAAATGACTCCAAAATTATAATCATATACTACAATTAACTTAAATATAAAATCAAACATGTATGGGTGTGAGTGAGAGTATAGTTGGGTTTGACCTTCCTCTAACAAAATCTAGAGCTATTGTTACCTCTATATCCAAACTTTATACTACTCCATCCATCTACAAAAAATAATCTTAGTAAAAAGCGGCACGAGTTTTAATAAAAATTATTATTGTTTGTGAATGAAGAAAGAATTCCACTTAAAAAATAGTGTTTATAATGATAATTAATTATATTGTGAGTGGATAATAGAGCCCATCATGTGATAAATAGTTTTAAAAATAAAAATAAACTAATCTTTGTGGACATTCAAAAATGGCAAACATAGACTATTTTTTATGGATGGATGAAGTATATACAAATATATATAGTAATTTTAGCGAGGGTAAGATTTTTTTCTGTGATTTTGAATGGAAAAAACCACTATTGTACCAGTGAAATCCCATATTTATATTTATTTATTTATTTATTCGCAAATTTGAAGATACAAAGGTCTCTCTATGAAACCTTGAAAAAAAGGTTAAATAGCCGAGATCCGACAACGTTTTAGGTATGGTATTAACTATTAACTATTAAGGGTGCGTTCTCTTTGGTTGTAACTTTATCATGGATAAATGAGGGATAAACAAAATTTTACCCTTTAAATTCTTCATTTCTTTTCCCTAATTTCCTACAAAATAGAATTTGACCCTTACTCGTCCCTCATTTCCACTATAAATGAGGGATAATATTATCCCTTCATTTTTGGTGTGATAATATTATTCCTCATTTATAGAGAAAATGAGGAATAAGGAATGAGTAAGAGTCAAATTCTATTTTGCAGAAAATGGGGAAAAATAAATAAAAAACTTAAAGAGTAAGATTTTATTCATCCTCTTTTTCTCATGATAAATTTACAATCAAAGATAACACACCCTAAGTGTAAAGGTGCATCTAGTCGTCAATGTTGGTTCCATTATTATGTAATTATTTTTTACGATCTTAATAAATTCCATATTCACAAAATTTATTGAGGTCAAACTATCTTTTCTCTATAATTTTTTGATTGGTTAAAGTCGATCAAATATCAATCAATATATATAGTGCATCCCATCGTAGCATTATCTCGTCATCTCAGTGTCCGTGCTCGCTTAATAATGCAAACAATAATTCATTTAATTCTTGCTAACTCTAAAATAATAATATTAATAAATAATGATTTAATTATTTCCTTCGCTCCTAACCTCCACTTTAGATTTCACTTCGTCAAAGCATCCACAATCCTAGAGCGGGTGCACCCCACCCCACTTAAGAGTCACTCTCGCATATCAATAAATTTTAAAATGAGTTTTAAAACTTTTATTTTCATTTTTATTCAAATTAGATTTTTGAATTTTAAAATTGAACATTTCATTAAATTTAAAATACAATAATTAAAAGATACTTCCCACGTCCCGCGAAACTTGAGCAATTTATTTTTGGCACGAATTTTAAGAAGTTAGTATTTTGTATGTTAAACGTGATAGATGAAAAAGTAAAAAACTTTTGCCATATAAGGAAAGTGATCAAGCTTTGCGGGACAATTCGAAAATGAATACTAAAGAATTTATTAACTAGGATTAATTTATTCTCTAGGATTAATAAACTTTTGCCGTATTGATTCAAACTCTAGGTTTCGAGTTCATTTATTCTCTTTAGATTTGATTGTGATAAAGAATTTATTAATCCACTTTCATAGTTGTTTGTTAGAGAAGATTATGAATAGGGTTGTGACCTTTCATCAGGGCTGGATTAAATTAATAATTTGAATCAATACGTTAAATATATATGTTTAATTAACGTAAATACAATCCCTAGGATTAGTGTTTTTATTATTTTTTATTTCTCTTGTTTTATTTGTTTAGTTTTAAATCTAATTTTAGTTTTTCTCATATTTATATTCGCTTGCCTGGATATTAAATAGGTATTTATTATGATTATTCATTGTGTTTTCACTTGTCATGGACTTCCTATTAATACAATATTATGCTTGTTATTTAATGTTGTAATTATACTGTATTAATTATAGTTTTTGTTGCTATCAAAAGAGTGATCATAGTTGCATGAATTGAACACCATGATGAATGTTGAAAATCAAAATGATTAGAACCTCATCGGAATTTTAATCGGGGGAAGAGTTGAAAGAGAAGTGAGAAGAATAAAATATTGTTGAAAGAGGAAAATGAGAATGGGATGATTCAAAGAGAAATACGTGTCATTGATAGTCAGGGTGAGGGAGTAATATAATATGAGTGTGGTGATTGTGTAGTTGACGAGGAGCATAAGTCCACGCGATACCATTCTTTCAAAATATGCCAAAGAATTACGCGTTTGTTATAAACTAGAGAGAAGCGAGAGAATATAGTAGAGAATACAAATATCGTTCTTATGAAGTTCACAACACACCCATATTTATAGGTGTTAAACCAAGTGTGAACGTCCGGTGTGAACGTTCACACACGTCCGGTGTGAACGTTCACACACGTCCGGTGTGAACGGAGGACAGTCAACTCCGGTGGCTTGAAGATGTCAAGTGTTATTCTCCCTCTAGGTTTCTTGGTCAACACACATAAGATATATCTAGAAGATATATTTACAACACTTCCCCTTGATTGACCAATCCCTAAAAAATGTTGCCTCATTAAAACCTTGCTAGGAAAACCCAATGGGACAAAACCTAGTCGAAGGAAAAAGAGTACAACTGCTTCCCCTGAACTTGAGATCATTGAATATCTTTGAGTCGACGTATGCCGATCTCGTGTACCAACTTTCTGAATGTCGATGTTGGTAATGCCTTGGTGAATAAGTCCGCCAGATTTTCACTTGAGCGAATTTGTTGCACGTCGATATCGTAACCCTTTTGAAGGTCGTGTGTGTAGAAGAGCTTTGGAAAAATATGCTTCGTCCTATCTCCTTTGATGTATCCTTCCTTGAGTTGCGCGATGCAATCAGCATTGTCTTCATATAAAACAGTTGGTTTCGCCTTTGATGAAGCTAACCCGCACGACTCTTGGATATGACTCGTCACATTTCTCAACCATACACATTCTCGACTTGTTTCGTGGATTGCAATGATTTCAGAATGATTTGAGGATGTTGCAGTCAAGGTTTGTTTCACAGACTTCCATGATATAGCAGTTCCACCACATGTGAAAATATATCCAGTTTGTGACTTAGCTTCATGTGGATCGGATAAAAATCCTGCATCCGAATACCCCACTAGAGTATTATCAGAATTTTCTTGATAATATAATCCAAGGTCAATGGTACCCTTTAGATAACGTAGAATGTGCTTAACACCATTCCAATGTCTCAAAGTGGGTGCAGAGCTAAATCTTGCTAGAAGATTAACAGAAAAAGCTATATCTGGTCTAGTATTATTAGCCAGATAAGTCAATGCTCCAATTGCACTTAGATATGGTACTTCAGGACCAAGTATCGTTTCACCCTCTTCAATTGGTCAAAATGGATCTTTCTTAGTATCAAGAGATCTAACGACCATTGGTGATGCTAATTGATGTGCATTATCCATATAGAAGCGTTTTAACACTTTTTCTGTATATGTGGATTGATGGATAAACGTTCCTCCACGGATACGTTCCATTTGCAAACCAAGACAAAACTTCGTCTTTCCCAAATTTTTAATCTCAAATTCTTTCTGCAAATATTCAGCATTTTTATTGAGCTCTTCAGGAGTCCCAATTAAATTTAAATCATCAACATAAACTGCTATGATTGCAAATCCACTTTCGGTTTTCTTAATGAAAATACAAGGGCAGATATCATCATTCTTGTATCCTTCTTTCAAAAGATACTCGCTCAGTCTATTGTACCACATACGATCAGACTGTTTCAACCTATACAACGATTTTTGCAGTTTAATTGAATACATGATTTTGGGTTTTGACTGAAATCCTTCAGGCATTTTAAATCCTTCAGGAATTTTCATATATATGTCAGTATCTAATGACCCATATAGATAAGCAGTCACTACATCCATAAGGCGCATATCAACCCTTTGTGACACAGCCAGACTAATCAAAAATCTAAAAGTAATAGCGTCCATTACTGGAGAGTATGTTTCCTCATAATCAATTCCTGGTTTTTGTGAGAAACCTTGTGCTACGAGTCTTGCTCTATATCTCGTAACTTCATTTTTCTCGTTTCTCTTTCTAACAAAAATCCATCTATATCCAACAGGGATTTTAGATTCCGGAGTTAAGGCTATAGGCCCAAATACTTTCCGGTTATCACAGGAATTTAATTCCCTTTCTATAGCTTCTTTTCACTTTGGCCAATCAAGTCTCTGTTTGCATTTAGCAACAGATGTATGTTCAGGATCCTGATATTTAAAACTTCAAGAGCTATATGAAAGGCAAATATATCATCAACAATGATATTTTCTCTCTCTAGTATCTGATGTAAATAATTTATTGAGATCTCATGATTTTCAGATACTTGTAATTCTTCAGGAATTACATCACTTTCATTTGATTGATTAGTCGTTTTCGTCATTGTTTGGTTTCCATCTTGCCCCTTTCTTTTTCTAGACATAGAATCTTTGGAACCAACTGGTCGACCACGTTTTTGACGAATTTTGGACTCATTTGCTGCCAAAGCTATTTGTCCTTCAGGGACATCAATTTTAGCTGGAGTATTTGCAGCATGTATGTGAGATTGTGTCACTTTTCTTGTATCTACAAAAGCATCAGGAATTTGATTTGCAATCTTTTGCAAATGAATGATCTTTTCAATTTCTTGTTCACATTGATTTGTTCTAGAATCAAAATGTGATAAGTTTTTCTCATTCCAAGAGATTTCCTTGTGCTTTTCTGGGTGTAGATTTATTCCTCCTAATGTTGGAAATGTCATTTCATCAAAATGACAATCTGCAAAACGTGCAGTAAATAAATCACCTGTTAAAGGTTCTATATACCTTATAATCGATGGTGAATCAAATCCAACATATATCCCAAGTCTTCGTTGGGGACCCATTTTTGTTCGTTGTGGGGGTGCAATTGGGACTTGAACCGCGCAACCAAAAGTTCGTAAGTGAGAAACATCGGGTTCTCGGCCAAAGATAATTTGCATTGGGGAGTATTCATGATTAGCTGATGGCCTTAGTCGAACTAATGTTGCAGCATGTAATATGGCATGACCCCAAACAGTAGTTGGGAGTTTTTATTTCATAAGTAATGGTCTAGCAATAATTTGAAGACGTTTAATAAATGATTCCGCTAAACCATTTTGAGTATGGACATGAGCTACTGGATGTTCAATCTCAATTCCAATTGCCATACAATAGTTATCAAATGCTTGAGATGTAAACTCACCAGCATTATCAAGACGAATTCTTTTAATTGAATTGTCTGGGAATTGAGCTCTTAATTTTATGATTTGAGCAAGTAGTTTAGTAAATGCTGCATTTCTAGTAGAAAGCAAGCATACATGTGACCATCTAGAATAAGCATCAATCAATACCATAAAGTATCGAAAAGGTCCACAAGGTGGATGTATAGGTCCACAAATGTCTCCTTGAATTCTTTCTAGGAAAGATGGAGATTCAGTATTAACCTTCGTATATGAAGGTCTAATAACTAACTTGCCTTGCGCACAAGCATCACATGGGAATTCCTTTGTAGAAAGAATCTTTTGATTCTTTATATTGTGCCCATATGAATTATTGATTATTCGGCGCATCATAGTCGCTCCAGGATGTCCAAACCTATCATGCCAAAGCTTAAAGCTTTTTGTATCATTGAACTTTATGTTCATGACATGGTTTGTCTCAATTGCTTTTATGAATGTGTAATACATTCCAGAAGGTAGTGTTGCTAATTTTTCTTTTGTCAGCTTATAGCCTGAAACAAAAGAATTTATGTAAAGATATTCATTGCTACCTTCTGTAATTGTCTCTATGTGGTATCCATTATTGCGGATATCCTTGAAACTTAGTAAGTTCCTTTTAGACTTACTAGAGTACAGGGCATTTTCAATATCTAATTTAGTATCATTTGGCAAAATGATACAAGCTCTTCCGGAGCCTTCAATGATGTTGGATGCACCTGATATTGTGTTAACATTATTCTCATCTAATGTCAACTCAAGGAAATACTTCTTCTTTTGAAGAATAATATGTGTATTTATTTACCAAGACAAATATAACAATATTTCATATGATATTAATGTATATATATTCATGCCTTGTTAAAAACCTCTCCGCAAAAACCCTATGGGAAAAATTCGGTTGAGGAAAAGAGTACAAGATATATATATTTACTCATATATTACACTAGTTGTCTCGTTAAAAACCTTAACTAAGAAAACCTCGTAGGAAAAAAAACTTAGGAAGGGAAAAAGAGTACAACCATTTGGCCTTTAGGGCCATTTGACCTTTACGGTCTAATTTTCAAGATCATGTAATATATATTTCTCTTCGAGATCATGTAATATTCTTCAGGAATATTACTTGTGCTACTTTAATAGCATCAATTTAAGATCTTGATTATTCAGGAACACTACTTGTGCTCAAGGTCTAATTTTCGGGAGCATGTAATATGAATTGCTCTTCAAAAGCATGTAATATTCTTTAGGAATATTACTTGTGCTATTTAATAGCATTAATTTAAGATCTTGAATGTAATATTCTTCAGGAATATTACTTGTGCTATTTAAATAGCATCAATTAATTTTCAAGATTGTTTCGAGGAAAAAAAAATAGATTGCATATACAAAGAAATACAAAACAAGTTGTGCATTATTAGCAAACAAACTAACCCAATGATACTAGCTCCATCGAAATAACATAGGCATAACTATTGTATTTAAATCAATACGCATAACAAATAATAATAATTTAATTTTTAACTCAATTCAGTCGAATAAAATTTAAATTGGGAGAAGGCAATTGAACATATACTATACAGAGGCCATCAATTGATTAATAGAAAACAAAAAAATGATTAATACATTGATTAGATGCATTATTGCATAACAATTGATATATACGGCGACAATTGATATACGGCGACAACATGCATTTACAATTGATTAAATGTATCGCCAATTAATTAATTAAACGATCAAAAATTGAGTATATTAACATACATGGATTGATGCGTGATTTTCATATCAAGAATTGTTATACAAATACTTCAAAATTTCTTTATTCTAAATTGTGATGATTACGAAAATTATACGAATTGAAATTCGGATTAAAAGAAAATTAGCCGTACCTTATTGGAAAGACACGATTCTTTCCTAGGGCATACCTCCAATCTTTTTACGATCGATCGGAGAACTAGAACTATCGTGCTGATAACGTGTTATAAACTAGAGAGAAGCGAGAGAATATAGTAGAGAATACAAATATCGTTCTTATGAAGTTCACAACACACCCATATTTATAGGTGTTAAACCAAGTGTGAACGTCCGGTGTGAACGTTCACACACGTCCGGTGTGAACGTTCACACACGTCCGGTGTGAACGGAGGACAGTCAACTCCGGTGGCTTGAAGATGTCAAGTGTTATTCTCCCTCTAGGTTTCTTGGTCAACACACATAAGATATATCTAGAAGATATATTTACAACAGCGTTAGTCTTATAAAATTGGGTGACACCGTTTTATCTAAAATCTGATAATTAATTTAGGCGAATTCACTTTTCAACAACACATGCAATTAGTTGACTTTGAACACGATATCCGACGCATCTACCAAAATGTAAAATGGTCAGATTTTAGACCTTGAACGTTTCGGTTTTTTTGGCCTTTTGAACTTGTATTTAGCTGTTGAAAAGTATGAACTAAACAAACTATGAGTATTTAATTACCTTACCAAATTTTATTGCCCCCTTCTAGTCATATCAATTGTTGTTTGTGTACAATTCTTAGAAATGAACTAGAACGTCCATTCATTCGATGCACGACAAGCATCGAAATTAAATGATATGTTTAAATAATAAAAGAATATTAAATAAATTTAAAATATAAAAATGAAAAATACATTTTAATAATAAAACAATCCACATCAATTACTTAATAAAATCTTGAATTTGAAACGTACGTATATTTTCAACTTTGTATAAAGTATAATGATAATTAAAATTGGCATTACACATTATTACTATTATTATTATTATTATTATTATTATTATTATTATTATTATTATTATTATTATTATTATAGAGTATTAAGTGTCATAATAAATAAATCAATATTTTCATACACAAATATAAATAAAAAGTTGTAAAATGTTAATGATGAGAGAAAAAATAAAATAATTTTAATTTTAATTTTTCATAATTTATTCATTTCAAATTTATTTTTGATATTTTTTTATACCATATTAAAGATTTTTTAACGAACACAAATTTTAGATGTAGTATATTAAATATTTTTTTCATGAATTAAATTTGATGATGTTTAGAAAAAAAAAATTAAAGAAAAAAAATAGAGAGAAAATAGTGAAAAAAAGTAGTGAAAAAAGAGAGAGAAAAATGAAGGCAAAAGTTGCAGGGAAAAACTCATCTTTTATATATTATATAGATTTTACGATTTTATTGCAAATGATACTTAATTTTTAAAATATTTCAACAATATCTCAACATTTCGATTTATATTATACTATCATTTTATATGCAAATTCAGAGCTGAAAATTCACGCATAAGTAGGGGGCTGTAAACAAACCAAGCCGCTCGCGAACTATTCGGAGCTCCGCTCGAGAAAAGCTCGTTCAAATTTGTTTAGAGAAATTCGATAACTAAACAAAGCAAACTTAAGCTTGGTAGTATTCGGCTCGTTAACTCGTGAACATGTTCGTCAAGTTATTTAACTTGAAAAATATAAATTATTAGTAGATATACAATTTATATTTATCCATTAAAATTAATAATAATTGTATTAAATCTCAAATTAACTCTGGTTGTTATAAGAAAATAATTAATATATTTATTATTTTGAATGAACTAATTATTTTCAAAAAAAAAATCAATATTTTAAATATAAATATAAATTTAGAAAGTTCGTATACGCTCGATTAGGCTCGTGAGCCTCAAAGTCTTCGGTGAACAAAGTTCGGGAACAAACCAAATTTGAGCACACCACTGTTCGGTTCGGCTCGATTTGATTACACCTCTACACATAAGTGCGACTTTGAAACATAAAATTAATTAGTGACTTTTAAAATCCATTATTCGGATAGTTCTCCTGTGTTATCAATTTCATCGTCCTGACGTCCAACAACTAAATAATTAAGTCGAATTTGTCGCGAGGAGTTGGAACTTCCCAATTATTTGAGCTATAATCTTAACTTCAAACTCGTGAAAAAAAAATAAGAGAGATAAGTGACATTATATAAACGTTTTTAAGAATTAGATCTAATCTGCAATAAAGTTGAAAAGTTGTGATTTAACTTGCAATTAACTCGTTTAATAATGTCAACTACATATTGGTATCATGATGCATACATTGATGTCCAAAAACCAAAATACTAACCAAATAAATTATCAATCAAAATACTTCATTTTCAGTTTTATGTTAAAGTCAGAATCACCTAAATCCAGATCAGCGAGATGCATGCTGGAATTCTATCTACTAACAATCATCTTTGATAAGATTTCATAACTAATCAAATCACATATTAAGAATTCATGGTTGAATCAAATCTGCATTGGATATGAATATGGACAATGTAGTCAAAATAAAGCTCAGAGATTCATATTAGACCAAGTAAACATAACACAAAGTGGTCAACAATTACACAGAAAAGTGCTACAAAATGAGCCTAACTAATGAACTGCCAATCTTCTCTGGTTTCGAAAGGTTCTTGCACCAACTGGAAGATTGCAATTAAACACGAAAAAACAGAGTTGCAGTCAGTCCCCTCTCGTCATGAACATACAAAACCATTCAATCATCATCTCATTTATCATATGGAATGTACAGCATGCAAAATTGACTTGCAGTACGAGTGTGAGTGTACGACACAACTCTTACTCTCATTGCTTACAACATCCAAGGATTGGCATGTAAGCAAACGTTTGAAGCTCTATCGCATTCATGCTTTGCACATCTAACATGACTCAGAATGCAGAGGCATGTCTCCATCAGTATCCTGCCTAACTTGCGCCTCTAATCATAGTTTTATTTTCAACACAAAATCATAAAGCCCAAGCTAGGAACTGAAGATAATTTTATCCAACTAAGTCGAGGCAACGATAGGTTAACATGATTTCAAGAAAACCATAAACCCTCTCTAGTTCAGCATTAAAAGATAGCAAATTGGAATCACTGGATCCCACATAAATATAGTATACCAAACCAAATAACAAATTTCAGATCTGATTTAGAAAGCTGAAATCAAAACACTCTAAATTAGGCTGCGCCGACGATGATATTGTTGATGGGAATGAAAATCAACTTGACGAAAAATCCGACGAAGCCGATCGCCGTTCGAGTCGCGACCTTAGTGAATTCTACAAAAAAGCACACAAAATCAGGCGAAAGTGAGGGCAACAAGCATCGATCGGCGACACACTGATGTTGGAAGAGTTGTACCTTTTCGATCGGGCTTGTGGCAACGCTTTACGAGGCGGATGCTGTCCTTGGAGAAGTCTCTCAGCGGATCGAAAACTGAATCCAAAGCATCCATCATCTCTTCCTCTTCGTTCAACAAACTCGAGATGGAGCAGTCCAACTAGGACAACTCTTAACATATTTTATTCAAAAAAAATTATATATATAATATAATTATTACCTATAAAATTTAAGAGATTAAAAATTACTAATTCAATAAATTATAGTGCTATGACTATGTTATAATCAATTTGTTGGGATTTTAATTGATACACAATCATTTTTTTGATCAGAGAAAAGAGATTTCATTCATAGAAGAACGGAACGGATCACCAGGTACCAGAGGTACAAGGTGTACAGAACAAATGTGAAAAAGAACGAGTAAATGGGCAAAAGAAAGAAGCCCAATCAGAACAACATCAAAGAGTATCTCCAGAGTTCGGACTACCCAAACTCCACACCAATCTCCAACTCTCAACTGAAACAAACAGCAAAAGAACAGAGGAAGGTCTTGAGCAGGATCAGGATCATCAGTTGAAACTCAAACTTTAGCAGTCCAAACCACCAACAGCCATAAACCATCTTCTAAACTCTTGCTCCTGCTTTGGTTGATTTAAATCCGAGCTCCAAACCCACAATCTCGCCTTAATCTCTGCCATCATTCTTTCTTTATTCCAGCTTTCTTGTTTGAAAATACAGTTGTTTCGTAACTTCCAAATACTCCAAATCACACACAACCAAACTCCAAGGAAGAAATCCACATCCTTCTTGCTCCCCAAATTCACAAAGGCGTTGAAATGATCTTTGGAATTAAAATGAAAGACTGCTTGTTTACCTGTCCAACGTACAATTTCTTTCCAGATTTCTTCAGTTTTTTGGCAAAGGAAGAAGAGATGCTCAATGGTTTCTTCTTTCAACTGGCAAAAGGCGCATAAATCAGCCGCCGCGTGTGTCACCACTTGTCTCCTTCGAAGATTGTCCACCGTTGCCATTCTTCTGATAAGAACCTTCCAAGCTGTGGCAATGACCTTGGCTGGAACTTTAGCTTTCCAGATCATGGCCAACTCCTTTTGAACTCCACAAACATTCGACAAACATTCGACAAACATTCGACAAAATCTCATACACAATCATAATGATTGATTAATCTTAAATTTCAAATATTTTATATATGTGGATTAAATATTCAAGAAATAATAAATAAATATCTTAAAGTCTATTTTAATCATAAATGTTACCAATATAAATATTTTAATAATATTATAAATATTTATTGTATGATTTATTTATATTTATCTGTATGACTAACAAATATTTAAAACATCGAAAATTCACTAATACTACTTAAATTGGGGCAATATGAAAAATTATACTCCGTAACAAAAAAATATTTGAGTGGATTTTGAAAATAACCACTTTTATATAGTAAAATTAATTTTACCCACTCAAATAAAAACTTAAAAAAATACCAACTTTTTGTGTTAAATGACTAAATTACCCTTCTATACAAATGAGCAAACCCTAATTTCATTTCATTCTCTCATTTCTCTCTCTCTCTACCCGCTCTATCCTCTCTCTCTCTCATTCCTCAGCTCTCTCTCTCTCTCTTTCTCTCTCTCTCTCTCTGGCGATTGAGGCGGCGGATCGACTGGAGCACAGCGGTGGCGGTCGAGGACGGCCATGGCAACATCGGCGTTGCCGCCGTGCGTTCCTCTCCTCATCTCCAATCTCGGCGTCTCTCTTTCTTTCTTCCTCTGTCTACACGCACCTCCGTCGCTGTCCGCCTCCTCGTCGCGGTCGAGGCTCCGGAGAAGGTCATCGATCTCGGCGATCAGATCTCGAGCCTCACCATCGCCGCCTCGCTCTTTCTCTTCTCTCTCTCTCCTCTTTCTCTCATCTGGTCTCTGATCTATCAGTAGCAGAAGCGAAGGCGGCAGCGCCTCTTCCTCTCTACTCTTCTCCAAATTTGAAGCTTTAATTTTGTGATAATTTTTCATTTGAATTTAGGGATCAAGTTTGAATTTTGATGAAGCTTTGTTCTAGAATGAATTTTGAATTTAAGGATGAATTTAGAGATGAATTTTGATGCCGATGAGAATGATTGGAATGAATTTATGCAGATTGGATAAATTTCTCCCTAATTCGATTGAATGTAATCGAAAAAACATATAAGTAACGAAGAAATTGATGAAAATCGTGCAATTTTGTACAAATGTTCTTGAATTCTCAACCAGGTTTATGAATTCACAACTGAATTATCAGCGTTGGTTGTGAATTCACAATTGAAATAGTGTTGGTTGTGAATTCAAGTTTCATTGGTTGTGAATTCACAATTTGAAATAATGTTGGTTGTGAATTCAAGTTTTATCGGTTGTGAATTCACAACTCGAAATAATGTTGGTTGTGAATTCACGCGAATTCACAACCAACACTTGTTATTCACAACCAATACTTGAATTTAGTTGTGAATTCGAGTTGAATTCACAATCAGTGAACAGTGGGTATTTGTAAAATTTTATATGCAAGGGTAAAATGGTAAATGTGTGTATTTTTTTAAATTTTTATATTAGTGGGTAAAATTTATTTTTACTAAAGGAAAGTGGCTACTCTTATATATTAACACAAAATATTTCATATAACTTAAGTAGACGAAAATAATAACAAACAAAAAATAAATTAAATAATTATTTCTGAAATAGTAAGGTGCTTTTGGCGGGAAAATATAACTTACTATTTATGTAAATGGTTGAGCTTTTATATATATAGATATAGATTACCAAAATTTATAAACTTTAAATAAAGAGTAATGCTATTGCTATGCAGTCGAGCTATAATTAGCTATAAAATACTTAAATAGAAAAGAGGAGGTTCATGAAGAGCTTCACATTTCCAAGCGACGAGAAGAAGAGGAAGTTCAAAGTGATGCAAGAAGCTGCACGGAAGGATGTAGAACAAGCTTTTAGTGTTCTCCAAGCTCGTTGGAGCATTATCAAAGGCCAGTCTCGTTTATAGAAGAAAGAGGACTTGAGCGATATCATGTTTGCGTGCATTATTTTGCACAACATGATAATCGAGGATGAATGAGACCATGTTATCAATTGGAAGGGCGACGCGGGCGGTGAAGGTTCAAGCACCGGTCCTCAAATGGAGATCCATTTCGGAGCGCCGCCGGAATTCGCCTCCTATGTAGCTCGGAGTCAAAACCTACGGGATAGCCGATTGCACGCTGGCATTCGAGATGATTTGCTGATGCATCTATGGGCACGTTTTGGTCCACTCGAGCCATAGACATGTTTTTAAATTATTGTAATATTTTTTTAATTATTGTATTTTTAATGTAAGGTTTGATTTTAATTTCAATGAAATTTTAATTATTAAATTAGATGTCAAATTTAATTGAATTTAACATTAAAAATTAAAAATAAATGTAAAATGAAAAACATAATTAGAGAGTCAAGTATGTGGATCTCCCACTTCGGGAAATGGAAATGACTATTGTGTTGCATGTTTTTGATGATTTTGCCAATTGACTGTTAGTGAGTTGTTGTGTAGTTGGTTCTTTTGAGTATCTTTATTTTTTGCTTTCTTAAGTAAATTATGGCACGAGTTGGATTTTTTGTTTAATTTTTATGTTAGTTATGTTCGTTTTTAAATGTCAGTTGATACAATTATGTTGCTTAGCGTTGTAATTTATATGTTGTACATACCACTAATAATTGTACTACTATCAGTTATCGTTTGAGAATTTGTCAAAGATATCAAAGTGATGTTCCCGTTAAAAATTGAACAACGGATAAAATCGAATAAAAGTAATATATTTATCAAGACGATAATTAATTATTATATAAATTATATTATAAAATAATATTTCGTCGAATCTCGACGGATTATACACTAGTAAAAAACATAATTAGAGAGTCAAGTATGTGGATCTCCTACTACGGAAAATTGACTCTTACATTGTGGGGATCACTTTTAAGAGCCCATCTTGACTCTCAATTAGCGATGCTCTTATATATTTCATGCTCACTTAGTTTAAGTCCATTTTTACCCAATATATTAATTATATTCGTTTAATATGTCGGCTTCAACAATTCCTTTCTAGTTTTCCATTAAATTCCATAACTAAATCTTTTAAATTTGGTGGAAATACTTCCGCATTTAAAACAGAAGCGGCGTCCTTTAATCAGGCGAATTTCCAATTCATTGCCATTAAAACGAAGCATATTTAAATGCACATATATAGAGTAATTGTAGTACTAATGCATTGCCTCCCTTATATTAATGCATAAATTTAGTTTTCCGTTCGTAAACATGTTTTATTGTTTAATGTCAACACTTAAAGCGTAACAAAATTATGGAGTAGTACAAAATACCACACATTTCATTTAGTTCTTCTTTTCTTACAAATACTCCTCTCGATTGAAGAAAAATTCCAACATTTTCAAAAAGCACCCATTTCTTCTTTATGTGTAGGCCAACAAGTTTATGGGTTTTTTCCTATCATCCTTTTAAAATTAAAATTAAAATTAAAATCCACCCTCTAAATTTGGTATAGAGAAAATGCCGCCCTCACAAATATAAAAATGTAAAATTAGCGCAATACCCCTCCAATCACCTCTCTCTCTCATATAGGAATAGGAGTATAAATAATAGATAGAGACATGGGAAACGAAGTCCCAGTTTTTGGTTTTCCGAGGAAGGCCTTCCCAACCCCATAAAGTCAACAAGAGTTCTCTTCTTGACGTCTCATCATTTCAACGCAGTGTACAACTCTCCATTTCTGTAATACCACTCTCTGCAGATACGGAACTGAAAACCAAACAGAAAACACTTTGCCCATACTTGTCTGCTCATTCATCCATTCATGTAAGTTCATTTTTCGCTAATCATTTCCTTTCCTATTTTTCGTCTCTTGTTCAAAATTACATTTAAACTATTTCTCATCTGTCACCTTCAATGTCGCCCAACAAATTTCAAATTTTTCTTTTCTTCTTCTCTTTGCCTACTAATATGAATCTTGTTTTCATTTCGCATTTCAATAGTACTAGCAAATTATCATTTTATTTTTATTATTAAGCTTCTAATTTACATTTACGAAATCTTAATTATGATTTTCCCTTTATTAGTTCAACCTCTTTCCTCTCCACTCTGTCTTCCTCTCTGTAAAGTCCCAAACTGATCAAAACAGCGTATCTGTGAATTATTCTTCAAGAAAAAGGAAATTCCTGCCGTCTTTTTTATCTCTTCTTTACAATAATATTAAATTCCACATCTACCCTTTTATTTTATTTTATTTGCATGCAACTCCCCTCACATATGCAAGTTCGTCTGTTCTTTCTTCCTCTACCGTTGCCTGCGGTTATTTCAAATGCTACCTCCATTTGTAGCTCCTGCAACTTGATTCTTTTTTACATTTTAAATTATTCATCAGTTGACATTTTTCAACTATGTTTTTTTAAGCTCTTATTTTGTCAATTACCAACTTGTTTGTACAAGACTGTTCACATTGACGCTCGATCAAGTTGCTTTTATTGTATAGATTTTCGTAAACCGATCTGTCTAAAAAAATAACATAATATTATTGGAAAATATCTCCTCAGTTTTATACGAATCTTTTGAGCAGGATTTGGCTTCTCGACCAATGAGGGAAGAAACCAAAAATCTGCAGGTAAATCACGCCATGTTATCGAATTTTATTGCAACCGATATATCTGCTGTAATCGAATTTAATTCTGATATATATGCTTCTTCTTCTTTTTTTCTTTTTAGTCGTCATGGCCAAAAGTGGTGGTTAGAAAATGGTTGAACATAAAGAGCGGTAGAGATGAATATCAATCAGATTACAGAACAAACGGTACATTTTCATATGTTTGGCTGTTTATTTAATTTTTTTTTCCGTCAAATTAAATATGAATTTATAAAATCTGCATTGATTGTTGAAAGCAGCTGTGTTGCAAAGAAGAAGGAAGAGTTGCTCCGATGGTGGTCATTACGTCGTCGTACCTGAAGAATTATCCGGTAATTAATCTCGTCAATTAGTCATAACTGTACTTGCATACTTTTACTTTCAACGGATACTATGGATTGAGTTTGACCACTTCTTTTTAATTCGAAATAACTATTCATTTACCTAATTTATTAAATGCAATGTTATAGTTTGAGAATCTTAATTATTAGTGATGGTAATTAAACTGTTATAATCTGGCTCAGAAGAGTGGTTGATGGAAAAGAATGGCAAAATTGAACGGTCTGGATTCAATCAGCTACCACCACCACCAATTTCCAGTCCCAACCTCCGGTAAGAAATTAAAAAGAATATTCCGTTTATATATTCCTTGTTTAGGTATGAGTAAGTGTAGCACTAGAAGTTAAACTTTGTTTTCCATCCAGCTAGTTTTTCTTTTTTTAATTAAATAAATCATAAACCAAATGTATTTTGCAATATATATATTTATTTATTTGAATTTCGGACTGCAATGGCACTTTTCATCATTATTATGGGTTGTGGCCTTCAAATGTTAAAAATTAAAAAAAGAAATTAATATTATTTGTTGTGTCAACAAAGAGGATGCTCATAGTTGTACTAATGATTTGTCCAAAACTTTTTCCATGTTTAGTAGTTGCAACTCACTTGATATTATTAAACTTTATGTGAGGACCGTGGCCTTTCTGGTTTGATTTTTGCATATATTTAAAAGTGATGATCTTTTTTTGGTGGATAACATGCACGATTTCCTTTTATTTGATACATTTCCAACTTTAAGCATGTTTTGTTATTTAAATGGATTGGAATTTCAAATATATATAGGATGTTCGTGGGAACATGGAATGTAGGAGGCAAATCACCAGACGATGAACCCGACCTAAACGACTGGTTAAGAACTAAAGCACCTGCTGACATTTATGTGCTTGGGTAAGATTTGGCTTCAAAATTTTGATGTGATTAGAGCCTCAATATTATTACAACCTTCAAATCCATTAAAAATGTGACAAACTAATATTGCTTCTTATAATTAATGAAAATAAAATAACGGTTACCCACATTAAAAAAAATTATATAAGAATAATAGCGTCTAAATACACAAATTTTCGTACATTTTTCTGTCTTTGCACATGAACTATATATAAATTCTGCTTTCAAATAAACGAATTTTCTTTTTTTGTTTTTCTGATTTTGCACTTAAAGAACATTTTTAATTTTTAAAATTCCCAAGCCTTAAATCGTGCTCTGATCCCTAAATTGAGAAAAATAATGTCTTAAATGATACTCTAAAAAATTGGGATTTGTTTTATAATTAAACGGTTTCATTACTAGTCCAACTATGTCGTGTAAAGAGAGTTCTGTTTAAGTCACGTAAACAGTACAGACTTCCACTTTAGCATTTGTTTGTTGAAACGTTTGTCAGTAAAACCAAAAAATATGATAGTTGGCGTATTAGGAAGCATGATTTTTAGTTCATGTCTAAAATTAGAAATATATGAAAGTTTGGAAGCATGATTTTTAGTTCACGTTTAAAAAAATTTGCAGTATTTGCAATTACAGGCATTTATGCAAAATTGAGTAAAAACGTGGTGTTATTCTCAGGTTCCAGGAGATTGTACCTCTGAATGCAGGCAACGTGCTCGGACCGGAAGATGGCGGGCCGGCGGCGAGGTGGCTATCCTTAATCCGGCTTGCTCTAAACCGGAACGACAACGCAGAGGATCTTCAACAACGCCCATTTTCCAAACCAAGAGTCAGCTTCTCGGATTTGCTATCACTACGAGATGATGATATTAATGATGATTTGGATGAATCGAGGAGACAAAACAACTACTGCTTGGCAGCCAGCAAGCAGATGGTCGGGATCTTCCTCTGCGTGTGGGTCCGCCGCCACTTGCGCCACCATATTTCCAGTTTGGAGGTCTCCTGCGTGGGAAGAGGCATCATGGGATACCTCGGAAATAAGGTATATCTACATTTATTTTCATCCTAATTAGAAATTATTACTAGTTTTACATAAACAAAACAATTAAAGCTTGATTAATATTTGGTGGTGTATGTGTAGGGGTCGATATCTATTAGCATGGTAGTGCAGCAGTCGACGTTTTGCTTCGTGTGCAGTCACTTAGCTTCTGGGGAGAGAGACAGCGATGCTGCCAGAAGAAATTTGGACGTGATGGAGATCTTGAAGAGGACGCGATTCTCTCCAAATCAACCCCACACCATTTTGGATCACGAGTATGTCTTTTCCTTTTTCTATTATTAATTGCTCGATTAAGAGGTACCAAATTAATCTCAATTACTTTGTAGCAAGATAATTTGGCTAGGGGACTTGAATTATCGACTGGCTTCAAGTTGTGGGGACACCTACGAGCTACTCAAAATCAATGATTGGCAAGCCCTACTGCACAAGGATGAGGTAATTAGTAATTTCTCATTTTTTTTATTTTTTACTACTTTAATTTCTTTAATTAAATGCTTACATTACATATATATGTTAATGTGGCAGTTGAGAATAGAACAAAAGGCTGGTAGAGTCTTCAAGGGATGGGAAGAAGGCGAAATCTATTTTGCTCCAACCTACAAATACATTGCTAATTCTGACCGTTACGTCGTACAAACCTCTGCTCCCAAAGACAAACGTCGTACTCCTGCATGGTAACCCTTCAAAAATCAACCTTTTTTTTTTTTGACCAATTTCTTAAAAAATATTTGAATTGGTGGGTGGGATCACGGAAAAATAAAATATTTGTCTAGTGACGAATATGTCAGCCCAGGTCGAATTAATATTAATATATTTAGGTCGGTTAAGAAGATAAAAATTGCAGGGAATTAAAAATGATCATGTACGAGAATCATATCCTCGCTAATTTTAATTCATCTTTACATCAAGTTGCAGATTCTAAGCAAAGCGGGCATTTAAATATTATCCTTCTCGTAGAAGTGATCGAGATAAATTGAGGTGAAATATCTTTTATAAAATATGATTCGTACGAGGTTTACAGATATCATCAAAAGCTGATTGGTCGGCAATTAAAATAGTCGGCTATTGTTCGAAACCGATGTCCATTTGAATCATTAATTAGTTTCCTTTTAGTGTTATCATTGTCTACCGTGATCAACCAATTTTCACTTATATTAACAAAGTATTGAATTTTAAAAACTGTTTGTAGCATAGAATCTCCCGACTAATTTATAAGTGGAATAAATGAATTTATAGGTGTGACCGAATCCTGTGGAGAGGAGAAGGGCTTGAGCAAATGTGCTACATGAGGGGCGAGTCAACCTTTTCAGACCACAGGCCTGTGTACTCACTCTTCTCGGTCCAACTCAATTTACCAAAATACCCCAACCCAAATTCACCACAAAATCCTGCTCTTTCAAATCCCATCTAGTGAAGAGTTGTAAGTGGGACCGCCCTGAGGTTCCCTAAACAGAGTTTCATCGATACGAGCTCGAGCTTAATTTTCCGAGTCACAAGATCACGCGCTAAATATGGATGGACATATGCATTTGTACATATGAAGGTGGTGACGTTGATATCTTTGCTTATATTATTCGTACACTTATATATATATATATATAGGGAGTGATTTTTATGAAAATCTCACCTATTGTATAAAATGAGTCCATTTAAATTTTTGTATGGAGCATCATGAGCTCATTGTGAAAGCATAAGGCTAAAATTTTGGTCACCTATAGAATTCAAATTCTGGATTATGAATTTATTCAACAAATTCATTAATTTATCATAAATTTTCACAATATAAGGATTAAAATAGTTCTTATTTTATACAATAAATACCAAGATTCATTTAAATCACTCCCTATATATATATATATATATATATATATATATATATAGGGTGCGGTTATAGTGAGAACTACACTTATCGTGAGAACATAAGAACCATTAAAATCAATGCATCTACTATATAAATTAATGCATTCGCTATTAAATTTAATGCATCCGAAAATAATAATTTTTTTGCTCCCTTCAGGATTCGAACCCAGGATCTGCATTCATCCACCAAGATGATGCATCCACCGTAGATCTTGATGATCCAATGGTTTAAAATGGTTCTATGTTCTAATTTTATTTAGTGGTTCTTATTTGAACCTCTCCCTATATATATATATATATATAACTATTTTATTATAGTATTGACACAGAAATGAAGTTGATGGATACTGAGATTTTGTATTTTGAGATTGTTTGAAGAAATTAGGGATTTTTTATTACTTTTCCCCTTTGTTAATTAAGTATATATCCCACTTAGATAAGGAGAAAAGGGGGTTTCTTGATTTTGTGAAATGAGTTGTTTTTAACTAGAGATTTCTGATTTGTATTTCACCTAGATATGGAAAACGGCGTTTCTCGATTTTGTGAATTGAGTTTGTCTTCGGTGTTAATTTTACTAGTACTAACATTTTTAACACATCGACATGGTTGATCAATTCTTTTGGGAGCACTTTATACGTAAATTAAACATTCAAATATTAATGTTATATATTCCGATTGGATGTGTTATGGTTGCACAATTCTTAAGTAAAACCAAAAATGGATGTGCCGGCGCGCGAGCCAAGTATGTTATAAAAATGATCATATGTTTAATTAAATTTGAACTTTTTTTGAATTTGAGCAATGGAGGATTGAAATTCGCAATATGTTTCCTTACCCTTATGAATGAAAGAAAAACAATTAATTAAGTTATAGTATAATTAAGTTATAGTGTTAGGGTAATCACATTTGAGCTAAAGAGCGCTTTTAAAATAGTCATTTTGAAGAAGGAAACACAATATTTGGCCACTAATTAAAAAAATACAAAATTTGCTCATTTATTTCGTGTTAAGATTGTTTTACCTTTAATTAAGGCTGACTGGATTCAGGTCTGATTCGGGTTTGCATGCGGTTAGTGTCATATGTGCCAACAGAAAAAATAAAATAAAATAAAAATCTAAGTATATGGCACTAATGACACTAATATGACCATAAGTACCATTCGTGCAACACTACATAAGAGAGTATATGGCACTAAGGACACTAATATTGCCATAAGTACCATACGTGCAACACCCTAAATGGAGAATCTAAATCATAAATGAAGAATCTAAATCCTAAATGATAAATGTATAATCTAAACCCTACGGGGAAGTGTTCAAAATGGTCATATAATTGTACTCATCTAAATAATATCAGCACACATGTATATGACACAAATGACACTAATATGACCATAAGTACCAATATTTGTGACACTAATATAACCCGCGTGCAAACTCAAATTTGACCCGAATCTAATCCGTCCTAATTAAGGACAAAATAGTCCTAAAACATAAAAAATGACCAATTTTATATTTTCTAATTAATGACCAAATATTGTGTTTTCTTTTTCAAAATGATCAGGCGAGCATATTACACTACAAGAAACTGGGTGATTAGCGACGGAATTTTCCGTCGCTAATCCCCAATTTTCCATCGCTATTTTCAATCAACGACGGAAGGCCGACGGAGGCCGTCTGTCACCAAAAAACCGGTCGCTAAACCGAATACCGACGGAATTTAAGTCCGTCGCTACGTTACCGACGAAAATAACGACGGCGCGACCGTCGGCGGAAAAACGACGACGCAGGCGTCGTCAGTCAATAGCGACGGAAATAGCGATGGAATTTCCGTCGCTATTTAGTGACGGACTGAAATTCCGTCGCTATTTTTTTTTCGAAAAATAATAAAAAAAATGTTTTTTTTTTTTTAATATCAATCTAGCCTTATTCTTCACAATTATTTTGGTATTTCTAATGTATTTTGAACTTAATTGCATACGTTAAGACGAACTTCCCAGTGGGTCACCCATCTTGATTGTGCTCTAATTCAAGCACGCTTAACCTTGAAGTTCTTTTCGAGTGGTCACCAGTATAGAACACGCATATTATTGATATAACTATCACCTATTAATTCATTTAAACTCTATTTTAATATACAATATCATTTATTCATGACCTTAGAATATGCTGAAGTCATATCTAAGACTTGTGGTGCCGACGAAAGAATGACGCTAAATATACGATCGAATTTAAAATAAAAAAATATTAATATTATAGTTAGTTAAAAAATATATATATTATTGTTGAAAATAACAATAAATTTAAAATATTCTCAATAATTTAAAAATAAGAATAAATTAGAATATTAATTAAAAAAATTAATAATATTTTTTAAAAAATAAAAATAACAAAAAAATTTAAAAATTAAAAAAAATAAATAAATTATATTTAGCGACGGAATATTTTCCGTCGCTATTTTTTACGAAAAATAATAAAAATATATATTTTTTTTAAAAATAAAAAAAATAAAAATAAATAAATAAATCATATTTAACGACGGATTATTTTCCGTCGCTAATAATTCCGTCGCTATTTCCGTCGATAAATTAAAAAAATGATAAAAAAAAATAAATGAAAAATAATGAATAATATTTAACGACGGAATATTTTCCGTCGCTAATAATTCCGTCGCTGTTCCGTCGGTAAAATTTTAAAAATATCTTCGTCGGAATTCCGTCTCTGTTCCGTCGGCGATTACCAACGGATTATTTTCCGTCGGTAATTCCGTCGGTGTCCGATATGTTTTTTTGTAGTGTTATTTCTTTGAGCTACACGTAGGCTATGGATATAGTTTTCTTTGGTTAAAGTTGTATAATCACAACGAGTTAACTGGATTTATAATAGACAATTAGACATTGGTTTTACAAAATTAATAGATGATCCGTTAAAATTGCAATTAATCGCTTAGATCGTGACTAAAGGTAGGGGTGTAAACAAACCAAGCCGCTTGCGAATTATTCGGAGCTCTATTCGAAAAAAGTTCGTTCAAGTTCGTTTAGATAAGCTCGATAAATAAACAAACCAAATTTGAATTTAGTAGTATTCGGCTCGTTAGCTCGTGAATATGTTCGTCAAGTGATTCAGCTTGAAAAATATAAATTATTAGTATATACAACTTATATTTATCCACTAAAATTAATAATAATTGTATTAAATCTCTAATTAATTTTATTTGTCATAAGAAAATAATTAATATATTTATTATTTTAAATAAAATAATTCATTTTTAAAATAAAATAATCAATATTTTGAATATAAATATAAATTTAGAAAGTTCGTATAGGCTCGATTAGGCTTGTGAGCCGCTCGCGAGCCTCAAAGTATTCGGTAAGTAAAGTTCGAGATTCGATTCGATACTAAACAAACCAAACTTGAGCACGCCACTATCCGGTTCGGCTCGATTCGATTACACCCCTAACTAAAGGTGATTCTAAACATAGCCCGCGCCCCCATTTTACTCATTATTATAGCTTCTTAATTAAAATAATAATAAAGATATTAATACAAGTACTATTGTACCCTTACAGCCCTAATTTAAAATTAACTTTCCATTTAAATTATTTTTGTCGTCATTAACAAACCCTATAATCATTTATAAAAAAAAAAACCTTATAATTCATTTCCCATTCTGCAAATTCATCTGATTGCTCTCGAAATTTTCGGCAAACACATAAATACAGATAAAATCAAACGCTTAGAAATAAGATGAATTATAAGTATCACCAAAAATTTAATGGAACATGCAAAAATGTTCGAAGCAATGGTAAAGGGAATGACTATTAAGGAGAATTTGAGAAAGAAGATCACATTTCCTTTTTTTTTGTTTTTTGAAACTGATCCCCATTCACGTTATTTCTCAAAGTTTTCATGGAAGCCATATTCTTTTTTTTTGTTGATAAATTTACAATATTAGATAAAGAAATTAAATGGCCGCGCCACAGGGGACTCGAACCTAAGACCTTTGGCCTTAGGCATTAACCCCTTACCGTTTGGTCAACACACACACACATGGAAGCCTTATTCACATGAGAGGATGGTGATTGGTGTGTGTGGAATTATTGCGGTGGAAAGAGCAATGAAAGGGTATGGAGATTGAGAGGGAGGAAATAAGGTAATAAGAATAACGATATATCAATCACGTCTTGATATATTGTCGTAAAAAAAATTTCTATTCATTTTCTCCAATTCCAAAGTGCGATAGTCTTGTAAATTTACAGTTTGTTGGTCACAAAAGGATTGACGAAGGGAGAGTAAAAATTGTGATTTTTTTGGGATTAATTATAGTTTATAGCCTTAACTTTCAACAAAGTTCAGTTTATAGCCTCAATTGAAATTTATTTTTTGTATAGTCTGAATTTTAAGAAATTGTTTAATTATAGCAACAATCACATTAAAATTATGACATTAGTTTTTCTTTATCGAAATTACATA
Source organism: Salvia miltiorrhiza (assembly GCF_028751815.1). Lineage (NCBI taxonomy): Eukaryota > Viridiplantae > Streptophyta > Magnoliopsida > Lamiales > Lamiaceae > Salvia > Salvia miltiorrhiza. The sequence goes on along the minus strand of NC_080394.1, from coordinate 30,165,422 downwards.
TGAAATGATGATCGATTGGCACGAAATAAGATCCTAATGTATTCTACACTAAATGAGATTTTCAATGATAGGTAGCCCATCGTCATCGGACCACCGGTGAAGTCGGAATCGCGTCTGAAAGTTGGCATCGTTGCACTAACTTTTTGACCCAATTTTGACTACACCGATGGTCCGATGACGATGTGATACCTACCGTTGAAAACCTCTTTTCGTGTAGAATACACTAAACTCTAGCTTTGTGTCAATTGATCATTATTTTAGTTGTAATTACAATAAAGAATAGGTCACAAACATAAATTTGATGCAATTGCGGCTATAATTAAATAATTTATCAAATTAAGCCTATAAACTAAAATTTGTTAACAGTTCAGGCCATAAATTATAATTAACTTTCTTCTTTTTTTTCCCTTCCGTAACGTCACAAATTTCAGAGTATTTGAAATAAACATGTTTTGGGGCGCTATGAAGATGAAATTATACTCCATTTGTTACGGATTTAATTTAAGATTACATAGGGGCAAGATAGTAACTCAATTAATATTTATTTATTTATTTTTAATTAAGAGGCTATTATAAATAAAATAGCAACTATAAATATAATTAGCGGTGACTATAAATACTCATTCCGTCCCACGAATCTTGACATATTTTTCTTTTTGGGTCGTCCCACGAATCTTGACACATTTCCAAATAAGGTAACTTCCCTCTCCTACTTTATCATTTTTATCACTTTTTCTCTCCTACTTTATCACTTTTATATTTTATTAACTACACACTTAAAATACTAATCTACAATTCCTTAATTCCCGTGCCGAAACCAAACGTGTCAAGATTCGTAGGACAGAGGGAGTAGCAAATTCGGGCAAAGGCTCACTTTATTTTTATTTCGCATTTCTAGGCCTAATAAGTTGGGCCCAATTTGAAAAGGATAGTATTAAGCAGGACAAATAAGTTGGGCCGCATGTAGCCCATTTCTGTTTCTAAGGCAGCCGTACATTTGCAAATGGAAGCGTTTACATGGAAGCTCAGCCCAATGACGGTTAATTTTGCAGTGAGGGAGAAAAATATTAGAAGTAGTGAATATACAACAAAATTCCTTTACACTAATCTCTCACTACTACTATTAGTAACCGCCACCTCCAACTTAGAGGAATCCGAATCACTTTGCTTTACCGGAATCTCTTCTACTTCCATCGAAGGGGATTTGTAGTCTTTCTGTTTGCCCCACACCACAAAGTAAAGCCCCATCACGATCACACCCGCACCAACAACCCTGACAATTTTACATAATTATTAAATAAAATGGTAGCAAATTATAGTCAGATTATTTAATAATAGATATACCTTCCCAAAAACATTTGCTCAGCAAGAATGAAAGAGCTCATGATAGCAACGATAATCATGCTGAGCGGACTGAATGCAGTCACGAAAACAGGGCCTCTTTCTTTCATCACCACCCCTTGCACATAATATGCAATGCCCGAACAGAATATACCCTGCAACACACATACATATTATTTCACTAAATTAAAAAAAATATACACATATATGTACAGTGAAGTAAATTGTGTTACACTGTAGACAGCTGCAAGAGAGCTAGTGTTCCATTTGATGGACCAAGCTGCAGCATTTCCCTTCTCGACCACAAGCGCGAGAGCTGCCCCCTCTGCGGTTCCCAACAAGCAGATCCATGCAGTGAGGGACAGTTCGGCGGGATACGTACGCAGCGTGACGGCCTGCAGGATCATGAAAGCGGCCCAGCTGAAGCATCCGACAGTAATCATGAGGGCGCCCTTGATGGTGTGTTGTTGATGATGAATGGTGTGCGTGGGGCCCGCGGCTGGTCTGGTCCATGGCAGCTCCAGATTCGGCCCCGTTACTAAAGTCATGATCATGGCCCCTGCAATTGTCGCAATTGTGCCTATTATCTTTGCTTGGCTCCGGACACTCATCAACTTTACCTTCTCAAGCCTGATCAATAATATTCAATTACTTCAAATTACTACCAAATGAATTAATTAGTACGTGATTGGTGAAGCACCTGAAGCACCACGCCATCACGAATGTAATCGCGGGAAGAACGTTAGCCATTGCTGCTGCAAAAGTTGCTGTTGTGTACTTCATCCCCAGGAAGTAGAGATTCTGGTCTATAACTGGCCTTTATTCAAATATTAAATTAATGTGTATAAGTTTCATATAATCATTAATTGAAATCAAAGACGACGAAATTATTGAAAATTTGCATGATGAGTATTTTCCCAGCTGTTATTTCATACCCAGTGTCATTTGGTTGAATTTTGTCTATTTATAGACTCACAGACCGTATATATATACTAATAATAGGACAACACAATACAATGGGCTTGGCCTATTTAACATTGGTGCAATTCAAAATTATGACTTTTAATCACATGAATTGCACCCCCTCACCATTATTTATGTTGTAAAGTTTATTAGTGTGTGTGTGTGTGTGTGTGAGAGAGAGAGAGAGAGAGAGCTTACTCCAAAAGAGCCATTAGCATAATCTTGAGGAATGTAGAGGTGGTCATTTTAGGCCTTACTTTCCTGTGGAAAAGAATGTTAATTTCCTGCATTTTGGGTAGGATTCCTCAAAAATGAAGAAGATGTGCAAATGAATACACACATGACATGAGTTATGAATAATGAGATGATATAGTTAAGACATGCACGTAGGTAGATGAGTTACTTGTCTAGGACGAAGGCGAAAGGGGTGATGACGAGGGTGGCGACGACGTGGCGGTAGACGATGAAGACGTAGTTGCTCATCCCCTCGTTCAAGGCAGCCTTGGAGATGATGTCCATGCCGGCCAGCCCCGCTTGCAGAAACACCACTGCTAGAAAGGGTTTCGCCTTCTCAAACACTAACCGCAAACTCTCTCTACTCATCTTCATTTCTACTCCACTTCTCTCGATCTCTTCTCTTATCTACCAAATACTATTCATTAATGTTTCAACATGCAATGCAAACATATATCATATATGTATGTTTCATTTCACAACTTAATTACCTCAATTTCTCTCGTTTGATAATTGATATATATGCGCGGCTCCCGCTTCTATATATATATATTATGCGCACTACAGATAGCAACTAATTTCTTAGATTCTCTATTTATTTATTTTTAAAACAACGAATTATTCTAGCTCATGAGTTGCGTGTCTACGAATTTTCACGTCATTCTATAGGAATAATATGTGAAAAACATACAAAATAAGGTGTATAATCCAGAAAACAAGTAGCGGATAAAAAGCATCACATTATATATGTAGTACCAACACTCTACGTGCTTTCTTTACGTTACTAGTGTTTTGATTTACTTTTATTTTTTAAACATTCTATGTTTCATTTATATACGAATAAACAATCGATAATGAATGTGATCACTAAATAATTAATAGCGGTCTTAAATCCCTAATCTTTTTCATTATTCATAAGTATTTAAATATGACTTAATCATATATGGTTTATTAGGATTTAATTAAACTCTGCAATTACAATTTATTTATCTCCAATTAGAATTTATCAATTTAATTCATGTAAAATTTGTTAATCATCAATAATAATTTAATTAGGCTTAATTGAATTAAAATAAATATATAAATTAATGAAACCCACAGGAGACCCACTCATCATTAATTGGTGGGTATATGTCCACAAGTATATAGATGATTTTTTTCCGGCTAATTTATTAGAAGCCTTTTAATATCTACTGATAAATGCTCATTTTTTAGACTTATTTAGTAAATTACGTTGATGAGTGGTTGCATATTTTAATACTACGTATGATGCAGCATGTGACTCAAGAAGTGTCCAACTACATAAAGAAATGGTTTTTTTTAGGCATACGTAAAGACTGTATTTTTATTTGTTTATTTTTAGAATGTTCGTTTTATTAACACGTCTTTAATTTCTATAGCCAAGTGGAATTAATTGGTGAATGCAACAACTCGTATCAATAGTGTCTATTTTTTTCTTTTTCTTTTTCTTTTTGAGAATCCGTATCAATATTATCTTTCTTAACGATGAGGATTCTATAGTTTTATTGCCTTTTCCATTACGAATTCTCTCACTCACTCCAATAAGGCAATAAGACGGTGAATTTTTTCTTATACGTATCCAATCGATGGTATCACAAATAGATAATTAGACACATTTGCAAATAAAATATCTCGCATGACTACTCGCAAAAAATGGATTGTTAATCTTAGCTGTGTAACATTAAATATGAAGAAAATCATTTGCGGACTCTTTCAAGATTTAAGAGCAAAATTAGATGAAGATTTCTCTCTCTCTCTCTCTCTCTCAAAGGAATTCTATTAGACAATCCACAAAAAAGATGCTTGAATTTGTATACAGTAATATACAGAGTTTGTTAATTAAGTGATTCCGTGGATTCCTTTTTTGTATTCGTTATCCATATATGTTTTGCTTTCTGTCATAAAAATTGTTTTGGGACAAATGCATCTTATATTATTTTAATCACACTCATAAAAGAGATCTTGTTCTTAGCCGGAGAGACAGAAATAGTCTAGGCTTCTTCATTTAAATTTGATTTCTTTTACTTACATTCTTCATTTTTCTTATTTCCCTCGCATTTTTCTTCTTTTAATATTTTTTAGTATTATATTTTTAACTTTATAAAAGAAAAAACAACTTCCAAATATTGATGGCGATCTGATAGAGTATTAATTTATCCAATCGATTAGAAATTAAAGAGACACTTGATTGTTTAAAATTCAGATAAAATGCTATAAATTAAAAACGCAAAAGGCACTAACAAAACAAACGAAAAGGCAAAAAACCCATCTCCCCATCAAATGATCAAAGTAGACGATTCTATATTTTTCATCAAACTTGAAAGTTGTATTTCTTGTTTAAGAAATATACATAAGGAAAAAAAAGATGGGAAATATCGTGAAGAAATGAGTAATAAGAAAGAACGAAAGTAATCAAGAAAAGAAATAGTACTCCCTCCGTCCACCAAAAATTGGGCACATTCCTTAGATACAGGTTTTAATAAAAGTGGTTAGTGGAGAAAGGGTCCCACCATTATTTGAAATGAATGGTTGAGATTGAATTACAGTTGGTTTTTTGTAAGTAAGGGATTTTATAAGGATAAAATATAGGGAAAAGAGGTGGGCCCATGCCTTAAAAAGAAAAGTGCCCCATTTTTTGTGGACGTCAAATATAGTAATGATGCTATATTTTTGGTGGACGGAGGGAGTATTAAATAAGTTTAAAAAAAATATATGTACAATTAATTTGTTGGATAAATAAAGTTCGAACTTAAAATTGTTTGCCTCAAATATTAATCACTCTACACTTAGAACTTTGCTATATGGAAACAAAAAGATATAGACATTTATTTATTGTGAGGTAGATATAGGAATTTATTAAAAAGTAGGGACCAAACAATATTTTCACAAAAAAAGTGGTTACGATAATATTTGTCTTATAAAAGACGGTTAGAAAGTCATATAGATACAAACTTGAATCCCTTTTGACTCAATTGATCCATAACCATTTCTTTGATCTCGATCACCTTTAGCATATTGAAAACAATTTTGAGAACATATATATTACGCCAAATAAACATAAAGTATGATTATCAGCAGCAAAAAGTAGATAATCTATGCGGCCGTATTATTAATTTTTTTGCTAGTTTAAGTGTTTTCTATATAATATTGTATATAGCTAAAAAGTTTGGTTTAAAATAAAAAAGAATTTAGCTAATTTTAGTGTTTTGTACACATTGTAGTTTCTTTTTCTTTACTTTTTTAGAATTTATTTAATTTAAAAAATTATACAATTATTAAATAAATCTATTTTTTAAAATTCGATTAATATGGCTGACCATAATATGGAAACATAGCACCACTCTCTATATATTTTAGCTCTTTGAGTATAATATAATTGATATGTAGACCCCTATCGAATTTGAAGGCATTGTGGCCACAGTTTGTAGCTATATGGTAGCCTTTTGTACTTTAAATTTTGATTGTGGTATCTGCATTGGCATTGCACCAAACATTGGAAATCTTACTTTGCAAAATAAATGTCCTCTCGAATCTGGTGTTCTGCCCATTACAAACAATTATACCAGCTGGAAATTATGCTCCCCATTTTGCTTTGGATAATTATTGTGTAGAGGAGGATTCCACTTCCACTTATTTGCTTTTGGTCACTATAATCTTCGACAATTGCATTTTTCAGTGCCCAAATTATAATCATTTACTAAAACACTTTGCTCGACTTGCGAATATCTGGAATATTAATTACTGTTTTTAATGGATTTAGCTAATCATGTTGATATTTGTCAGACAACACTAGTAAGATGGTGTATCGAATCAATTCACATTCGTTGATTTCTCTTATTTTTTAAATGTGAGTGTTGGGTAAATTTTGATGTGTACAATTATTTTAAAGTTATTTTAGATGATGTGAAATGGTGTTCGAATGGAGTATAATGAAGACCAAAATATCGAAGAACGAGCCCGAAATAGATGGCAGAGCTCCATCTCAGATGAAGTCCTTAGAAGATTTTACAAATTTCACAGAATAAAATTCCTAGAGATCCCTCAAATTTGCCATAGAAGCATATACGGCCATAGCTGAAAATGGTTCAATAGAAAAAGAAAAAAACGGTCCAAAGAGATCTGATGGCAAATCAGTGGACACGACAAAGCTCATTCATCAACTCTTAGTTGAAGAAGAAGATAGAAAAGACTTTTTAGTGCTCGTTTGGTTCAAGTAAATGAATGAAAAATTAATGGAATTAAATAAAGAAATAGAATGATAACAATAATTATTATTTTTATTAAGTATTTGGTTTAACAATGAAAAAGAATTACTAGTAAGATATTCCCTTTCTTTTGTTTCTTCTCTATTTTGATCAGGGGTAACAATTTAGGTGATTGAGTTACCCTCAAATAACGATAAAAGTTAACTCACTACTCAAATAAAACAACAAATAATGAATTCAATTAATTGAATCATTTTCCAACATCTAAAAACACCCAACCAAATATGGGCTTAGTTGGCAACACGCGGCGAGCCTACAAGTGGTCTCATAATCGTTCATGACACATGATATTCGTTGTCGGTTGGCGTGGCTCTCGAAGAATTGAAGAGATGAATTTGTCCCTCGATATAAAGCATAACAAATTTGAAATGACAAAAATGCCCATTGCATTTGTGTTCCGAGTGCAGGTGGTGAAGACGGATGGATTTGGAATGCGTCTCCGGATGGCAGTTACACTACAAAATCAACATATGCAGCCATCAACTCAACCAGGATTGAGACACCACTGCCGACCATAAACACGGAGATGATCGCAAAGGCATGGAAAACACCGGCTCCTCAAAAAGCAATTGTGACAGCCTAGAGATTGTAGAGAAATAGACTACCCACTTGTAATAACTTGAGGAGGAGGAATGTGTTACTGGGAGAAGAAGAGATAAAGTGCAACGGTTGTCATCTTCAAAATGAGACGGCAAATCATATGTTCCTGTAATGTCCAAAGATTGACGAGGTGTGGGATGAGATTCAAAGATGGTTGGGGATCGTTTCGGCTCGACTGCAAACGGTAGAGTTGCACTTCTAAATGTTCGCCGGCTTGGGCAGTGGAAAGAAGATTGGAAACCTCTTAAAGACGATTTGGGTTTGCACCATTTGGACGTTGTGGAAGCGATGAAACGAATCCAGATTCGAAGGAACGGATTGGGATACCAAAAGCATCATCTTGGAGATCAAAGTTAGGACGTGGTGTTGCAATAAAATTTTTGGGATTTTAAACAAGGAGTTGAGTTTCCCTTCTTGGTGTTCAAATGATTTGATCACCACCATTCTGTAATGTCAAACCTTCTGAGGTACCTCTGGTACCATCTTAATGAATTTTTCTTGATAAAAAAAATTGTATATTAGCATTTAGCGTTAAAGATGCCCTTAATCATATTATTTGCTATGAATTTTAAATTTCACTTTGTAATTAAGTAATGCGCTTTGTTACGTTGTTAAGATAGCACGTCGGTGTGTCGTTCATTATTTGGAAATATTTTTATGGGAACGAACAAATAATTTTATAGATCATGTGGCGCTGAAATCGAATATAATACATTTAATTTGACCTCAATTATTAACTATATAACAACTAGATTGACGAATACACACTATTTGAGAGCATTATAGTGCCCACTGTTTATATTTAATCCATGTAAGCTTTTAGAGGCCATTGCATACATTCAATCCATGTCTGATTTTTCCTTTTTAATTTTAATATAATCTATTACTCTAAATGATGACGTAAATTACATATAAGTTGTGTTCACAATAGATGCTTACAAATTATACGTAGCATCAGTTCTTTATACGGTACTTCATTCGTCCTGTTAAAAGTGACTCAATTCTTTTGGATAGAGAGATGGTGTAAATTAAATAAAAATAATACAAAAGTGATATGATTCATATATTTTCAAAAGTTAATTATTACATTTTTTAATTGGATCATTTTTAGTGGGAGAGACCAAAATAAAAATGAGTCACTTTTAATGTGACATGTGAAATATAATACTCGAACTCGACTATTTATTAATTTATTGCTCACTATGCTAATTATATATAAATTGTATTTGATTGTTTCGGATACTCTCTTAAAGAAGTTAGAGGATCCCGACTTTATGAGTCTCTATGCTTAGAACATCTTCAATGATACAGCCCATTTAAGAGCCTCTGCTTCACAACAAGGGGTTCTAAATTTTTTATTTCCATTTCATTTCATTTTACTTATTTAATTTTAAAATTCAATATTTCATTAAAATTAAAATTGTCATATTATATGAATTAAAATATAATATAACAAATAAAATGAAATTATAATAATTAAAATAAAATTAAAATACTTTAATTATGGCTCGATCAGACCAAATCAAGCCCAAATGTGCTTGATTAAATTTGAGTTGAGGTTATTGTGAATTTGGCGGTCGTGAAAGGAGGATTGCCAAGCCACATATGGTCAAAATTCCGGTAGAGCTTCGGAGTGAGGACGAGATGCAGTCGAGCTACTCGAAGCCTTGTCGTTGCCCTCCTATTTCCATTCTAATGTGTATTCGCCTTCGTCTTTGATTATCATGTTGTGCAAAATGATATACACAAACATGATTATCATGTGATCCAGTGAAATCCTCACACTGTTGGAAGTAAGGATTTGACTGCGCAACGTTGCCGATGCGCAAGAACAAGTCGCGGCGCATACAAAAATGACTCCGAAAAAGGAGTCCGGGTAGACAGGATAAGGAGCGAAGTAATCGCAATAAAGTCGTTCAACACCAGCTTCACGATCTCGATGAATGTAAGCTTTCTTCTTCGGTCTTCGCGTCGGAGGGCTATTCGGCGGACCAACTGCGTGAGCAAATTCTAATAATTTATTTACGAGTTGCATGAATTGAACGGTGGCATCAATGTCGAAAACGGGATCGAAACCTCATCGGAGTTTGAATCGGAGGAAGAGTTGGAAGAAGAGTGGGAAGATGGAGACATTTTTGGAAGAAGAAAATGAGAAGTAGAAGATGTGATAGTAAAAATTGATGTGAGAAATGGAATGAGAAGAAGTAGTATTTATATATTAGAAAAATAGATTTTAAAAAAATAAAATTAAATCAAATATGTCGTTGTCCAACGACTATTTTAAAAAATATTAAAAAATTCGGATGATAAGCGGTTAAATTCGATTTAATTTTAATAATAGCACGTGCATAGCGCATAGCACGCGCCTTAGACAATTCTCTTCACGCACAACTTTAAGCTTGGAGCTCGGTACTATCTCACCAAGTGCGGCAGCGGCAAGAATGCTTTAGCGGCGGGGCTCGAGCTGGGCGCAAGAGCCCGCTGCGGATGCTCTTAGCTCTTTATGTGGTGCTCCTAGAATATGCTCTTATATCGTATACTCCCTCCATCCACAAATTAAGTATCCATTTGCCTCTAAATTTTTGTCCATGAATTAAGTACCTACTTTGCTTTATGGACATATATACCCTCTCTTACTTTTAAAATTTACTATCCTTTACCAAATGGGCCCGCCATACTCTATAATTAGTTATCTAATTAAGCAAAGGTAAAGTTAATTAAATGGGCTCATATCATTTACTCATTTATTTACATTTCCTTTTTCGGCCCATATTAGCTAGGGGTTTGTTGATCTATTCATTCCCTAAAGAGCGAATAAATCCTTCTCTCGGCAGAAAACTCTAGTCTCTCGAACCTTCTGCCGATTCTCGTCTTTTCCGATATTCTTCTTCGCACCATTAACTTCCGATGGCTGATATTCCTATGTCTCGTCCCACTAATTCAAGGGATTGGGAGCTTGAATCGGTGGAAATAGAGGGTGGATCTGGCTTCCCCTCCTTGGAAAGAGTTACCATTTCGTATATGGCATTTCTTGAGGGGGTGGCGCTGGAGAGTGAATCCATGGTGGCGGAGACTGAATCTTTCAGAGATTCAACGCCGGCAATTAGATTTGTTGAGGAGTGGTTGTCGCCGACTAACACTCCTCTATTGACGGCTCTGGCGTCCGGATCTGTTCACGAAGCTGATTTTTTTATGACTTTTTTGCAGTTTGAAGGTGTACACCAATTATGTGGGCCTTTCGGAGTCCACGATGCCACATAGTGGTTACAACGTGTGGGTGTCTACCGGTGGCCTCATCCCTAATGAAGAGTCGTCGCCGTTCATGAGAACAGCACATGAACCCTGTGCGCGTCGCCACCGTCTTCAAACCCTAGGAATTTTCTTTTCTACACTGTTAGATCTGAGCTAATAAGGTGATAGCTGGCAACTTTAACATTTGTTCTTTCATTTCGGATTTGTTGGTTGGCTGGTGATGCCATTTGGTTGATGTTGGTGGTGATGCCAATTGCTTGTTGTAATTATTTGATTTACACTGATCTGAGTTGTGGGTGCGCTGGTGATGTCAATATGTCATTTTTAAACTGATATTGCATCTGTGATACTACTACTTGTGATTAGTGTGCCCTATGATGATGGTTAACTCTATTCTTAAAGTTTTTTTGAGTTGCCTCTTCGTTTATGAATGGAAAAATTCCAACTTTCCATCAAAAATCATATTACCTTGTGCATCTATAATAGGTCATGCAATGGTACACATAAATATAATCTTGGGTATAAATCTTTTAGATTTGCAACACCTATAAGGCTCATTCTTACCCGACATAAGGCAATATCTATCCTTAATTTTGGTTAAGTAAAACCACTTCTCCTCTATGTGTATGGTGTTGAACATGGTTTGAAACTTTATGAATTTCCCTCACTTACACCACTAAGCTGCCTAAGGCTCCATTACAGCCTTGAAAGTTTATTTTGAGGGGTTAAAAAAGGCTTGATAGCATTGATATGTGCTTTAAGTTTCTTGTCTTTTACCCACACATGAATAAGTGACTTACTAACACCAAGATTATCTGTCATTACTCTTAGTGGTGATCTCTCTAGCACACTTAATTTCTTTACATTTCTTGCATCAATCTTTCATTTGTCTTTGTGTGTTGATCATTTTTTCATTGGTAGTCCGAGGGCTTCTTGGGAGGTTGCTGATTTCCAGATGCATCAAATTGTCCTCAAACTGACCTTGAAGAGCGTGGCAGCCTCTTTCTTCGCCCCTTACTAAAGTTTACCGTTCTAACTCCGTTGCAACCACTGCGCTACTTGATTTCTCTCAGCATTTGTTAGTTTTAATTTGCAGACTCTCTAATTTCTGCCATTTTAAGGATTAGATGAATTTAATGTGTTCACCAGACTCCCTTTATATTTATTGACTCATTTATTGGTAGTTGTACTTTAAAATTTTTCTCCAAATGTTTTGGAGTTAAGTGACTTGAAAAGTGGTGCCACTTTTTATCTCCTAAATGTAACCTGCGCGCCACCGTCATCCAGGTTTATTCATATTTTTTAATAAAATTAGAATTCTCAGTTTATATTCATTATGTGAAATTCGAATTTTCAGTTTATTCATTTTGGTGCATTTATTGAATATATGTCTATACAATCATAAAATATTTCCAGTAAAAATAAAGGAATAAAGAAAATAAAGGAATACTTTAAGTTGTTAGATATAAAAAGTGTGGATTTTCGTGGGTCTTTAGATTATGACATGTTTACCTGTAAAACCAGTTCAAGTAGGGAATTCGTGCTCAAAATATAATTAATAGAGAGAAATGTTGCTTTTTTCATATATCGGGAATCCGCCTTTTACAGTAGAGATGAACCGCGTGTACGGTTATTGCTATGAGATCCTTCAACTGTCAGAATGTGTTGGCTTTTTGGAAAGTACCGTTAGTGCTGGAGCTCGAGTCTCGGGTAACGGGAATGGTTTCAGAGCTGGAGTCTCCTCTTGTCTGCAGCTTTTCCACGGTTGGAATCTTCCAGAGCTGTTTCTCTCCATACAACGTTCTTTGCTGGAATCTCCAGCGTTGGTCTAATAGTCTCATATATGATCGTTTTTCCTCTTATGTTGTCCACATGTCATGATCTCAGCTCTGCACACACGTTTATCCTCATCAGTAATACTTTAAGTAAATTACAAATAAGCAAAAGTCAAGTCAAAATAAGTAAATGAATACTCTAAAAAAAAGTAAAGGAATAAAAATAATGTCAAATGCCTTTATGCTAATAAAAGATTAGTAAAAGTAAGCAAAAGTCATTAACACTACCCTTTTATTCTACCCACAACATCTTTTTCGGCTTTTTTAGATTCTGTGCCGAACACCAAATATGTACTTAATTTGTAGACGGAGAGAATACATTTTTTATTATTTATTTGATTTTGATTAATTGCCAAAAATATACTCTTTTCATCTATAAAACATCTTCTTAATTTTTCATTTTCGTTCGTCCACGAAACATCTTCTTTGTTCGTTCTTGGAAATATATTTTAAGTTAACATTACCATTAATGGACCCACTACTTTTTTTATTTTAATTGAATCATTAGTCACTAAATTAAAGCATATAATCCCAATTCTTTTTTTTTTTTTGAATAAACCTCTAATTCTATTAATCATCTAATAACTCATCATTACTTTTTTTAATATGCGGGGGATATTCGCCACTTACTAAATACATAATTAATTTCATAAAAACTTAGTTACAATCGGGTTGCACACTGATCCGTATTCTAACTCAAACCGTGTAAATGACACTATTCGATTATACAAATGACATTGCGTATAAATGACACTATAATATTGTAAATGACATTATTCGGTTATACAAATGACATTATGACATTTAAAATGTCATAATGTCATTTGTATAACCGAACAGTGTCATTTGTATAATCGAATAGTGTCAATTATACACATTGTCATTTATAATGTTATGGTGTCATTTATACGAGTGTCATTTATATAATCGAATAGTGTCAATTACATGCAATGTTATTTGTATAATCGAATAGTGTCATTTACACGGTTCAAATCAGGATGTGGAGTTGGGTTAGCGTGCGGGCAGAGACGGATGCACATTTCTTAGTATGGGGGAACGTGCCCCCATAACTTTTTTTCTAATTATCATTAATTATTTATGTATATTTACATGTTTTATTTTATCACACATTACAAGAAAATGCGGCTGTAACGACCGAATTTTCGATCGTTAAAGAACCGATCATAACGACCGAAAATATTTTTCTTTTTTAACATTATTTTTTCAAAAACTAACGACCGAACCAAACGGTCGTTACTATTTAACGACCATTCTAACGACAGATTTTCGGTAGTTAGTTATTTTTTTTATTTTCGGTCATTACCTAACGACCGAAGCAAAACGATCGTTAAATGTCGCCGGAGAATTAACGACCGTTTTGTTTTGGTCGTTAGGTAACGATCGAAAATTTGGTCGTTGGTTCTCCTGGATCGTCATCCGTGCACGGCAGCTCCACAGTTTTAACGACAGACGAAAATGGTCGTTAATATTAAAATTCGGTCGTTGATATTTAACGATCGAAAATTTTCGGTCGTTAGAGGCCAGACGACGAACAAAACGGCGACAACAATTTTCGGTCATTAAATCGGTCGTTAAGCCTTTAACGACCAATTTTTCCGGTTTGTCGAGCGATTTTCCGGTCATTACAGCCGCGTTTTCTTGTAGTGACAATCCTAAATTCCAAACCAATATATGCCTCCAATTCTTTATTTATTTTTATTAATTAAATATATATATATATATATATATATATAAATGATTATATCTCAATTACTTGAAATTTATTACTCCCTCCGTCCCATAATAAGTGTATACATTTTTTTTTGCCCCATAACAAATACTCCCTCCGTCCACGAAATGAGTACCCATTTGTGGACGGCACGGGTTTTAAGAAATGTATGAAGTGTAGTATGAATAGTTTAAGGGTCCCACTTTTTAGTGTATTAATTAAAGAGATGTGTGGGGTACACTTGCCAAAAAGGGAAATGGGTACTCATTTCGTGGACGGACGAAAAAGGAAATATGGGTACTCATTTCGTGGACGGAGGGAGTATCTATTTTCTGGGAAAAAAGTGAGCTCTGTAACTTTTTTTATCTTTTTACCGTATAATTATATTTATCTAAATTCTATTCATTTCACAAAATAAAAGTGGGTTCTGTTTATTTTTTATTCTTTTTTACTCTTTAATCATCTCCATCTAAATTCTCGTGCAGAAAAAACTGTAGACATTTATTATGAGACGAAAGTAGTATATCCTACTGTTCCCAACCCAAATCTCAAACCAACGTAATTTTTTTGGACATGTTTTTTTATATATAGTTTTGTATCCTCATAACAAAAAAATTCTTGGGCTTGGAATAATCACTTTAGCTCGCAGATTCTGGCCTTCTGGAAAGCTGGTATTATCACTCTTTTGTGGAAAATTTGGGAGAGTCGGAATGCTGTGATTTTTGAGGATCGTGAGTTTAGAGCTCAAACTATTCTCACGTTTGTCAAATCCTTCTTCATTGAACTCGAGGTCAATTTCCCGAAGCTTGGCACGGTCAGCAATACTTGGGGTGATTATCTAATCACCCGCAATTTGGGTGTCAAGTGTAGCGCTATGCCTCCTCCTCGCATGATAGAGGTACATTGGTGGCCTCCGGTTTTGCATTGGATCAAGGTCAACACGGATGGCTCTGCTAATGGGGCACCAGGTTTGATTGCTGCTGGTGGTGTTTTTAGGGATCAGTGGTCTAGGGTGCGAGGCTGCTATCATATTAAGGGTGGAACTGGGTTCGCCTTTGAGGCTGAACTGCTCGCAGTCATTACTGCCATCAACATTGCCCATGATCGTGGTTGGCACTATCTTTGGGTTGAGTCGGACTCAATGTATGTTATTCATCTCTTGGAATCCAGAACAACTAATGTTCCGTGGCGCTTCATGAATTCTTGGAAACACATTCTTCGGATTTTACGGGACTTCCAGCTGATGGTTACCCATATTTATAGAGAGGGCAATCAGCCTGCGGATATTATGGCTAATGGAAATAGGCAGGAGGGCTGGTGGCCGTTTGCTATTGATGAAATCAAGCTTGCGGTTTCTCGTGATATGTCTACTCATAGCCATGTTAGACTTGCTCGTTAGAGTTTTCTTTTCGTGTTCTGCTGGGTGCGGTGGTTATGGTGTGCTGTGGTGGATGGGCAGGGGTGTCTCTCTGACTCTTTTTTCAGTTTTCTGGTGCGCTAGAGGCTGGGGTCAGGGAGGTCGGATCCCTTTGGTACGTCATGTCCCTTGTTGATGGGATATGGTCGGCTCTCGCTTTCGCGGAAAGCAGCTTTGGTCGGTGATGTGCTTTCTTGCTGGGTTCGCCCTTGGAAGCGGGTCTCCTGCTGGCGTCTGGTTTTATTCTTTGTTTGTTCGCTGTTGGCTTTGCTCTTCAGGGTCAGGAAGGTGTCCGGGGAGGCTTGGGGACGATGGTTAGGCCGGAGTTTCCGAAGTCTCTCCCTCCTTTTTGACTTTTTTTGTTCTCTGGTTTCGCGTTTGTTTGTCTTTAGACGGGTACTCTTTTTCCCCTTTAAGGTTTTTCCCTTTGGGTTTTCTTTAAAGGGGTTTTAACGAGGCTCGGTCCTTAGTGAGCTTCTCTGTGCTCTCAAGGGTTTCTAGGTTTTTTCCTTTTTTCTTTTAATAAAAACTCGATTTTAATAATAACAAAAAAATTCTTGATTCGTCCCTAGGTCTGGGTCAAAGTGCAATTTGATTGTACGGTATAATCGGTTGTACTCAAGATCAGCTCAATTAATTTTATTTAAAATTTATGTCTACTTTCGTTAAAAAGATGTTTGGTGGTAAGAAAGAGTATATAATAAAACGTACATTTAGAAGAGGATCTCGTCCCAAAGAGACCATCTCAACCGGTGGGCCAAGTAGATAATCGAATTTTTGTTGACCAGCTGGTCAAACTCGTATTCGATTGATTTTTTGGAAAATCATTTTCACAAGTTCCGTGTCGTCACAAAATAGAGATAGAGATACATTAAATAGTGGCATTATTGAAGCTTTTTTCTTTTTGTTATTCAATAATTAGTGAACTTTATGTGAAGCCTTTTTACACAGAATGGTTTTAGTATTTGGGTGGTGGGTGCAAAGGTGCGTCGGTATCCCAAATTTACGTACCACAAACTAACAACTTTATAATTATTGTGTGCTATCCTTTACTTTAAAACGGTATATACTCTCCTCTCATTTACATTATTTCTCATACCATTACGTTCTGCACTCGTTGACTTTTTACTACACTAAATATTACTCCCTCCGTCCCTGAAATGGCTTCCTCTTTGGGGACGGCACGGGTTTTAATAAAAAGTTGTAAAGTGTATTGATAGTGGAGAAAAAGTGATATAATTATTATTGGAAGTTGTGAAAAGTGTTATAATTAGTATTGGGAGTGGTGAAAAGTGAAAAGTAAGAATAAATAAAGTATTGTTAGTGGTGGGGTAGGTTTCCAAAAATGGAAAGAAAGAAAGAGGAAGTTATTTGAGGGACGTCCCAAAATGGAAAAAGAGGAAGTTATTTTAGGGACGGAGGGAGTATTATAAATAAAAGAAATAAAAACACATCGAAAAATATGGGAAATTTGGTGTGGATTTCAGACATTCAAGCCTCTAGCGGAAGCGGCGGCACTCAAAATATCGAGGGGAATACAAATGGCGCAGTAAGAGGAATGCTAAAGATTTGAATTGTGTAATAAAATTGCCAGAATTTCAGTATATTTAGTGCCTCTGTTTACAATGAAATCTATTATTGTTTGTAGACGTTTCTAGGCTAAGCATATAATAGTCTTTTCAACTCTCCGAGAGGAGGAACAAAATTGTTATTTCAATTTTGACACAACGTTATATTGGAGGGTAATTTTGTCAATTTGGTCTCACATATATCGCATTTAATGATGACATCATCTGACATCGTATCTTTAAGATCTTTTGGTAGCAAAATTCAATTGAGATATTCATGAAATTTCTGGTAACTACTTGTTGCTTATGATTAAGGCCCCTCGGCTCTAAAAATGCTAGTCAGTACTGTAATGTACTCTTGAAGTAGTCCCTTCAGATTTATTCTTATATTGATGTTGGCTTTTGACTTTTTGTGAGGTTGGCCCATTTCTCATTCCCTTCTCCCTTTCTTTTTCTTTTTGGGTCTGGGCCAACTTCAGGGCCCAGAACCGAGCCCAATCTCCCATCCCAGCCCATTCCCCTAACCCTAGCCCACTCACACCCCGGATATATTACTCCCGCTTCTCTCTCTCTCTCACTTTCACTCAGCGCCGCTCTCTCTCCCAAACCCTAATCCCTCTCTCTCCCTGACTCTCCATCTTCTCCGCCGCTCCACCGCCCATCCCCTCGGTTCCTCCATCACCATTACTGCTGTCCAGCTCCTCCCTCCTCCCTTTAAATCTCTGATGCTTTCTCATGCCGGGAATACGGATTATCAAGGACTGAAAGGCTCTGCTATTCCTTTGTGAGTAACTCCTTGATAATACGGGATTCCCTGACGTGGGTGGAGGTATCACCGGGTTTTCCTGACCATCGGAGCCCTGTTTGGTGGTTACCTGAGAAGATCTGAGCCGCCGGAGTTCTGACCTTGGCTCCTGCTGTTGGTGGCTCTGTTGAGATCTGTGAAGCTGCTCCATCGTCCTTACCTCGCCGTTGATCATTCAGCTGCCGGAAGGGTTGCTGAGTTTAAAGGGGGAAAATCTGAGCCCCTGTGTCCCGAGGACACCTTTTCCCTCGACTGAAACCCTTCTCTGATTTCTTATCTCTTTTCTCTTTCATTTGTTCCTTTTACTGTTTTTCTCTTTATTTGTGCAGATCTGAAGTACAGGTAATCGGAGGCAGAATTGGAGCTGGAGATTGCATATCTGGAACGGAAGAGTGAAGACCTAAAGAAGAAGAAGAAGAAGAAGTGCCTGAGCACGAAGTGAGACGGACCGGAGGTTCGGGAAACAAGAGGAGTAATCCCGGCAAGGCGAAGATACCCAACAGTGGTATCAGAGCCACGGGGATCTTGCCGGGGCTCCCCCCGAACACATCCCTCTCACCCCGCCGCCCTTTGGCTGCGCCTACTCGCTCCCGACGAGCAAGGGTTGAGGTAGGTCCGGCTCTTCCTCCTGAAGAGTCCGGCTCTGGTAAAGCGGCTGTAACCCTAGCTCCTAGTTTTAGGCTTGGTCAAGGTGCTGCTTTTAATTTTTGGTATCTTGCGATCCTGCTCTCTTGTTTGCTTCCGCTTGTTGTTTTTTCTCTGCCTGTGTTCTTGTGTTATCTCCTGTAACCTCAAGAGCATTCAAAAGCTCACCGTTGGTCTAAGCTTACGGTCCAGTCCGTCTGAATTCACTTTAAAGTGTCTTCTCGTGCGTGGTAGCCTGGATAGCTTGACTGATACGAGGCTTACAGTAGAACACTTGTAACTTCTGCTGTGCTCTCTGTTTTCTCTCTGTATTCTTGTTCTCTTAAAGGTTGAATACCTTGAAAAACTCTCTTGGATTGAGAGTTTCTGGACTCTGTTAAGTCCTGTTGGAACTTTTGGAGGGACCAGTGTGAATCCTTGCTCCACAGATCAATCTGTGCTGAGATCTGGGCTCTTCCCTGCTCCAGAACTCCATCTGTTTCCTCTCTAAGGTCCTGGTAGCCTTTGTTGTGGTGTCTCTTGCTCTGTGCTTGTGTGATCTTCCTTGTTTTCATCTGCATCAACATGAACAACATGCATGTAGTGCCATTTAATGGCAGGGACGATTTTCAAGATTGGAAAATTAAAATTGAGTGCATTTTGGTCAAAGAAAAGGTAAAAAAGGCCATTACTACTAAAATTGATGAGGCTGTTACTGATGTTAAATTACAAGAAATGAATGATAGTGCTAGGGCCACTATCTTGTTAAACTTGTGCAGTTCTGTGGTCAGAAAAGTGTCTCATCATGCTTGTGCAAAAGATTTGTGGGATGATTTAAATGCTATATATGCTGCTCCTTCTGAAGTGTCAACATGGTCTTTGCAAAACCAATTCATGTCTTTTCAAATGGATCCTTCTAAGGATGTAGATACCAACATGGAAAATTTTAATAAACTTTTGCATGACCTGAAACTTGCTGGAGATGATTCTATAGAAAAATATGCCCCCCAAATTCTTTTAAACTCTATATCTGAGCCCTTTTCTGAAGTGAAGTCTGCCCTGAAATATGGTGGTTCAAAAGTCACCTGTGATATGATCACCAATGGCCTTAAGTCTAAGGAGAGTGAACTGAAATTGACTAAGTCAAATCCCTTGCATGGTGAAATCTTGTATGTTAACAAAAACCAAAACCAGAACCACAATAGAGGTCAGAACCTTGATAGGCCTAAGGATATGAGACCTTATAACCAGAATTCTGAGTATAGAGGTCAAAACAAGAACCAAAACTCTGATCAAAAGCCTAGGAAGGTCTGCTGGAACTGTGGAAAACCAGGTCATTTCATAAACAGATGTAAACTTCCTAAGCAGAAAAAGCAACCCACCCCTGAAGAGCCTAGTCAGAATGCCAATAATGTGTTTGAGGATGATTGTGTTTACATGATGCATGACCTTGATTTTCAGTTTATCAGTTACTCAAATGCTATTTCAAAAACTATGAGTTCCAGTGAATGGCTCATTGATTCTGGCTGTACTTTTCATGTTACTCCTCATGAGCACATGTTTCTTAACCTACAACCTGTCAAGTCTGGTCATGTAGCTCTAGCTGATGGTCAAAATTGTGAAATTATTGGAAAGGGTGATGTTTGTTTAAGATTTGAAAATGGAAAATATCTCACTTTGACTGATGTCAGATATGTTCCCAACTTGAAGTTCAGTTTGTTATCTGTGTCTCAAATTGCTGATAATAGGGTAACTGGATCTGTTGATCATCTGAGTTTTCAATTCAAGCAAGATTCTGAGCATGTCTTTTCTGCACTTAGGAAGGGAAATTTGTATGCTGTGCATGCTGAATCTGTGCCTTTACAAGTTGCTAATGTGGTTCATGATGATAAGTCTGCACTTTGGCATGCTAGACTAGGTCATATTAGCAATAAGGGCATGAATATCCTGAAAAAGACTGGAGTTTTTGGAAATGACAAGATTTCAGACATCTCATTTTGTGAACCCTGCATTCTAGGAAAACACCACAAGTCTGCATTTCCCACATCTGTTCCCTATCCAAGAAAGCATGTTAGCACTGAAATCCTTGAATATTTGCATGCTGATGTCTGGGGCCCTGCAAAGGTGCCCACCCATGGTGGCAATGTGTATTTCTTGTCTGTGATAGATGACTTTTCTAGGAAAACTTGGGTGTTTCTCATGAAGCATAAATCTGAGGTGTTTGATAAGTTGTCTAAATGGGCTGTGCAGATTCAAAACCAAACTAGGAAGAAGATTAAATGCATAAGAACTGACAATGGTCTTGAGTTTTGTAATCATTCCATGGATAGGTGGTGTTCTGAGTTAGGCATTATTAGGCACAAGTCAGTCCCTTATACTCCACAGCAAAATGGAGTTGTTGAGAGAATGAATAGAACTCTTCTTGAGAGAGTTAGGAGTCTCCTTGTTGCTTCTGGTCTTTCAAAACATTTCTGGGGTGAAGCCCTTATGACTGCAGTCTATTTGATAAATAGATCTCCTTCTGTGCCTTTGCTTGGTAAGCTTCCAGAGTCTGTGTTTTGGGATAAACCTGTATGCATGAATAACTTGAGAGTCTTTGGTTGTGCTGCTTATGTGCATCAAAGTGTTGATAAACTGGAACCTAGGGCAAAGAAGTGTATCTTCTTAGGTTATCCTGAAGGTGTTAAGGGGTACAGGTTGTGGGATAGGTCTGTACCAGGTTTCAAAACTTGTATTAGCAGAGATGTCTCCTTTAATGAGCTGAGTTTTCCTTGTTTATTGAATTCCTCACAATCTGCTGCTCCAAGTGAGGTGGAGAACCTGAATGCTTATGATGCTGCTAAATATGAGTTTATGTTTACTCCTGTGATTCCTGTTGAGGTGGAACCCGAGCCAAATCCTGATCCTACTCCTCCCCTTGATCCTGCAATTCCTGAACCTATTGTGAATGAACATGAGGTGCAAGAGCCTGCTCAAAATAATGTGACTTTGAATGATAATTTGGATGAATATCAACTTACTAGAGATAGAGAAAGAAGGCATGTTAGGCAGCCTGCTAGGTATGATGATTACAACATGTCCATGTATGCCTTTAATGTGTTTAACAATGTGGATCAGACTGAACCTTGTTCTTATTCTGAAGCTGTTAACTCTGATGAATCTGCTAAGTGGTTAACTGCTATGGAATCTGAAATGAACTCTCTGCATAACAACAATACCTGGATTTTGGTTCCTAAACCTGCTGACTGCTCTATTGTTGAATGCAAATGGTTGTTTAAGATTAAAAATGAGGTGGAAAATGTCAGGTATAAGGCTAGGCTTGTTGCCAAAGGTTTTACTCAGAAAGAGGGCATTGATTACAATGAAATATTTGCTCCTGTTGTGAAATTTACTACTGTGCGCATCATGCTTGCTCTCTGTGCTCATTTTAATTGGGAACTGAAACAAATGGATGTTACAACTGCTTTCTTGCATGGTGAGTTGGAAAATAATATTTATATGAAGCAGCCTGAGGGTTTTGTTGATAAAAACTTTCCTAATCATGTCTGTCTACTCAAAAAGTCTTTATATGGTCTAAAACAGTCACCTAGACAATGGAACTTGAAATTTGATCAATGCATGAAAAGCATGAATTTTGTTAGGAGCAGTTTTGATCATTGTTTGTATCACTTGAGTGGTAAGTCTCCTGTGTTCTTGCTTTTATATGTTGATGACATGCTTATTCTTGGTCCTTGCTTGAAAACTATTCAGCATGTTCAAAAATGCCTTTGTGAAATGTTTGACATGAAAGATCTAGGTGATGCCAAGAAGATTCTAGGCATGAGCATAGAAAGAGATAGGGAAAACTGCACCCTTTTGCTGCATCAATCTGAATATGTGAATCAAGTCTTGCATAAGTTCAACATGTTTGATTGTAATCCTGTCAATGTGCCTCTTGGATCCCATTTTGAACTGAGTAAGAAGCAATGTCCTACCTCTGATCCTGATCTTGAAGAAATGAGAAACATACCTTATGCAAATGCTATAGGCTCTGTTATGTACTTGATGATAAGCACTAGACCTGATATTGCTTATGCTGTCTCATGCTTGAGTAGATACATGTCAAATCCTGGTCTCCCTCACTGGGAAGCTGTGAAATGGCTTTTCAGATACCTTAAGTCTACTATGAAACATGGTCTGCTTTTCTCTAAGTCCAAAAATGATGTGAAATGTGTGGGTTATGTGGATTCTAATTTTGCTAATGATAGAGATAGTAGGAAGTCTTCCACATCATATGTGTTCACTTTGTGTGATGCTTGTATTAGTTGGAAATCCCAGTTACAAGGCATTGTGGCCATCTCTACTACTGAATCTGAATATATAGCTGCTACTGAAGCTGTGAAAGAAGCAATATGGTTGAATGGTGTGCTTTCTGAGTTAAACTTTATTGATGACAAACCTGTGCTCTTTTCTGATAGTCAGTCTGCTATACAACTGTGCAAAAATCCTGTCTTTCATGATAGAACTAAACATATTGATGTCAAGTATCATTTCATCAGAGATGTTGTTGAAAGAGGTGATGTCATTCTAAACAAGATCCCTTCTCAGTTCAATCCTGCAGATATGGGCACTAAGTGCCTACCAGTTGCAAAGCTGGAATCTTGCAAAAGGACTTTGAACATTGGGTCTGGATGAAATCTCTGTGCTTTTGTGACAAGTTCAGCCTTTGTGGCTGCTTGGTGTTTGCTCTCTTCTGCTGTTGCTTGCTGCATGTGTTGAATTTGTTACTCTGCTTTGCCCTGTGTTTGCCTGCTCTGCATGTTCTCTCTTACTCTGTGTGTCTGGTTTGTTGAGGGTCCTGTTTTGTTCTCTTATCTCTGGGTCTTGTTCTTTTCTTTTGTGTTCCTTGAGTGGATCTTTTGTGTGTGCATGCTGTGTCTTCAATGATAACCCTTTGGGTTTGAGAAATTGGTGATTACCCTGGGTTGGTCTCTGTGGTTTGAGATTGAGTTAAATATGCTTAATATTTCTCTCACCCTCTCTTGTCTTGACTTTGTGGCAGATAAGAGTAAAAATTAGGGCTGTGATGATAACTCCAACTCTATTGATGACCCTTCCCTGGTGACAGAATGATCAATGTGCCAAAGGTGGATATGTGAGGTTGGCCCATTTCTCATTCCCTTCTCCCTTTCTTTTTCTTTTTGGGTCTGGGCCAACTTCAGGGCCCAGAACCGAGCCCAATCTCCCATCCCAGCCCATTCCCCTAACCCTAGCCCACTCACACCCCGGATATATTACTCCCGCTTCTCTCTCTCTCTCACTTTCACTCAGCGCCGCTCTCTCTCCAAAACCCTAATCCCTCTCTCTCCCTGACTCTCCATCTTCTCCGCCGCTCCACCGCCCATCCCCTCGGTTCCTCCATCACCATTACTGCTGTCCAGCTCCTCCCTCCTCCCTTTAAATCTCTGATGCTTTCTCATGCCGGGAATACGGATTATCAAGGACTGAAAGGCTCTGCTATTCCTTTGTGAGTAACTCCTTGATAATACGGGATTCCCTGACGTGGGTGGAGGTATCACCGGGTTTTCCTGACCATCGGAGCCCTGTTTGGTGGTTACCTGAGAAGATCTGAGCCGCCGGAGTTCTGACCTTGGCTCCTGCTGTTGGTAGCTCTGTTGAGATCTGTGAAGCTGCTCCATCGTCCTTACCTCGCCGTTGATCATTCAGCTGCCGGAAGGGTTGCTGAGTTTAAAGGGGGAAAATCTGAGCCCCTGTGTCCCGAGGACACCTTTTCCCTCGACTGAAACCCTTCTCTGATTTCTTATCTCTTTTCTCTTTCATTTGTTCCTTTTACTGTTTTTCTCTTTATTTGTGCAGATCTGAAGTACAGGTAATCGGAGGCAGAATTGGAGCTGGAGATTGCATATCTGGAACGGAAGAGTGAAGACCTAAAGAAGAAGAAGAAGAAGAAGTGCCTGAGCACGAAGTGAGACGGACCGGAGGTTCGGGAAACAAGAGGAGTAATCCCGGCAAGGCGAAGATACCCAACACTTTTGTTACTGTTAGCAAACTTAACCCTCGTTCCCTTCAACGCTATTTTTACTTATTCAGCTCTAATTATTGAACTAAAGATATCTGCTTAAGTCGCTATTTTTACTCCATTGATGGCTCTTGTGCCCTCCTTCAAATATGCTTAAGTCGTTATACAGGGGTTGTTTATTTTGGAGAATTAGTTTTGATAGATAAAATTAGTAATGATGATCCCTTATTTACTTTGATTAAAATTTTGGGATATCTCAAGATCCTTGATAATTTTATCATTTGAGCTAGTTTTGCTTAATTTATATCTCATAGAAAGGGTTGGATAAACAATCTTAATGTAAAGAATAAAAATATTCAATCATGTATTTTATCAATTATGCAAAGTAACCGTGTCAATAGTATTTAAGGAAAATATATCCATAATAATAAAGAACTAAAATCAAATATGGGAAAATAAACATCCATTGAGCCCTACTGGGCTTCGGTTTTTGTCATGAACCCTGCCACTATAAGAAGAGAACCCATAACATCATTAGCATCCATCCCATATTAAATATTTTCAGATAATATCATCAGCATCATATTGAAAAAAAAAGTGAATGGCATTTTTTAACACAAAATGGAATACTGTCTAAAAACAAACAAATACGATGTGCAATGTATAATTTGTTTGTGTATATATATCTATATATTTAAAGTATGAACTATACACCGTAAAAATATGATAAATTTATTGTAAAAAATAATACCTCCTTTGTCCACGAAGATTGTAGTTTTATTACTACTTTTATTCGTCCACAGTAATTATATTATTTTCTTTTCGAAAAATTATCTCTTATATTTTGAACTATATTCACACTTAATATATTTATAAAAAAACACATTCCTTACATTTTTCCATTCTGGTGGGCCCAACACCAATAAAATACAAAAATATTTACTAACTTTTATGGAATCTTTTTTACACTAAAAAATATAGTATCTCTCAAACCATTTTATTAAAACCAATACTCTCCATTTCACCGTACAAGTTTTGTGAATGAATAAAGTAATTTCAAAAAAATAGAATTTTTGTTTCTAAGAAATTTGAACTCGGCACTATAAATTCATTCAATAAAATAATTAATTCATCATAAATTTTCATGATCTATGACTTAATTTATATTGTAAAATAAATTTTTATTTTATTCCATCCACATACATAGCTTGTGATAATTATTTGAATAACTGCTTTGGTTTGGAATTATCTGGGACCACCACTCCCTTTCCCTCAAAATATTCAATATTCTCGTCATCTCTTTTTATTTTTGGGGCTGTAATATTAGTAGTCCATACAAAATACATGAATCGGTTCCGGATCACGTTTGTTTTTTCTCCTTTTCCCCTTCCAATCAACTTTTTTCTTTTTCTGTTTTGCCACTTCAAATTGTTTTTCGATGTCTATTCTACCACTTTAAATACGTTCTCTATTTTTCTATTTCTTTTCATTTCCTTTTTCAATTTTAAATTTTGTGATTTTAACTTTGAAAAAGATTGAACAAACTAGAATTAATTGAAAAGGGCTAAATACAAAATAAGAAATTTAAAAAAGAAAAAAAAAATGATAACGATGTAAGACGCATTCCCTCTAACCAATAACTCGAGAATTTGAAGCATCACGGGGAAAAATGAGAAACCATTATTGATCCTTTCAAATTGGCTGCGTTCTCCTTGGTTGTAAATTTATCATGGGAAAATGAAGGATAAACAAAATTTCACCCTTTAAATCCTTCATTTCTTTTTCCACATTTCCTACTTGACCATTACTCATTCCCTATTTACACTACAAAGGAGGGATAGTATTATCACACCATTTTATTATCTCTCATTTTTAGTGTAAATGAGGAATGAGTAATAGTCAAGTAGGAAATGTGGGAAAAGAAAGAAAGGATTTAAAGGGTGAAATTTTGTTTATCCCTCATTTTTTCATAATAAATTTACAACCAAAGAGAACACACCAGTAAAATAAAATAGAAAATAAGGGGCCACTTGTGATTTTTGCCTTTCTTTCTAGTCTGTTTCTATCATCAGCACGCATTTGACGATAATTAAAATAATTAGTCTTCCAAAAGATTTTAGACTTCCAATCATAATTGTGAACACCTTGTTCGGTGTGATAAAAGTATTAAACAATGCAAGGAAAAAAGAAAAAAGGTACTTTGGAATGCCTAGTATTTAGCAATTCGCTGATCTTTCCTATAACATGTGTATGGCTTTTTCCAAAAGTAACATTGCTTACAAGAAAGTGTTTGAAATTTCATTATAGTTTGACGATGATTTTTGCAAAGAAACACATTTTCAATGAGCGATCTCATGTATATATCTAAAAAAATTGCAGTTTATTACCTCAACCTTAATCTCCTTTAAAGATTGTTATAGCAAACCTTTTAACATCAATAGACAAGTGATTGTTATATACCATTTCTTATATTTAATCATGATTTATAGCTTTTTTTTTTTTAGGCGCATGATTTATAGTTAAACAGGGTAAATTAACAATAAAGTAACACACAATTCAAAATGAAATGATAATAGTATGTGTGTGTATATATATATAATTCAAAATAAAGTAAATATCAATGGGCCTAATTAATATAAGAATATTACATTAAAAATGACCTACATCCAACTAAATTGCAACACTTATCATGGGATCAACAGACAGATAGAGAATGGAAATTGGTGGTGTTATTAAAGATCGAAAATACCCAATACTGGTGAACTGGTCAAGCAACGATCTAAGACAGCGACAGAAAATTGAGACTGATAAACGCTATTTTGGGTCTGGCACACTACGTGGTCCCATACAACTACCTCCAGACGAAGATTTGAATCTTGTAACTTTGAGCAGTGATATATCTGTGGATGTTGGAACATCGTCTCAAAGCACACTACAAGATATGATGCTTAAAATATCACAAGAAATATCAGACAAGGCACAAGTTCTTAAGAGATTATATCAAAGGCGTCTGTTCAAGATAGAAGGTCCTTTCTTTTCAGGGAATGTGTCTTGAGATGTTCACTTATATCCGGTGTTCCACTGGATGTGAAGTACGATGGTTCAGCGGAGTCTGCTGATGCCCTACCCACGATCGAAGCCGCAGTTGCTGCGAGTTGTCCTTTAAGTTCCGAAAAGGTTTGTGCTTGTTTATATAAAGATAGAATTTTACTGTATTCATTGTCATGTCCATTACATATAATAAAGAACATATAACATATTTAGATATTCCGAATTTCAGGATCCACATACTGATGAAGGTATTGCTTCGGAAGAAATTGATTCGGAGGTAATAACTAGCATTATATATGTTAAACTAATATCATGTATATATTTATCTATGAAGATACTTTACAATTTTTCACAGTTGTTGTGTAAAATTACTAAAAATAACTTATTTTATGATGGTATTGTTATGTAAGTATTGAAATATGCTTAATTACTAAGTACTCCCTCCGTCCCAAACGAAATGTCTTGTTTTCCTTTTCGGGCTGTCCCAAACGAAATGTCTTGTTTCCTTTTTTGGCAATACACTCTCTCTATATACTTAATATTTAAATAATTTCCACCAACCCACTTTATCTACTTTATACACATTTCTTAATCTACGTGCCGAAAAGAAATAGGACATTTCGTTTGGGACGGAGGGAGTAGTTTATATTTCAATATATATATATATATATATATAGGGAGAGGTTCAAATAAGAACCACTAAATAAAATTAGAACGGAGAACCATTTTAAGCCATTCGATCATCAAGATCTACGGTGGATGCATCATCTTGGTGGATGAATGCAGATCCTGGGTTCGAATCCTGAAGGGCGCAAAAAATTTATTATTTTCGGATGCATTAAATTTAATAGCGAATGCATTAATTTATATAGCAGATGCATTGATTTTAATGGTTCTTATGTTCTCACGATAAGTGTGGTTCTCATTATAACCACACCCTATATATATATATATATATATATATATATATATATATATATATATATAATTTTCGTTCAACTCCAAATTACTTATTTATTTATATTTTGTACGACATAATGCAAGAAAAGTTGATTAACTGAAGTTGGTGCATGAAGACTTAATGCAGTTAGAGTTTTTTGAAATTGATCTGTGTATGGGTGTTTAAATTAATTATGAGTTTTTTAATCATTGTTTTATTTCGGTTGAATTGTACTCCCTCCGTCCGCCAAAAGTATTCCACAATTACTATATTTGGCGTCCGCAAAAAGTATTCCACTTTTCTTTTTAAGCCATGGTCCCACCATCCACCTTTATATTTTATCCTTACAAACACTATTTATTTACAAAAAAACCCACCCCAAATTCAATCTCAACCACACATCTCATAAAGTGATGGGACCCTTTCTCCACTACATCAACATCATCACACATTTTATTAAACTCCATGTCCGGCCAAAGTAGAATACTTTTGGCGGACGGAGGGAGTATCATTTATTGAGGCCTACTTCAATTATGAATACCTTTTTGAAATGTTTTAATATATTCGCTATTTTTTAATATATTTTTATATTTTAGGAAACCATGAGCGAGTCTTTGAATGACGTCCCAGACATCCATGAAGATAATGTTGCTGAATTTTGCGACATTAATGAGACTGATGAGGTATATACTTTTCAGACTAATTTAATGATCATTTGATATATTTAATTTAACGTTTGTCTTCCTTTCTTTGATTTTAAACTCAACTATGTAATGAATTTGTTACTCATATTTTACATTATGGTACAGAATATATTATCTTCTTCATTATAAAAGATGGATAAATGATTTGAATAGTGCAGGAAGCTGCTAATGTTGAAACGACGAATGATGGCATTGTTCAAGAAGAAGAGGTTTATAATTTATTCTGTATTATAATATTATATATTTATTTTTATCCATCAATAAAGTGTGTACATTACTTCAGGATATTAATGTTGAAATATCTGTGGATCATGGAATTGTACCGGACCAGGTACTTGATGATTCCATGGTAAATGATAATGTTGAACTCACATCTTCCAAATTCTTGTTTCCTAGAAAGGTCAAATATATTATTATTGCTTGATTATAATTTGCTCTGTGATGGTTATTTGCCACAACTATTTTGATTGAATTATTTAAGTACTAGTGCTAAACATGTAAACAGAACGTGCATCATATGTCACCCACTACACATGTGGAGACATCTAATGTAGTGATGTCTTCGTCCATTCAGTCTGGCAGTGAAGAGGTTTGCTATGAACTCATTTTTAATCTATTGTTTGTTGTAATAATAATGAATTTATGTGCGACTAATGTAAATTTACTTTGTTCAGGTTACTGTGAAGGGTAAACCAGATAAGGAATATAAGCCAATAAGGAAGTCACAAAGGGTAATATCTGTACTAATTTTTGGCATCTATATATAGTAATGTGTATCATTATATCAAACGAGACTTGTTTACAGGTTAAGAAGCAAGCAACTATGGAGAAAGGTTCTGGATCGAAGGAGTGTGAACAGGATACTATGGTGGTAAACATACATATTTTAGAAGGAACAAGCACTAGTTCGATATGGTTGTATCATAAGTAATTATTTTCTGAAACAGGTCATCGGCGATAAAGTAACGCTGACAGAAATTTTACGCTTACCCTTATGCAAGGTTGATGATTATGTATGTTTTGTACCTGTTGGTTTCTTTTGATACCTTTTGGATTGTTGATCTGATATGTATGAACTTGGTTTAAACTTTTATGCAATATGGTACTGTCTATATGTTTCATACATATTATATATAAGAATTGTTTTTTTTTTTTCAATTAGATTGAAACTGACTTACATAGTCGTAGTCGACCCAATGTTCGAGGACTTGAACCAAGTGAACTATGGATAAAGCCAAGAAAGTTAAGGTCTCCATTTTTTCAAAGGGAACTATGCCCATCGAAGAAACTGACTTCCCGCGAAAAGAAATTGGTCTATACAGCATGTATTTCTATACACGTGACGGGTATATTGTTATAATGTGTTTATATTATGAGAATGATTTTTTGTTTATGTTAGTTATATACTAAATTTCAGTTATTTAGGTGTGAAATACTTTTCTCTCACAAATCCATCGAGATTAGAAGATTAGAAATGCAAACACTAAGGAAGAGATGCATTGTGTCATGTGATATAATAAATGCATGGTGTTTACTGTTGAATTATCAAGAGGATATACGCTCTAATGACTCACCTTTGCGATTTTTTGCGAGCACAAAATTATACGTAAGTTTGACAGATTTTATATATTTAACTGTTTTATATATATGGTCTACGTTAGTGTGTTTAATACGGACCTAACCATAATTGATGTGTTGTAGTCTGGTTCTAGCAATGCGTGCAAAAATGATTACAATGAACAGAGTGCTATATTCAATATTGGATTGAACAATGAGTTGAGCTTGTATAAGAGGAGACCCATTCATATTATAGATATGGTCAGTATTTGAAAAATTAATTTTAATTTTTTTTTTTGCATACTAATATATTCGAATCTTGTTAATTCGTTCAACTTTGCATGTAGTTCTTTTTCCCAGTTCAACTCAACGGTATGTATTATGTTGTTTGTATTGATACAAAAAGGGAAAAGATGTTTGTGATAGACACTACGGTAGATGTTGATGACGAAGAAAAGATGATGTATTGATGCATTAAGTCTTCATGCACCAACTTCAGTTAATCAACTTTTCTTGCATTATGTCGTACAAAATATAAATAAATAAGTAACTTGGAGTTGAACGAAAATTATATATATATTGAAATATAAACTACTTAGTAATTAAGCATATTTCAATACTTACATAACAATACTATCATAAAATGAGTTATTTTTAGTAATTTTACACAACAATTGTGAAAAATTGTAAAGTATCTTCATAGATAAATATATACATGATATTAGTTTAACATATATAATGTCAGTTATTACCTCCGAATCAATTTCTTCTGAAGCAATACCTTCATCAGTATGTGGATCCTGAAATTTGGAATATCTAAATATGTTATATGTTCTTTATTATATGTAATGGACATGACAATGAATACAATAAAATTCTATCTTTATATAAACAAGCACAAACCTTTTCGGAACTTAAAGGACAACTCGCAGCAACTGCGGCTTCGATCGTGGGTGGGACGTCAGCAGACTCCGTTGAACCATCGTACTTCACATCTAGTGGAACACCGGATATAAGTGAACATCTTAAGACACATTCCCTGAAAAGAAGGGACCTTCTCTCTTGAACAGACGCCTTTGATATAATCTTTTTAAGAACTTGTGCCTTGTCTGATATTTCTTGTGATATTTTAAGCATCATATCTTGTAGTGTGCTTTGAGACGATGTTCCAACATCCACAGATATATCACTGCTCAAAGTTACAAGATTCAAATCTTCGTCTGGAGGTAGTTGTATGGGACCACGTAGTGTGCCAGACCCAAAATAGCGTTTATCAGTCTCAATTTTTTGTCGCTGCCTTAGATCGTTGCTTGACCAGTTCACCAGTATTGGGTATTTCCGATCTTTAATAACACCACCCATTTCCATTCTGTCCACGTACAGTAACTGTATACGAAATAATACATGTTATCTAAAACATGAATTTATTTGACTCATACATCTAATTCTAAAACATGAAAAATAGTTAATTTAGTATAACCAAGAAAAAACTGGCAAACTGATTTTCACGCAAGATATATCAATATTTCTCTATTAATTTTTTTTACAAAAATTGCACCTGTTCATTAACGTTCATCAAACAACATATTATCGAATATCAATTAATCATGTCACAAAAATAATAAATAGTACTTCAAAAAAGAATTATCTCCATTAAGAAAACGGAAAGATATTCTGAAATGAAGTAGCAACATAATTATCAATCAGTTCATCAAATCGGGAAAAAAAAATCTACAATAAGTTCATCGATTCGATAAAATATATATAACTGAGATGTAACCAAAATACAATCAATTCATCAATTCGAAAATTAAATTTACCATATAAAATGAGTGTTTAACCCAAATGAGTGTTTAACCCAGTAAAAAGCCCCTTTGAAGCAACCAAAATAAATTGAGATGTAATCAAATTCGCTATCTCTCGTTGATTTCGAAATTCTCGATATTTAACAGAGGAAGAAGGCCCTTTGCAACAACGTTAATTTGGCAAAACATCGAATTAAAAATGATAGAAATGTTTCAGGAATTGTATCGGCTATGAAAATATTTGATGAAATCCTAGATATTTTCTCCATCCTATCGAAACAGATTACTCCAGAATGGAAATTGAGTAAATTATGAGATTTGAACTGCCAAAATATTTCGCTGAAATTAAGTTGACATTTTTATCCTTTTCGGTTAAAACAAATCAGAGAAATCATTATTTAATTGCATGAAAAATAAAATCCGAAAATAATATGGACCGTTGATTGGAGTGAGATCGACGCACAAGATTTGGTCTTTATTTTCTATCTAAGGTAGTGGTTGTCATAGAATGCAATCATATATATATATATATATATGGTGTGGTTCTAGAGAGAACTACATTATTTGTGAGAACGTGAGAACCATCAAATCTAATGCATTCACTGTAAAAATTAATGCATTCGCTGTTAAAATTAATGCACTCAAAAAAATAAAAAAAATTGCTCCCTTCACGATTCGAACCCAGGATCTGCATTCATCCAACAAGATGATACATCCACCGTAGATCTTGATAATCGAATGGCTGAAAATGGTTCTCCGTTCTTTTTTTATTTATGGTTCTTTCTTGAACCTCTCCCTATATATATATATATATATATATATATATATATGGAAGGGCTAAAATAAGAGCATTTCTTAAGATATAAAATAAGAATCATTTTCAGTCCTTAGATCATCAAGATCTACGGTTGATTCGTAATTCTGTTGGATGGATTTATGGTCCTGAGTTCGAATCTCAAAGGTAGCAAAAAATTATTTTTCACAATTCATAACTTTATGCAGCGAATTCATACGTGTTCTACATAAAATTCATACATTAAAAATTGCTCTTATTTCTTATTTTAAAATGTGCTCTCACGGTAGCCCACCCCTATATATATATATATATATATATGAATTTGAATATCCAATTAACTCAATTCGGTTATAGTTAAATTTTTGTTAGAGATACAATGCTTGCAGGCGTATTACACTTGAAACAGAAATGTAGAAGATCAGAATTACAATGAACTAAACTATATTGAGATTACAAGAATGAAAAACCCGTACAAAATGTAGTCGAGTCGAGGATGATCCTCTATCAGCAAGACGAGATATGCCCCGGTAGTGCTCTCGGTAAGGCGTGTCGTCTCCAAAGATAAAACGGCTTCATCTCGTAGGTAGCAGCACCGCAGACCAACGAGCTCCGACGAACTGAAACGACGCGAGGACAGAGCTCTGGACTATATGAGTGCAGAGTGAAAGCGTGAATGCAGGATTTTTCTAAGTGTGTTGGATGCATGGAGTGACTGTCGTATTTATAGGCACAGTCCACTTTATGGGGGAGCCTGCAGCATTAATTCCTATTGATGGAATTTAAGTGCTGTTGGGGAGTTACAAGTAACCCCCTCTCATCCAATAATGACGGCAGTTACCAAGTAACTCCCTCCCGTCTAATAATGACGGTTGTAACTCTCTC
The DNA here is from genome assembly GCF_028751815.1 of Salvia miltiorrhiza. Lineage (NCBI taxonomy): Eukaryota > Viridiplantae > Streptophyta > Magnoliopsida > Lamiales > Lamiaceae > Salvia > Salvia miltiorrhiza. The sequence goes on along the minus strand of NC_080394.1, from coordinate 30,131,014 downwards.
CCATCCAATAATGACGGAGGTTACAGAGGTGTGGAAGCTTCTAGCTGGGAGACCAACGGGTCCTCCCGTCGGGTCGAGCCCCTTGTGCACGTGAAGGCTCAATCGGATTGGGCCTCGTTCTTTGGGCTGAGAAATCATTGGTCCAAAAAGATAAGGTCAGTTGGGAGCTAGGGCCCAAGGACCAGCCCAAAAACCAATTGCCAAGATCCAAGTCCACGGCCGAGGTTGGGGACTGGGTGCCGGGAGCCGAGCGGGAGGCAGCGCGTTCGTATGGGCTTTGCAATCCATCACTTGTGCACACAGTGTTATTACATGTATTAATGTAATAACTTATAAACTGTAATAATTATTGTCCACAATTCAATGTGGGATAAGCATTAATATCTCTTTAATGCTTATCACCGGGACTGTAAAACGGTTCGGGTTCGGTTACCCATACCCAAAATTTCGGTTACCCGAACCCGAAATTGCCATATTTTAATAATCGTTCTCAAATTGTTTTAGGAGTTCGGTTACCTAATAACCGCTTCGGTCATTTGGGTATCCAAAATACCCATTTAAAAAATTAAATTCAAATAATTTACTAGTCGTAAGCATAAGTCCGAAACAAAGATTATCCTTTAACTTTCCGAAATTTAAACTAAATACTCCCTTCGTCCCAGCTTTTTGTATCCACTTTTAGTAGTATTTACAACTAAAAGTGGATACAAAAAGTTGGGACGGAGGGAGTAAGTAAAAAGTTCACCAAAAAGAAAAGTTCTAACAGAGGTAAATGAAGCAATGACTTAAAAAATCTAAAGCTTCAACCTTTACCAAGATGAAGGAAATGAGATCAGAGATCTAGTACCTTCAAAAAAATTACACGAAATCTTCACAGCCCAAGTCCCCAGCTATGTGTATAGACTATGTAAAAATTCAAACCCATAATATTTGATACAATTCTTTCAAACGCAGATCAAGAGGAAGTGACTGAGACATCAAAACAAACACAATATACATCCAAGTTGTCGACTACAATCAACCGTCTCTCGCGAACTTACGAAGAGGAAGAGGGACAGAATCTGTGAGTCTGTGACCTGACGGGAGGCGGACTTGAGGACTAGGGTTCCTCCTAATTTTTTAATTAAAATATAATATATATATATATATAAAATAATTAATTAAAAAATTTCGGTTATTCGGTTAACCCGAATCGGTTATCGAGTTAACCGATAACCGAAAATTTTCTAAAAGTAATAATCGAAACCAATTCATTACCCGAAAATTTCGGTTCTTGGTTACCCAAACTTGGGAATTTCGATTCGGTTAATTGGATACCCAAAACCCGATAACCAATTAGACAGCCCTACTTATCACTTTCCCACAACTCCACATTTCAAGTACCCAACTTAATAAATTATTTCTCACTCACCGGAAATCGATTTTGAGTAAATAAATATATTGTGATCATCTACTCGAAACGTAGATTGATCATAAGCCATTTAATTCTGCTAAATTAAATATTTTCGGTACTCGAAAATTAATCAAATATTGGTTACTCTATAACCAATTTCCAACAATTTTATCTATCGACTAGGCGAATACCGAAAAATTGATTATTGAATAACCGAACCTAATTCGATTTGATTCGATTATCAAATTAATCAATATCCCTTACTGTTTAGACAACCTTACCCGTTAATGTTTTCTAAATCAATTTTTCTACAGCTCACTAGGAGAGAACGATTACTCATAACTTGAAATAAAAGAGAAAGGGGCAAATATAGAATAGAACTGCTCTCAACTCGTAAAGAATAAATTAAAACTATACTATCCCTTAAAAAAACACTATTCTAGATAATCTGAAAACGCTCTTATCAGGCTAAGTATGATTAGGCCATATTAATATTGCTGAATCAACTTATGCGTTTTTTTTCTTTTTTCTTTCTCTAATGTTCGAATATATTTTTGGTTTTTCAACCAGATTTTGACAAAGATAATGTATCACGTGTCCCATTAAGAATATAGTATGTTAGATGAAATATACCCTTATGAAAATGGCACACAAAGAATTTTGCCTTCCACACACGATTCTGAGAGCATTCATCATACAAAGGGCCTTTGTCATATTCTTTGCATACATTATTGCCCCAATAAAAAGGGGAAATCGAAAGCAAATTTTAAAAATTAAGCCAATCCTCAAAGTTCTAAACACCCCAACCCACCCACTACACAGCACCATCAAAATCAATCACAGACAAAAAAGAATTGGACCGAAATCAGTTTGGCGGTCAAAGGGGAAATAGAAAATTTGCAACGGAAAGTAAATGATTAAGAGAAATGTGGGAGCCTTTACATAAAGTTGAGAAAATATAGAAAATTCAGATATGATTGGAAAGGATTAGCCGATTGGGCTTGGTCGATCCTCAAGGTTGATCGATATTTTATTGGGTTAATAGTGTTCCATTTCCCTAATTTTCAGCGTTTTTCATAAAATGTTCCGAACTTTTATTCTCCCCTAAAAAATCCTGAACTTTCAGTTTTTTCTACAAAATGTCTCACTATACAAAACTCGGTGACAAAAAGATGAATTATTTTGCCTAAATAAATATTTTGGGAACCGTCATTGTTGAAAAATCATATAAGGAACCACCATTGTTGAAAAACGCTGAAAGTTTGGAAATTTTTTTCATCTTTTCGTCATCGAATTTTGTATAGCGGGACAATTTATGTAAACAACTAAGAGTTCGAAGTTTTTTTAGGAGTAAATGAAAGTTCGGGACATTTATACTTTTGGGCCCGTTATATATATATTTTTATCATTTTTACATGTTCATTATTATTTTTTCTAAAAAAAGAAAAAATCTTAGCATGGTGAAATATTTTCTCAACCAGCTCATTTTCACTCATTTTTCTCTCCCATATTTAATAATACTATTTATGAATATTGATGTGAAAATATTTTTTAATATTTTAAAAAGAGAAAAAAGATAATATTTTCTCAACATTTTCCAATGAAAATTTTACAACAAAAAACACACGAACTACTCTTAGTTCTCGTTTACGAAAGAAAATCTAACGGTATCTTATGTTTATTTTTCTTTATTTCAAATAAGGGTGCGTTCTCTTTGGTTGTAAATTTATCATGGAAAAAAGAAGGATAAACAAAACTTAACCCTTTAAATCCTTCCTTTCTTTTTCCACATTTCCTACTTGACCCTTACTCATTCCTCATTTACACTACAAAGGAGGGATAATATTATCACACTCTTTTTGGAGGAATAATATTATCCCTCCTTTGTAGTGTAAATGAAGAATGGGTAAGGGTCAAATAGGAAATGTGGGAAAAAAAAAAGATTTAAAGGGTGAAATTTTATTTATCTCTTCTTTTCTCTTGATAAATTTACAACCAAAGAGAACGCACCTAAGTGGAAAATCTAGCAAAGAGGTAAATATGACTCATCAATCATTCGTTCTTAATAAATCAAAATATACATAAAATATATTTATTTATTTTGTCATTTCCAACTTTCTGCCTCTATCTAATTACGAATCCTCCAGGTAAGCATGCACTTATATTTTATTAAAGTGGACTTTTCCGTTTATAGTTCCAGAAAAATAACTGCCGTAGATATTGTCACCTGCGTCCGCAGAGAAATTCCCAATCAAGGTATTAAAACATCCTACGAAAATGGCACCAAACAAAGGCAAGGGAAAGCGGGGGTTGCTGAGATTGAGATTTCATCTTCATACCAAAATGAGAAACAAATAATATTAGCATCTAAAAAAATTGAGGAATAGCAAATACAAGTAACACCAATATTGTCATAACAAAATGGTCGAGTTAGGGGATCACTGCACCCTATCTTAACCACAGCAAGCTGATTTTGAAGCAGCCTGAGCAGCCCCAGCATTCTGGTCCGGTTGGGTAATCTTTATGGTCTGAGGCTGCATTCATGTCGGAATACAATCAGATTCTGATGTGGCAGGCTTATAAAAGAACAAATATGCTGTATACATGCAGCTATTTAGTACCTCAGTCTTTGAGTCGGATTCAGCGAGTCTTTGCTTTATGTCCCTGGCAATTGAGAAGAAAACCTCCTCCACGTTCATGTTCGTCTTAGCACTCTGTTAACGTGATCATGTTAGACAGTCTCACTCGGTATAAGTTTTTGATGTAAGGCAACAAGTACTAGCACTTACAGTCTCAAAAAATTTGATTCCATATTCATCAGCTAGTGCTTGACCCTTGGAGGTAGGAACAGCCTATGGAGTTCAATTTGTTCAGAATATTGTGGAAAACAAGCAAAATAAGAAAATAAACACGCACAATTTGCACATGTTAAGAGTACCCATTATAATGGCTCCCTGTCGTCATTCTACTGTATTTCTATTTCTTGAATTTCCCAATATTTATTACATAGAAATAGATTTGATTGATCAGATATACAAGCATGATGAGTTTCAAATGAATTGTGACTAGATTTAACCCAAGGTAACATCACACTCCAGCAGTCAGATATACCCGCAAATGTATATGCTTATAAGTCTGTGTATGTGTGTGCAAGCAAGAGAGAGTGACAGACAGACAGACAGAGACAGAAAGAGTACCCTTTTGCTTTCATCCATATCAGCTTTGTTTCCCACCAATATCTTGTTGACGTTGTCAGAGGCGTGTTGCTCAATGTTTCTGATCCAATTCCTAATATCTGAAAAAAGGATGAGGTCAATATTTGATAGAGGAGAGATTACTGTTAAATACCACAAGGTTACTTAAGACGGTATTTGGAGTCACTGGATATATAAGGAAATTCTGAAAAATCCTCCAATAGCTAGCTATTATGATGATATAATAAAAAATAAATATGAGTGAATAGTGATTACTGTTGAAAGATGCCTCATCAGTAACATCATATACCAGCAATATACCCATTGCTCCACGATAGTAAGCTGCAAATGAAGCATTTCTTAGGCAATGAACTTCTATAAGATCTAGGAGCATACTACATATATGAATAAGTTAAGACAAATTCTTAATGTACAAATACATAAACAGAAAAATGGGCAGAACTATTCCACAAATAGTTATAAGATTCTTGCTTCTGCAAATATATTAGCACTGTTTAGCAGCATTCAGTAAGACCTCAAAACGTGCAACAACAGCCTCTACTAACCCATGTAATTTGATAACAACCAAAGCTACGGCCGGCATTAAATGAACATGAAGTGGAGAAATGCATGTGTGAATAGTCCCCTTAAACAGCAACCAAAAACCTTAACCAGAATTCAGCTATGCATGAACTTCTTCAGCTAATAGAAAAAAGTTCCCAACAACTCAAAAGAACAAAATTTACCAAAAGTTTGCTTCTATACATTCTGTGAAGATCCAACTATTTCTTCATAGAAAAAATTAGCTAATACATACGCATACAGTAAGAACGCAATATATATTTATAATATATTCATAAAAGAACTATTAAAGGTTACATGAAAATAAAACTAAATAGTGTTCATTGGAAATTCACCAACTTCTCTTTTGGCATCTCATTCCTCGAGTGAAGAAATCTAGACATTGTTGGATGTTCCTTATCGACTCGGGAACTAGCTTATGACCCTAATTTCCGCTTGGATCATTTTAAAAGACTGGATATAAGTTCTTAAAAAGGCTGATAAGCTCCAAAAAAATTCCCTTTGACTTCTCCTAAACCTGATGTAAAGGATTTTAGGCAGACGAGGAGGAAGTAAATCAACTAAAGTATGAACAGATCAAAGCATGGCCCTTCCCACAATCCAGTCTATGTTGCTTCACTAATCAGCCATCCCCTACCCCAACTTCATGGACTCCTGGCACATTTACTCTCCCCCACCCTACCCACATCACCACCTTCAACTCATTCTACCACTCTATCCCTTGTAACAATCTTCCACAATCATGAACTTCATACAGTCCTAACCATTAACCAACAAAAACAAACTAACATGTGGGAAGAAGGAAAGTGGTTTTGAGAAATCTCATAAGGTTTGTTGCATAGGATGGGGGGGGGGGGTGAAGAGAGGGAGAGAGAGAGAGAACTAAAAGTGAAACTCAAGATACAAGCATAAGCGACATAGGGAAATAAGCAAAAGAGAGTAGAAGGGAAACTACTAGTATTATTCTCAGCATGGAGCCAAATAAACATGGCATTAAAGACAGAGACATTCAAATAGTTCGCCATCAAATGAGGACTATAGGAAGCATTTTAGCCTGTCCAACAGTATAAAAATTAAAAACTCATCAGTCCATTTATTTTTCAAATCGACATTTCTTCCCAAAGTACAAAATTTCACATAATTATAATCAACTTCAAGGACTTTAAGTATTTTCATCAAACAGTATACAACATGCTGATCAAAATTCTGTAGAAAAGCAAAACACCCCAGATCATTGTAGGCAGATTAATATTGTCTATTTTATTCTTTAGCCAATGAACTTCACATTTCTTACTGCAACTCATCTTACTAACAAAGAAACAGTGAATGTACATGCCACATTATATCTGTAGACTGTAGAAAAGTATAAAAGAGTTGCAATTAAACTGAAATTCCTATTTCAGTTTTCTCAAGAGAAGGGAGAGGGAAATGGCCTGCATCATTCAAAGAATACCAGTTGTTATAGTACGAAATCGCTCTTGTCCAGCAGTATCCCATATTTGCAGTTTGATTCTTTTACCATCAAGCTCAATAGTTCTTATCTTAAAATCAATCCTGTAAGAGAATGGCACGATCAAATACAATAGGCAGGAGAGCTTTGAGATGTAAACTGTAGCAACAAATCTACAGATGAAGGGGAACCTACCCAATAGTGGTAATGAAACTGGTGGTGAAAGAACCATCAGAAAAACGTAAAAGAAGGCAACTCTTACCCACACCTGGAAAAGAAAACAAAATAGTTCGGACTTAAATATTGGTAATATCAGATGCCAGTTCAAACAGTACATTTAAAATTAGTTTACCAAATCATCCAATAAAAGTTAGAAAAAAATTGTACGACATGAATCTACAAAAGGAATGAATAAAGATAAACAGATAGCTCAAACAGTTTCTTATGAATCACTACTTGTCATAGAATTACCAGTTCCTTGATATCCATGAGAGGGTTCATTAACAACCAGTTTGAAAATAACACATACTGGATGAGCACAGAACACCTGATCAAACTGATTTAGTCATTAACGAGTGGATACATTATATAGACAAGATCGTAGAGCAGCAGCTCCTTTGATCATTTGCAACATGCTATCAAAAGCAGCCTAACACAAAGAACTCCAAATAACAATAATGTGGAACTCAGTATTATCACTAGTTTAACATATAGTGTACCATTTTATTTATCTTAGCTATGTTACTTTCCTTTATCCAATTTTAATCAAATCTCTCTAAGTTTAAAAGCCAACTAAAACTCTCCGGTAGCCTCAACAATGAAATCATCCTCATGCAACTGCCAATGCCTAGTAATTTAAAACTCATAAAAGTATAATCTCTGCCTGAAAATACATGCCATTTTCCTTGTCACATTAACATATACTCAAGCAGGCAGAGCTCTTGAAAAAGTCCACATTTGCAGGAGCACACAGACAGCGTCTCACCATCTTCGCCAGTAAATCGTAAGAAAAAAGTCATGGTCGATCATACAAAATGCCCATGAATCAACACAATGGAGATCGTCGATATACTCAACCGAAATAACTACAATAATAGGAGCGGAAACAATACAAACATTTCGCATCAAATGCAGCTGAAAATTCCAAAATCCACACGCAAAATTCATATAGTTCGCATCCAAACCGCAGATAACCGAAAACTTCAAAGATAAAATTGGTACAGATTTCGGGGGGTAAAAAACACTCACCGCTATCACCGATCAAGAGAAGCTTGATGAGGCAATCATAATCGGCTCGTGCTCTGGCGGGTGGAGCGGCCATCTGATTTCAATTTTATTATGTTTTTATTTCAAATAAATTCCTCAAAACAAACCCTAGAAAACAAAATAATAAGACCTAATTAGTTCAGATGTATGGGTGATGAATGAAATTTGAAAATTGATTTGAATGTGGGAGAAACTGGAAAAGGTTATTACCAGATCGGAGGGAATGCAGAAAAGATGGATCTAATAAATGAGGAATGAGGAAAAAGAGGAGGTAAGCAGCAGTGGTCGGTCGTTGCACTCTGCAAATTTATTTTTATTTTTATTTTTATTTTTATTTATTGGTTTATTTTTCACACTATTGTTTGAATTCCAATTTGCTGAATAAATTAATGGCAGAATTTGGCTTTAAAAGTATGCAATTGGCAATGGAGAAGAAGGGGTCGCGAATATGTGTGTGACTTAGTAAATAAGAAACTTTGGACTTTTTATATGGTTTGATTTGATATTTCATATTTGGGACAGCCTGGATGAGGCCCATAATTATTGGATTGACACTATTCTACATTTCCACTCCTCTAGAATAACATAATAAGAGGTAGAGGTTGAAAAGAGTATTAAACATTCAAATTTAGAAGAAAAAGAAATGTAGAAATAGTCATAATCAGCATTCGAAATATATGTTTTGGTTGATTGAAAGTAGCCCATAAATCATCCAGAAGGTCATTAGCCTAAACTAGTTAAGAAACTAGCCGTTCTAAAAATACGATATTGTTTTTGGTGTGTGAATTTGATGAGGACTTATAGTCCGCGATTCTATACTACAATATCACATACAAAAGATTAGAATTAATTGTCTCTAAATTCATAACTTTGATCAATTTCTATTTTTTTTTTTCATAATATTTGAACATTCAATTTAAAATCATCAATTATCAATTTTTTCTAATTTTTCCATGAAACACATTTCAGGCAAAAATTAACGCCTAAATTATCCGACGTGTCGTAAATCACTTAACACGTGGCATCGATGTGTGCACTCTCTGCCACATAAGACGGGATGTCGTTTCGACTGTCTTCTAAAATTTAAACCCGATGAAGGGGTGCATCAAACGGTGAAATACATAGGAAATAAAATTTACACTTATTCACAGTGATCAATCTGCTCCATTGGCATTAGGTGGTTCAAGAGGAGGGTTCGAGCTTGGTGATCGACGGTTGAATTGGAGAAATGAGTGAGAGGTATGTTCTTAAGTTTTGTTTTTTACAATATGTTGTTGGTAGTTGTTGTATTTTAAGTGTCTATGTGTCCAAGGAAAGTGTGATTACTTATATTTTCGAGTGAAGAACATTTTTTTATGATAGAATTGTGAAGTTAGGGTTTGAACGATAGCATGTTGCGTTTTGTATTTGGCAAATGTGATCTAATGCCTGAAAATAGTTTCTAATTTTTATTTTAAGATGTGTTTTTATTTTAGCACACTTATATATATATATATATATAATATATATAGGGGTGCACTCCAGTGATACTGCTATTTTTTATGAGATCGTGAGTACAATGAATAAGGCAAGGCAGTATATAGTGTTGAATAAGACAGTATATACGATATTAAAAAAATTGGTAAAATTTTTGCTCCCTTCAAGATTCGAATGGTAAAAAAATTTGCCCTCTAGATAAATATCAGCCATAGGATACATGAAATCAACACCCACAAATCAATTTAAGATCTCATCACTTATAGGGGATCTCACCATAGCATTCTAATGAGATCCCATATATGTGGTGAGATCTTAGATTGATTTGTGGGTGTTGATTTCATGTATGATATGGCTGATACTCCCTCTGTCCCGCTATTCATAGCACGTATTCTATTTTGGGCTGTCCCACCGATAATGACTCGTTTCTATTTTAGGAAATAATAAGGGATAGTTAATCTTAATTAAAGAAATAATTAAATGCCTAATAAAACCTACATTAATTAAAAAGAAAGCACTCTCACTTTAACTCTCTCTCTCTCCCAGTTTCAAAAAACTCTCTCTATCTCTCTCTCCTGATTACTCTATCTCTCATGTTGCACCCTCGTCGCCTCTCATTTTCCACGGCGACGGCACGGCAACTCCGCGTCCACCCACCGCCTCCGCCTCCGCGTCCACCCACCCTCCTCCGCGACTTCTCTCTTTCTCCTCTGCGTGTCACCTCCACTTCTGCCGGATCTCACCGTCTCTTCCACCCCCGTCGTCTCCTCCACCTTCACAGTCGTCTCGTCTCTCTCTCGCTCCAACCGCCTCCACCATCACCTCATCCACCGTAGCACCACCTCCGTCTCTTTCCTCATCAGATCTGCGCCTCCAAAAATACGACCGCTCGTCGATGCAGCCCGTGCCGCCCTCCGCCTCCACCCTCCACTGCCTTCATTTCTCGCCACTCTCTGTGCGGCAAGATTCGAGATCAAATCGTGGTGAAGAAATTTGCAGAATTGCTTTAATTGTTGCTTTTCTGATGTTGACGACGATTAAGAGGCAATTTCTTTAATTTCTTGCAAATGTTTTCGCCCATTTCTTGTTGTTGGAGGCAATTGCTTTTCGGGTTCTTGGATTTCTATTTTTTTTTTTGAATTAATTTCTTATATTTCCGCCACTGGTTCTTTGTTCGTTGTTCAAAGGATGGTGTGTAGGGGTGGATGGAGACGACAAGCACGGATAAGGCGAAGGGATAGAGGCGGCGGCGGCGGCCTCGCTGTGGCGACGGCAGTATATTTTTTGGAGAAACAAAGGCCTCCTTTGTTAACAATATTTAAGATTCATTAAACATGTGAGACATACTCTAATATAACTCTCCTTAATACCCGTGCCGAAAAGAAACAAGTCATCAATAGCGGGACGGATGGCTATTTTGAGTATTTTCCTAGAGGGCGATTTTTTTTACCAGGGTTCGAATCTTGGAGTGAGCGAAAATTTTACCAATTTTTTTAATATCGCTATTCATCAGTATATACTGCCTTATTCATTATACTCATGATCTCACGAAAAATAGCAATCTCACTGAAGCGTATATATATAGGGGAAGGCTAGACTGAAAATCGCTCTTAGAATATAAAATATAAATAGATCTACAACATTGATCTACCCATAATCTAATGGTTGAGATTTAATTTTAAAAAGTATGAATTCTATGTAGAACATGTATGAAATCGCTATATAAATGTCTGAATTGCGAGAAAAAAAATTGTTACCTATGGGATTCGAACTCAGATAACCATGAATTCATCAAACAAAGTGATGAATCAAATATAGAACTTGATGATCAAAGAGCTGAAAATACTTCATATTTTATATTTTACAATGTGTTTTTATTTTAACCCCCTCGTATATAAATAATATCTTAACCCACAAGAAAACTACTAATTATCTTTCTTATTTGTGATCTGCGCCGCATACCACCCTCACCAGTCACCCAACCCATATGCCTGACACAACACAGCAACGGGCATGACACAACACAACAGCGGTTGCTGGCTACCTTCTCTGCTCGCAGCGCCGCTTCCTCTCTTCATTCGGCCTTCACAGTCTGTGCGCGCCTCGCTGCATTTTCCTCACAGCGCGACTGACTGTTGTGCTAAGCGTGCGACTTCCTTCCCCCTTCGGCCTCCCCCTTCGCAACCACAGTGAACGTGCCGCATTCCTCCTTTCATATCCCAATTCGCCTAACGGCCGGCCGCTTGCACCTACCTTCTCACCGCGAAGCGCCGAAGCTGAGAATAACTGCCGCCTCCTGCGACTGCCTTCCTTTCTCACCGCCACCTTATCGTCTTTCGATTTGAATAATTGTCCAAAACCAATCGATTACGATTGGTTATTGCTAGTTCGATTTTGATCGATTTTTTTATTTAGTTGGTCGATTTGATTTAAATTTTAGGCCCTCTAGTTCGGTTTAGATTTGAAAAAAATTGGATCGGTCGATTCGGTTTTGAACCGATGCACACCCATAACGCCTAATGTATTGGAACTTACTTGTAACGAAATTTTCGATTTTAAAATTGATATTTATTTTAATCTTAAAATACATTATTTTGAACAAAATTCAAACGAAATTTATAAAGCTCATTATAGAGCTCCCACTGTGAAGGGAGTCGCTCTAAGATAAGAACCACTTCTATAAAGCTCCGAAGGGATACTAATGTACAAATGAGTCCATATGTAAAACGATAATAAAATTTTAAAAGCGGTTCATTAGCCCATGCAAGTAAGGCCCAAATATAAATGGCCCGTTCAAATTATTCACTCACACACTCTATGAATAATGGGAAGATATCTATTCTTAAGTTGATTATGGCATATTGATGCTAGTGTACTCAAATACTTTTGACTTCTTCATTTTCTCCAACGCCTTAAGTCTAATTCATATTACGTACAATAGTGAAAATTAAAAATTTATGTCCGTCAATGATTTCGAGTAGTTTTTTTCCTAAGAAACTATTAACCTAAAAGCATGCATAGAAATGTCATTGTTTCGATAATAGTATCGATGTGGTCTAATTCAATTCACAAAATTGAGGCACCAAAGTTTTTTTTTAAAGTCCCACCAACATGTATTTAAATTGGTAAGGGTAGGTTTACTGTGATGGGAAAAAAAATGGTATATTTTTACCTTTTTTTCATCATTTTCACTTGTTTACTATGATAGAAAATTTTCTTCGAGCATGGTGAAATATTTTCTCTTGTAATTCATTTTCACTCATTTTCTTTTCAATGTTGAATAATGGTGTGAAAATATTTTTCAACATTTTCTTATTTTTTTCATCTATAGTAAACATATATGAAAAAAATAGATAATGTTTTCTCATCTATCATTTTCCAATAAAAATTTTACAATCAAACTAAACACACACTAAAAGAAAACAAGTTTAAAACTAATGAAAACATAATTTCTCATTTAATCACTTTTAACTAAAATATAAACGTTACATTATATATTAAAATATGTTATTTCAACACAATCACGGATATATTTTTAATAGTGGCTCAATTTTCACTATTTTTTTTTTTTGCATAAATAAATTTCATTGCTTCAAAATGGTCCAAAGAACCGAGTTCGTACATTTCACTATAAGAAAATTGGGAGAGCAAAGCAACACAATTAAAATATACATAAAAAAATATGTTAAAATAAATTAAATAATCATGATTGGATGTATCATTAATCATGATTGTGTATAGTGTTACTAATTAATTTGATGTGTGGAAATAAAAGAAATTAATTTGATGTATGATCATGTTATCGCCGTGAATTTTTTTTCTTGGAACTTGTTCGTCCTTTTATTTCGGCAAAGTTCCTTCATTTTACATTGGCTGCAATCTGTCCTTGATTTCTCCTTAAATTTAATTTACACTCCAAAAGAGAAAATCCTTTCCCCACAAAAACTGCATTTACCCATGTTTGCAAGAATTATTTTCGTGCTCCATAAATATTGGCTTCATTTAGTCGTGAAGCCACTTTTTCTGCATTGAAGCAAAATCTTATAGTACACTTCGAAGCATACTTGTCTTTAATATATAGCTAGTACGACCATCCGTGCGATGCACGGCGAAATCGAAATTAAATGATATGTATAAATAATAAACAGAAACAAATAATAAATGCAAAATATGGTTTAAAAATAAAATACTAATTACTCAATAAAATTTTGAATTTTAAAACGTAATTTTCAATTATGTATAAAGTGTAATGATAATTATAGTTATTAAATTATTTTAAATTATTTGATAATGAAAATATTTTAAAATTTTAATAACTTATTCGTTTTAAATTAATTTTTGATAATTTTTATACTATATTAAAGATCTTCTGACGAACTTAAACTTAAGATCGCATTGAATATTTTTTTATAAATTAAATTTGACAATGTTTAGAAAAGAATTAAAATTATAAAAAAGAAAAGAGAAAAAAATAATAAAAAAAATTGATGGGAGAAGAGAGAGAGAGAGAGAAAAAATGGATGAAAAAAATGGAGTGAGAAAACTCCTCTTTTATATATTATATAGATTTATTATCTTTCTGTAATTCTATGTTAGGGATTTATTCCATTTTCTTTCTATTCCATTTGAAGTTTGTGATATTTTTGTTCAAGGAAGATAAGGGAAGATCAAAAGAAAGAGATACGAGTGGGTGACGATGAGAGCAATTTGTGGCTATAAATTTACAAAAACAATGGAAGGAATATAAGTATAAGAAAGAAAATACGTTGCCATCCTTGTGTGAAAAACCAATTCTCTCATTTTTCAAGTGTCGAAAAAGCACTATTATCACCACACATTACTTTAAACACTTTCTTGATCCCAAATATTGGGACCAATTTCGTACCTCGCATAATTTTCAAATAATATAGAAAATTAAATTATTCAGCTAAACTTGTACAAAGATAACCCATGGGATGATTACATTCTTTTTTACAGAATACTATGATTAGGTAAGAAGCATATGCTAATATGCCAAATTATAATATTCTTTGTAAGACCCCACAATCTCTAACGTTATTCCGTCGACATCAAAACTATAGTGAATCTCTTTTTAAAGAAAGTGATAATGAGGTGTGTAACGCACTTAAATTATTAATCATCAAAAGTCTTTGGGTCGGAGCATAATCCACCGAAGAGGGATGTTAGGATGTTATACGATCGAAATAATTTTCTTTTGGAATTGTACAATCCAGTTTGTTAGCTTGATTCTATAATGATTCGGATATTATAAGATCGAAATAATTTTCTTTTGCAATTGTACAATCCAGTTTGTTAGCTTGATTCTATAATGATTCGCATACTTTTGTCGGAAAAATAAAAATAAAAAATATGAAATATAATTTATAATAATAAGTAGATATATATATAATGTCAATGAGTCCTAGCTCAAGTGGTAAAGCTGAGGCATCCAAAAATTCTCAGATCTTGGTTCAATCTCGCCTGCATGCGGGTTGCTATTTGATTATATATTAGATAGCTTTTGTAATTAAATAATAATAATAAGTAGGTTACGAGTTGAATATATTTCCAAACAAACAATTTACTATATGAGATGGAGATCACGTTAGCATAATTTTTTGAAAGGAGCTAACAGAATAGTGTATATTTGAAGTCCAGATACTTGACAAATACCACTTTCACATATACCAAATCAAAACTTAATTAAGTAGTAGCTAAAAAAAAATAAAAAAAAAAATTAAGTAGTTCCAACTAAAAATTTAAAACGAAATAGCTAGGTATGAATCGTAGATTTCACATCGTTGGTTTGTTGCATAAAAGTACACCAACCGTAATTTACAAGGTTTTTTACATGTGAAAGGTAGGGAGGGGCAGAATTCCTTGCCAAATTAGTATAAGCATTTTATTCTCTTTAATTATGTGAATGTGAAAGCGAGTTGTTAACGGAGTCATAGTTTTGAAGCTACGTTCCAACTTCCGATACATTTTGGTTTCTGATTACAAATATAAATATGTAAATTAAATACTAATATCATTTGATGAAATTAACGTGCACCGAGAGTTAAATAACATGGTTAATTGTACCAAATATCACCAACTTTGTCCGAATTTCATTTTTCCTACAATTTTTAAAAAATATATATTTATCACAGATTAAATTAGTCATTAATTTTTCCCATGATTTTTAGCTCCGATGACCAGAAAGTTGACTTGGCGCTGATGTGGATTTAAATTTACACATCATTGATGTGGAATATATATTAATTTAAAATTACTCAAATAACAAAATCACACACAAAAGCCCTAATATCACTTGAATTAGAAAAAAATCCCCTAAGAATCTGTTGTCTTCTTCTTCAACAAAAATCGACTGTCTTCTTCTCCTCCATCCCAATCTCGCATCCATCCATCTTGCCGGCCGCCACCCATCTCGCCGTTGGGGCGTTGTGGGCCATCGACACCCACCGCCGCCTGTCTTAATTCCATCGTGCCTCCAGTCCTGTGTCTTCCATTGCGCCGCCAGTCGAAGCTCCGCTTGTCTTCCATCTCGCCGGCCGCCACCCATCAATCATGTGTCTTCCATCGCCGAAGCTCCGCCGTCCTCTGCCCCCAAGCTCGAAAATACAGAATCGGATTGTCCCCGCAAATCATCGCAAGCCACCATTCAAATACATGAACGTAACACTTAGTAAGGTAGAGAGGAATTTTGGATGCGTGGGTGAAAAATGAAAAAAACATGACAAATTATGGGAAAAATAGAACTCGGGCAAAGTTCGTGATATTTGGTGTAATAAAAAATGCAACTTTTTCAATGGGGTTATTGCCAGAAAATACATATACTTTGTCAATTTTCTGGTTTATATCATGACCTTATAATTTGGCCAGAAAATACATCAATTTTCAATTTAATAGCAATTATAACATGACTTTATAGTTTGGCCAAAAAATACACCAAGTTTCAATTTATTCTAAATTATAACATGACCTTGTAATTAATTTAGTATAATAATATCAAGTTTAATACATTAAATATTTTTAATTTTCTTTTCATCTCACAATATACTATATATAAATACATATATATTTGATAAATATACATCTATATGTAAATAATATATAATATTATTTACTTTTTAACATAGTTTCTATTATATATGTACGTAATTTTTTTAATTGGTCCTAATATTTTATAATTTCACAATTTAAATAAATAAATACTTATTATATATATAATATATTAATAGAATATTAAAATCAAATTTATATATATAAACAAGATATTATATTGATGGCTTAAAAATACATACATATATATATATATATTATGAAATAATTATTATGAAATAATTAATCATCTAACTTAATTTTTATAAAAATTAATCAATCAATTAAAAATATTTTATACATAAAAATTTAATATAAATACAATAAATATTAATACATCTATGATGAAAAATAATCTAAATAAGGTTATGTTATAATTGAGAATAAATTGAAATTTGGTGTATTTTCTGGCCAGACTATAAAGTCATGTTATAATTGCAATTAAATTGAAAATTGATGTATTTTCTGGCCAAATTATAAAGTCATGATATAAACCAGAAAATTGACAAAGTATATGTATTTTCTGGCAATAACCCCTTTTTCAATCGCCGAAGTGGAACATGTGTGGCGTGTGCCGGCGAGCCACGTCAACTCCGATCTAGGGGGAAAAAATAGTGAAAAAAATGAACGATTAATTCAATTTGTGATAAAAAAAAAATGATTTTTTTAAAAATTATGAAAAAAAATGAAATTCGGACAAAGTTAGGTGATATGTGGTGCAATTAACCCTAAATAAAATTATAAACTATAATTTACAATAAATGTTCCATGCCCTAACATTTTCTATAATAAGTTAGATGTAACTAATCATAGCCATATTCTCGGGAAACAGTGTAAATTGACCAATTATATATTACAGCTACATGAATAGGTACGCGCAATAAATTGCATGGATTTAAAGATTAATTTGAAGTTTCAACTAAACATAATTTGAGCTACCCTGTATAATTATAACAAAGCAATTAATGTTTCTTTAAGAGAGAACGATTCTTTTTTTTTTTTTTTTTTTTTAAGAACAGATAATCCTCAGTATCGTTTGAGTTTTTGTCTTTTAGGTTTCATTTAGATTATTTTTCCATCAATGTAGAATTGTATATTTGTATGCACAAGTCATAATATATATACACACACATTGTATATTTTTATGCACAAGTCATAATATATATACACACACGTTGTGTGTATATAATGAATTCTTAGGAAGTGCATCTTTACTTTTCTCCGACAGTGTTTCCAATTTCAGGATTCATTACAAATTGAGAGTCAATTGCAACGTCTTGCAAGTTGCACCTAAAGTGCATTTTGGTTATTTGAACACATCAAGAATTTTGAATTAAGATTTAAAAATCACTTGTAACACATCAAGAATTTTGAATTAAGATTTAAAAATCACTTGTAACACATCAAGAATTTTGAATTAAGATTTAAAAATCACTGTTAAAGTAGGAAAAAATATACAAACAAGTAAAGTAGGAAAAAATATACAAACAAAGTTTATGTATTTTGAGACAATTACCCATATAACTAAAATCATATACATGTCAATGAAGCAAACTTATGCCACGTTAATGTTACATCATTGTTACATCATTATCAGTTAGGCATGATTTTTTTATATATAAAAATTAACAGTGCTAAAATAAAGTTTGTGTCACAGTTAATTAATTCGAATCTAAAACTTTTGACCCTATATATTAATCATTCTATCACTACACACGCACATTTAGGTAGAAATTTTGTATGGTGATAGAATCGTCTAACATGAAAAATTCGTGTATTTTGAACAAGTTTTGAAAATTACATGCAAAATCAAAATTGATCAAAAAGTTAGTACTTTAAGGCAATTATTATCACTTGAAATTTACTAATCGTATATATGCGTAGAGTGCATGGTTACGCAATACTACTAATTACGTATATTAAGAAATACAATTGACAAAAAATGAGTATTTGATTGAATGTTTGTTCGTTTCAACAAGTTGAAATTGTACTTAATTTGAGTTTTGATCAAGTTTTTTTTTTCTTTTTTTTTGGGGGGGGGGGGGGAGTTTTGATTAACTTATTAATTAATTAATGGCGCACGTCGAACATGTTTGACAAAATACGAATAATGAACTTTTCATATTTGTATATTATTATTAGGGTGTAATTGTGTCGAATCTCGAACACGTTATTCTAAACCATTTTCTTGTTAGAATACATTAATAAACTTGATTTGTATAGATATTTTGTAAAGAGTGTTCTAGAATAGTTGAGAATGAGATAGAGAAAGAAGAAAGATCTAAAATGATTGAGAAAAAGTCAGGATAAAGAAAAATAGCTAGAACTAGAGAATTCTAGAGTGTTTAGAGAATTCTATAGAATGTAATAGTTGAGACAATTTTAAAATTATCTAGGCTACCACTACTTGTCACTATAAATATGTAATCATGTTTTGGAATTGGAAGTAAGAAAGTAAGGAAGTGAGTTGAAATAGTAATTGTTGAGAAAAGTTCTAAGTCTCCCTACACATTCACGTCCACTGTATAAAATTTACATATTTTCTTATATCCTCCAAATTAAATCCTCCCATGTAGTTATTTATTTCCAACAAAGTGGTATCAGAGCTACAAGTTCCTACCTGTAGAATGGCCAACCTACAATCGTTCCAAGTCCTCATGCTCAACAAGAGCAATTTTGACAATTGGAGCATCAAGATGAAGGCACTATTAGGAGCCCACGATGTTTGGGAGATCGTAGAGTATGGCTACGAGGAGCTGCAAGACGAGACCGAACTATCCCAACAACAAAGAGATAAGTTACGGGATGCGAGAAAGAGGGACAAGAAAGCTCTCTATCTCATCTACCAAGCGCTAGGGGATGACGATTTCGAGAAAATCTCGAGCACGAGCACCGCCAAAGAAGCGTGGGAGAAGCTCCAGAACGTGTGTAAATCAGCTAAGCAAGTTAAAAAGGTACGTCTTAAAACTTTAAGAGAAGAATTTGAGTCATTGCATATGAAAGAGTCCGAATCGGTCTTAGATTATTTTTCAAGAGTTTTGGCAGTCTCGAATCAAATGGAAAGAAATTGTGAAAAATTGAAGGATGTTGGTATTATGGAAAAAAAGTTTGCGCTCACTAACTCCAAGATTTGAGCTTATAGTAATAACAATGAAGAAACTAAAAATTTGGAGGAGATGACTATCGATCTCTTGTTGGGATCGTTGCAAGCATATGAGGATAAACAAAAGAAGAAACAAGAAATTGTAGAGCAACTTTTAAAGTTGCAAGTAAGCCCAATAGAGAAAATAGAAAGTTCGGGCAATGGTGGTGGTCGACAAGGAAGAGGTCGCGGACAAAGACAAGATCACAGTTGTGGTCGAGGATATGGTCGTGGACATGGATGAGAATATTTTGCTAACAATGAAGAAAGAAAAGAGTTTCTAAGTAGCGGACGAGGGAGAAGCAACCCGCAGTCGAGGTATGATAAATTGCCATAAGTTTGGGCGCTATGCTTTCGAGTGCAGAGATGCGAAATCAAAAGTTAATGAGAAAGCTAATTATGCCGAGAACACAAGCGAAACAAATGGCAATGTGTTTCTGGCATGTAAAGAAGAAACTGGAAACCAAGCTGACACTTGGTACCTCGACACCGGTGCAAGTAACCACATGTGCGGAAAAAGATGCATTTTGTGGAGCTTGATGAGTCAGTAAGCGGCAATGTCTCATTTGGCGATGAATCTAAAATTCCAGTCAAAGGGAAAGGCAAGATTTTAATTCTCTTGAAGAATGAAAATCATGAATTTATTTCAAATGTTTACTACGTGCCCAATATAAAGAATAATATATTGAGTTTGGGGCAACTCTTAGAGAAAGGTTATGATATTCACATGAGAGATTATAACATTTCAATAAAAATAAGAGATGACAAAAATAATCTTATTGCCGAGGTGTCAATGTCTAAAAATAGAATGTTCTTATTGAATATTCGAAATGACGTGGCAAAATGACTGAAAGTGTATTACCAAGATAAAGTCTTGGTTATGACACCTTCGGTTTGGGCTCCTGAATTTTGGTGGTTTGGAGTTATTGTCAAAGAAAGAGATGGTGAGATGACTATCATCTATCAAGCATCCCGATCAACTCTGCGAAGGTTATCTACTCGGGAAGTAGTTCAGAAAGTCATTCCCAAAGGAGCCAAACTCAAGAGCCCAAAAGCCCCTGAAGTTAATTCATGTTGACGTGTGTGGGCCAATAAATCCAAGCTCCCCTGGTAAAAATAATTATTTTCTGCTCTTCATTGATGATTTTTCAAGAAAAACTTAGGTATATTTCTTGAAGAGAAGTCAAAAGTATTTGAAGCATTCAAGAAATTCAAAGCTATTGTCGAGAAGGAGAGCGGACAACAAATCAAGGCCCTGAGGTCCGATCGAGATGCTTGATAGATGATAGTCATCTCGGCTTATTAGGTCTCACCTTGTTCTCTGCACACGAGCACTCATATTGTGATTTGCAGGTACTAATCCGTGAATCCACGTGATCTGTTCTAAGCTTGAGTGAGTTTAGGTGATTGATGCGAAGTTTAAGAGTGATTATCGTTACACTCCACAAGAAGCCTGGAGCGGGAGAAAGCCAAGAATTTTCCACCTAAAGGTATTTGGGAGTAAAGTCTACATACATGTACCAGATGAGACAAGGAAGAAACTCGGTGATAAAAGTGAATCATTCATCTTTATCTGGTACGACTCTAACTTTAAAGGCTATAAGTTATATAATCCAAATACCAAGAAAATAGTGATAAGCCGAGATGTGAAGTTCGATGAAGAAAGCGTATGGAATTTCAGTCTCAATGGTGAGTACTCTACCTTCATCCCACAATTCGAAGATCAAAGGATAGTTGAGCAAGTTGAAGAAGTCCAACAAGAGCCAGTAACTCTGCCAGCTTCACCTATACCAGTTACTGAAGACTCGCCACCATCTTTCTTAAATGAAATAGCCACACCACGAGCAAGGAGTCTAGATGAAATTTATGAGAATATTAAAAGGTTAAATGATCTTACCTTATTCTGCCTATCTGCTGATTGTGAACATGTTAGCTTTGAAAAAGTAGCAAATAGTGAAAATTGGCGTGTCGCAAGGGACGAAGAGATCAAAGCCATAAAGAAGAATGATACGTGGGAACTCGTCACACTACTGGAAGGGCACAAGGCCATTGGTGTCAAGTGGTGCATAAGGTTAAGAAGAATTTCAAAGGTGAAGTTGAAAGATATAAAGCAAGGCTTGTCGTGAAAGGATTTCGCAAAGTTCAGAGTTTTGCTTGGGAGCGTTAAAATAAATTAATAAACTTGATTTGTATAGATATTTTGTAAAGAGTGTTCTAGAATAGTTGAGAATGAGATAGAGAAATAAGAAAGATCTACAATGATTAAGAAAAAGTTAGGATAAAGAGAAATAGCTAGAACTAGAGAAATCTAGAGTGTTTAGAGAATTCTAGAGAATGTAATAATTGTTGTGACAATTCTAGAATTATTTAGGCTACCACTACTTGTCACTATAAATATGTAGCCATGTTTTGGAATTGGTAGTAAGAAAGTACGTAAGGGAGTGAGTTGAAAAAGTAATTATTCAGAAAAGTTCTAAGTCTCCCTACACATTCACGTCCACTATACACAAATTCACATATTTTCTTATGTCCTCCAAATCAAATCCTCTTATATAGTTATTTATTTCCAACATTTCTTCCTACATCTAATACTATCCTTTTTCTAAATACTAGTACGATCATCCGTGCGATGCACAGCGAAATCGAAATTAAATGATATGTTTAAATAAATAAATATAAATATTAAATAGAAACAGAATATAAAAAATGCAAAATATGGTTTAAAAATAAAATACTAATTACTCTATAAAATTCCGAATTTAAAAACGTAATTTTTAATTATGTATAAAGTGTAATGATAATTATAGTTATTAAATTATTTTAAATTATTTGATAATAAAAATTAATATTACACATTATTATTATAGAGTATTTCACATAATAATAGTAATAAATAAATATTTTCATACACAAACATAAATTAAAAATTGTAAAATTTTAACAAAGAAAATAAAATATTTTAAAATTTTAATAACCTATTCATTTTAAATTCATTTTTGATAATTTTTATACCATATTAAAGATCTTCTGACGAACTTAAACTGAAAATGCACATTGAATATTTTTTTATAAATTAAATATGACAATGTTTAGAAAAGAATTAAAATTAAAAGAAAAGAGAAAAAAAATAATTAAAAAATTGATGGGAGAAGAGAGAGAAAAAATGAAGGAAGAAAACTCCTCTTTTATATATTATATAGATTGTAAGAGTTCCCCCAAGAAAAAAATAAAAATAAGAGTCTTACTTTAGAATTGGAATACAAAATAATGGAATTTTTTGCTTTGCACACTTTTTTTTAGTATTTTTGGCAAATATTCACATCCTTGATCAGGATTCTATCAAAATGCTTCATTCTTCTATGACTTTCGGGCAGAATATATCATGAATACAAAAAAAATGTTGTCGTCAAAGTTATGTAAATCTATTAGTGACAATACCTATAAATATGTGAGAATTCGAAGAGTAATACTAATAAGAATATTTTTAGATAAAGGGTAAAAGTAAATTTTATAGACGAATGAAAAAAATGTGGAGGAGGGAGTAGTATAATTCGAGCGGGTTGAGAAGTAAACTATAGAGATTTTTTTGTTTTCATTTTGTGAGGCCGTAAGAACATAGTTATATTAAGCAAAGCTGATATCTATATTCTTCAGCCGTAAAACTTGAGAAGGAAAAGTAAAGTATGCCTAAATATATTCCCATTTGGCAGCAAGCGCTGCGCGACTGTCCATCTCCATCCTTCTCGAATCAGCTCTCAAGTAGTAAGTCCTAATGGGCCCACGCCACCGAATTGGGCTCCGCCACGTCTTTCCCAGCTGGTAGTGATTCGCGATGGCAGATTTACCCTTTTACTTTGGCATTTGACTCTTTTCCTCCGAATATGCTGTCTCAACTCAACCAAGGCACAGGGCGGGAACCGTAATCACACCGCCATTCTCTCCGAGGTAAAAGCTTTTCTTTACACTTGCTTTCTCTCACCACCACCACCCACTCATTTCCTCTATAAAATCTGCCTTCCTTCCTACGCTCCGTATTATGTTCGAGATCTGAGCTTTTCGTTTGCTTCCCACCGACGCCTTCTCGAGCTCTTATTTAATTGTTTCGGGTACGTTCCGTTTTTAATGACACGCTTCATCGTTTTCTGCGTTTCTCTTGTGTTCTCACTTGTTTTAGGCTTTATTCAGCTGTAAGCCTGTAATGCTGGGCGTTGTGCATGATTCTGTTCCGGGTAAACGTTGTGCATGATTCTGTTCACCGTATTTTAATTTTTTCGATGGAAGCTCTGTTCAGTAGAATTTATTTTTTAGCTGCAATCAACTAGTTTTTTTTTTTGTTGAGTTTCGGAGTACTATGTGCATTTGAATCTGCATGCGTTTTCTATTTCATTCTTCACTAACTCGATGCTCATTAGTATATTCGTTTGCTGAACACGGATTTATTGCTGTTTTTTTTGGTTTTTGTGTATATGGGATACGCATTATATTAGTTTGTGCACTAAACCGCTGCATTCTGAAAGTATGTGTACAGAAGATCTTGGATCCGAGCTGTTTTTTACGATAAGTTCATTTTTACTGTTTATTTGTTGCTGATATATATGATGGATTACATTTTTACTTTACTAATGGACGGTTTACATATTCAATGGAGTCCAATATGCAGTTGCACTCTGTTTATGTGGCTGTTGTGGGACTCTTGTGTATACTTATTTTGCAGTTGTAAGGTTTTTATCAGGTTTGGCTGAATGGTTTTTTCCTAGAATTTATATATAGAAAAATGGAAGTGGCTGGGACTTCTAATTTTTTAAGACTCCTTTCTAAAATAGATGGTTGTCCCAAATCAAAGATGAAGCGTCTCTGGAGATGGCAATGTCATTTGTGTTAACTAGAAGCTGGTTTGTCTGATTTTGTTAGACAATGTGTGTTGAGGATATGATGCACTTCTAGTTCCATAGTGAAGGATTTAATCGAGAAACTAAAGAAGGGAGGAGTTAACAGTTTTCTGGTGAATCTTATTGTATATTTTAAAGGTTCTGTCAGCACATAATTCTGCATTATTTAAAATCTACACTATCAGCAAGTCTGTTCCCATAAATCATATAATTCTCCATCCCATTCTGCTGGCAAGATCGCTTCAACTAATCATATGATTTCATTCGCCTTTAGATGTATAATTTGCTGCCAATTCAAACATTAGTTCTATATGTTATACTTAATATCTTGTTTTAGCAAATATATGTCAACTACATGGGTAGTATGTGGCCGGTAGTTAGATAACCTTTTTTGGTAGATCTTGTTCATTTCATCTGCCAAAATCTGAAGCAAAAAACCTCTTGATCTCAGGGGACCAACTGTTACTGTGATCAATTTTGGAGCTGTGGTAAATTCTTTAACTAGCATTTTTTTTAATCAGTTTCCTGATATTCCACCTGCAGTTATGGCTCCACCAATTGAAATTCCAAGCATACCTCTTGACATCCAGAAGCCATTACATGCGCCTCTTAATGAAAGGATACTTTCTTCCATGACGAGGAAAACTGTTGCTGCTCATCCTTGGCATGAACTTGAGATAGGTACATATCTTGACTATCTACCTTATTTGTCATTACTCAATTAGCTTTGTTATATTTAATCATTTTTCCCATTATTGCCAATGTAGGACCTGGGGCCCCGATTATCTTCAATTGTGTAAGATACTTTCTTATACCCTTTCATTCTTTAATACTACTATGCTAAATTTGAGAAGATGGATGTTTAACTGAAAACATGTGAATATCTCCATCATTTGTACTTGTAAATGTAAACTTGTTAATACATTCCCAAATGGAATTGTAGTTTTGAGTTGAGAATACTGAATGAGCTGCCTTATGATTAGAATTCAGATCAAACTTGTGACATCACTCCCAAAACGTTCATTTCCATTGTATTTGTTTGTTATTGCCTATTGGTTAACCAATGAAAAATACTTGACCGTAATGAGGCCAACTGAACCTTGTTGTTGCTATCTGTGTATCTAGTTTCATTCCCCATCACCCCTCTTATTAGCTTTGAAAATTTATAGTTCCACTTTCCCCAGCAATATCATCTTACTTTGCTATTAAACTTTTTTTTGGTCTGATTATTGATACTCCCTTTTCTTATTTCCATTACATTTTATTTATTCTTCTTGTCATCTTGCATAATATTAGATCCCAATGACCTCTTACTTCTATTGTCTCATCAAACTATAACGTAATTATTGTTCTAGCATATAGTAGAACTACTCAATCTGGTTGTTAAGCATCAACTGAGTGGGACCAGAGTCACATCTTTACTATTTACTAATTAAATTTCACAGTGTAGATATACTTGATAATGTCATCAGAGTGGCAGTAATAAGTCATTCAGCTCGACTCACTATATGGATCGGCTGCTTTCTGTTTTCGTGTTTCTTCTTTGGCAGCATTATATAGTTTTTGTAGTTTGCCCTTTCTTTTATTCTGAGATTGTCAGAATTTTACTTTGCTTTACTGTGAAGCTCAGTCCAACAACTTGTATCGTCATTGCAGGTGGTTGAAATAAGTAAAGGAAGTAAGGTGAAATATGAACTTGACAAGAAAACTGGTCTAATCAAGGTATGAGGTTTACTATCTTGTAAAGCAAGATATGTTGGGTTGATCATCAACTACAAAATTTGTTTGCACCTTCAGGTTGATCGTGTTCTTTACTCATCAGTTGTGTACCCCCATAACTATGGCTTCATCCCTCGTACTCTCTGTGAAGACAATGACCCTATCGATGTATTGGTCATTATGCAGGTATGGCATATTCTGTAATTTTCGAGAAAGAGTGAGATATCAAACTGTAACTTCTCACTTTGGTAATATGGATTCGGGATTTTCAGCTTTCTGCACTTTTTTTGGAGGGGGGGGGGGGGGTGTTCAAGATATATTGTTTACTTCTTAAAAAAATAGTGATATTTCCTTCCAAACCCCAAAAAATCCTCCTGATAAAAGAAAACTACGCTTCTATGTTTCTTAAAATTTGATCTTTTCTGGTCATTCAGGCCTTAGTAATTGAAGAATTTCCTTAGGTTTATAGTAATTTGCTATCAGAAATCATGGTACCTTGGCCCTTAAGGCCCTTACCCAGTATATTTTGGTGACATGATACTTGGATTTAAGGCTTTCAAGAACGATTTTTCTTTCTATAATGTGTACTAATTCTGCATGAACATATATTCAGGAACCTGTCCTTCCAGGCTGCTTTCTCAGGGCCAAAGCAATAGGTCTCATGCCCATGATTGATCAGGTACAGTTACTTTGCACCCTTAGACCACATTCATCTCAGGATTCAGGAGAAGGATTTACTGACTTGATAACTGCAACAGGGAGAGAAAGATGACAAGATAATTGCTGTCTGTGCTGATGATCCTGAGTATCGGCATTACACAGACATTAGTGAGCTTCCGCCCCACCGATTGGCTGAAATTCGCCGTTTTTTCGAAGACTGTATCCTTCTGAGAAAAGATTGTGCTAATTCTGTTTTGTCTGTTTTTTATTTTCTGGTTAAACAAAAAGCTCCTGCTTTTCGCTACTTAAATTCGACTTGATTCTATACTTCATGTTGTTATCTTCTTAACTCTTAAATCAATCAGACAAGAAAAATGAGAACAAGGATGTTGCAGTCGATGACTTTCTTCCAGCCACAAAAGCTTATGAAGCTGTCCAATCGTCCATGTGAGTGCTCCTCCCCACTTTAGTTAACTAGGAGATTGAAGCTGTATTTGCTTCTGTTGGGAAACGGAGAGCTACAAAGATATTTGATATTGTTCAGTGCTTTTCTCAATTCTTTTCCACAAAGCTACACAGAAACTTTCTTCCAAAATGAGCATGGCTTAGCAATTATACATTTGCATTAATACTCATGAACTCATTTACTGTTCTGCTACTCCCACAGTAAAAAAATATAATCAGCACCCTCACCCTTAGGTTATCATCAACTTACTAACCTTTTGTGGATATTTTTCTTGATTGTCATTTCTTTTTCCCCTGATTTGAGCAAAATTTTCCAGTTCTTATCAAATATTGCACAATTTTGATCCGACACAATGGCTTGTGTGGTGCAGGGACCTATATGCAGAGTATATAGTGGAGAACTTAAGGCGGTAGTTTGCTGCAAGCGAAGGGTGGTGCTCCATGTTTATCATTTTTGATCTGGAAGAATACCTGATATATTGCAATACTTCTATACAATATAAGATGATGACGAATAAGAATTTATTTGATAGAGTAGGATGTTGGATAAACCCAACATATATGGTATTTGCTATGTAAAAAAGGGGTTGGCGTGATTAATATCACTCTCTTCATCTATACTCAAGCTTACTATTTTTATGGTACCGCAAAAAAGCTTACTACTTTTATGGTTATTCCAGTTCATTCTCCAGCACATACATATATTTCTTGTACCTAGATTACGGGCCTCTGGCGCCGTATGGTTTTATTTTAATGAATTAAATTTGCTACATACTCGATATATTCTTCTACCATCTCTTATATGCTATTGTTAATTCTCTCTTACTGTGCACACACGCATCATGCATGCGATTGTTGTACCTAAATTACCATGTAATTGAGTTGGTTGGGATGAATAGATAAATTAATTTATTATTTATTTTGATGGATTAATTAATTTTTAATTTATTTAATTATATTTTCTTTTAAATACACAATCCTATACCTATACCTATTGATCTGTTCTATCACTCATTTCGACTTCGATGGAAGAGGAAATCTCTTGAGCAATGGTGTCAATACTACAATTTGTGAGTTCGATACCAGCAGGCAGCAGATCACCCCAACGACATTCTATGTTATTATTCTGAATATTCACAACTTATTTATTATACTATTTTTGACATATTGAATATTTTGATATGGAATATCTTACGTTAGCCATGGACTGTTAAATATTTTGAGATGGGCATTTCTTATTTTCTTAAATACTGAAATACTATAAGGTAAAACCTCTCAACTTTCTTTTGCACAGCAAAACACAACTAACTTTCGTTTCATACATTTCAAATCTTATTGCATTCCCTCATCTAGAACGACCATACCATAAAAAAGATGATAACTTTAGCTTTACCATTGGAAAGAGGAGGCATAATAACATTAACGTATACACATACAAATATATATATATATATATATATATATATACAGAATATATATAATAATAAGAAGAAAAACAGTTACTATAAAGTCTATAAACTATAATGCAATAGCCAAAGTATTACAGGTCCATGTTCAAAACAGTTCAATTTCCATAAGGGTAATTCTATTCATAGCCACCATTTTACTCAGTATAGCCCCCTATATAAAATAATAATAATAAATAATTATAAATTTACTATTTAACCCTATAATTCATAGCCCCAAATTAAATTTCTTATAGCCCCATAGGTTCTCGAATTTGAACCAATATCAAGGACACATACGCAATGCAAGATGAAGAGTAAAATGGTCTGTAACATCATCACCCAGCAAAACCAGCAAAATTGGCTATCTACTGCATTTTCCAGATTTATACAACTCAAAAAGAGAAATAGTGTAAATTTCAACGACTGCTACAACTCACTAATTTAAGGGCACATATGTTGTAGAATCAAGCAGAATTCAATAAACAAAACCAAGAGAAGAAAACTCATTTCAATCCTTAAAATGAAGCATCCCTCGACAGATGCAGAAAAAGTGGTAAAAAATCAGTTTAGTTCCTTGTGAATCTTCTACGTGTTCAAAAGAAAGTT
Organism: Salvia miltiorrhiza; assembly: GCF_028751815.1. Taxonomy (NCBI): domain Eukaryota; kingdom Viridiplantae; phylum Streptophyta; class Magnoliopsida; order Lamiales; family Lamiaceae; genus Salvia; species Salvia miltiorrhiza. The sequence goes on along the minus strand of NC_080394.1, from coordinate 30,101,620 downwards.
AGTTGCGAATCCAATTCTAGTGAGATTAGTAGCATCGGACTATCGGAGGGCACACTAAAGAAGAAGCGGGTACTTGAACATATTTGTGGCTGAATACAGGGGCATACCCTTGGTGTCGACTTCAATCAAGGCTGTAGATAGCCGTTTTTGCTAGTTCTGGGTGATATTGCTGACCATTTTTCTCTTCATCTTTGCATTATGTATGTGCCCTTGGTTCAAATTCGAGAACAGATGCGATTGATTTCAAACGAAAAAACGTTGTATGGAAGAATAAAAATTACCAAGGCTCTTAATTAGTACTGTATAAGATATTTAGTTTGGAGGCTAAGAATTATATGGTTAAATAGTAAATTCATAATTATTTAATATTATTATTTTAGATAGATGGCTATACTGAGTAAAATAGGGGTTATGAATAAAATTACCCTTTCCATAAAGGCAAAAGCCCACCTCAGCCCAAACTCTCTTGTGAGTCTGTGACTCGTAATATCTTCAATTCATTTTTAACAAAATCAAACTAATTATTAAAAATTCAACTCTATCAAATTCAATCAATAGTAGACGAATTCATCGTGGCTCTATAGAAAACAAATAAATGGCAGACGAATAAATTGATGGTGATCAGACGTTATCATGTTTGATAAAATGAAAAACCTTATTAATAATTTATAATAATAATAATAGAATCATACACCACTTGATCTAAATATCTAGGACTCACTGCCTCACAAAGCCACACCTAAAGCTAAAATAGACTAAAACCCCAAACCCCTTCCCAAAACCCCTCTCTGAAGGTTTCAGCTTCAATCCAATAGATATGAACGGCAGCGGCGGCGGCGCCGGCTTCGGCTTCAACTCCTCCACCGCCACCCCCAACTTCGACAACCTGCTGCTCCAGTCCCTCATGTCGCGCCTCCAACTCCGCCCCCCGTCGCTCCACGCCGCGCCGCCCTTCTCCCCCGATAAATCCCTCGAAGACCTCCTCTTCTCCGATTTGCTCCTCAACCTCTCCGAATCCGAGTCCGATTCGGAAAACGACGACTTCTCTTCCTCCTCCAAAACGCAGCTAGCTAAGGAAGAATCCAAGCTCGAGAAAGAAATCGTCCGCACAATTCTCAGCGGCGAAATCGAGAAACTCAAACCTAACTCCGGCCAGGCTATCGCGATCGGTGAGCACCATATCTGCGTCGGTTTTCAGGAGGAGACTGGCTCCGATTATCGGGTTTGGGAGTGGCACGGACATATTATGTTGTTTGATGAGGAAAATGGCTACACCCCGGAGTATATATACGGGAATTACTTCGAGAGAGTCGGCGCGCCAAAGAGGAAATTGAAGAAGACTGTGAAGATGGGGAGTGGAGGCGATGATGACGATGAGAAGGAGAAGGTGGGGAATGTGGGGTTGAAGGAGCTTATTGAAGGTGGAAATTCTGGCAGTGGACGAGTTCTGCATCGGAATTTAAATGCGAATTCTGAGCCGCCGAGGTCTGTATGAAATGGACACTTCTGTTTCGTGAGTCTGTTTTTAGTTTTGCGTCCATTCTGCTGGGAGTTTCATGAGTTCTATTGTTAATTAAAAATGAGATTTTCTATTTATTAAAAGTCGCAAATTATATGCTTTGAAAGAAAAAAGAAATGATGCACTCTCATGGTAGAAGCTTTGAATGGATGGCCATTGAACTCTCGGCTACATTGTCATGACTCCCATTTTGAACTGTTCTGACTCTTGGGGTGCGTTCTCTTTGATGAAAAATGGTGGAAAACATATATTTTCACCATTTTCCCACTCTTTTCACAAGTTATATGTGGTGGATAATTTTCCCCATTCAGCATGAGAAAAAAATTCATTTTCCCTCCAATTCATGTTAATATTATCATAGGATAGTGATTTGATATATTTTACCATGTTTTCCTCCCTAGAGAACATGAGATAAAAAAATGTAGTGATAAAAATTTCCTCTCTTTTCTTATCCTTTCTTTTCTCATGCTTAAGCTTGAGTTTGAAACATACGTGCTGCTTGAGCTCATTGTAATGGTAGTAGTGGTAAAAGCCGTTCCCTGGTGTGTGTTCGCTTAATTGCATTATTTATTAAATACGAGACTTGCTTTAAGTTTCTGTGAGACTCTTTTTCTTGACATAAAGATGTACTCACTACATAGGGTTTATACCAGCTACCAACCCTTTGCAATGATGCACCAGTTTGATCATATTTCTTAGGTGTGTTCTCTTACATTTCTCTGGTCCATCTAAGTGTTCTTTGGGCGGTAGTTGAATTCTTATTAGAAGTTCCTAGTGGGTCTGCAATTAATCTTTCAGCTATCTACTCATTTGATTGATCTACTTGCGCTTAGACAATCACAAAACTGTGAAAGAAAAAAAAAATCAGTCAGGTGCAAGTGTTGGGTGTGAAATGATCTAAAAGATTCATTACGTTTTACAGCTTTTACTTTCAATTTTAGCTTTGCGTTCATGTATGCATAATCATTTTCTAGACTTAGGATGTGTGACAAGGTGTTCTGTACTGTTTTTTTTCACTGAGAATTGGAAACTGGTACAAAACCTCGTCAGCGAGTGTTACACTAAGTGCATGAAGGACTGGCAAGGCAGGTTGAGGGTTATGACACTTTCTTTTAGTAGGAGGTTATTTTTAACAGTAATCATCATTTTAGTAGTTTCTGCTTGTTGGGGTCTTAGGGTGTAAGAATAAGGCAAGGTGCCAAGTTTAGGGTGTGGGTTCTCTTGACTATTTCGCGGCAGATATTGTTTGGCAGGGCGTTTTCTGTGGTTCAGCTTTCATGTCTTCCATTCATTTCCGTGAATAAAAATGTTCCTGTCCTGCTTTATGTGCAACTGGTACTTCACACTTACTACTGCTGGAACCTTGCTGTAGACTTAGTTACTTCATACAACTGTGTACTCATTTGCATGAAATATTAGGTTATCTTAATTGATTTCTTTGAGAACCAGCTACCGGGTGGATTGCCGTCCATAGTCAGAAAATGGTTTCAGATGTAAAGATTGTCAAAACTAATTTAAGGTAGCTAATGTAAATTTGTCTTCTTTTGTACTAAGGGATCTTGGGTATGCAGTCCCACTTACAAGTCGATGTGCATTTACAAGCCTTAAACCTCTTCTTTTATAAGGAATTCGTGCCGATCATGGAACAAGGATTCAGAGAATTTCTTGACTGTTAGCCATCATCATGTTCTTTGTCATGAACTATAATTTTCAAACCAAAAGAGGAGCAAAGTCATCAATACCATTCAGTTGAAATTAGAAAGATCTTGTGATACAAATGTACAGTATCTTCTGTGGGATGAGATTTTCTGAACTCTACATGCATGCATGCAGTTTCTTAAACGCTTGTTAGTTAAACTATTTGGGCACACAATTATGTTTCAAAAAGCTTATTTGGGGTTGCCTAACACATAAAGTTGCATTTTACATTGTAATGGCAGGTTCTAGGTAGGAGATTGATTCAAATCAGAAGATGGAAGCATCACAGCCCGCGGATTAGTTTCAGTGTGGTTGTCGTCGTTAACTTTAGTGCTGTCTTCGTTGCGCTTGTGTCGCCAACTGGATGCTTCAGGAGATGATACTTTCCAACCTTTTATTTTTTTAAAGTTCAAGAATTGCAGAAACCACATGCTCTTACTTTTAGATCATGATCATTGAAGCTGCTTCAATTGTGGCTTTTCTACTTACATTGCCTTCATCTGTGTAAGAATTTCGTAAATAAATGCTTGAATATGTCATCTGTCTGCCCAATTATTGCTCATAACATTATCATCGATCAAAAGATTCAAAACTCATCTCCTCATTCGGTTATCAGTGATCAACGCAAATACCATTCTATAGTTCATTTTCTGTGTTTCCCTTTCACTTGATGCCATGTTCATATATCCAATACCATTTACACGATCCATTGATCATCCCAATCAAAACCAAAGCAAATAGAATTCCAGGTAAACTAAAATGAATTTTATTAGAAATGTCATGGACCGTTGTATTTCCTTTTTCGGAAATCCAGAATCGTATATATGAAATGAAGAGAGGAGTAAAAATTAGGAGCTAGTGAATTTGGTGACGGCCTTGGTGCCCTCGGAGACGGCGTGTTTGGCGAGCTCGCCGGGGAGGACGAGCCTGACGGCGGTCTGGATCTCGCGCGAGGTGATGGTGGGCTTCTTGTTGTAGCGGGCGAGGCGCGACGACTCCATGGCGAGCTTCTCGAAGATATCGTTGATGAAGCTGTTCATGATCCCCATGGCCTTGCTAGAGATGCCGATGTCCGGGTGCACCTGCTTCAGCACCTTGAATATGTAGATCTTATACGTCTCCGTGCTCTTCTTCACCTTCTTTTTCTTCTTCCCCGACTCGCCGCCGGCCTCCTTCACCGCGCTCTTCTCCGGCCGCGGCGGCTTCTTCTCCGCCGTCGCTGGCTTCTTCTCCGCCTTTGGCGCCATTCACGATACTTGTGGGGGTGAGTGATTTCAGGGGGGTTTCGTTGCGGGAAAATGCATTGCTCGTGGGTTTGTTTATATAGAGAGCATGCGACGCGTGCTATTGGATGGTTGGGCTATGCCGCGGATCGCTGCGTTGTCCTCAATTGCTGCCGTTGGATTAGGATTTTGCTGCTGTATCGCAATTGATTTAAGATCCGTTACTTTGGGTCCTTTTATGGCTTTTTCCCTCATTTTTCCGCAAAATTAACATCATTCATTGAATCTACTTCAATTTTTGCATTTTCTCACACCATTTTCATCAATCAATTTATTCTACCAAAACATTATTTTTTTCTACAATAAAAAAACAATTCATTTTGACTGTATAAAAAAAATCATAAATTCTCGTTGGGCTTTTTTGTCGAAAATTCAGTTCTTGTTTTGCGGTAACTGTGACATGGATCCAGTCACTTTAGCCTAGAAATTGTGATGAACTTTAGAAATATATTTTACAAATTAATTTATTCTAATATGGAAACTATAACCCAATTGTAATTTAAGAAATACATTTATCGATACTTGATACATTTGCATATTTGAAATATATATATATAAGACATATTAGCTTAATTCATATTATATGTTTTAACAGAAACAATCACCTACCCAAGTTAACATATATATATATATATATATATATATATATATATATATATATCAATTTTAGTGTATTATATATGAAGAATTTAAAAAAAAAATCAGTAGATGTAAAAAAAACTTTGCCGTAATAAAAAAACCGTGGGTGAAGTTGCAATCCATTAATGGTACATGAAAAAGGAGTACTAAAATTATGTGGTATTATGTTTCTACGTAATACTTATACATGAAGAACGAATTATAAAAGTCTCCAAAAATACATGAATGTAAAAATAAAAAACAATTTTTCCTTTAGCTAAACAAATAAAATACTCACTTTGTTCACAAAAAAAGTTTTCTTTCTATTTTCTTACAATATTTCACCATTAATAATACCTCATTTATCCTTACTTTTCACATTTTCACAGCTCTCAAGACTAATTACGACACATTTTGATCATTTTCAATACACTCAATAATTTCGTCTTAAAACTTGTGTCATTTTTTTCTAGGGAGTTTTATGTGTTAATAGTGTGAAATACCCATTTTTACAAGTTCTATTGTAGAGGAAGTAACATTTGATGAACTACTATCTTGTTGATATAAACACAAACATTAACAATTTTTCGGTTTGTGTCAAAAAGTATCACCTCTAATTTAGGTGAGGAGATGGAAATTAAATGGAAAACTACTTATCGAACCAGTCTGTAAATAATGATTTGATATTGATCAACTTCTGTGATGGGGTAAATAGAAGCCATTTCCTCTGCATTATCATGTTATCATATGTATTCCTCCTATTTTGTGATTCCTCTTTTAAGTGCAAACAGATTATGACAATTCATTCTTAAGATATTGTGATTCTTGTTTACATGTATTGCTCTTGAGGTAGAATGACTAACGCTCGAGACAAAATTTGGTCTTGAGGTAGAATGGCTAACGCTTGATGCAAAATTCTTGTTTGCGTGTATTGATCTTGAGGTAGAATGATTAACGCTCAAAGCAAAAGATCTCCATTAGAGTCCAAAGCCGCAACTTTTAAATACAATGATTCTTCATGCAACTATCATATCTTTTAATTTTAGTTTTAAAATTTAAATAATTACAAACATTCAAAACTAACTTTGCCAAATTCAATTTCCCCCCAGCATTGAAAAGTTTGAAATTCAGTCATCTGAAGCTTCACTTAACTTCTAATGCAACCACAAAACAAAAGATTCAACCTCCAATATACAAATTCTGTCATCTCTACTTTCAAGATCAGATTCATAACATGAAAACAAAATCAAGAAAACAATATGAAAATCGAATGTGTTGATTACCAAATATGCGTATTCGTAAAACATAATCAAGTAAAGAGTTCCACAAGTTGCAAAATATTGGATGAAATTGAGATTTAGAAACAGAAGATTGAACAATGTTTCCACATAATGTTAAGCCATGGCAAATATCTAAAAGGATAGAACTACAATTACCTATGAACATTCAATCCTACAAACCAAGACCACAGCAAATCAACATCTAGAACAAAACCCCCCCAAAAAAAGGGTCATATCAAAGCAAACTAAGCAGCAGCCTTCTTCGGAGACTTGCCGCCCTTGGACGGCGATTTAGGTGACTTCTCGGCGGCCCCAGCCTTCTCCGACTTCTTCGGCAGGAGCACCGGGTTGATGTTCGGCAGCACTCCACCGTGCGCAATCGTAACTCCGGCGAGCAACTTCCCCAGCTCCTCGTCGTTCCTCACCGCCAGCAGCACATGCCTCGGAATTATCCTATTCTTCTTGTTGTCCCTCGCGGCGTTCCCTGCCAACTCCAAAACCTGAAAACAACACCAACATTTACATCAATGGCGGCAAAAAAACACCCTAATTTCAATATGAGCTATTCAAAACTGATTACAAAAAACCTAAACCCTAAAATGTACATTACTCCAAAAAATCAACATCATTTAATTAGGGGTCAATGAAATAGAGAGAGGAGCACCTCAGCAGCGAGGTACTCGAGCACAGCAGCCATGTAAACCGGAGCGCCGGAACCGACCCGCTGGGAGTAGCGGCCCTTTTTGAGATAACGACCGATCCTGCCGACGGGGAACTGGAGGCCGGCTTTGACGGATCGGGAGACCGCCTTCTTCTTGGGACCGCCGCCCTTGCGGCCACCGGCTCCCTTCTTCAATTTACCGCCAGCTTCCATTTCTTCGAGCTGCTAAGTAATCGATAAAATCGAAGAAGAAAATGTGAGTGAATGTAGAGTGAGAAGAGGTGCGTGTCAAGTTAGCGGGGGCGGTGCTGTTGGTTTAAGTAGGAGAGTAGAATCGGGATGAGATGAAAAAAGGGGGTAAATCTGGAGCGTCGGATTGTTTTTATCAACGGATGAAGAGGAATTTGGGGACGATCCGCGTGACTTAAAGTGGACCAATCAAATGTGGCTCTCACAGCAGGCCTACAATCACGTTGAAAAGACATGTGCGTTTCTTTGGTTTGGATATTTATGAGATCTCGCAAACTTTGTGCGTTATGTTACGCTCTCCTAATTTTTAAGTTGTAAATTGGGTTTTTTTCTTTTGAAAATTAGGCTTTACATTTTGTTTTAGAGTTTTTTTTTTAAGAGTTGAATTTGTTTGATTTCGTTTTTATTTTATTTTATTTTTGACGGAATTTCGTTTTTATTTTGTATTGCATACTTTCACTTGTGAGATATTTATACTCTATATTTGTATTTTAATAAATGGTGTGTGAAACAATTAAAAATTTTGAGTTTGGATGAGAAATTTTTATGTAGAGACTGTTTAGTTATTTGAGATTAATTTTGTCATATCAACGTGGGTTTACCTTGCCTTTTAAACCATGTTTATCGGTCTCATTTAAGAGACATGGTCACTGCCATGTCATTAAAAATGGGGAAAAGGAAAATAAGAATTAAAAGTGCGAATTGGAGGTGGTCGACCTCGGCAAAAAACCGACCTCCCTTGGTCTCTCTCTCCCCTTATCTCATCCATTGAGGTGGTGACACTTGTCAACATATAATTGGTTCAGTAGATTTTATTTAGATAATTGATAAAAACTATTATATCTTTTATATAAAATATTAAAAATAATAATAATTATACCAAAATTTATATTTTTTTTCGTTCTCTTTAAATAGAGACCACTCTTGCTATATTTCAACACACCTTCAAGTTCTTCTATTTCCATTCTCTACATATAACATCTAGTGTTTCTTTCTCTATTTTTCAATGGATCGAGGCAATAATTCTTTCTTCAACTCTCAAAATTTCAACCCCTCCCAAGACTATTATCCAAATCTTGCTGATATTACAAGCTCCAATGAATTCCCAGAGTTTGATTATGCTATGAATTCAGAATTCTCGCAGAATCCTACTGATTCTCCTATTTCTGAATATCACCAAACCTCTGAAAATTTTTCTGAAAATTTTTCTGCAAACCCTTCCAACAATGCGCAAAGTTTGACTGATATAGAAGATATATCACTAATGTCTGCTTGGTGCTTTGTTAGTAACAATCCAATTGTTGGCACTAACCGAAATAGTAAGTCGTTTTGGAAAACTGTTGCAGATATGTATGAGCAAAGTCGAGCAGATAATCCAGAAATTGGAGGTCGAAGGAGCGTGGAATCATTGAGGAACCGTTACAAACGCCTCAACAAAAATGTAACTCTGTGGGTTGATGCATACAAGAAAGCATATGAGCGACGAGCAAGCGGTCAGTCCAAAGAGGATATCGAGAAAGCAGCTCAAGCAATTTACGGTAAACCAAAGTTTACTCACCATGAGGTGTTTGAAAAAGTTAATCTTCAAAAAATGGCCTCCAGTTCTAATATTGGTGCTTCAAATTCTAGCGATGATGAAGCATGTGAACAAAGCGTTGCCGAACATAATCGCCAACTTGATCGCATCATTGAGAATGTGGTAATCCAGGCCGCAAGTCTATCTGTACAACCTACCAATCATGTCGTTAGAGCAAGGAGACGGTATATTGAAAGAAGACATGAGATAGGTCATGAAGGTGTGTTCGAGCAGTACTTTTCAGAACATCCAATCTATCCCCCAGAATATTTTCGAACAAGGTTTCGCATGCGAAAGCCTTTGTTCGAACGTATAATGAACAAGCTCGTCGCCACCGATAGATATTTTCAACAACACCCTGATGCAGCTGGCCGTCTTGGTATGTCTCCAATTCAAAAATGTACTGCAGCCATGAGGGTGTTGGCATATGGCACTTCAGCCGATTTGCATGACGAATACTTACGAATGAGCGCCCAAGTCATTCGTAAATCAGTCATCAAATTTGTTGAAGGTGTCATTTCCAATTTCGGAGCTGAGTACCTCAGAAAGCCAACTGAAGAAGATATGGCAGCTCTTCTTCATATTGGAGAACGACGAGGGTTCCCAGGCATGATGGGCAGTATTGACTGTATGCATTGGGAATGGAAAAATTGCCCTACTGCATGGGCAGGGCAATATGCAGGACGAAGCGGTACGCCAACAATTATTCTGGAAGCAGTTGCATCACAAGACCTATGGATCTGGCATGCATTTTTTGGAACCCCAGGTTCAAGAAATGATATTAATGTACTTGATCAATCGCCTGTTTTTGATGATATCTTGGAAGGTCGAGCACCTAAGGTCAATTATATCGTTAATGGTCGCGAAAGAAATATGGGATATTATCTCACTGATGGTATATATCCTCAATGGGCGGCATTTATCAAATCTATTCCTGCTCCACAACTTCGAAATCATCAGTTGTTTGCTCAACATCAAGAGGCTGCACGAAAAGATGTTGAGCGAGCATTTGGAGTTTTACAAGCGCGTTTTGCTTTTATTAAGCAGCCATGTCTTATTTGGGATCGTGATATTATGGGAAAAATAATGATTGCTTGCATCATCATGCATAATATGATAGTGGAGGATGAAAGAATCAATTACCTTAACTATCATGATCCTACAGAATTCATCGAAGATCGACTAAGACAGAATGCTCGTCGAAGTGAAGATGGAGAGGAAACTAATGATTTCGTATACTCTACGAATATGATTGCAAGCCTAGCGAGCTATATGAGAACTAGGTCCCAACTTCGCAATAGAGAAGATCACAGCTCTCTATTACATGACTTGATTGAGCATATATGGCAAAAGTTTGGAGATGATAATTAAATGCGTAGTATGTATTGTTTTTTTTTTCTATTTCGAGTTTGGATTGTTGTAATTTATATTTTTAGTTTGTCGTAATTTTAATTTTTATTAGTTTGTTATTTTTTGTATTTTAGTTTTTTATAATATTTTAATTTATATTTAATATTATTAAAATTATTACGAATAAAAATAATTATAAAATTATGTTGTGGTTGGGTGGTCATTGATAAATGAACAAAAATAGAGGTGGTTGGGATGGGATGAATATTAGTGATGTGGAAGAGATAAAAATTAATTAAATACTGGTTGAATGGTTGAGTGGTTGGATGGTTGCTGATAAACATGATCTTAGGCGTGGAAAATATTTAGCTGACCGATGTCGATATTATTGGGATAATCAAACAAACTTTTTCCATGTCAGCCAAATCTGACGCGCCAGTTCAAAGGTCAAAAAGATTTGGTTGGTCGATGTAGGGGTGAAAATGTTGTGGCATGTGTGAATTCATATTTATCTTCTATTTGAATCGTGTGTGTTTGTATAGTGAAAATGTGTCTATGTTATATATATTCCTAATGTAAGGGTACAATGGTCTTTTCAGCTCTATGGGCGGAGAAGTGAATTTGTCATTTCAAGTCCACTGCGCCTTATGTTGAGGGGCAACCTCGTTATTCCAAACTTCAAGTGTTTTGCATTGGATAGTAATGGCAACTAACATCATATCTTTTTGTAATATAATTCAGTTATAAGATCCTTTCGAGAGCTATTGAAAAGCCTCCACGGGTTACTGTTGGTAGCGACTTCTTTGTCATTTTATAATTGGGGTCTATCATCTCTGATTTGGATTGTTAGTATTGCGTTGTACTTTCAGAATGGTGCCCCTTAGATCCACTTCGAGTTGAAATGACGGGCCCAAAAAAATTTATCCTACATTTACATAAAGGCCAAATTTAGGAGCCTAAAAAAACTTTGGGCTCTATCTTTAGTCATCACATAAGGGGAAACTTTATTTGCACTTGAAATGACGCGGACCTAAATATAGACCAACATTTTTTTCCCTAATGATTACAACAATAAACAACTAGCTTTATAATATTATGTCTTGTACAAATTGATTTATATTATTCACATACTAGAGTAGATATCCATCTCAACTAACTGATATCAAATGGTTGGTTAAAAAAAATAATTTTTTTAATGGCCGTAAAGGCTCAATGCATTTTCTCTTTGTACAACAATGTCGTCGCTCATCCCCGGCCTGAAGGTAAGTTTTTTTTGTTTTTTTTTTCCCAGTTCCAGAATTTATCTTTGACTCTTTGTATCTTTTTTGCTGAATCCTGATTGATTTGTATGGTTATTTGAGTATGAGCATTACTAATAGTGGTAGACTGTAAAGTAATATAGATCAAGTTAATGCGTTGTAGATCAATTCACTATCATTAGAGGCATACATCGTGCATCTGAATGCGCCGCAATGTGCTTCTCTTAACAGCTTGTCATATAATGTCGAAAAGTGTACTTTTTGATTGGTACTGCTAATATATTATGAAAATAGATTAATTGGCTTTATGAATATCAATACGACCCAAACTTTCTTGAGTTTATTGAGTAGTGTGTGTTTGGTTATACTATTTGATTTGATGAATTTGATATTCTGAGTGATATAGAATTAATTGAGCTTGTTAGTTTCATGCTATCTTGATTCTTGAATATCTTCAGTATCTAGAGCTCTGATTGTGACTTGTGAGCTATGTTTTGGTTGATTCCAGTAATTTAAAATCAAATGAATTTAAATCATGTAATTTCAAACTTAGTTGAATGTAGTAAATAAGTTGACATCGGCAACTTATATTTGCTTTCATTTTGAAGTAGAGTTTGATAGAACTATATCCTTGACTTGTGATTTATGTGAAAAAAAAGGAAGGATTTTTATGGATTAGTGTTGTGGAATGGGAAATCACAATTCAGTGTGGTGTTCATGGTTTGATTTGAATAAATCAAACCTATTCATGCCATTGGTTCGTCCTATGGTCATATCACAGTTCTTCTAACATGAAAAGTGGACCAGAATTTCACCCCTTCTAGACACCATCACACAAATTATTTGCTTGTGATCAGGCCTCGAACTGTTACTCTAGGTTTTCTTTGATATTGGAGTAGTCTATGCTTATGTATCGAACCTCTTGTTTTTCTCAAATAGATAGAGAATATCCAAAATGAATCACAATCAATCACACACCAAGCTAACAAGCTAGTGGAGATGTTCCTAGTCAAACAAGCCAAAGTGCCTTACCCTGAATCCGTTTCTTTGTTGTTGATGTTGGACTTTAGACTTTTGTTACTTTATGTTTTATGTTATGTTTGTTGGTGGAGTTTAGACTAATTTCATTAGACTTTTATATGGATTGAAAGTAATTGACTTATTATTGTGACTTTTGGTTGTAATATGTGTTAGTTTGTTTAATTTTATTGTCGTTAATTGTTTCCTAGGTTGGGAATTCATTTATTATAGGTGTTCTTTTTTAAAAAAAATATATAAAAATACAAGTCTATATAAAAAAAATCTAAATAATCACAAGTCATTAGTTGGTGGAGTGGATAAGACCTTACCCTTTCTTTCAAAGGGCAAGAGTTTGAATCCTATTGCCAACATTCTAAAAATTCGAAATTTTTGAATTTCATAAGCTAGCTCAATTAAACCGGTGAATTAACCATTTTTTTTGAACAAATTGAGAAATTATGTATTAATCGGTTAATTCGGTTAACCGAACCGGACCGATTAATCGGTTAACCGAAGTATTAACCGATTAGAAAATTGCGCCTTATTCGGTTCAGGTTAACCGGTTAATCGATTCGGTTAAAATCGAACCGGACCGGTTAACAGCCCTAATTTCAACGAATGGTTCAGATTTCTTCTTTCTTCTCTCTATAATGGAGTTTTCATGCTGAAACAGACCATATATATATATATATATATATATATATATATATAGGGGAGCGCTCCAGTGAGACCCCCTATTTTTCGTGTAACATGAGTACAATGAATAAGACATATAATACTAATGAACAAAACGTATATCTAATGAACAAGATGTATATATTGATGAATTTTTTTAAAAAAAAATTCGTAATGAATAAGACATATATACTGATGAACATGGATGTATATATTGATGAACAATGCAGTATATAGTGATGAATAACAAAATTTAAAATATTCTGCTCCCTCCAGGATTCGAACCCTGCGAAAAAAAATCACCCTCCAGATACAATATCAGTCATAGGATTGATAAAATAAACGCACCAGATCGTGCCCTAGATCTCACTAAAATTAGGGGGTCTCATTGGAGCGGCCCCCTATATATATACATATATATATATATATATATATATATATATATATATATATATATGTGTGTGTGTGTGTGAGAGAGAGAGAGAGAGTGAGATAATTATAACATTATAAAAAATATAATAAAAGAATTATGACATTCTATAATAATTGACAATTAAAAAAGAAAAATATAAAGTAACATAATATACATACATAATGGAAAATTCTTGATATTCAAAAAGTAATACTTCACAAATTTATAAAACCAAAATTTTAAATGGAGATCATTATTCCACCACAACTACAATTCACACTGCAGTTGTAAACTAATAAAATAATTTGTTTTCTAATTGATATTCATATTCAATAAATGTTCGATTCGAATTCAAATACAAATATTCGATTCAATCTAATTAATATTCAAATATAAATACAAAATCACGATATTCAACTTAATTTAATCATTTAGAATTCTAATCGAGTTCCGTCCCCAAATTCCCCGACTTTAAGATAAAAACCTTGTTTAGACTCCCTACAGCGCTTCTGATCCTTTGATAGCCAGAGGAGAGATCCTTGAAATCAAAATATTGTTTTCTACTTTTGAACAAGTGAAATTTAATTGGATAAATAAGATTACCAATTCTATTACTGATCAATTAACCAAATACACAAAAACTTGTGTACAATCGCTTGCAGCGGACAACCGGATTGTACCCTGACCTGAACTCACATCCTGACTTAAATTGTATAAATGACACTATTCGGTTATACAAATGACACTGTCTATAATTGACAATATCCAGTTATATACAAATGACAGTGTCTATAACTGACACTATTCTATTATACAAATCACTCAATGACATTTTAAAATGTTATAGTGTCATTTGTATAAGCGAATAATGTCAATTATAGGCAGTGTCATTTGTATAACCGAATAATGTTATTTACATGGTTCAGATTAGGATGCAGGTTCAGATTATAATGCAAATCAAGATGCGGGTCAAGATGCAATCTAGTTATACGGTACAATTGGTTGTACTCAAGACCAACTCAACTAAATATGTTTTAGGTCAGTTTGTTTGTGATGGTTATATTGAGATTCTTGACTTGATGCTACTTCAAATAAAGTTTTTATTTATAAATGAATTGTTCCATAATATCTAAAAGAAATATAATGTCAAATCTATCTATTATACTAAAGGCAAGTTTTCTTCCAAAACTTTCCCGCCAAAAAACATCTCATCTGCAATTTTTCACTTTTTATCTTCCTTTTAGGCATTCGAAAAGTTCATCCATTCAATTTTTCACGTTTTGTTTAAAAAGCTTCACACTGACATAACAATTTCCATTAAATAATTTTTTGAGGTATTAAAAAAGGCTATGATTTTGTTATGAATTCCAAAAGTTTCACAAGATTTAAAACTCAAATATTAATGTTGGAGATTCATCTCTATATATAGAACGTGAATCAAAACAAATTTTTCATTTTTGTTGTTCCTGATTAGGGATGGCAGTGGATCTTGGACCCGGTCCAGATCCGTGGATCCAGATCCGTTTTTACGGATCTGAATCTCAATTTTTTGGACCCGACGGATCTGGATCTGGATCTGGATCTCAGTTTTGAAAACGGATCTGGATCTGGATCTTGAAATTTTAGATCCGGATCCGGCCCAGATCCGACCCGTGGATCCGTTTTATTTTATATATATATATATTTTATATTTTATATTTAGTTTACTAATAATATTAACTAAATTAAAAATAATAAATAAATTATATTTAAAATAATAAAAACTAAAAGTAATTAGATAAAAGTATTTTGTGTTATATTTTTCATGATGGAAATTAGATGTTGTTGATTTTGTGAAATTTTTTTAATTTAATTTTAAAATAGTAGATCCATGGATCTGGATCCGTGGACCCGCGGATCTGACGGGTCTGGATCTGGATCTAGTATATGAAAACGGATCTGGATCTGGTATTGGCCAGACCCGGTCCAGATCCGGTCCGTTGCCATCCATATTCCTGATTCACTTAGTTTTTCTGTGCATGCATATTAATGGTGTTTTTTTTTTCTATATTTGCAATTCAACGTTGAAGATTTGTTTGAAACAAGCACTAAAGATTTGTATGGCAACATGTACTTCCAACACAGCTTCAGTTTTGAACCTGCTCGGAGTAAACAAGTATTAGCCGAGCATTTTTCTGCTACACCAACGCATCTTTTGGAAATAAAACCTTTAGGAAATAATTTAACAGCTTGCTGCTCAAGGTCGAACAAAATCAGTAAATATTAACAGCTTGCTTCATTCATCAGTAAATATATATTATAAACTAAAAATCAAGGTTGATTTTGCTTCCATGCGTGTTTAATTTAATATACAAATATGCAGAGAGAATGAACAAATTCAGAAAATGATTGAAAATAAATTAAAAAAAAACCTACCTACTGCTGCGGAGTATCAAACAGAGGTGGTGGCTGGAGGGATGCTGACTAGCGGCGAGGGCAGAGGAGTGATTGGATGCGCGTCGCGGTGGGAAGGAGGCGCATCGAGGCGAAGCTGTCGGCGACTGGAGGCGCTGTGAGAGCGGATGTGAACTGAAATTAGGGGATTTTGCCGTTCTTCTATTCTATATTTTTGTTCTACGAAATGAAATTAGGGCCACACGATAATTGCTGAATAGGGCATTTTTTTTTGTCTAATATTTAATTATTAGACATTTAGACTATAATATCCTTTTATCTAATTATCTACTTAAATATATAGATTTATCCTATATATATAAATTTTGCATTATACTTGGATCAATTTCATTATGATAGTTTAGGAATGAATGAAATATTTGTATATTTTACATACCACCTTAAAAATCAATGATAAGATTTTTGAATCAAATTAAAAAAAAAAAGTCTTAATAACCTATCTGAATTAAGATTTAATAAATATATCAAATTGATATTTAAAGATTTTGGTTACTTTATGTTGGGTTAATTGAAAAATTAGACATAAAGTTTAAAACAAATTTTAGAAATTAATTGTTAATTTATGGGCCTTGAAATATTGATTATATTTTAAGCCATCAAGTTGTATTGATGATGGCTCAACAACTAATACTTTTGAGTAATAAAATTTTATTTTATAATGTTGTGTGATTTTTATATATATGTATTTTTTTATAGGTTATCCATAACATATTTTGATTTCAAATTGATTGATTCCCAATTTACTGTAATGATGTACTCCCTCCGTCCATCAAAGATATGCCACAATTTTCTTTTTTGTCTGTCCACAAAAAATATGCCACATCCATTTTTAGTAATAGAGTCCACACAATTCCACTCACATTTAAAGTAGGACTCTTACTCCACTACCAACTTCACTCACATTTTATTAAAATCCGTGGCGAAAGTAAAGTGACATATCTTTGGTGGACGGAAGGAGTATAATAATTTTTGTATTTTAATATTGCTAGGTAAATATTGAATGGCTCAAATGGATTGATATTCGATGATAACAGGATAATATTATTATAAGTATTTGATATAATCTAATTAATATTATATCGCCAAAAAGAAATGGATGCAACCGTGTATATATATTTTCAAAAATGTCACATTTCATTATTTATTTAATTGAGATAATAATATTTAAAAAAATTATAGTATTTATTAATAGCATAATTTTAAATTTACAATAGATATATTACGTGCATCGCACGGGAGACATACTAGTTATATTCTATTGGCGTGCTTTTAGTCCAACAAAACATATCCAAGTCAGCAGGCACGGTCGGCTCTATTATCCAAACCCAACTTTTCCGTGTTGACCTTTCTCATAATGATTTTCTATTGAGTTAATTGTAGTTTATGGCCTGAACTTTTGAGCCATTTGTAAATATGGCCCGAACTTTAAAAAATACAAAAAAATAACCTGAATTTTGAATTCATTTGTAAAAATAGCCCGAACTTTAAAAATAACAGAAAAATGGCATGAACTTTGTAGTCATTTGTAAAAATGGCCTGAACTTTAGAGTCATTTATAAAAATGGCATGAACTTAAAAAAAATACAAAAAATGATATGAACTTTGAAGTCATTTGTAAAAATAGCCAAACTTTAAAGTCATTTGTAAAAATAACACGAATTTAAAAAAAATACAAAAATAATTTGAACTTTGAAAATTTGTAAAAATGGTCTGAACTTAAAAAAAAAATCGTATTGTTAATAATATTTTACGAGAGAAAAATTATTTGTACGAGATTAAAATTCTTATGATAAGAGAATTAATTATCATACTTTATTATAGATATTCCAAGTGAATTTATAATTTTTATATAATTTTCACGTCAATGTCGAACTTTCCACGTTATCATAATTCGAATCCGAAAGTATAAGCTCATGCCATTTTTATACATTTGATAAAAACTGAGTCATTTTTTGTATTAATAAAGTTCGTGCCGTTTTTACAAATGACTTCAAAGTTCATGTCATTTTTTTGTATTTTTTAAAGTTAGTGTCATTTTTACAAATGACTCCAAAGTTTGGGCCATTTTTACAAATGATTTCAAAGTTCATGCTATTTTTTTGTATTTTTCAAAGTTCAGGCTATTTTTACAAATGATTTCAAAGTTTAATCTATTTTTTTTTATATTTTTTAAAGTTCGAGTCATATTTACAAATGACTCTAAAGTTCAGGTCATAAACTACAATTAACCCCTTTTCTATTAGATTATCTTTAAATGTGTGATAAAAAACGATGATAAATCTTACCCCACATTTTTAACGATTATTAATTATTTATTTCTTCATTTAATGACTCAAATCCAAAACGATCAAATATTTCATGTGCTCGACATTGTTTGAAAATATGAATATCCTGATGGTTGTAAAAATTATAATGTTGAGTAACTTTTAGTGAAATTATTAAAGAAATAAATGCGAACAAACTTTCCAATTTCCTTATTTCCCATTATTAGCAAAATACACGTATAGCAACCCTATATTTTTTTTCTTTTTATCATTTATATTCTGAAAAAATGAGTTATTTAGGTCTGCCTAAATACACGAGTGTTGATCTTATTCTGATTTTTTCAAAAAAAATATAATTTATCAAAAAATACATAACTGTATAACATTAGCAAAACTTTATGTTGTTTTTCTTTATGATATTTAATCAAATATGTGGTTGGTCTCCAACAACTTTTATGCTAATGAAGATCCGCTTAAGGATGAAGTGTCTTTTTCGCCGGCAAGGGAGGCGGGTGAGGCTGCTCTGGGGCAGATAGCACAACTTTCTGCAGAAAGGAATATTGGGACACTTGACAATTTTCAGTCATCTCCCATTGCACGACAGAAGAAGGCGGATAACTCTATTGAAGGGAGGCAGTCTGGGAATGAATTGATTGAGAAGAGGCATTCTGGGAAAGAGTTGGTTCAGCCACACGGAGGTCAGCAGCTGGGACATTCCTCGGAACAGGAGGGCGGTCTGTATAGAGTATCAGACAGTGAAGAGGAGATCGATGAGGTGCTTATAATGGATGCTGCTCCGGGAGAGTTGGGAGAGAGCTCTTTGAGCGCTAAAGAGAACGATGTGATGGCTCTTGAAACCAAATTGGCTATAAAAGAAACGATGTTGGAGACCAATATAAAAGTGCAGCGAGCTCAGGAAATGCTCCAGAACAGCAACAGTAGCAATCCTGATCTGGCTTTGATAACTCGCGGCCGAGGGCGTCCAAAGGGGACTACCAAGAAGGGGAAGGTTCATGATTCATCTATTAAGCACAGACTCAGGCGTATAATCAAGAATGGTATGTCTTCGGATTTCCAAAAAGCTCCTGGCCGTGCTACTGGCGCCGTTCTTGACACTCCGTTGCCGGTGGAGTTCTTGAATAAAGTGCAGAAGGCTCAGTCTGGAGGGGCGATTTTGCAAAACTTTGTGATTCACTCATCTTCCGACGCAGCCCAAACTATGTCGGCAGTGGTCTCTAGAAAAAAGAAAAATTGGGGAGATATGTTGGACGACGAGGGTGATGAAGACGAGGACGCCTCCTCTTAGTTTTCGTTTTCTTTGTTTCGACTTCCCATGGTCCTTTGCGAGTGTTTTCACGTGGTTTTTATTTTTGCTTTTTGACGGATCCTTTGAGATTCGCCCCTTTGTTAGCATTTGTGCTTTCAAGGGTTTTTTAGTCCTTTTTCCCTCTATTTTTTTCTTTATTTTTTAATAAAATTTCTATTTCAGCTCCAACAACTTTTATGTGAATTTTTTAACGAACAACTCAACTCAATAACACAAAAAAGTCCAAACATTTAGTCCATTTTTGAGATGTTATGTCATTTCAATTTAAATATAATTCAAAATTATGATAAATTTTATCTTATTTTGTATATTTGTCCATTTTTCATCGTAGTGACATGACATAAATATACTCGTTTGACATGAATATGCTTGCGTGACATAAATATGAACGTATGGAAAAATAGAACCGACGCTGTAATGTATAGTTGAATGAAAACGACGTAATTTCAAGCTTAAAGTTTGATCGAAAAATGGACAAATATACAAAATGAGAAGAAAATAATAATTAAGTAATTTTAATAAAGATTTTAAAGTTCAAGTGCAAAATGAGAATTTGTTAAAAGTTCAGTAATCTATATGCAATTAACCCTAAATTTTATGTATTTTTGACAAATTTTAAAATTGATGGAAAAACTAAAAATCAACCCAAAGTCGGTGTGCATTAATAAGCGCCCATAACATAACCCCCACCCCTCAAAAAACATATTCCCTTTCTCCCAGCTTTTGATATCCAGTTGAAAACGGCACGCGTTTTAATAAAGTGATTGATGTGTTGTGAGTGGAATAAGGGTCCCATATTTTATGTGAGAGTTAAAATAATTAAAGTGGAGTATGAGCCTCACTTATTTTTACTAAAAATAGAAATGAATATTAAAATGTGGGAGAGCCAAAAAAAAGAAAGTTGGATACTAAAAGCTGGGATGGAGGGACTATTACTCCTAATACTACGATGAAAGCAGTTTTGCCGTTTGATAATTTATCTTCATTTTCTTCTCCATAAAAATCTCTGACTCTCTCTCTCTCTCTCTCTCTTCCTACGATTAGGGTTGCACTGTCAAATGCCAATGGTTCCGACACTCCCCGGTTTAATTGCTCATCTCGTATTCTCTCTCTACTCCCTCTGATTTCTTCTGCTTTCTCTCTCTGTCTCTCTTTGCTCGGTAGGTTGTTGGACCGTAGAATTTAGACAACGTTTACCGGAAAAATTGGGAAATCGTGATCTGAAGAGCATCGAACGATGCATTCGGTGCCTTCCAACCACCTTCTCTTGTCCACGCGCCCCGGCGTCACATCCTTCTATGGCGGCTCATCTTTTCATCGTTTGAAACATCTTCAGAAAAGTGATCGGCGTGGTAATCTTAGTAGTTAACGTTTTGCCTTCAATTTTGTTTTTGGATCGGTTTTTCCATCGAGGTTTCTTGCGCTCTGTTTTTCGCTTTCCGGCTAGGTATAGTCGACGTGACGTAAGGATTTCTTATTATTTTGACGTGGACATTGGAATTAGTTGATCTTCGGATTTTCTGGTGATCGGACAACGTTTCGTTTTGAGGAGTTAATTGAGGTAATTAATGAATTTCTTAAGTTTTTTTCTGGATAATATACTTATTATTCCTTGAGTTATTTTATTCCGATTTTGTAGATTTGTTGATAGTCCATGGCTTGTTATTGGTTATGCTTATTTGATGCACTTGTTACTTGTATAGTTGTATTTTCGCCAGGATTTGAAACTGAGGGTCTAAATTAAAACACTGGCTGTATTTCTTTGGCTTGATAGCTGCTTCAGAGCTCTACTACATTGTCATGTGGTTAATGAATTTCAAGTACATTAATTTGAAACTATGCTGCGTATGAATTAAAGTGGAGGAATAGGTGTTGGACTTGGAATACGGTTATAAAGCAGAGAATATGAAGTCCTTATTGTTGATCCAAGCTCAAATTCAATACATTAAGAAGTTTAAATCTGTATTTTTTGAAACAGTGAGGACTAGATAGTTGTTACTAAATACTTCGATGTCAGTTATTATTGTAATAGTACCATCTGATTGTATGGGTGCACTTGATCAAATGGTATAATATGATATGTGCCCCGATGGCCGTTGCTATGTGATGTGTTTCAATATCTCTTTGTTCTTCCTACTCTAGGATGATGGTCCATCTAACTATCTTATGGTGATTAAATATTGAATCGAATGATCTTCTGACGTTTGCACAGTAGTATATTCAAATTTTATTGACAGATATCTTAGGTTACATAGTCTTGTGGTTATCATTCTTACATGTGTGTGACTAATCAACTCAGATTTTTGCATTTACAGTTCTTTTCTGCAGCTGTTTCCGGTGTAGATGGAAGTGTTTGGTCCTCATAATACATCAGCTTGTCTAGATATAGAAAGCAGCGGCTGTTCTTCAACAGACCCTGACCATCAATCTCAGAACAACTCAAAGGATCTTTCTATGAATGACCTCAAAACATGTCTGACAGAGTTTTTTGATGTTGAAGATAGTGGATCATCAACTAATGAACTCGACCTATCTCCTGGGAAGGATTATGTAGTCAATGTGGTGAAAGAATGTGAATGCCAAGGCTTAGAAAAGAGTGAAACAGGTAATTCAGCATCTGAGAAATGCCTAAGCAAGTGTGCCACATTTCCACCTCTTTGTGGGCCGAAGCCCTCCGTAGATGCAATCATTGGTGAGAAAGAAGAGCAGGAGGAAGATATTAGTGCTGAAGTCTCTGAAGCAAATGACATTAATAATCCTTCTAATAAGTGCTATTCACGATCCAAATCACTGCCTGTAAGCTTTCATTACAATCTCAGGCCTACTCTACTTTGTCAATTATTTTTCAAGTATATGAACTCTCTCTTGTGCAATAGAAATTATTAATGATGTCATTCTGGATTTTCTACGGCTAGTCATATAAGTATATTGACATCAATTTAGTTGTTGGTGTATCGAAATACGCTCATGCTGTTATTTGATTGTGTAAGTTCCTTGAAAATGTGGTTTTATCTTATGCTCTCAGTTTGTGGGATTTATACTGTTTCCCTTTGGTCTTGGTTGATGAAGACATACCTTTTATGAAGTTTGCTTAAGTGAATTTCATACATAATCTCTCATATATTTATTTCCCTTGACCAAAATCTTGTGAGAGATTTGGTTTTATGTTGTCTATACACCAGAAATTTTCTTCTGTATCGAGTAACTGTTTGAGCATTTTAATGTGTCATTTCACTAATGAGGTTACTCTGCTTCCTTGCTTATCTGTATCTTTCTTGATTCGATCCTGGTTGTACGATACTCTTGTATGATAAAATCTGTAAAGATTAGGTTCTGAGAATGTAGTGTCGACAGTTGCATTGTTTTCTTTCTTTTCTTATTGATGCTATTATCTCCCAGGTTCCTTTGAAGCTTGTATCTGCCATGAAAGGTAGCCGTGAAAAACAGGGAATACCACTCAAGGATCTCTCAGTAACCTGGGCTCCTGAAGTGTACGACCCAGTCCCAACATCTGTGTCACATCTTCCATCAAATAAGAATCAAAGCTATCGCAGCAATAGCAAGAAGTATGGGAAGTACAAGCAGAAGAGTGGTTCTAAATCTTCACGAGGCAGCAAGGGTAAGGATAAGAAGCCAGTTCGGAAAAGTGGTAGTGGGTCCACTAGGCTCAGGCCCTTCTATGAGACCTACGGAGACAGTTTCAGCGAACCACCTGTAGATTTTGATGTTGGCAGCCCAGATCCATTCTGTGGGAGTAGCTTCCTGAAGCAATCTGTCAGAAATATGCACTTTCCAGTTGCGGAGGCTACGTGATGAGTCATGGATGCTTGTTTTTCTACCGGTGTACATAAATAAGTAGAGATTGAGATTTTGGTTGATCCATGAACGTTCTAAGATGCATGAGAAATGTTTGTCAGATGATTGTTTTACCATGGTTTTGAGTGCTTTGTTTGGTGACTTTGGTTGTAGTTTGACCTATGTTTTTCGGTGACCTAGTTTATGGGTGGATTTGTCAAAATTTATTGTTGGTCTTTGTCCACACGTTTGTTTTTCAGTGAGGATTTTTCCACACGGCAAATGTTTTATCAAATTGCACCGAGTTCGCTTTTGGGTTTTAAAGATTGGTAGGCTGCATTGAATCGGGTCATTGCATTTTTCTTGGCAGCCTCAATTACAATTTAAATGCTCGCTTCTACATTTGCTTGCTTAGAGGCTGCTGATTAAGATCCAGACAAGAATACAAGATTTAGTAAAAATTCCTTTATCTAAGATGAATCGATTACTAATGCCAGATTACAATTTTATCCATCGACCAACTGCTGGGCTGAAGACCGAAAGCTGGTTTCATAATAATGTAAGAGTGAAGCCTATCTGCTCAAGTTGTGAACTGCATTTATCTTCACGTAATCGTAGCTGAGGTCCATAATAATGTAAGAGTGAAGCCCATCTGCTCAAGTTGTGTACTCTGCATTTATCTTCACATAATCGTAGCTGAGGTCGCAGCCCCATGCTTGTCCCATGCCCGGACCATCACCTGTTTTAACAAGGCAATAATTGTGTAAGATGAAAAAGAATTCCAAGGTCATGTTGATATGCCCAACCATGGCATCAACAGTTTTCCCAAACTTACCAATAGATATCTGAATTATGACTGTCCCATGTCTCTCTCCTGTCTCTCTGAGGTAATTACTAGCAGCAGTCCTGAAACATTTTTTTGGGGGTCATTATGACGAAAGGAAAGGAACTTGACCGCTCAAAGGGATCCTATCAGCAGTTAATAAGAACTTGTGTGTGCCTCAATGCATGCAGAGTACGCGGAAATTTCAGTTTGAAGGGCTTCTTTGAGCCAAAAGAAGAGGTGGCTTTTAAAACAAGGTCCAAGACATGTTGATTGGCTGTAGTTCCATCTCATTTCAGGTAATTAATGTTACCTATCGAATGACAGTGGCTGGCCTTTGTCCATCAATATAGTATCACCAAGTGATATTCGAAGGTTGTTTTGATTAAAAGGAATTCCAGCATAACCAGCAGCACAAGCTATGCGCCCCCAATTAGGATCCCTGCCATATACTGCAGCCTACTACATAGATAATGAAAATTAACATCCGAGCAAGTCTTAATCAGAATTTCTTTATCAGATAATCGAAACATATTTTATCGTGCCTTGGCTAACGAAGAAGATGCCACAGATCGTGCAACTTTTGCTGCATCAGCTTCTGTACCTGCTCCTGATACTTGGACCTGAAAAATGTATTCAGTTAAATCAGGAGAAGCTATCTACAGATTCTATAGACTCATAACTTCTGTTGGTCAAACCAACTTCATGCATAAGACAGTAATATATCTCCCGATTAAAAAATACTAGGAGGGCACCACAGCAACAGATTATATATTCTTGACTCAGCCTTTAATGGTGCATTGCCTTTCAGTGAGATACTTTACTTGAATAAAAAGCTAGCTAAGAATTATTCCTTCTCAGCTAGTAGCAGATTATTTTTGTACTGGAACAATCATTTTCAGCTATTACATATGTAACAAGGAAAAGGTTTTTAAAACAGATGGAGTAATTGTTTTGTGAAAATATGCACACCTCAATCAAACAGGTTGCTCCTTCGCCATCCCAAGCTATTGACTTTGCAAGACCTTGCATTACCTGACATAAAGAAAATGTCAACTCAGATCCTCTCTGAATGTATCAGACCAAATTACCTACCATGTAAACTATCCAAGGTTCCCTACCTAAAGCATTAACCACATACTACATATCTATATATAAGTTGAACCACAATGTTGATTAGGTGAATAGATTTATCCTATTTTGTACAAACCAGTTCTCCATGAAATAAAATCAATAGCCCCCCAAACCTATTGTACTTCATTTTTGCTCCTCCCTGGGAAATAAGTACAGGAAATTCGTAGAAACTGAACTTCCCCTGCTACAAAGAGCAAGAAGCTTTAATCTGAATGCAGTTTTTATACAGGTTATGATGATACAAACAAGAACAGACGAATACCAGATAGTCAGATACAGTATATGCCAGCCTGAGTAGTAACATACAGATTATTTGATACCAACTACGATAGAGATACGTACAGCATCAAGACATGCTTGCAGATGTTGTGCGTCAGAATTATCAAAAGATGATATTTTATTTGCTCCTGAAAGGCCACTAGCCAAAGCAATGACACAATCATTAGTACTGGTATCTCCATCTACCTGCCAAACAGCATCAAGTAGGCTAAAAGTGAATACAACCTTATCTCACTCATCAGTTACTATCAGGAAAAGGAAACTTTACTCAGAGTTACATACTGATCAATATACAACAGGAGAACGTGAATGGCCAAAGGAAGATGGTCTCTTAACTTGTTATGATTCAATAGAATATGTGTGGATGTGTGTGCTAGTTAGATTCCATTAACTCATGTTTGATCATTAAATCATGCATCTTATGATAATTGCTAAGAACTATAAACTAGTCAATCTGTGTTACACTGTCACTTACACAAATAAGACTAGTATGTTTCCTAAAGCAATGCATTCATTAATCAATAGAATGGACAATGCTATACATGTAAAATTGCCAGACATATGTGTCAATTGTCAGACAAGTAACGTGTCAACTGTACACCAGGAAATAGAGGGACTACAGGTTAGTGGACACTATACATGTAAAATTGTCCATACAAAACCATAAGCTAGTGTGTGTATTGCCTTTATAGTTTCAAGCTAATAAATCCTTCTAAAACAAAGAACTGGAAGAACTTTATCACTCACAGTAATTTGATTGAAACTACGGCTGACAGCAACTCGTACCATTTTTCGCCACACATCACTTGTAACTGAGGCATCAGTTGTTATAACCTATGAAAGTTAAATCACTAAAATGGATTATTTTATTAAAATTTTGTAGAAAAATAATGAAATCAGAAATACAAACCCCAAGCATCGTGGCCATGTTAGGATGAATCATCCCAGAACCTTTTGCCATACCACCAATCCTTACTTGCTTTCCTCCAACCTAATTCAATAGATAACAGAAAAACTAACAATGATTGTAGGGAAACAGATCATCTTAAAGCCCAACCATCCAATTCAAAACTATCAAACTATTGAAACCGATGACACACATTGCTAAAAATCTTAGCCCTTTAAAGACCAACCTCAAACAAATATATACATGTGTTTTTGTGTCTGTGTTTCTTACAGGGACCTATTAACATCATAGATTGGCATGCTAGCAGTAAAGTATACAGTAATTCAAGATGTTAACTTCAGCTCCAGAGCAGTTCAGTGTCATTGTGTCAATCATGATTGGATAATAAATAAGACAAATACAATGTAGGCATGAATAAAGAGTTCCACACCTCAGATTCTATTGCAATACTTTTGCTCACAAGATCTGTGGTAGTTATTGCTACAGCAGCAGAATCTGCCCTGCAAGCAAACAATAAATCAGAAAATTTAAGGTGGAAAATGGAAATAGAGAATAAAAACAAAGGAAATAGGATGAAGTGGATTCAACTATGCATTTTAACGGAAGAAAGGAAAAGGAAAAGCTCATCTTCACATCCAAATCAAGAAAACTAGCTGGACGAAGAAAAGGAACATTATCTATGGGTCTAATATTTATCATCAGATAAGGGGTTATAGAGCTATTCTGACGAATTACCCTTGAATAGTTGACGACAGAAGATTTACTAAATCTGGAAGTGACTTGAGAAGTGCTTCCTGCATGTGAGAAAGAATAGCATTTAGCCAGATGAACAGCTAAATCGCAGCTATCTGGATTGTTAAATATAACCTTGAGCAAGTTATGAATACATGCACACATTAAGCATAACTAATAATCATGACTACTTTTTCTACCTTCTTGATACGTTTACCAATCACCCCAGTGGATTCAATCAAAACTTGGTCTGGCTTGAGCTGCAGTAACTGTATTCTTAACAAGTTAGATACATAAAACACTATTTGTGCAATTAAAATTTGAAAGGAAAGGTAAACTCAAATACAGATACCTCAGCCAGGGCATGAGAACATTCTATGACATCCTGATAACCGGCATCACCCTATAAATTATAAATAAGTTTAAGGAATATAGTTCCATCACGTTAAAACATGTATTAGCACAAATAGCCACTGCAACTCAAAATGATCTAACTTCTGGAAGCAGTGTAGAGAAATATCCTAGCTGAATTCCTAGGACGTTTAATTTGTTTCTCCAAGAAAAATAAAACTATTTTGTATTCTTTAATCTAAATTTATCTAGACCAAGTAATTATTGTTGTTTTAATGAGCAACAGCTGTAATATTACGAACAGTTACCGTTGCTGCATTTGCTTGACCAGCATTTATCAGTACTGCACGGCCCTGAGATGATGAGGCATACATATCAGTTCAGTCATGTGAAGATGTTTTCCTTCTTCCTGGTGTCTTAAATTCTCTTCTTTTCTCATCATTTGTAAGTTTTTCAGCGAGAGGATGGGGTAAATTGAAGAATAGAGATATAATTAGGTAATTTTAGGAGAAAGGTAAGAAAACTGTTGCCATTAGGCTAAGGTCACTGCACAAGGAGATTCCCTACAGCCAACATAAATAGGCTTGTAATAACATACCGTTGCAGACTTTTCTAGAGCCTCTTTACAGTATAGTACTGGTGCAGCAGCAACTACATTAGTTGTAAATGTGCCTACAAAATTAAGTAGGCTAGTTGGAACAAAGCACATGTTTAAGAAGCTAATGAACCAAGACTCAAGAATTTCTTTAAAGACACAAGTGTTGTAAAAGGTTGCAGTATATCAAGGATCCCACTCGGATGCTGGTTTAATAATATGAGCTACAGTCTAAATGGAATCTTGCTATTGTTAACTTCTTTAACAAGGAGATCAAACCTGCGGATACGGCATCTACATCACAAGTAACCAGTGCAAGGTCAGGCTTCTCTCCAACTGCACGCAGTCCACCATACATCCCAGCAGCTTTGAAACCCTTTGCAGCTGTAACTCCACCTGGAATCTGGAACTTTGAAGTCCATATTAGTGGTGAACTAAAACGACGTGCAAACACCTTAACTGGTCCATTTGGAGAACTCATCAATTTTTGATAGTGTAACTTCAAAAGTATATTCGTCAAAATTGCACTACTTTATCCAGCTCATATTCTATCTCAACATTGGGGTACTAATAATGAATAAAAATTAAATTTACAAACCAAACAATGATTTAGATTCTGAATCAAACACAAGTATTCAATCAAGACAAACTCAACCTGATAATCTTTTTCCATGCATGTAAGGAGCAGACAAACATGAGTCCTCCCAGTTATCAAGGGCAGACAGCTGAAACTGCATCCATATGATGAATGACTAACATAATACACACTAGATTGCACTCGAACAAACACATGAGCACAAAACAGAAGCTCATTTGCACAAAGACGGAGACAGGGGGGTGGCTGGTAGTGGCCACCGCCCCCCTCAAAATTTTAAATTTTTCTATGTATATATATGCATAATAAATATATAAATGTATATAAATATTTATTTAAATATATATATGTGTATACAATTTTTTTAGTGGCCCATTCTATGATCGAGACCAATATAATTTCTACATAAAATTCAATTTAATAAGTTGAACTAAACAAAATTCATTTAATAAAATATAGTGAAACTTGGTTATACAAAAATTGATTTGCTTGTTATATTCACTCATATATACTTAACTTAAGGATAATCGTGTTTTTTAAAACTAGATAATCTATGAAAATATTGTTTATTATTATTATTACTATTATTATTATACTTGTCTTTTAATAGAAAATGTATGAAATGCCCAAAAAAAATTGTTTGTTATTTAGATTATGTTTGTCGTTTAATAAAAAAATGCCTAAAATATACGAAATGTTCAAAAAAAAATTGTAATGTATTGAAACTAATTTGTAATATATTGAAACTATATAATCTAAGAAAATGTTGTTTGTTATTATTATTATTATGCTCGTATTTTAATAAAAAAATGCCTTAAATATACGGAAGCCCAAAAAAAAATTCTCGGGGGCGGCCCGTAGTAAATTCAGCCCCCCCTGAACTTAATTCCTGGCTCCGTCCCTGCATTTGCATACTCACATAACCCACACTGTATACACGCATGTATACTCACTGAAAGAGCACCAAATATACATGGAAAAATAGAAATTTCGACACTATTTACTGACCTGATGCCATGGCCCTTCAGGCAGCAATATAGGAGCTGCTGGTATGTAATTCGACACATCCTCTCCAACAGACACTGCCGCAAAAATTCTGCAGCTATTCATTCTCAAACGACTTGCTGAGTAAGATATCTGCACAACAAAATAGCCGGTCTGAGTAAATGCAGATTTTCTTATCTATTTATTTAATTATAAATGTAGAAGCAATCGACTAAGGAGAAATGAACATTTCTCATTTCTAGCGACATGTACCAAAACCTACTGCATGTATAGTTGAATGGAGGGATTTTACCGAATAGAAATGCAAACCTTGGATTGATTGAGTCCGGAGAATTTGAGGGTGAAATGGTGAGAAACGTAGAGAGACATTGTTGACGCCTGGAGCGGGAGGGAGGAAAACCAATTTAGTAGTAATTTAATTTAGGGTTTAGCAAGACTTTGGATTTTGAGTTTGAGTGGAAGTGGGCGTCGAACACTACTGTATATTCCTCAGATTCTCAAAATTCACAAATCACAAACGTCAACTTATTGGTTTCTTACTTTTCTTTTCTTTTCTGCATTTACAATGTTTGACTGTGGAAGAATGCTGATGATAAAATACTTTTTGTAGGTGAACATTAATACTCTATTCGTCCTAAGTTTGATTAACTTTTTCAAAATTTAAGAAATTAGCAGGAAAAATATGTAATTAATATTATTTTATTTGATAATCTATTATTTTAAAAAAATTATTAATTCATTACTTTTATTAGATAATTTATTGAATGGATATATTTATCTATAAACCTTAATTATCAATAGCTATAGATATATATCACATAGATTAAGTGTAATATCTAATGAATTAATATATTCTTATAAATATATAACCTTAAAATAAAATATGTAATAGGGGTAAAATCGACAATCTACAAGTTATGTCTTATGATGCCTTAGGTTCTTTTTCTATTAGTATAGATTAATAGTATTTTAAATGTATTCAATAATAAAATAATAAAATATTTTCTTATTTATATTTACTTTATATAAGGAAATTGATCGATTTAGTTGGGACGACCCAAAAAAAATATTGATCAAATTAATTGGGACAGTGGGAGTAGGTAATAGGCACTTAACTGATCTTATAAAATTTTCAAAATAATTGTTTAAGAATTTATAATTCTTAAAATATTTAATTAAATAAATTTTTTAAATACTCCCTCTGTCCCTCAAATAACTTCATATCTTTTCTTTTTGTGTTGTCTCTCAAATAATTTTCTATCCATTTTAGGACACTATCACACCATTAATAATACCCCATTTATTCTTATGTTTTAACTTTTCAGCACTCACGATATTATATTTTCACTACTTTCAATACTAATAATAACATTTTTTCACAATTTTCAATATACTCAACAACTTTATTTTAAAACATGTCCCTCCTTCCTAGAAAGTTATTTTGGGGGGCGAAGGGAGTAATTTATAAGCTAAGATCCTCCTCCAACAAGTTATTTAAATATTTTTATAATATTTTTTTATTTATTTTTATATTTCTAATCCTCTTTTATAGCATGAAAATCTCGAACTCAAATATGAAAATATAAATAACAATTTCAAGTAAAAAATGCGTAAGTGCACACAAATTTCAGATTTATGTATATTTATATTTAACTATATGTATATTGTGTTTAAATAATTTTACGTAAGACGTATTTTGATTTTTTGGAAATAACCATCGGTGTGGAGCTCGTTCAGGTGCGCCCGCAATCGGTGTGGCCGCCACTACCTGCTCCTCGTCTCTATTATCCGTCGGACAGCTCACGTCAACGACTGACTTAGTTATCGATGTTTGATGTCGTTGTCCCATCTCCAACTCATAAACACCATCAGCCTAATGCCGCCATCATCGTCATCACCACCCCAAATCCCTACTTTGGCTGACATTAGCAGCACCATGTTGTCACCGTTGCCATCTTATATTCTCTGCACTCGGACACAATAACAGTAACATCCACAACAGATAAATATATTATAGGAGAAAAACAAAAGATAAATAGTAAATTAGGATGATATATTATGAAATATCTATGCATATTTTTATGTTCAACATTATTCATATTAAAAAACATTAAGAAGACTTTAAAAAAATGCAAAAAATTATAAATCATCATAAATTTAAGAGACAATATCTCTTATATTTTTATGTGTCCACATAAATAAAATGTGGGATCCAAATTTAAATTTTTATACTACCTAAATGAAATAGATCTACATGATCCACTTTCTTTACACACACACACACACACACATATATATATAGAGGTTCAAATAAGAACCACTAAATAAAATAAGAACGAAGAACCATTTTAAACCATTAGATCATCAAGATCTATCGTGGATGTATCATCTTGGTGGATGAATGCAGAACCTGGGTTCGAATCCTCAAGGGAGCAAAATTAGTATTTTTTTCAAATACAGTAAATTTAATAGCAGATGCGTTAATTTGTATAGCAGATGCAGTAAATTTAACAGTTCTCATGTTCTCACGAAAATTGTGGTTCTCACTAGAACCGCACCACTAAGAAAAGATTCAATAGAGAAAGGTAAATGTTGAAAGAAGGGAGAAACAATCTCATCAATTGATCATGATCCATCGAACGATCAATAATTAAGAATAAATTATGTGTCCAAATTTTGATGAACATGTCAATAATTTTTTTATGAATAAACGTATTTGTTGAAAATCTTGCACTCTAGGATTCGATCCTCAAACGTTCAATAAAATTATTGGTATGTTCATAAAAAAATATTGACATGTTCAATATTTTTAAATTTCACATAAAAATTAATTTCTCCATAAAAACTAGCCCTATATATATGTATATATAATTGTACATATTTGTTAGAATGTAACTACAAGGAAAAGAAAATATACTATACTTCTTCGCCAAATATTATTCAATAGATTGATCTTAAAAAAAAAAGTCAACTTTTTATTTACTAAAATAATTGTTGGATGTATGTTTTGTAAATAAAGGGTTCCACCGTATAAAAATAAGTGGTTATAATTGAATTTAATGTGGTAGACTATAGGTGATTTTTTTTATAAATAAAGAGTGTTTTTAAGTTTGAAATATAAAAAGAGTGATTTTTTGATAAATAAAGAATGTTTGTAAGGTTAAAACATAAATACAGAATGCAGCATTATATCCTAGAAAAAACGTAGTATACTACTTATAGACGCTAAATAAAACAATTATTGTAGTATAATCTTTGTACACGCATGGAATAATAAGTTCTTGAATATAAATTGGGCTTTAATTTGACTCCAAAATTTGATCGAGCCGCTGTAATGTGAGCATGTTTCGGCCACTTTTTGCACCGGAACATGTACCCATCAAACACTAGTTACCAACTTACTACCAATTTCCTGAAAATAATAATGCCTTAGCAAAATGACCAGATCTGATATTAAGTTATTTGACCAAAAAAATAACTAAAGAGGAGGAACTGGACAAATATCTAGAAACAATGTAACAAACTAGCCTGTGACTTTTCCTCATGCCATTGCCAGATGCAGATATAAATATACCTCCAGCTATTGCATATTGTACTAGTATACAATTCGCTTCGACTAACCACAGATTCTGCAGTCCAAATGTCTCAATAAATAGTCCAGTTTCTCCAAAAGCTATTATATTCCAGTCAATTACAAAATATCTTCCAAAGAATTTGGATAGAAGTCAATAGCCACTCCATCCAACAGTCTTGTTCGTAGTGTAACCGGTTTCAGTAGATTGCATATCTCGCCGAGGAGGAGGAGGTTGTTGAGGAGCTTCCCTTGGTTTGGCCGGGTCAACAAAAATTACCCAACCATCAAGGAACTTGGCATTCATTCCCTCCCTTGCCTTCTCAGCTTCTTCCACAGTATCATAAGTTACAAAACCGAACCCCCTTGATTTCCCAGAGCCTCTGTCAATGATAATTTTTGCTGCAAGATCAACACGAGAATTTGAAAGACTAAATCAACAGGATAGAAGATTAATTTATATCCAAGACAGGCGGTGTGCCTAAGAATAAGGTGTGAGCTGTTTACCCTCACGAAGAATTCCAAAAGGTGCAAATGCCTTGTATAGGTTATCATCAGTTGTCGTTCTTGAAAGACCTGTTTCATGAGAATTAAAGAATCGAAGGTCATTCTTTACATAATCTTCAGAGACACAAACTGTTGAAACCAATACCCTCTTTTTCTGAGAAACCTCATGTGTCAAGTATGTTAGTATTCAAAATATGTTCTTCAAAGGTGAATCATTAGTAGTAGGCGATAACGAGAACATTAAATGTCTCAACTATGACATATCAAAAGTACTTCATTCAAGCTATATGATTTAGGGATTCTATAAGCTACTTGTGTTGAGCTCTAAAAATAAAAAAATAGCTCCTAGTGCTTCATGCAATACTCACATCCCAAAAGGCGTGAGAGCAAATACTGACCAGTAAATTTGAGTTCTATTTATACAACATTTTTGGGTGATATCTACTGACAAGGTCATGGTAAGATTACTTCTGGGATCCATTGAGATAAAACTGTTTCAATTTAGTCATTTTAAAAAAAGATTGATCGAAAACATCTTCTTTCAACACGTGTTTCGGATACCCATTCTTTCACACATTCCAAAATAAAATTAAAAAAAATACTACTCTCTACGTTCCATTACAAATGTCTCACTTTCCATAATGGGATGTCCCATCAAAAATGTCTCATTCTTTTTTGGTAATATATTCTCTCTATACCTAATATTTAAATAATTTCCATCAATCCACTTTATCTACTTATTACACATTTCTTAATCTCGTGTCCAAAAATAATGGAACATTTATAATGGGACGGAGGGAGGATATGTTTTGCTCTCACATTCATATGAGAGATACAACAACAATGGACTTATACTTGGGGGTTATGTCATATCATAACGAGTGAGATATGCCATGTTGGTTAGATTAAATGCACCAATACAACAGTGTTAGACATGAAGAAGTTGATAGTAACACGTATATGTACATTTCACTTATTTTCACGAAGCCTCACAGAGGGAATTATACATCTTTATAGATCAAACATAAAAGCGCTTGTGCATCCATATAAGTACATAAATATATCTACTAGTCACTTTAACATTTGAAGATCTCCAATTATCAGTATTCAAATATCTTCATCCACTAGCAGTTGCGTTATATAATTGTACTACCCAAAATAAACAGTGGAAGCCTTCACTATGTGATGGGCGATTGCAATCACATTTCCAGTATTTGCATATAATTTGTGATATGGCAAAAATAGGAAGGATAACACTCGGCAAGGTTATAACATACTCCGATTCAAATACACAAAATCCATTGCCATTGACATTAGACGAAGATTTGGCACGAATTGAGAAACAAAATAGAATCAAACGAAACAGCAGTGATAGAACTGAAAAATGCGTATTACAATTAAAAGAAAATGAAGAGGCATACCGCTGATGAAGAGCTTAGGAGAGGTGAGCGTCGGAAGAGTGGAACTGAAACGAATCGAACAGAACTGCGAGCGTATATTGAGCGACGGCGTGGATGATCCGTTAAAAATGCGACGGAAAGCTGAAGCGAAGGCCATAAGGTTTTGAATTTCTTAGAAATGGGAAACCGTGTACAAGGTTAGATGGGAAGAGATATTAAACCCTAGCAAAACCCCTGTTCTGTTGAGCTGGTTCAGTAGGAATGAGAATGGAGGAATCTATCTATACATATATTAAAGCATAGAATCCTAGGGGAATGTGATTCCCGCCAAGAGCAACTTCCTTTGGTCCAAAAGTTATTGCCTAATTATCCACTGGGTTTGGAGAAAATCTGCAGCTTTTGTTTTTAATATTTTAATATTTCCCTTTTCTTTACACATAGCTGGTAGAATCCTTAAATTTTGGCTCCAGAAAAAAGCGCCCAAACTGAAATTTGAAATTTAAAAACCACCAATCTTGGAGCCAATTTGCATAACACTCCGCCTATAAATATCATTTCATTTCAGACCTTTTTATTCCGCGCCGAGGATTTGTGCGACCCCCCTTCTCCCGAAGTTACGGGGCTCTTTTGCCTCTTCCCGAAAGCTGGAACTGAAGATACAGAGGAGGGATGCAGACGAGTGAGAAGGGAAGATGCAGACGAGGGAAGGGGAAAAAAGGAGTAGGGGGAGAAGGCTAGAATTCAAGATGCAGACGAGGGAAGGGAAAAAGGGAGCAGAGGAATTAAGTGTGATTTAAGATCATCTGCGTCTAGCGGCGCCGCTTCCCTTGTGAAGCCCTAAAATGTTAGATGAGTATTTATACTATTTTTAGTTTGTGTGTAATTAGTATTATTTTTAGTTTGTGTGTAATTAGTATTTGGGCTTTGTACATGAACTTTATCTTTTAATGGACTTCAGCCTACAACACATAAAAAGCTAAATAAAAATATTTCATTAGTTTTATGTTGTAATTATGAATTGTGAAATTACGGATAATATTTTATGTGGTAATTGGGCTCATTTGAATTAGTAAATTCGAATAAGGATAATATATTCTTAATAAGTTTTTTCCGCTCATTTTAGTTTTTATTTTAAAAATTAATATATAATATTATATTTTATATTTTAATATAAAATTAGTACATTCAAAGTTTTAATGAAAATTAGAGTATATTTTAATTTTTTCTTTTATGATGAAAATATAACTTTCTTTAGTTTACATGGTGAGTTGGCAAGAGGAGTAGGTGATAATATTTTTATTAGAATTTTGTTTAATTTATATGATTTGATTTTTTTTTAACATCAATCAACATATATATATATATATATATATATGTATGTATACACCACTTAATTGATTTCGAGTTGGATTGATGTCCATATTCACCATCCAAGTTAATTCTTTAATATATATACTATCCATTATACAATGTTTTTTTACATATATATATATATATATATATAAAGAGAGAATAGCCAAAACTCCTAAAAACACGCTAAATCATATGCCTTATCACCAATTTTCTATCGGAAAGCTACCTCTTGCCAGCCGCATCGTCATTCACCGGCGACATTAGCAACACCACCACCGCTCTTTCTCTCCTCTCCTGCTTCATTTGACAATAGTAATTGCACCATCGTTCGCTGGTAACAACCGTAAAAATGAGGTTTTTTTGTCTTGCTCACGTGAACTATTTTAACAGTAAATAACTGTTGAGCTTATATTTGCATTTATGTACTTAAGAATACAATTTTTTTTAGGGCAAAGAGACTTTGGCTTCAAGACTTTGTATACACAGACACACGCACATTATTGTTATTGTATCTATAATGCGAAAAGGAAATTAGACGTTATTAATGGGATGAAGGGAGTATAAAAGAATTAATTTAAATGATAATTTGTTAAAGGTGGATATCTTTTTTATTGAAATTATTTGAAACTTAATAAATTCAAGTTGTAATGAATTAAAACTTATTTAATGATTAATTATTTATTAATTAATATTTATTCGGTAGTTGATTTGTGATAGTATACTTTAATTAGTGTCTATAAATAATTTATAAAGAAAAAAATTATTTTAAAAATCACCAACATTGTACAAATAGTTTCAATAAAAAAAATATTTGCATTGGAAAAATTATCTTCAATTTTTTTTGTATTAGTTATTACTAATTAATTGTATCAGCTATTACTAATATATTAGCGTGTGTTAGTATATTAAGTATATTAGTTAGTTTTTTTCTAATTTAAAAGTTGTAATATTTTCTTTATGAGAATAATACTTATTATTGAAAAATGTTTAAATATTTATTTTTAAATAGATATCACTGTGTAACTCATCTGAGAAAGTAAGGTTCGTCAAGTGACCAACGACGAGAACCACTATATGGTATCACATAGTATCATGCATATAATTGAAAAAGAATATGCATAAAGATAAATATAAATATGGATATCAATCGGGCCAATCCACAAGGTTTCGAACTAGCCCTATCGAGGTACATGTCATTCGGGTGCGGGCTAATTGGGTTGAAGTGTTTTTTGGTTTAGAAATTTCTAACTTTAGCCCTAAATGTTCTGATTTCGGGTTAGCCCATCGAGCTAATCGAACTCAAAAATTTATTTTAAAAAATAATTAATAAATTTTCATTTGTGGTGTATTTTTTATCATACAACACTATATTTGTGTTCAGTGGTGGATCTACATGGGAGCAAGGGGGTACAAACCCAAATATTTAAAGAATAGAAAACAAGTGAAAAAATACGAAAAAAAAAACGAACAGATCTATATAACTTTGATGAACAAATCAATGTAGCTCATGAACAACATTTTGGCCTGAGTTCGAACCCTGCTGGTGGCGAAATTTTTATTATTTTGACTAAATACGTCCATTTATTAGTTATGTTGATATGTTTGTAAAATGTATAGATTTGTTATTCTCTCGGTAAATACGCCCGCGT
Source organism: Salvia miltiorrhiza (assembly GCF_028751815.1). Taxonomy (NCBI): domain Eukaryota; kingdom Viridiplantae; phylum Streptophyta; class Magnoliopsida; order Lamiales; family Lamiaceae; genus Salvia; species Salvia miltiorrhiza. Next base: position 30,063,279 of record NC_080394.1, on the reverse strand, counting down.
ACAATATGTCCGTTCATTCTCTCTCTCTCTCTCTCTCTCTATATATATATATATATATATATATATATATATATATATATGTCCGCATACAATACATACACGAAACTAAATATTTTCACTTAATATTTGTGTTTAATTTTTTGTCATAATATAATATATTAGATTTATTAATTATTATATTATCGATGTTCATTTATATTATATATTTCATTAAATTTTCAATTTGATTTGATTGTTATGTATTTTTTTTCTATCACTTAAATACATTTATATATTTTTATAATACTCCTATTATGTATTACAAATACGTATGAATTATTGGACGTGCGGAGCACGGGTATAATACTAGTTAAATAGAGTATTCTAGACTCCTCCGATTCAATAGGCGCGCGACCGTCAGATCACTATACACAATTATACATTCAGATGTTGCGTTTAGGTTTTTCTTTCTTTCTTATTTACTCCCTCCGTCCCGGCTTTTGGTATCCAGTTGAGAACGGCACGGGTTTTAATAAAGTGATTGATGTGTTGTGAGTGGAATAAGGGTCCCATATTTTATGTGAGAGTTCAAATAATTAAAGTGGAGTAAGGGTCCCACCTACTTTTACCAAAAATAGAAATGGATACTAAAATGTGGGACGGCCAAAAAAGGAAAGTTGGATACTAAAAGCTGGGACGGAGGGAGTATTTGTTTAGATTTTAAACTAATACTCCCTCCACCCCATTTCAAATGGCCCTAAAATTTTCAACGCGAAAATTAAAAAATATGTGATAACGGTGTAAAGTGGTGGTGGGATCATCAAAAAAACAGTGTTAAATATTTCTAAATTTGAATTAGATCATTTGAAGTGTGACAACTCAAAATAGAAATAAGATCATTTGAAGCGGGACGGAGGGAGTAGTACTTACATATTTTTCGATTATGACTCAACTCTCACTCTTATACTCCATCCGTCCGCGATATCGTTTTCATTTTATGTACAACACGAATTTTAAGAAAGTAATGGATAATACTCCCTCCGTCCCACTAGACTTGGCACACTTGCCTTTTTTGTTTGTCCCACTAGAATTGACACTTTCCTAAAATAGTATGTGGTCCCTACTTTCTCTACTCACATAAAATAAGTGGACCCTATCTACTTTACACTCTTAACCCTTTATTCTTAATCTCCGTGCCCAACTCAAAAGTGCCAAGTCTAGTGGGACGGAGGGAGTAACTGATAATAGTGGTATTATTATAAGTGGAGTTTAAGTCTCACTATTGTTGTGAGTGAAATTTGTGGACCTTATTGCTATAAATGAAAGTAGAAATGATATACTCCCTCCGTCCCTGAAATGGCTTCCTCTTTGGGGACGGCACGGGTTTTAATGAAAAGTTGTAAAGTGTATTGATAGTGGAGAAAAAGTGATATAATTATTATCGAAAGTTGTGAAAAGTGTTATAGTTAGTATTGAGAGTGGTGAAAAGTGAAAAGTAAGAATAAATAAAGTATTATTAGTGGTGGGGTAGGTGTCTAAAAATGGAAAGAAAGAAAGAAAGAGGAAGTTATTTGGGGGACGTCCCAAAATGGAAAAAGAGGAAGTTATTTTAGGGACGGAGGGAGTATTGTTTGTAATAAAATGTATATTTATATTAATTTTATGTTTTCCTAAAGTATAAATTATAAGAATATTTTGCAATATATTGTATTGTATGAAAATTATATATATATATCAGCTATTAATTATTGATTCATCAGCTAATTGCACAAATCTAGATTAATAAATTTTATCAAATTTTTATCTCGACAAAAATTAGATTTACACATTTCATAAAAAACTATTAATAATTTATGTATGATATATGATTTTATTTGAATGTTTGTAATAATATATGTATATATAAATGTAAAATTAATACATATATATATATATATATATTTGTATTAATTTTACATTTCTCAAAAGCATATTAATTAAATTGCGGTTTTATATAAAGAAAGAAAAAAAGAAAAAGAAGCCCTTGAAAGCACAAAGACGCAGACTAGGGGCTCGAGACTCGAAAAAGAGCTCGTAAAAAATAGAAGAAAGAGTTAGCTACTCAAAAAGCTTCAACACGTTAAACGCCCAAACACCTAATAATAAGGAAAATCCATATTTGTGTGAAGATTGTGCAACTCCATTTCATCAGACCAGCAACTGTTGGCGATACTATTCATAGCACGCATACTAGGACTTCTACTATGATCAACAACAAAGGCCTTAGAACGGGGAGACGCTTACTTCCATCATCCCGAGCATCATATCTCTCTTCTTCTCTCCAGCGAGAGTATTTATCCAGAGAACTTCTGCCCTTAGAACGGGGAGACGCTGCTTGCTGACTCTTCCTGTGCCCAGTGACTCTACTCTTCCCCTTCACCCTTTCTTTATCTGCAATAACTTCCTCCAGGTCCTGAATGTGTTTCTGCATGATCGAGACCATTTTCTGCAGCAAGGCTGATTCAGCCAGCTCTGCCTCCTTGCCACGGTGGTTGCTGACTGGTCTGGTCTGGTCTGGCTGGAGGTATCCTCCAAATCCTCAGTTCCTTCCATATCCCCCGGAAACTGGGGTCCCACATGGTGAGTGTTTGGTACATTTTCAGTTCTAGTTGTTCTGGTTCCCGCTGGGGGGATAACCACAGTACTCTTGATCAGCCCTGTCGGATGTTCAGCCCCGGCGCTCCCTGGTAAAGCCTGTGATGGGCGAGAAAGCCCTGGAATTTCCAGCCCTGCCTCCGGAACAACACTTGAGCCCAGATTCAAGAAGGATGTAGAGGTTCCCATCATTTGTTTCGCGCAAGCATAGCTCAGAAAAGACAGCATTTGTTCAGTCGTAGTAACATTCACCATCCCTGTTCCCGCAATTCCTGATCCCTGAATGGCTGAAGTAGCCTGCAGCCCTGCAAAGACCGATCTGACCGGCCCAGTGGGTGTAAAGTCACCCAAGCAAATTCCCCCGTTGGTAATTGTTGCAGCAGTAGCCGGATCTCGGCCTTCCCCAGTGAGATCACCCATCAAATTCTTAGGAATGTTAGTGCTTTCCATGACCTGTTGCAAAAAATCATAATCAAATTATGAGCATGTAAAAAGGAGTTAGCCCTGCCAATTGTGACGATCAGCTCAGAAAAGGACGTAGAATTCCAGAAATCCTAAGAAAACCCAGCCTCGCATAATATTGAAACCATGCAAAGGTGACAACTAAAGAAAAATCACAGATCCGTCAAAAACTCATAGATCCATTCAACCTCCGCCGCAAATAAAGCGGCGTGAGCCAATTTTCCATGTTAAACGTTATATCGGCAAACAAAAAATCATAAATTCACAGAAAAAACAAAGTTATAAAGCACACAATAAATCGCACACAAGAAGAACAAAGTAACAAAGAAGATAGCTCAGAAGAACCCCCGATCCCAATTCTCCCATGCACTTCCTCTCGATAGATAGTGGATATTTTCCCCCCATGAAATTCCTCACGTCTTAAACTCCGGTTTCTCACAGATGGCACCAGTTGATAAGTCCGAATTTGGTGGGTGATTTCAGAGAGATTTACCTGTTGTATGTTGAATATGAGTTGAGAGCAATTAGCAAAGAAAATAAGAACAGTTGTATTGAGAATCACGTAAGTTACATGGGAGTGCAATGGTTCTATTTATAGAGATAAACAGGGGCAAAACGGTAAAATTATGGTCGCAGCCCTGCCCTACATTAAGTGAGAAAAGACCCTAAGCATGCCTAAAGACAGCCCTGCTCCCTGCCCTTTATTCCTCGTAGTGGATGTTGTTCCTCAGCTCAGTCGATGTCAGCCCTGCCACTTTGATTCCAGCCCTGCCATTTTGGTTTCAGCCCTTCACTGTCTGCAGCGCTGCTCTCATGTTGTCGTAGAATTAGCACGGTCACGTTCCTGTTAGCTTTATCGCGCGGTCTTCTTACGGAGTCCCTGGTTGACTTGATCTCGCCATTCCAAGGTCAGCGCTGAATCCCATGTGCTGGGCTGATGCATATTTTACTCCTCATCAATAGTATGATTAATTATGAATTTGTTTGTTTATAAATTAATGTTAGATTGATTATGCATTTGTTTGTTTATAAACTAATGTTAGATTAATTATGAATTGAATTGTTAGTTTATAAATTCTGATTAGTATTAATTTGTTAGATTTATTTATTTATTTTAGATAGCTTTGTTATATTAAGTATGATTATGTAAATTTTAATTAATATTAATAGTATGATTAATTATGAATTTGTTAGTTTATAAATAATGATTAAGTATGAAATGATATGTTATTATATATTGTGGGATAGATTTAATCAATTTCTTAAGGACCTTCTCTCTTTGGGATAGAAATTGATTACTCCCTTCGTCCCGGCTTTTGGTATCCCAGTTGAGAACGGCACGAGTTTTAATAAAGTTATTGATGTGATGTGAGTGGAATAAGAGTCCCACATTTTATGTGAGAGTTAAAATAATTAAAGTGGAGTAAGGGTCCCACCTGCTTTTACTAAAAATAGAAATGGATACCAAAATGTGGGACGGCCAAAAAAGAAAAGTTGGATACTAAAAGCTGGGACAGAGGGAGTATTTCTTAAGGATCTTCTCCTAACAAATGATTGTTTTTAATTTAATTACTTTATTTTTTATTGCTTAATATGTATTGTATTGTTGCGACAATGGGGGCCGGGTAAACCTAGTATAGGCTCAGTAAATTAGGACCACTATGGTCACTATAGCTGCTGGTAGAGTCGAGCACTTGGTAGTTAGGATAGTGGGGTTATGCCGTCGAAATTTCGTTTGATTCAAGTAATTTATGATATTTTATTTGTTTTTTCCAATTAGAATTTACAAGAATGAGTGATAATCGTCTGTGGATGTACGCGAGATACAATGATCGTTCTGCATTTGAAACGAGACTTGAGAGTTTCCTTAAGTATGCGATAAATCAAACGATGTACACAGATGGAGTAGGTAACATTAGGTGCCCGTGTAAGAAGTGTAACAATAAAGCCTTTTTATCCGTACCTACATTCAGAGAACATGTTACTAGGCGTGGATTTATGACATGTTGAACGCAACTGATAATCCATTGTACTCATCTTGTGATACTTACTCACAATTATCCTTTATGACACAATTCACGAGCATAAAGGCTGAAAAACACATGTCAGAGAGATGCTACAATCAGTTGCGTTGATGTTTAAAACGGCTTTATCGAAGGATAACAACATGCCCGACGACTTCTATAGTACGAAGAGAAATCTGTGCGGTTTGGGTTTGCCGGTAGAGAAGATCGATTGTTGTGTTAATAATTGCATGCTGTATTAGGGGGACGATAGTGAGTTGCAGAGCTGTAACTTCTGTGGCGAGTCATGATATAAGGAGACACGGCGTGCATCTGGAAGCCGGCGAAAGCAACCTGTGCCCGCAAAACAGATGCACTACTTTCCTTTGACGCCCTGACTGCAGAGGTTGTTTGCATCTCCAGCAACAACCGAAAATATGCGTTGGCATGCGACTTCAACATACGATGGGGTTATGCGCCACCCGGCATGGAAACACTTGAATTCAGTTTATCCTGAATTCGATCAAGAGACCAGAAATGTGAGATTGAGCCTCTCTACATATGGTTTTGCCCCTTTTGTACAATCAGGACGTCAGTACTCGTCTTGGCCGGTTATTGTAACACCGTATAACTTGCCTCGTTCTCTATCCCCTATTTATTGTGATTGAATTTAACGTATGCAAATGAATTCAAAATACATTACAATTACCAAATTAAAATACTTATAGTGTATAAACTAGATTGATAAAAAAATATTAATAATAAATTAATAAATAAATATTTTTTAGACATAAAAATAAGGACGTATGGAAATAAATTCAAAATACATTACAATTACCAAATTAAAATGCTTATGGTGTATAAACTAGATTGATAATATATATATTAATAATAAATTAATAAACAAATATTTTTTCGACGTAAAAATAAGGACGGAACCGAGACCAATCCGTAATTAACAACATCTCTTGGATCATCTCGACATATTCTAAGGTTATGAATATATGATATTGTATATTGAAGTAGACTTTAAATGAATTAATAGGTACTAGATATATCAATAATACGAGTGTTCTGTACTGGTGACCACTCGAAAAGAACTTCAAGGTTAAGCGTGCTTGACTTAGAGCATAACTAATTAAGATGGGTGATCGACTAAGAAGTTCGTCTAACTTATGCAATACGAAAATAAATTATGGGTATAAATAAATAAATAAAATAAAAAATAAATAAAAAAACATTGTCGGCGGCAAAACGCCGTCGCTAATCAACGGCGGTAACCGCCGCCGATATTGCTCTGGCATTCCGGCGAAAGGCGCCATCGCCGTGCGGTCACAACTACCGGCAGCGGTAGAGCCGCCGCTAATTACCGACGGTCGTTGCCACAATTAAAATGCCGTCTTTGCTCCGCCGTTCACCGGCGGTAATTGTCGGCGCCGCCGCCGTTATTTGCCAGCGGCATCCATTTGCCGTCGGTAATCGACTCACCGACGAGTAATGTGTCGGCGGCATCTTGCCGTCGGTAAACTTTTTTTCGACGGCCGCCTCCCTATTACCGACGGCAGACGCCGCCGGTAATCCCGGTTTTTTTTGTAGTGTCTCTCACTCATTCTCACTCAAAATTAATCCGACCAAATATTTATCATATGTTGATCATTTGCTTTTTTTTTTTCCTTGCCAATCCATTGTTTTCTTGTGAATTATGAAACTATAAATAAGCAATCAATCCCCATATGTAAGATAACAAATTTTGGAACAATTAATCTCGTGTGCATATTTGTATTGCACAATCATGCAATTTACGTTCAACTTAATAAAAATGATTTTAAAAATTTTAAAATTGCAAAACGTTCACAACCATCATATATTTAAGGGATAATAATACCCTTCCGCATATTTTGTCTTAGAAGGGTCCGCATAGTCTCGTATTTATAATGTGAACAAAATATATGGTCCAAAAAATGAACTCAAATTTTATCTTCTTAAAGTCGCATAATTACATTCATAAATTATTCATAATATACGTAATAATTCATAAATAGTACGACCATGGATATAAAAACTAACAATTCATAAATAGTTTCACTTTTTCATGATTTTGTTGATCTGATCGAGATTGAAATCATGGAAATTAACGAGACAATATTATCTTCAAAATTGAAAATTCCCACATTTGTGATGCAGTGATTTGTAAATTGTAAATAGCGCACTTCTAGATATAGGGCATGGAAACGATGGGCATAACTTCATTTGTTTTTTGTTCATTTGTTTTTTTTTGTGTTGAACTTTTCTACTACAAAATAAAAATAAAAATAATTTAAACAAACGAAAAAAGAAAAAAGAAAAAGAAAAATTATTTTTATTCGCTTTAATGTAAAGTTGTAAAATCGCAATCAATAATAGGGGTGGGAGAGACGTGTGCCAGCCAAACAAATTTAAAAGCGTCATCTTCAGGCAGCGTGGAATCGACGCAGACTTTATGAATAGAATCCGGGCATGAGTGGACCCTGTTGTTCCTTGTATCATTATATTATTATCAAACTAATATTTGAAATTATAATTTCTCAAGTAAGCGGCAAAAAAAAAAATCTGAATATGCACGATTTTTGACTTTGCAGAAAAGCATCCACGATTCCAACCTCAACTTGGAGCCGCTTGAGCCATACGGCCAATATACCAATCACTCAGTATGCATAGGTTGTCAGCATAAATACTAGTAGAAGTAATATTCCGTAGGTTAATTACTTTTTCAAAAACTCAATAAGTATCATGAATCTAATTTGTTATGCATGACTATTCTCTCACAATATTTTTTAATGAGATGAATGTACGCTCCTGATTAAATATTTATTTTTCTGCAAGCATATAACAAAATTAATTTTGAAGTACGAATTTTTTATGAAAATGATATATTGTAATCGCTCTCCAAGATATAAATTAAATAGGGAAGATTGTAGTAAAATACATAAAATTTAGACGAATTCTGATTTTGCATTTGAAATTTGAAATAAAATACACAAAGTTTTAATTTTTCTATTTTTTTTCCCAATTTAAAATTCACATAAATTTAAATTCAACATGGAAATAAAGTTTTCCTCACAATCAAACAATAATTCACAATAAAAAATAAAATTTTAAATTTGCTCACAAACTTTGAAATTTGAAATAAAATTCACTAAATTCTAAACTATTACTCTCTCAATCCACGAAATGTTGTCTTAATTTGCCATTTTGGTCCGTCCACAAAAGATTTTCCTAATCTATTTTTAGTATAATAATTTGTTGGTCTCTTTCTTCACTCACTAACATGTGGGCTCTATTTTCCACTCACTAATTTAATTAACTTTTTCCACTTTTCTTCGTTTTTGGGTCTCTTTCTCCACTCAATAAATAAACAACACAATTTTTTTTAAAACACGTGCCTCCCTCCTTTAGGACAATGTTTTGGACAGAGAGAGTGCAATTTATTTTCATTTTCTTGTGAATTAATGTTAGATCGTGAGGAAAAACTTTATTTTCATATTAAATTGTTGAATTGCAGAGTTCATTAAATGCATTATATGTATGAGTTATGAGCTCCTTATGTTAGGTTATATTAATAAATTTTTTAGGAGGAACTTTAAATTAGGAAAAAAGTTTAATTAAAACTTGATGTATTTTATTTCAAATTTCAAAGATCGTGTGCAAAATCAGAATTCGTCCAAATTTTGTGTATTTTGAGACAATTTACTCAATTAAATAAATTCCGTTATTATGCTGCAAATTTTATATGTGATTTAAATCATTCAAATGTGTAGATTAGATAAATCTCCCTCTTATGTACGTCCCAATTTCATTTTTGGGGCGTCTTATTTATAATGCATCAACCTCAAAAACCAAATAAATTATTTTATTTACTCTCTTTATCTCTATTCTCATTTACTTTATCTTCATTTACTTTTTCACTATTTTCTCTATCTTTTTCTTCATTTATTTATCTATATTCTTTTTAATTTGTGTGCTTTATTTTTTTTGGAACGTTATAAATAAGATAAAGAGAATAATAATTTATCAATCACACATAAAAATTAAATCATAATAAAAAAAATATAACATGACAAACGGAGTTTATGTTGTCTTGTTAACAAGATTCAACATCTATTCCATTAATGAGTCATCTCTAAAAAGATTTTGGACGGTCCACCTTTTTTCGTCATGGCATGGGATTTTGAGGTGAAGTTTACTTAGAGATTACAATTTATTTATTCTAAGAAATATATTCTCATAATTTCGTGATCCACGAACCGAGTACACGTAATAATTAATATTTTAAAATATTTCAATAGGTTTATATATATATAAAAAAAAATCAATAGGAATTTATAACCTCGTTTACATAAATAAGCACATCACGTATGTGACATGTCCTCTATTCATAAATTCATTTGGTTCATGTCTAACTCCATTTCTTAATATCAATTGACTTCTATTTTACTAAAGTATATATATATATATATATATATATATATATATATATATGTATATATATTTATTTATTGGAGATTCTCATAATTTTTAGAGACAAAAAAGTTTCATCATACGCTTTTACGATGTACCGTACGTGTAGTTTGAATCTAGCTTAACGCGATCTTCATTTTTTTTTTTTTCTTTCTAATTTATTAAAAATAAAATAAAAAAACTTTTGGAGACAGGCTTCCGGCCTCGAGCCAGTCGCTAGATAAGCAAGCACTTCCGAAATGCAATGTTAGTTTTACCAATACTTAACCTTACGCGGCGCAGCGCAACGCAATGCAATGCTTTCTAACCACATCCACACCCTAAAACAATACACCTATCTCACACGCAATAAAAACTCTTCACCAAATGCACTCAATAAAAGAGAGCTGATAATCGTATCAGCACCGCGCCTCCCTCCTATCGGCGGGTCTCACATTTTTCTCTCTCTATTCCTTTTTTAATATTCGCGCATTTTGCTGGTCGTCTTCGTTTCTGCTTGTGACTAGAGAACCGAAGATATGGTGAGCACTCATCTCCTTAACTATTTCTATCTATCCGCCATGTTGCTATGGTTTTCCTGTGGAATTTGAGTATCTTCTGTGGAATTATGGTTAAATGAGTGTTTGATCGGTATTAAGCTGTTCTTCGCAAGTCCTTTGGTTCAATTTGACGTGATCTTCCTGTGTATGTTTTGTCTTCATTTTAAATATTTAATTTAGTATGCGGTGATTCGATCTATTGTTTGCTGTGGTTGGGAGTGGCGAGGTCATGAAATTTTGGCATTCTTATCTATATAGTATATATTTTTTCTTTTTCACTGGGATATGATCGTAGCCTGTTGATTGATAAATCTATTAATTCGAACAGACTAAGTAAACTGATCTGTCCTGTTTTTCAACGAGAAGATTATCATTTCAGTTTGTGAAGTTTATTGGCTCCAATATATGGTAATACCTGATCCGCCAATGCGAAGTTTGTTCAGCAACCAAACGAGCGTTAGATCACATGATAGAATCTTAGCTTTCATATGTTCAAATTATATGGATAATTCTTTAAGGCGCTACACTCTGTCGTCTTTGTGGACATTGGTCTGCTGTTGAGGAATTTGATGAAAATTTTCAACCATTAATCTGTTATGTGTTGGTATTGTGACTATTGCATGTTGCCTGTTGTTAGACTGTGATCTGTTAGCATATTGTTCTTATAGATCGTGTGTGGTTGCTGATTATTAGTTCCCTATCTCTTACGTTATTTATAGGCAAACGCCGCATCTGGAATGGCTGTGCATGATGATTGCAAGCTGAGGTTCTTGGAACTGAAGGCGAAAAGGACTCACCGCTTCATTGTCTTTAAGATTGAAGAGAAACAGAAGCAGGTTATTGTTGAAAAAATTGGCGAGCCAACTCAGAACTACGAGGACTTCGCTGCTAGTCTTCCAGCTGATGAATGCAGATACGCTGTTTATGACTTTGATTTTGTTACTGCAGAGAACTGCCAGAAAAGCAGGATTTTCTTCATTGCTTGGTATAGTCAACATTTCATAACTACCTTCTACGGTTTCTACCTGATTGTTGTTGTTGTATTCTGTTGCATCTCCAGCTTGGTAGAAAGTGCATCACGCAGTGTCTCAATTGGTTTTTGTTTTTTCCATGTTAGGTGTCCTGACACTTCTCGTGTCCGAAGCAAGATGATTTATGCCAGCTCAAAGGATAGATTCAAGAGGGAGCTGGATGGAATTCAAGTGGAACTGCAAGCAACTGATCCAACTGAAATGGATCTCGATGTTATCAAGAGTCGCGCCAGCTAAGTAAAAACCCATAAGCCTTCTGAAGCATTGTTTGTCTTTGCAATGACCATCACTTGAAAATGGTTGTCTATAGTATGTGGGGTGGTATAAATGAAATGACTAGTCACTAAGTACTTCCTATACTGTTCTTTTAATTTTAACTGGAGTTTTGAGTGTCTCATATATGAAGTTATTTGCCAATTTAGATTATATTTTTTTGGTGTTCCAGTCGTAGATCAATATATTTCTACAGGCTTCCAATACATATGACAACTTGAGATGGGTTAGATTTAGCCTGTCTGAATATCCAAGTTGATACTGTGTTGTTTGGGAGTGCGAACTCGCGTTTTCTACTTACTGTGTTCTAGCTGCCATGGAGCAGCAGTTCTTTTGATGTAGTTAGAGAAATCAATGTTCATTTTATTGCGAAATGGTGTATATGATATTTGTTTGTTCAAATGCAAGCCACATTCTACTGGATTCTCTTTACTGCTCGAGGCTTGAGTTTTTTATGTATCTGAAATTTAAAACCCCCGATAGATTGAGATTATACAATTCATTGATAATTTTGGATTAGAGATAAAGCTGGGATTATCTATTACTATTTGATGTACGCTCACATAAAATACTCCCAAGTGAGAGTACCTAAAGTCTTTGGTGTAGAGAGAGAATACCAACTCATAAGTAATAGGTCTCGTTCAATAATTTTCTTTGATGCTGTTGACTTGTTTTTGTATATGTATACCATAATATATATGAACGGGTGCATGTCACAGAACTATTAATTCAACAACTTAATAGCAACTTATGAATTTAATCCTTTTAGCAAGTTGACCCGGCAATCATACCAATTGGGGTGCGACTACTAATTTGCTTTGTTAAGAGTTGGGACGAAAGTTACTCTTTTTAGGTGTTTTTTATTTTTTATTTTTCTCTAAAAGAAAAATTTTAAGTCGTAAATATGCCCAGTATACTATATAAGTATATATAGAAGCCCTTTTTTACTCTGTGTTGGGTAGTATTTAAGTAATTGTTGTCCTTTCAGTACCCAATTTGAAAGATGTTTAAAATGAATAAGTCTCCTGTGGGGCCAAAATTTCAAGCAATCCATTGAACAACTCTGAGTTTAGTTGAATTTCAACAGAAGTATTATTCGGCAAACGTTGGAACTTATTATGCAATTTGACTAAACGAACGGTGATAAAAATGTAATCCTTCCTTTGTTAATTGCAACTGTGTTTTTCAATGTATCTTGTGGACCTTATCATGATTCATGAACCATAGTCAAATGTTAGGAGACGAAAGAATTGGCGAAGAAAGTCACCCAAATATGTCTTTAATTACTAGGAGTCTAGGATTGATATACGCCTTTCCAGTAATTTGTTGGGAAATATATAGTGCACATATTATTAGTTGGAACCAACGAAGTTCTAAAAAATGATATACTCCCTCCGTTACATTTCATAGTCTCTTATTCCTTTTTTAGATGTGATTTTCTAAATTAAATTAACATTAAATTTTTTTTTTTTTTTACCAAAGTAACATTATTTAAATATAGTAATTACATATATTTTGTATTTTCCAAGTACTATTTGAATTTTCCAAGCACTGTTTATTGTATTTTTTTAATATGTGTGAAAAAATGAAGTGGACTGTGGAGGTGGGACGGGAGGAGTATTTGAATTCACTCAAAGGTTTTAAGTTTTGACTAGTGGAGTATATCATTTTCTTAAAAATGAAATCTTACTTTTCTCATCTGAACAATGTGAAGTTTTATCTAATATTCATGTCATCTTAATAGTTGGGTACCGAGATCTAGAAATTCTTTAGCCACTGCATTACTTTATTTGCTTTAACTAATCGTTGTTTTTTCCATTATTCCGGACTTTTGCCAGATTTTATGAACTTTTCTAAGTGAAGTTTGTCTGATTCTAAAACAATAAACTAAAAAATAATGTTTTCTAAATTAAAGTAAACCAAAAATAATACTCCTTGATCATATGAAGTTCATATGGGGTAATATTTTCTATACAATTAAATCAAACAAAAAGATGACAATTTTTTTTGATAAATTACATAAACAAATAAAGAAATTCAAATACTGCGTGACAGAAGACTCGAACCTAAGACCTTAGGTTTTGGGCATTAACCTCTTACCGTTAGGTCAATACACGCTCAAAAAAAAAGATGACATAATTTCGAGGTCATGAAGTTGCTGACAACTAAATCTCTCTCACTCGCCTTCAGTTGGAGTATTCACCTTCAAGACTAAGGGGGCGGCTGGTACGCAGGAATGGAATTGAAAGGAATGACTTTAGTAATAGAATCGGAATAGGAATGGAATGAACTAAGTAATGGAATTCCTATGGCTGGTATTTTCAAGGAATGGAATGACAAATCCTTAATTGATTCCATTCTTATGGCTGGTAATGGTAATGAAATATGTTATTTATTTATTTTCAAAATACAAATTACCATTTCCTTTCTGTTGACATTTTTCAAACACCGGAACAAATGAAGAACAAGAAAACATCAACGACAAAATAAGCTATGAGTGAAATATAAGAAATCATTTTACATCTCCCAATTCAGCAAAAACTCACTCTCTTCGAAGAAGAAATGTACTGCAACAAATGCAAACAGTTTAATCAACATGTGATGAATGAAATAGACTAATCACCTCAGAACCACCATAATTCAAACTACCAGCAACTAAACAATAGCATCTTAAAAAGTATAATTGTTCAATATTCAAACGAAAATCAAGACAAAATTATAAAAAACGTCTACAATATGCTAGCTCCTGGAAATGAAAAAATAATTAAAACATCAGACATCTCCATTTAGAATAGCCTTAACCAATTGTGTATCAATGAGTGTGGAAGAGAAGTAGAACAAAGACGTGTAGATTATATATTTGATGCGAAAATGTAGGTTTATTTGATGTTTAACAATAAATAAATAGGGATATTTTTGTCAAAAAATAAAATAAAATCCATTCCTTAAAATGAGGATTACATAATACCATAGTAGAGAGGGGAATCATTAATATCGTATCTGAGGGATTAGCAATTCCCATGGTAATAGCGATTCCTAACTGATTTTTCACACCAGCCTTGGGTTTAGGAGTTAATAAAGGAATGTGTATTCCATTCCCACCTCATTACCACTTACCAGCCGGCCCCTAAGGTGTTTAATTTTGAGAATTAGCCTGGATAAATACAAAGACCTTTATAATCTACACTCCTTCTGTTAAAAAAAAAAGTAGGGCAATTTTTTTTGTTACAATTTTAATAAAATGGTTGATGATTTTTTATGTAGTGAAGATGATTTTTATGTAATGGAGAAAAAGTTTCACAATTGTATGAAACGAGTAGTGGAGATTGAATTATGAGTGATATATATATAGGGTGTGGTTCTAGAGAGAACCACATTATTTGTGAGAATGTGAGAACAATCAAATCTAATGCATCCACTGTAAAAATTAATGCATTCGCTGTTAAAATTAATGCACTCAAAACAATAAAAAAAATTGCTCCCTTCAGGATTCGAACCCTGGATATGCATTCATCCAACAAGATGATGCATCCATCGTAGATCTTGATGATCGAATTGCTGAAAATGGTTCTCCGTTCTTTTATTTAGTGGTTCTTTCTTGAACCTCTCCCTATATAAATAAGAGATATTTATAAAGATAAAAGATAAGGAAAAGATATGATATCATATACTAAAAAAAAGGTGCCCTAATTTTGTGGACGCTAAAAATGGCAAAATTGTTCTATTTTCATGGACAGATGGAGTATCATTTAAGTTAGTTTCATTTGATTATCTCAATAAAAAATGTGAGATTGAAGAAATTTTAATATGAAGTAAAAATACCCAATCATGTATTTTATCAATTATGCAATGTAAACAACCCTTTAGACCTTAATTGATAAATTCCCTATAATATTTATTCTGATTTCCTATACGTGGACTCTTTTTTCCAAACACCCTATTATTTAGACAAAGGGTTGTGTTATAGTGAGTATCTTTCTAATTAAAAAATGCGAATGTATTTGCCAATGAGGCCTAGCTCAAGTGATAAAATTGAGACATTCAAAGATTCTCATTTGGATTCTCATTTGTAAAGATTTTGGGTTATAATAAATTAGGCCATGAATTATATGAACAACATTTAATAAAATGTGATTTTAAAAAATACTATATCAACACGTTCATAATTTATAGTAACAAATAAGAAATGAATAAGACACGCAAAAGCCATAAAAAATTAGGAATAAATTAAAATTTTGATTTTTTGCTACTAAAAATATGTTTTACTCCATAATTAAACAAATAATAGATCCTTTCAATAAAAAATAATTATTTAAATTATATCAACCATAAAATTTAAATATTTGTATTATAATTTTATTTTCATTCACCATCGCATTTATCTATTATACGTTGACTAAAGGCTAATTTTGGAAAAGCAAGTCAAACCTAAAGATTGTAAAGGGATAACATTAAATATAGAAACACAGCTATATATATATAGAGCGGAAACGGAAAGCGCACATATTTGTTTATTTATATTTTTCCAACTATACGAATCTTCATTGTTGATATAAAAAATAAATAGAAATAAAGCGAGAAAGTTATCCAGCTAGAGTCAGATCGAAATCAACAGAATATTTCGTGTTTCGGCGCCGTCGAGATATTTATCCAATTCAGAACTCGTTGCTTCTTACACTGTGGCTTTCAGCTTAGCCGACTATATTTCTCTCCCAACTGCCCGCCAAATGTTTGTTTGATTGCCGCAATGGCTTTCTCTTCTTGTCTCAAGTGCCACCCATGGACTTCCTCTCACAATCTCAACCATCATCACATTTCAAACCCCGCAAACTTAATCACATTACAATTTTCGAGAAATTCAGCAAAACGGCGGTCCCCAAAGCTCTCATTTGCTGTCTCCTCAGCTATATCTAACGTTCTACTCTCGCCGGACTTCACCCCAAAGCAACTTTTGGACTGTCTTCGCGGCGAAGAGGATGAAAAATCGGCCCTCCGCCTCTTCCAGTGGGCGTCGGGGCAGCCAAATTTCGTGCCCGCATTGCCTATATACGAGGAGATTATTGGAAAGCTAGGGAACGCAGGGTCTTTCGATTCCGTCAGGCAAGTTTTGAATCATATGAAGCATTCGAAAATTGATGTTGTTGAGGGCATTTTCTTTATCTTGATTGGTAGTTACGCGAAATTTGAGCTGTATGATGAAGCCATTGGCGTGCTTGATGTGATGGAGAAAGAGTTTGGAGTGAGGCCTGGAACTCATACCTATAACTTTCTGTTGAATGTTCTTGTTGATGGTAATAAGTTGATATTAGTGGAAAGTGTGCATTCGAAGATGATTAACTGTGGTGTGAAACCTGATGTTTCGACTTTCAATATATTGATAAAGGCTTTGTGTAAGGCGCATCAGATAAGGCCTGCGATTCTGTTGATGGAGGAGATGCCTAAGTATGGTTTAGCGCCGGATGAGAAGACTTTCACCACGATAATGCAGGGTTATATCGAGGAAGGGAACCTCGAGGGAGCTTTGAGGGTGAGGGAACAAATGGTGGCAGCTCAGTGCCCGTGGAGTAATGTGACGATAAATGTGTTGATCAACGGATTCTGCAAGGAGGGCAGGATCGAGGAGGCTCTGATATTCGTGCAGAAGATGGTCAACGAGGGGTTTTGCCCGGATCAGTTCACGTTCAATACTTTGATAAGTGGTTTGTGCAAAGTAGGGCATGTGAGTCATGCTCTAGAGATCTTGGATTTGATGCTCCAAGAGGGGTTTGATCCCGATGTTTTCACCTATAACACGGTGATATCTGGACTTTGCAAGAGGGGTGAAGTTGAAGAGGCAAGGGAAGTTCTCGATCAGATGCTTTCAAGAGATTGCTCTCCGAATGCTGTCACGTATAATGCCATAATCAGCACCTTGTGTAAAGACAATCAGGTGGAAGAAGCTACTGAGCTTGCACGTAGCCTGACTAGCAAGGGTATCCTGCCTGATGTATCGACGTTTAACTCTCTCATACAAGGTCTTTGTTTAACCAGCAACTTCAACATTGCAATGGAGTTATTCTACGAGATGAAGGCGAAAGGATGCCAACCAGATGAGTTCACTTACAACATATTGATTGACTGCCTGTGTGGCAAAGGCAAGCTTGATGAAGCACTGAGGCTCCTTAAGGATATGGAATCGAGTGGCTGTGCAAGAAGCGTGATAACTTATAACACTCTGATTGATGGGTTCTGCAAAAGCAATAAAATTGAAGATGCAGAGGAGATCTTTGATCAGATGGAACTTCAAGGGGTCTCCAGAAATCTGGTCACGTATAACACCCTAATTGATGGTCTCTGCAAGGCCAAGAGGGTGGATGAGGCTGCTCAGCTTATGGACCAGGTGATAATGGAGGGGCTGAAACCCGATAAATTCACTTACAATTCCCTCCTTTCCTACTTCTGTAGAGAAGGAGATATTCAAAAGGCCGCGGATATTGTGCAGACGATGACTTCAAACGGGTGCGAACCAGATGTGGTGACGTATGGAACCTTGATTCAGGGGCTGTGTAAAGCTGGCAGAGTCGAGGTTGCCACTAGGCTTCTCAGAAGCATCCAGATGAAAGGAATGGTTTTGACGCCGCATGCTTATAATCCTGTGGTGCAGGCGCTTTTCAGGAGGAAAAGAGTCAAAGAAGCCATGCAACTCTTTCGGGAAGTGGAGGAGAAGAATGATCCTCCCGATGCTGTCTCGTATAAGATTGTGTTCCGAGGGCTTTGCTCTGGTGGCGGCCCCATTGGCGAAGCTGTTGATTTTGCACTTGAAGTGGCTGAGAAAGGCTATCTCCCGGACGTTTCTTCGTTCTATATGTTGGCTGAAGGGCTTTGTGCATTGAACATGGAGGAAACACTAGTGAAACTCATTGACAAGATAATGGTGAAACTCAAATTTTCAGAGAATGAAGCTGCTATGATAAGGGGTTTCCTTAGAATCCGTAAATTTTCAGATGCGTTGGCCGGTTTTGGCCGGGTTTTGGAGAGCCGAAAACCCAGAAAGAAAAGCTACTGGCGTGCATAGAAGTTGGTGGAGTTATGTAGCCAGTAGATTATCTGCTCTCAGCAGTTTCTTGAATTGCAGAGGTTATGAAATTTTGGTGCTGATAGGTTAGGGGATACCTACAATGCTGAGGAAGCCAAGGTTGTATGTTACTTCATATGCTGTAATTTGACTCACATTCAACTCTATAAATTGTTGGTATGTTTTATCAGTCTTTCACCTATATATCTATCTATTATTAAATAGAATACATATTGAAGAGCTCTCCTTCATTCTCTATCCTATGTGGCATTCCCACAAGTGAGTATTTTGATCATTCTCAATTCTATATTATATGGCATTTTTACATCTTTTCTTCATCCATCCCACATTGAAATTATCTTAAACTTCATCAATTCATAATCTACATAAAAGGCTCAATCTTCATGTAGACATTAGGCCATCTATTTTTTTCACATTGATATTATATTTAATTATTGGAGAATATAGATAAAGAAATACTTATAATATGTATTTCAAATAAATAGTTTTCCACATATTTTTGTAACTTCAATAGATTTTCACATTAAATTTATAATAAACTTCATAATTCAAAATCTAAAAAATCGAAATTAAATTTCAATATTTGTAAACCTAAATAAAAGTATAGATGTTTCCGAAATAAATAGGTTCTTAAACTGAACTTGGTTAAAGTAAATAAAATGATCGTTAGATATATTTTAAATAAATAAATAATTTAATTTAATTTGATCATATTAAATAAATAAGTTCTTCAATTTAATTTGATCATGTATACAATTTGAAATAATCCTCATTTTCACATTAAACTCATAACCTAAATAAAAAGCTTAATTTTCATTCATATTTTAGCTTTTCATCATTCTCACATTAATATTCTATTGAACTTAATCACTATTTATTTGAAATACATATCATAAATATTTCTTTATCAATATTTTTCCATAATTAAATTTTATAGAATATCAATGTGCGAAAGATAGATGAGCTAATGTATTAATGGAGATTGACCATTTTATTAAGGTTATGATTGATGAAGTTTAGTATAAATTCAATGTGGGATAAATGAAAACAAATGTATAAATGTCATATGGTGTAGAATTGGGAGTGAAACTAATTTATATTTGTTTCACTCATTGACCCACATTGAATTTATACTAAACTGCATCAATTCATAACCTAAATAAAAGGTTCAATCTCCATGAATATATTAGCTTATCTATCTTTTCCATATTGATATTCTATAAAATTTAATTATGGGAAAACCTTGATAAAGAAATACTTATGATATGTATTTCAAATAAATAATATTCCAAATTTTTTTATAGTTGCAATAGTTTTTCATATTAGATTTATACTAAACTTCATAATTCGAATCTAAGAAAATTATAATTAGATTTCAATATTTGGAAACCTAAATAAAAGTTTAGATATTCTCAAAATAAATAGGTTATTCAAATGAATTTGTCGTATAAAAAAAATACTACTTAAATGTATTTTAAATAAATAAGTTATTCAATTTAATTGGTCATATAAATAAAGAAAATGATACTAAGATATATACGAAATAAATAATTTCTTCAATTTAATTTTGATCATGTTAAATAATTTGAAATAAACTTCACTCCCCCACTAATCTCATAAAGATATATCTAGATAAAAAACATAATCTTCATTCATATATTACTATTAGCCTTTCATCTTTCGAGTTTTTGTTGAGACAGATGATCAGTTAAGATTACAAATTATATTTAGTTATCTATATATTTCCATAACTTAAATAAGTATGAGTAGTAGTGGGTATTACTATAAATTGGTCCTCAATCAAAATGTGTAGTAAATAATTCTTTATTAGTTTTCAAACGAATACGGGTATGGATTTATAAATTCAAAATGGGTTTAATCAATTATATAATATCCAAATATGTACATCAAATTTGATTTTTTATATGTACTATATCAATTATCTATACATATTAGAGAGCTCTCCACTATTCTCTATCCTATGTGGCACTTGTGGAAAAGATAGATGGGCTAATGTATTCATGGAGATTGACCCTTTTATTAAGTTATGATTGATGAAGTTTAGTATAAATTCAATGTGGGATAGATGAAAACAAATGTATAAATGTCATATGGTGTAGAATTGTTTTCATCTATTCCACATTGAATTTATACTAAACTTCATCAATCATAACCTTAATAAAAGGGTCAATCTGCATTAATACATTAGCCCATCTATCTTTCCCACATTGATATTCTATAAAATTTAATTATGGGAAAACCTTGATAAAGAAATACTTATGATATGTATTTCAAATAAATAGTATTCCATGTTTTTTTTATAATTGCAATAGTTTTTCATATTAGATGGAGTACTAAACTTCATAATTCGAGTCTAAGTAAATTCGACGGGATTTTAAATTTAATTGATAAGCTAATATATGAATAAATCATTATGAGATTAATGTGGAAATGAAGATTTATTTTAATTCATAAATATGCATTTTCACATTAATCTCATAATGATATATCTAAATAATTTGAATAAATATTAGCTTATCTAAATTCATAAAATTTTCAATTTAATTTTTCATGTAAAATAGTTTGAAATAAATATGCATATCCACATTAATCTCATAATGATATATCTAAATAAAAGGCTTAATCTTCATTCATATATTAGCTTATCAATTATCATCGTTCCCACATTGATATTTTATCATTGTGCATTGATCTTTATTGAACTTCACCATGAAAAAAACATAAATAAAAGGATACTTTTCAGATGCATTTAAAATAAATAGATTCTTCAATTAAATTTGGCCATGAAAAATAATTTCAAATAAATTATCATTCTCGAATTGATCTAAGACATGCTCATATATATTGAATCTCACAATTCACAATTTAAATAAAATGATTATTAAACTTTACCATTTAAAAATCTAAATAAAAAAAATACTTAACTTTGAAAAAATAATAAAAATATATTTAAATATATTTGAAATAAATAGGTTCTTATTGTTTGAAATTTTATCGAGATTATTAACTAATTATTGTTTGATATTTTATTTGTTTATATACATATTTTATAAATTTAAACAAATTCGAGAAATTAGTTGATATTATTACATGGGTTTAGGACGAGAATAAGTATTAAAATCATCACATATCTAATAGGAAAATGGAATACTCCTGTGTGGCATCACCATATTTTTGCATTTTTATTTATCCTAATTCTCTAAACATTTTCATATTTATTCATTCTTATTTATCTAAATCTTCTCATCGAACATTGATTTTTTATGAGATTTCACCAAAATAAAATCTATATTGAAGGATGTTCCTACTCTCCAAATCAAAAATCCACATTTAATTGGTGAAGTGATTGAGATTAATACAATTTAAATTGCAATAAAAGTTGATCAAATTTATTTAGTTGAATAAAAAATTATTTAATTTTTTAAAAAATAAATACTTGTGATTAAATAAATTATTTCTTCATTTTAATTTGGTCATGAAATAAGATATTTTGCATAAATTTTTCATGAAGATTGATTTTTTATGAAATACTAAATAAATTGATATGATATAATTTGAATATCACATCAATTTTCTCAAGCCTTAGACGAGATGATTTTCACAACTTAGTTATAGTCTTTCAAACTTCAAATAAGATGATTCTCACGAATCAGTTTTATTCTTTCAAACTCCAAACAAAATGATGCTTGAAACTCAGTTATGATATTTTAAGCTCTAAATAAGATGATGCACAAGTGGTGATTTTTTAAGCTCTATACAAGATGATATTTAGAAGTTAGTTATAATCTCACAAGCTTCAGAATATATAATCTCACAAGTCAGCCCTGATCTTTCAAGCTCATAATGAAAATGATGTTTAGAAGTGAATTATGATATTTAAAGCATCAGATAGTGATGTTCAAACGATCGACGCATTCAGGCATAGTATTTTAGGGTCTAGACGAGATAATGCTCAAAAGTCAGATATCGTCTTTCGAGTTCTTGATGATCATGAGATGAGATGATGCTTAGATGAAAAATGAGATCTTAAATTAATTCTTATCCATCAATATATTAAAAATGTACAAAATTTATATAAACGGGTATTTTTACTATTCTAACAAAAAGTTAGTAACATTTAATTGACAAATATAATTAAGATTAATATAATGTAAATTCTATTACATCAAACTAAATAATTAAAAATTAATTATATTATACAAAAATAATATAAATAATTTAAATTATAATTTAAAATCCCGTCGAATTTCGACGGGTTATACACTAGTATATATATATATATATATATATATATATATATATATATATATATATAAAAGCAAAATAAACTCTATCCCACTTGGCGACGTATAATCACTCTATTTCAATTTTCCTCCATCCTCATTCATTCTTATATTTTTCAATATCTCTAATCAATCTCCACCCAATAAAAAATCTATAAAAATCAATAATATATAAATCTATAAAAATCAATCGATAATATAACTTATAATAATATATATAAGTTACTCCAACGAATATAACATTAGTATGCATTTTTTGAGTTTCAAGTTGTACAATTAATAACAATATAATGCTCCAACGAATTTTACATGAGCTGGTCTCCTGTACATCCGAGTGTACCGTACACCCGGGTCGTACCTGCCCAGATCCAGACGCATATACTCCATTCGTCCACGAAAAAGAGTCTTATTTCCCCTCTTTTTTTGTCCACAAAAAAGAGTCATGTTTCACTTTTTATACAATTTTACCCTTTCATGACTTATCTATTTACTTGATTTGCCACTCATGGACACATAACAATAAATGTTAAACGCCCTAATTAAATTTTAGTTTATTGCTTAATTAAATCCAAATTCAGTCAAATTAAAACTATTTCTCCACTTTTTGGGTGAAACCCTAAAGTCTTCTCCACACATATTTGCACCGCCTCCCTCTGGTGTTGCCATCTCCGAAGCGCCGCCTCCCTTCTTCATCGTCTAAAAAGCCCAACTCCCTTTAAAGCGACGCCTCCATCTGAGCCTGAAACCCCAAATCGCCGCCTCCCTCTGAGCCTGAAACCCTTAATCGTCGTCTTTCTACCTTCTTCCTTGTTCATCTTTGATGAACCCTAAATCGTCTCTCTAAATCGCCTCTCTCAGGCGCCACCTCTATTCTTAATCATCGCCTCTGTAAAGTGTGCCGCCTCTCTTCTCCGGCGAGGAGCGCCACCACCGGCCACCTCTCTCTGCGACACATCAATCAGCAGCCGCAGGAGGACCCGCCGCCGTCGCCCTTCATGCCTCACTCCCCAGTCTTGACTCTGTCGCCGTTCGGAGAGACAACCCCAACCTCAGACCTTTTTCCTAGATGTTCATTTACTGTTTTTTTCCTAGATGTTCATTTACTGATTTTGTCCTGAATTTGAGTGGGAAAACTGAATTTTCATTTGAAATGTAGCTATAGCAAATCTGAATGTATGCAATTTCATTTTCTTCGATGAAGTTTTTTTTCTTCAATTTGGGAAGTTTGGTGAAGTCGAGTATGTAAGAATTCGATGTATTCCCATTGTAGATGTCAGTTTACTGTGTAAAGTGATGGTGCTAATTTTTTCTTGTGCTTATTTCTTTGAATTATTTTGTGTGTAAAAGTGATGGTGCTTCAATGGAGAATATTAAGAGTGTAAATCGATTTCAGTCAAATAAAAAATGTGTTAATCTTAATTGAGATTAATTGAAATTAAGCATTTAAAAAGTGTCAAGTAACACTACCCCTACAAATTTACTTTTACCCCACTTACACATACTTACCAACTTTCTTAAAACTCGTGCCGAACCCCAAATGAGACTCTTTTTAATGGATGGAGGGAGTAATATTTACAGTCTTTGACTTTTTTTACTCCTTTTTTTTATTGATTTCTTCCTCTCTGGCGAACAACCACCGCCCCTCCTCTCTTTCCACCTCTCTCTACTCACCTCCACCAATGAACAGGTACCGCCGCCACCAACAAGAACTTTGGGCGGCGCCACCGCGAGCAATCGGCCTCGTCGTCATCGCACCAGAGCTTGAAGAGGAAGCTTGACAGGGAGTGCGGCGAAGATCGCAAAAGTGTCGATGGCAAATCACCTGCAGCTTCGCAACAAGATCTCATGCGCGATATACGCGCGCACAAGTTGAGATCCTCGATTGTTGGGAAAGAATTGGCATTGGATTCTGATGCTTTATTTGGTGGTTTAGGGTTTTTGCTTTTTGGGCTTTATTTGGAAGGGTGGAAGAGAGAGGGGCTAGAGATTGGATTTTGGGGTTTTGTTGTTGTGCTGTTTTAGTGGGTTTGGTTTCGACCAAGGGTGAATTTATGAAAAAAACATGGAAGAAATGAAAGAAGACAACGTTAAACTATATGTCTATATCCCTCTTTGACAGATGAGCAAAGAATGATTTATGAAAAAATAATGGTTGTGGTTGATAGCGGTGTAGGGATGATTTTTCTTTCTATATGGATATGGTGGTATAGGAAGACATATATTTGGAACACCTTATACTCGATCATACGTGGGCTCTTTGACAGATGAGCAAAGAATGATTTATGAAAAAACATGGAAAAAATGAAAGAAGACAACGTTAAACTATGTCTATATCCCTCTTTGACATATGAGCAAATAATGATTTATGAAAAAATAATGGTCGTGGTTGATAGTGGTGTAGGGAGGATTTTTCTTTCTATATGGATATGGTGGTATAGGAAATACATATATTTGGAACACCTTATACCCAATCATACGTGGGAGGGGTAGTACTAATTGTCTTTATGTTTTGAGTTCGTTCTCCATTTTATAAAATAGAAAAAAATATTAAAATATAAAAATTACTATGTATATGGTCAGAAGGGCTGGTCTAATATATTTTTTTCATTAGCTAAAATTCGTTATTTTGCTATTTAAGTTTTGATTAATTGTCTTCCTTTATTTTGATTTCAAATATACATATTACATATAATAATTTTCTCATAAAAAATAGGCAAATGTTTCTGGTTCGGATATAGAAGAAACCAAAGAATTTGCAAAATATGGATACTTAAAATAGGTGACTGTACTGCAAGTCAAAGTCTTGATGATGGAGAATCTATTGTGACATTATCATAAGACATTCTTATACGTGATGCAACAAATCCTATTGCAGCTATAGTGAAAAACACATATCATAGACGTAATGAATAATGCATTTGACCCATAAATGTTTAAGAATATATAGAGCTATCTTGGGCCCCACGAATGATATGGTTGATACGATAAATGATGACGTCGTGTCTCTAATGTCTAACAAAGAAAGGGTTTGCCTAAGTTCAAACAGCATTCGCAAAGAAGATGGACAAGTGGACCTCGATGAACAGGTATTATCGGATGAATATCTAAACACGATCAAGTGTTCAGGATTGCCGAGTCATGAAATTAAGATGGATGCATAATCATGCTTTTAGAAATATTGATCTATCTAATGAGCTTTGCAATGACACTAGGCTAATAGTAACCAAACTTGGGGAACGCGTAATTGAAGGCAAACTCATTTCAGGAAAAAATGCGGGCAAATAGTTTCCTATAACTGGAATGATTATGACTCCATCATATTTCACTAAATTTTTAATTCGATTTAGAAAAGACAATTCTCTGTGAGTGTTTGTTTTGCTATGAAAATAAATAAAAATCAAGGACAATCTCTTTCAAATGTAGGATTATACCTACCGAAATATGTTTTTAGTTATGGTTATGGACAATTCTACGTGTCAAATTTAATAATTTATTCAAACTTTGATAGTTTAAGTCATTTATGATTTTATTTATTTTTTTTCTTATTTTTTCAATTACTGGTTCCAGCTACATGCATCTAATTTAGGTACGTTTCAAATAATTGTTCCAATTTCTCTTTTATATTTTGTGGGTTGAAACTTTGCTTACATATAAATTTCATAAGACATTTAAATTAGATCAATTTCAAATAAATATTACAGCTTTCTACATTAAAATAATTTTATTAAATCCTATATATTTTAGTGAAAAAGAAATTTATGAAACAAAAAATATAATATTAAATAATTTTATAAATTTATATTTTAATAGATCCCGTCGAAATTACTTTCAACGGGTCACTTACTAGGGTAGAGTAACAGCAAAATAATGTTTGTTTCATTTAAAGGGTATCGAGATGATGGTGAAGCCGGGATCGATCCCGATCTATCGCACCCGCAACCGATGCCGCACCCGGGTGCAATGGAGGTGGAGCGATGGAACGCTCCTGCTGCGAAGGTGGAGCGAAGGAGATGGGTGTGCTACACGCGCCCCATTTCCGTAATTAAAAAAACGGTCAAATGACCGTTGCCTTCTCAACGGTCGAATTTGGTCAATTTTAATATTTTTTTTCTTTTTGACCTATATATAATCACATATCCCCTTCCTCAATCACAAACACTATATCAAACTACTCATTTTCTCCTCAATTCTTAAAGAAAATGTCTTCATCCACCAATTCTTCCAACAATTATTCTTCCTCAAATTCTTCATCCGACGAAGAAGTTCATGTTGATCCCGCACAACTTCCTCCTCTTTCCGACCCTACTCAAGCCCCCGATTTATTTTTTATGAGATGTGCTGTGAATTTTATGACAGTGGCAAGTTCATATCGTTTCGATCCACCTCCACCACGCCCGAGGAAGAAGCGGATAGTGGTTCGTCGTGACCGTGAAGGTGGAGCCGAGCGCCTCCATCGCGATTATTTTTCTGTCGATCCTGTTTATGGGCCACAATTCTTTCGCCATCGATTTCGCATGAGCCGGGAGTTGTTTCTACGCATTGTCAATGCGCTAGAAGTCGATCCTTACTTCCAACAACGTCCGGATGCTATTGGCCGCTTAAGCTTCTCCCTGATCCAGAAGTGCACTACCGCTGTTCGACAATTGGCATACGGAACTGCTGCTGATTTGGTTGAGCATCTATGGGCACGCTTTGGTCCGGTTGACCCGTAGTTCGACGACTTTAAATTTTTCGAAAATTGGATGTTTTAAATATTTATTGTTTTTTTTTTAATTTGTAATGTTTGGATTTTTAATTGAATGAATTTTATGTTGTTACATTTGAAGTTGTTTAATTTAAATTGAAAAAAGAATAAAAGTAAAGAGAAAATAAAATTAAAATCTATTAAGTCCTGGCGGGTGCAATACCATTGTTGGATTGGGTGCACGGTTGTTGATGCTCTTAGCAAGTGGGATTATCATCAAGATATAAATGCATAGTTAAAAACTTACCATTATCAGAGTCGTTATAGGAATACTTCTTTTCCTTATCTTTTTTAGCTTAGAACACCAATATTCTTTTTCTTTCGATTTCATGTTTTTGACTTGTTACCATTAATACCCAAAACATATTTAAGGCCTACATGAATGAGGAATGAGGATTGATGAATCCTATTGAATTTGGGATGGTATCGGGTGCGGGCCGGCCGCATAGCATGCGGTCGGGTCGCGCCGCGTCCAAACCCAGCCCCTGATCCGCGCCCCTGACTCATGTCCTTTTAACCCGCGTTCCAAAAATTTATATTATATATTTTGCTAAATGAACTAAAAAATAACATGTTGTGACGCCCGGGGACGAAGTACGGAGTGATTGTCGATGCGTAGAGGCACGGACAAAGAGCGACTCCGATTAAGACTTCCAAGCGGAGGGACGCAGGGATGAATCGAAACACACCCGAACGAGAGGGATTCCAAGAATATATAGGTATGGGACTGCATATTCGAGGAGAGCTTAAATGATTTGATAGGTGCTACTCATATCAATAAGATGCATTTTCTTTTCTGATGCCCACGTAGAAGAAACTCCAAGGTTAAGCTTGCTTGGCTTGGAGCAATTCAGGGAGCGTGCGAGTGAGAACAAAACACGCTAGAAAAGATTCGTGTTGGTCTGTAGGAACAGCCGTCAACTCTGGAGCTGGGCTGTCACACATGTGGTTCAGTGGTTTGATACGCGGTCTCTATCTCAAAGGTCAAGAATTCAAAACCCAATCCTGCATTTATTTTTGCTTCTTTTTTTGGTTTGCTTTTTTGTTTTGCTTGTTTTCAATTTTTTTTTGTTTTGCTTTTTTTTTGTTTCAAGTTTTTGTCTTTTTTGTTTTTGCTTTTATTTTTATTTTCATTTTTGTTAGCTCCTTTATTTTCTTCTATTTTTTTGTTTATTTTTTTTATTTTCAACACTTTTTCTAAACTTTTTTTTTTAATATTACCTTATTCATATCAATGGTTATTTTTTCTTACAACTATAATTATTTAACCAAATAATTAAAATTATAAGTTTTCATGAGTACAATTTTCGTGAAAAAAGTAATAATTTTGAAATATTACATTTCTTCATATGAATAATTATTTTTTTATTAAGATTTTAGTTACTTTTAATAAGTATAAAATGTACCTTTGTTAGCACAAATATATAATTATGTTAATATAAGTATTTACCTTCATTCCATGTAAAATGAGTATATTTTTTAAACCCTAACCCCTGAACACTAAATCCTAAACAAATCCTAAACTCTAATAAGAATATTTACTTTTAATAAGTATAAAATATCCATTTGTTAGCACAAATATATATTTATATTAATATAAGAATTTAATTAATTTCATTTAATATACAATATTACATTTTCTAAACCCTAAACATTAAACAGTAAACGCTAAACACTTGATTGATTGAGTTTAGAATATCAGATAAATGACTATTTTTCATACATGATAAGTATTACATTTTCTAGACGTAATGTTTACTTTCATTGAAAATAAGTATTACTTTTCCTATTATTAATTAAAAAGTGCAAAATACTAAGAAATTTGAAATTTAATTTATGAAAATCAATTTTACATTTCATAATACAAATATTTACTTTCAATCAGATATAAATTTATTGGCATAAATGTATATTCATATTAATATAAAGATTTAATTTCATTTAGGGCAAATTGCATGAAAATACCCCACTTTATATCAAAATCTGGTTTTTTGACAATCTTTTTTTTTTTGTTGCAAAAATTTCAACTACCTTTCAATTTGTTGCAATGTCCGACCCGTTAAATTTTCCGGCCAAATTAAATCTGAATTGGCAGCCAAAATGCCAACGTGGCATCAGAAATGCCAAATCACACCCACCATCCGCCTCCCACGTCACCCCTCCTCCTCTCTCTCCACTCTCCCCCATCCCTCTTCCCTCTCTCCCCGTCGACTCTCACCCTCTCTCTCACTTCCTCCACCGCCGTCACAACCGCCCAAAATCTCGAGTCCGCCGGCTTGAGGACCGACGTTCTCTGGGACCTCCGTCGGCTCTCTTCCTCTTCCCGTCGGCTCTCACCCTCTCTCTCACTTCCTCCACCGCCACCACAACCGCCCAGAATCTCAATTTTCCCCAATTTCGCATACACATCCGGAACAACAGAATAAGTGACCTCATCAGGCATCAAACCAGTTTTATACATAATCTCAAACCACTCCACGGCTCTATCGAAAAGATTGCACCTTTTTGCGCAGGTGATAATAGTGGAATACGTGATGTTGTCTAAAGGGATTCTCTTCTCCACCATCTCCAGCGCGAGAGCCTCAATATGTCGAAATTGGCGATCAAATCACAGAGATTTCATGGTGACATTGTAAAAGATGGTCTCCATGGGAAACGTGTTTCGGGCTTTCACCCTATCGAAGAAAATTAGGGTTTTCCACCATGGGCGCAAGCTGTTGAGCAGCAATAGCTTTTTTTTTTTTTTTTTCCTGGTGGGCGGGTGGGCGATTTTCTCAATTGCATCCGAGAATGTGGATTCTTCGCAATCGTTCAATTTCTTGGCAAAGTTCCGGAAGTCCTTGATTTGGGGATTGTGAGAGTAAGGAGATGAGCGTTTCTGGCGCTGGAGGGAAAGCGCGGAGGGTGGTGGTGGATAAGGGTTTCAGCTGCTCGACGAGAGATGGGTTGTGCTGCTTTTCTAGAGCCAACATCAGCGGCTTCAGATGGGTGGAGGAGGGGGAGGGTTCGCCGACCGGAGAAGACGCGGCGGCGCCGGGGTGGTGGAGGAGGGGGAAGGGTCTGCGCAGGGGGAAGAAGACCGACGTTTTTGGGGGGAAGAGATAGAGAGCCGACGGGGAGATGGGGAAGGATGATGGGGGAAGAGAGAGAGAGAGAGAGAGAGAGAGAGAGAGAGAGAGAGAGAGAGAGACGGTGACGTGGGAGGGGAGGGTGACGTGGGAGGGGGATGGTGGGTGTGATTTGGCATTTCTGATGCCACGTTGGCATTCCGGCTGCCAACTCAGATTTAATTTGGCCAAAAAATTTAACGGGTCAAACATTGCAACAAACTGAAAGGTAGTTGAAATTTTTGCAATAAAAAAAAAAGATTGCTAAAAAACCAGATTTTGGTATAAAGTGGGGTATTTTCATGCAATTTGCCTTTCATTTAATATAAAGGTATTATATTTTCTAAACCATAAACACTAAATTTTAAACGTAATGCTTACTTTCATTGAAAATAAGTACCCTCCGTCCACGAATTAAAGCCCTATTTGCACTTAAATTTTTGTCCCCCAATTAAAGCCCTATTGTGCTTTTTGTACTTTTTTACTTCTCTTCTTTTCATATATTTACTACCCTTTGCAACTAATGGACCCACCTTACAACAACTTTATCATTTTTATATTCTATATTTATTACATTTTATCACTAGTGGACCCACCACACAACACGTTTAACACTTTAGTCAACTACTTTATCACTTTAGTCAACTACCATTATATTTTACTCACAACACCTTTTTCAGCTTTCTTAATCTCCGTGTCCACCCTCAAATGGGGCTTTAATTGGTTAATTGGTGGACGGGGGAGTATTATTTTTCATATTATTAATTAAAAAGTGCAGAATACTAAGAAATATTACATTAGTGCATATCAATAATTACTTTTTATTATGATATAATATTTATTTCATCAAATAAATAAAAATACAAATTTTCATTCATAAAATTAATAATTATTGTGAAGAAACAACTTTAAAATATTACATTTATGCATATCAATTATTACTTTTTATTATGATAATATTTACTTTATTAAATAAAGAAAAATACAAATTCTCATTCATAAAAGTGACAATTATCATAAATAAATGTAATAATTTTAAAACAATAATTACTTTTTATGATGATAATAATTACAATAATAGAATTCAAAGACAAAAAAAAAATATGCCGATAGCAAAAGATGCAACAGTTGTAAATTTGCGAGAACTGAGCAATTGAACATAATCGATTATGAATTATACTAATTACACTCATAAATCATGAGCCAAAATTCTTGGAAGATGAAATCAATAGAAATTCAACAATGTCTACAACATGTAGAGTGTCGTGAATTCTTGCAGATTTGTGGCAATGGATTTCTTCTACTTTGTCTACAACACGTAGACATTCAAAAACACTAGAATCCATAAGAGCATTGACAATGCCTTACTCGAGTGCCTACTCGAGTAAGGCATTGCCATCGTGTATGGCGTTGCAGACGGCGGGTACTCGAGCATTACTCGAGCCTTCGAGTATGCTCGATCGGGTGGAGAGGGAAGGCGCGTGCAATGCACGCGCCTTAATTAAAAAAAAAAAGAGAAATTCGAATTTTGACTGGTTTTCCTCGATATGCGTGTTTTGACCAACCGTTTCCATTTTTTTTTTCTTCTTCTTCTTCTCTTTAAAAAACCCCATCTCCTCCATTCTTCTTCACATCTCTTCTTCTCCATTTTTCTTCTCTTCCATTTCTCTTCAAGAATTTTCTTCCTTCATGGATCCACACAACCCTTTCTATGATCCTAATTGGTGCCCCGATCTCTCCTCCGATTATCACCCCGATATTGGAGGAATCAACTTGGAGGAGACCCCACCCGAGGAGGAACCGGTCTGTCACAGCCCACTATCCCAATGACGGGTTAACCGGGGTTATGACTTGGGTGAACAATAAGAAATGGAAATTTAAAAGGGAT
Organism: Salvia miltiorrhiza; assembly: GCF_028751815.1. NCBI lineage: Eukaryota > Viridiplantae > Streptophyta > Magnoliopsida > Lamiales > Lamiaceae > Salvia > Salvia miltiorrhiza. The sequence continues at coordinate 30,030,743 of NC_080394.1, read as the reverse complement.
TTACTAAATAACCAACATTAATAACAACAAACTAGTGGTATATATATATATATAACCACTTGGGTAATTAACAAATGAGTCAGCCATAACGACTAAACCCCAAATGAAAGTTAAACAAAATGAAGAAGTAATAAGTTCCACAATACGATAACAAATTCAGAGTGTTTGCAGCGGAAAAAACGTGTGAGTTATGCATATGGAGATGCATACTCAAGGTTTCATTACATAAACATCAAAAGGGAAATCCGCTCAACACCAATCCATTCCATCGCCTGCTCAACCTGCACATTTAGAAATACATGCAGGGCTGAGTATAAAAATACTCAGTGACATAAGCCGAAAATACAACATGCATACATATATAAATTGAACTGCCATAACAGTAACACACAGGGGTTTTCATAAATGACCTGCGCTTACTAAAACATTTCGTTCATTTTCATAAAGGTGGATGCATCCCATTTTCAGTCTATATGATCCATATCTGTCCTTTCTGTCACGCGCCGGGAAGGAGGCCTCCTTACCACGGACGCCAAGACCGGTCGCAAGCGACTCGCGGTCTCCATAAGTGTACACGTTAACCCTAGCTAGCGACCTTTGTCTAGCATAGGATCCCAATTGGATTTCCTTTAAAGTTGGCGAACCAACACAGATAGGATACATATAAAAACATAAACATTTTGGCAGTCAATCATTTCATAAACATTTCATTTTCATAACATTTTCATTTTCATAAAGGGCATTAAACATATAAGCATTTCATAAGAACTGAATAAATAGTCAAAACATATCATGCATATATATTCGCATATGAGGCCTACGTCACGCAGGGGATCTCTATATACGTAATAATAAAATAATGCCCACCTCAATTGTTCTTAAAGCTGGCGTGGAGTCGTTTCTTCTTCTGCTTCATTTTCTGTCGCCCGGACCTTCATTGATGAAGAGTCGATAAGTTCGTGAAGAAATTGTCATAAGACAAAGTCTAATTCTACGTGCCTAAGGTATCTTTTAATGTTTTAGGGTTCTAGCATCCATATTAATCTCGTTTCATTCAATCAATAAAATGTAACCAATTATCATGTAACTATCATATAGGTTCGAACCCATTTGTTCGAACATCAACATGTACATAATCCATAACTTCCTTCTACACCCGTCATTTAGTCAAGTACTCCATCAATTAAGAACAAGCTATATATTATTACCCTAAAAATTTAATCATTATAAATCATGCTTTCTCATACTTCGCACATTTTCATCACTTAAATAAATAAATCATTTATAAACATATGCTTAGCAATTTAATATCTCAATTAAATCCCAAGCTCATTTGATAAAGTAAATCATATACTTAATCATTCTATAACACAATTCCACACATTTTTTTTTTATCATATAAATAAATAGTCTCAATATTTATTAAAACATGAAGCCATTCTAATAGGACATTTTAATTCCATTATAATGGAATTACTCATAAAATAATTTAATCCTTTTTCTTAAAAAAAGAAACCATATTTATAATATTCTATACATTTTTTTTTATGTAAATAAATAAGAAATTCCATTATTCATTTATAAATAATAAAACATTTTAAAATCCATTGAGATGAAATAAAACATTTTAACCATTTAAAATCCATACTCAAAAAGCCTTGAAATATTTTATCATATAATAAATGGGGCTTAATCCCAAAATATTTGCTTTAAAGTCCATTAATAATTTAAATAATAGAATGGACTTCATTTAGAATAAATAATCCCAACTTCCAATATTAAAATTTAAATCAAGAGATTTAAATTCACTAAGTAATTTAGTGAAAATTTAAACATTTTTTTTTTTTTTTAAGAAATAAGGCCAAAATTCGTAGGCCTATATTTAAAACAATAGCCCAAGCATTTAAATAAAATTAGCCTTCACAACTAAAATAAAAACCCATCAATTTTAAAACAAAAAGAGCCCAGCAGAAGTAAAATAAAATCGGCCCAAACAAATTAAAACATGAGCCCAAATTAATAAAAATCGGCCCACTCACTCTTTTTTTTTAAAAAAAAATTTCGGCCCACTCTAAACCTAACCCTAATACATACTCCAACATATACCACACACACAAAACACATAACACACGCACACCTTTCTCACTCTCTCCCTCTCGGTCTGCCTCTCTCGTCTCTCTCACTCTCTCTCGGCTGAGGTCGGCGCCGCCTCCGGCGCGCCGCCTCGCCGTCGCCTCGTCCCCTCTCTTTTCATTTCCTCGGTCTCCTCTTCCCTCTCTCTCGCTGGTACAGTCGCCTCCGTCTCCTTCGCGTGCCACTGCCGCCTCCGCCGTGGCCAAGCACGGCGCCGCCTGGTCGTCCCCAGCCTTGGAACAGGGTGGCAGAGACCTCTCCGCCGCTGCATGTGCCTTCTCCGGCCGTTGTGAAAAGCCGAGCGTCGCCGCGCCGCTTCCCCTGTTCTCCGCCGTCTCCGCCATGGCCGGAATCGTGGTGGATGGCCGAGCCTTGCCTCGCCGTGAAGGTAGGCTCCAGATCTGAGCTCCCTTTTCCTCTCCTTTCTATTTTTTTAAAAAAAAATCTGAACTCCTCCCTTTTCTCCTCTTTTCCGGCCGAACAGAACCGCCGTTCGTGTCGCTGCGCCGCTGCTTCCGCCGCGTCGCCGGAAAAGATAAGTCTCTCCCCCTTTTTCCCGTATCTCTCTCTCTTTTTTTTATTTTTACAGAAGCCCTAACCATCTCTCTCTCTACCCTCTTCTCTCTCGTTTTGGCAGGACAAGGGCTAGCGGCTGTGCCGCCGCCGCCGTCGCCGACCGTGAGCAGCCCCCGGCTGCTCTCACCTCTTTCCCCATTTTCGGACATACACAGAAGGCAAAGACACAAGAACCCCCAAATTCCAGTCACACGCACAAAAGCAAAATTAGGGTTTTATTAATCTGTTCTTTCAATCATTCATTTCTTTTTTATTAAAACTGATTGTACATGTAATAGATTAGAGAATATAGTAAAATGTGTGCGTGTGTATTATTCTGTTGGTGGTTCTCTGATGGTGATAAGCTGATGTAATTGAAACAATAATAGTCTAAAAGAAGTGGTAATGGATGCGTGTGTTCGATCTGTTTTCATTTGAATCATAGTTTTGTAATTTAACAAATGAATGTATGGAGAAAGTAAAGTAGGAGGTAACCTTGATAATTTTCTGAACTCACAAAGTTGATCTGCGAATCAACAATTTAACAATGAATTTGGATCTGAATCTGCTTGATTACTGGAATTTGGAAACATAAACATAGTTAAAATGGAGGGTTGTATCCCCAAGGAAGAAGAAGAGAATTGGTTGGAACACTTACCTCTGCACTTTAAACTTTGTTGGGTGTGTTGAAAAGAGAAGGAAAGAGCGGATGAACTAATAGAAGGAAACTTAGCTTTTAAAACTTGGCTTTTGTCTAATTGAAATGGCAGAGGATTGATGATAAGATTTTGATTAAATAAAAGCTAATTGCATGTTGAGATGTTAAAGGTGTAGAAGATGGCTGGCAAAAGAAGGTGTAAAGAGTGTTTAGTGGAATGATGAGTGTGTGGAATAATGAGTGTTTAGTGGAATGATGAGTGTTTAGTGGGATGGTTGGCATATGATGAGTGTTTCCAACACCATCAATTTATTTAAGAGTAAGATGGATGTGGAAATGTGTAGGTGCTAGATGAATGTGATGAATAAAATCCTTATTCTGTATTTGTAATACTAATTTCGGGTTCTCATATAACGAAGCTTCGTTATAACTCTCTATAAATTACATATTTTATAACTCGTTTTATAAGTCAAAAATTAATTACGACTTCAAGTAAATAATAGAAATACTATTTCTATCGTATTAAATAACATGACTCTGCTAAGTCAGTTATAATCCGAAATAATAATTATTGACTACTCAATAATCCTTTAAATCTCAAACGGATTCAAATAATAATAATAAGAATTTAGCACATCAAAACACATATATAACAATTAAATCACATCAGATTAATCAAATCAGTTTTATTATTAATGGATGCCGAACCCTAATTATTAAGTCTTTAATCAGTGATTAAAAACTGGGATATGACATACTATCCCCCTTAAAATAAATTTCGTCCCGAAATTTGTACCTCAGGAAATAATTCTGGGTATTTCTCCTTCATGCTAGACTCGAGTTCCCATGTCGCCTCTTCTTGATCATGGTGCTTCCAAAGGACTTTTACTAAGGGTATCGACTTATTCCTTAGTACTTGAATCTTCCGATCTAAAATAGATTCGGGTCTCTCTTCATAGCTCATATCTGGGCTAAGGATAACGTCGTCTCTTTGGATCACGTGTTTTGGATCATAAACATATTTTCTCAACTGCGACACATGAAACACATTATGCACATTCCCAAGGCTTGGCGGCAACGCCAGCCTGTAAGCTACCGGGCCCACCCTTTCTAGGATCTCATAGGGTCCTATAAAACGGGGTCTAAGCTTACCCTTTACGCCAAATCTTGTAATCCCTTTAGAGGGAGAAATCTTCAAAAAGACTTTATCCCCACACTCAAACTGCAAGTCGGTTCGACGTTTGTCGGCATAAGACTTCTGTCTATCTTGGGCCTCTTTAATACGCTGTCGAATCTGTCGGACGATCTCAATCATCTCGCCTACTGTATCTGGCCCCAAGATTCTTCTTTCGCCGACTTCATCCCAGTAAAGTGGCGATCTACATTTCTTCCCGTATAACGCCTCATAAGGTGCCATGGCGATAGTTGCTTGATAGCTGTTGTTGTAAGCAAATTCGATTAGTGGCAACACACGCTCCCAATCTTCTCCTCTATCTAGCACAACAGTCCTTAACATATCTTCTAGCGTTTGAATTGTCCTTTCGGACTGACCGTCGGTCTGCGGGTGGAAAGCTGTGCTGAAATTCAACCTTGTTCCCAATTCCTTCTGCAAGCTTATCCAGAATCTGGAGGTAAATTTAGAATCTCTGTCGGACGTGATTGTCTTCGGCACCCCATGTAAACGCACGATCTCCTTGATGTAGAGTTGGGCTAACTTATCTGATCTATACGTGATAGGGATAGGCAGAAAGTGTGCACTCTTTGTGAGTCTGTCTACAATGACCCATATTACCGTGTTACCTCGTCTTGTTTTTGGCAATCCTGTAACAAAGTCCATTGCAATATCGTCCCATTTCCATTCTGGAATTTCCAAAGGCTGTAGCTCGCCGTAAGGTCGTTGGTGTAAAGCCTTTACTTGCTGGCAAACTAGACACTTTTCGACGAATAAAGCCACGTCTCGTTTCATTCCTTCCCACCAGAAATTCTCTTTTAGATCTTGATACATCTTAGTGCTTCCCGGGTGGGCGACATAAGGAGTGTCATGGGCTTCGCTCATGATCTTGTTCTTGAGTTCATCGTCATGAGGGATGCATATTCTCTTCTCAAAGAAAACAGCATTGTCGGCTTCTTCGTGATAGTTCTTAAGATTTCCTTCTCTTATCTTAGCTCGTAATTTCTCCAATTTATCATCATTCCTTTGAGCTTCTACCACCAATTTCCTCAAATTCGGTATAATCGCGACCACCCCCGCTATTGTAGCAGGTGGGTTTATCACCTCTAATTTCATCCTATCAAAATCTCGTATGAGCTCTTCTTCCTTTGTAAGGATGTATCCCAGTTTCAATGGGACCTTGCGGCTCAATGCGTCGGCTACTACATTGGCCTTCCCCGGGTGATAATTTATACCACAGTCATAATCTTTTACTAATTCGAGCCACCTTCGCTGTCTCATGTTGAGATCCTTTTGCTCGAAAAAGTATTTTAGACTTTTGTGATCGGTGTAAATCTCACACCTGACACCATATAGATGATGTCTCCAGATTTTTAGTGCGTGCACTACCGCCGCTAGTTCAAGATCATGGGTCGGATAATTCAATTCGTGTGGCCTAAGTTGCCGCGATGCATATGCAATCACTTTGCCTTCCTGCATCAAAACGCATCCTAGTCCGTTCTTTGATGCATCCGTGTAGACCACATACTCCTTGTCTGGTTCCGGAATTGTTAGCACTGGCGCTGTAGTTAGCTTTTCCTTGAGCAGCTGAAAACTTTCTTCACACTCGTTAGTCCATGTGTATTTAATTCCCTTTCGGAGCAATTGCGTCATCGGCCTTGCTATCTTGGAAAATCCCTCAATGAATCTTCGATAGTAGCCAGCCAATCCCAAGAAACTTCTGATCTCGTTTGGGGTAGTTGGCGACTTCCATCCTTGTACTGCTTCCACTTTGGCGGAGTCCACCTTAATACCTTCTGAAGATACAATATGTCCCAGAAATGTAACTTCTTTGAGCCAAAACTCACATTTGTTGAATTTGGCAAAAAGGCGTTCATCCCTAAGAGTTTGCAAAACAGTTCTCAGATGTTCCTTGTGTTCTTCTTCATTCTTGGAGTAAATGAGGATATCATCAATAAACACCAAGACGAATTTATCCAAATAAGGATGAAATACTCTGTTCATGAGGTCCATGAACACAGCTGGTGCATTTGTTAGTCCGAACGGTACAACTACGAACTCATAGTGACCATATCTTGTTCGGAAAGCCGTTTTGGGTATATCTTCATGTCTAACCTTTAACTGATGATACCCAGACTTCAAATCGATTTTGGAGAAAACACTCGAGCCCTTGAGTTGGTCGAATAAATCATCAATTCTGGGCAATGGATACTTGTTCTTAAGTGTTAGCTTGTTCAGCTCTCGATAATCGATGTGACACCCAAATCCATTTTAAATTTAAATGAAAACGCACGCGGAAAAATCATGACTATAAATAAATATTTAATGTGAAAATAAAGAAATACATTTTTATTTAAACATACTTTACTCAAAATAACATTTTTAAGTAAAACTAAATATAAAATATTTGACTCGCCATTCGACCTTCCACGCGCCTCCGACCTTTAAAACCTGAAAATGTTGAATATGGGATGAGCATACAGAGTACACTCAGTGTGGGAACATGCAATCATTGTCCACGTTAATAAAATGAGAATCACATATGATCAATACATTCGTGACTGAAAGTCGCACGGTGGCATACCAAGGACCTTTCCGTCCTGGACCGATTGAGCCGGCCCCTGGCGACTGGTTGCAACCATAACTTTAACATGAAATCGCATTGTGGCATACCAAGGACGGTGAAGTCCTAGACCCATTGAGCGGGCCCCTAGCGATATAATTTAATGCAACTCACATATGGTAAACACATCATATTAAAATGGACAAGAATTAACCACGGGCATGTACTGAAATAAATCCCACACCTGAAACTTTGAACTTGAACTTCAACTTGAACTTGAAAGCTAACTTGAGTAATTCAATTAAAATTCATATCCTAGTCGCGCCGCACCTAGTCAGATAAATTAAAATAAAGAAAATATAAGGGCCTAATTGAACTTTAGAAAAAAATAATAATATTAGTTTAAATCTTAAGAATTTATTATCATAAGATCATTTGGAAAATAGTTGGTCTAATGAATCAAATAATAAAATGCATGCTCTTATTAAAATTTGAGTTGGGATTTAATAAAATCAAGTCCTACTTAATAATGAAAATTAAAATATGAAGTCCAAATGATATTTAAAAAGAGTCCAATCATTTAATAAAATTAAGCCCCAATTAAAACCCATTCAATTGAAAACCAAACTAAGCCCAAAGCCCATTTCATATCCCCATTTCCCCTACTTTAACTCTCATTCCCACATAACTCAGTGAACTCACGCACCACCCTCCTCACTCCTTCTCTCTCTCAGCCGCTCTCCCCTCTCCCTTCTCCCTTCTCGGCCTCCTGCCGCCGCCACAGACGGCACGCCGCCGTCGTAGGCCAGCGACTCTGCCTCCCCCTGTCCTCTCCTTAACAACAATCTTCACCAACAATTCTTCTACTCCTGTCTTTTCTTTTCTTCTAATCCCTTACTATTATTCTTTTAATTCTTCCATTTTCTTTTGTAAAAGCAGTGAATATGCATTCTAATAAGTTTAATACTGTGTATGCATGTTTGAATTTGAAAGAAATAAGAATTTTTTTGTGGGAGTTTGGTTTTGTGCAGAAATGAAAAACAGTAAATGAAATAACTTTGCAAAAATAATTAAAATTTACCAGCTGGGGTTTTGTAGAGAGAATCTGCAAATTTAATGCAGTGGTGTAAGAAGTAAGTCGGTTGCTGGGTTTTTGGATTGGGGATGATAAAAGTGCAGTTTAAATAGTATGAATTGGGTGAGCTGCACGTAGTTAAATTTGTGCTGCTCAAGAATAAGAAGTAAAAATAACAGAACTTGCTCCCCAAGAATTTAGAAGTAATGGCTGAGAAGGAAGCATAAATGTGTGGCTGAGCAAGAAGACACGCATGATGGCTATCTCAAAATTAGGAATAAGCATGAATTAATGCTCTAGTTCTAATAAAAGTGTTATGGGCTTGTAATGTATGATAAGTAGATGGGCCGGTATAATGTATATAATCTTAGCTTAAAAATTAAATAAGGCCCAACATATATTAAATTGCAAATAATTTTATTTAGGCCCAAAATAAATTAAAAGAAATTGAATATATCCTTCTATTTCCATAGATATAATCTATAGTTCAAAATCATACATCTAACTAGGGGCACGACTAGACTAAATTTACGAACTTGACTTACAGATATATATATTAATAACTCGAAAATATAATAATTTCCAAATAAAATTTGCAAAGGAAGTAAAATGGTTTTGGGCTGTGACAAACCTACCCACTTAAAAAAATTTCGTCCTCGAAATTTAACAATTCATAGCTGCAATAATCTTCAACATAATAACTTGAATACTGAACTTTCTCATAATAACTTGCATAATGAACTTGAACTTTCTGATAATACTTCAATCATTGCAGCAAATTCAACATACTTTCAACGTAAACAATTTATACTCATCCCCTTGAAAACTTTTAAAATACCTTTACCTTGAAGTCGGAGCACGTAGTGGTCGAATGACTTCGTTACAAATGACTTGAAAACATTTTAAAAGAAATATTATTTTGCAGAGTCTACAGGAAAGTAGACCTGCTCTGATACCACATTGTGACACCCAAATCCATTTTAAATTTAAATGAAAACGCACGCGGAAAAATCATGACTATAAATAAATATTTAATGTGAAAATAAAGAAATACATTTTTATTTAAACATACTTTACTCAAAATAACATTTTTAAGTAAAACTAAATATAAAATATTTGACTCGCCATTCGACCTTCCACGCGCCTCCGACCTTTAAAACCTGAAAATGTTGAATATGGGATGAGCATACAGAGTACACTCAGTGTGGGAACATGCAATCATTGTCCACGTTAATAAAATGAGAATCACATATGATCAATACATTCGTGACTGAAAGTCGCACGGTGGCATACCAAGGACCTTTCCGTCCTGGACCGATTGAGCCGGCCCCTGGCGACTGGTTGCAACCATAACTTTAACATGAAATCGCATTGTGGCATACCAAGGACGGTGAAGTCCTAGACCCATTGAGCGGGCCCCTAGCGATATAATTTAATGCAACTCACATATGGTAAACACATCATATTAAAATGGACAAGAATTAACCACGGGCATGTACTGAAATAAATCCCACACCTGAAACTTTGAACTTGAACTTCAACTTGAACTTGAAAGCTAACTTGAGTAATTCAATTAAAATTCATATCCTAGTCGCGCCGCACCTAGTCAGATAAATTAAAATAAAGAAAATATAAGGGCCTAATTGAACTTTAGAAAAAAATAATAATATTAGTTTAAATCTTAAGAATTTATTATCATAAGATCATTTGGAAAATAGTTGGTCTAATGAATCAAATAATAAAATGCATGCTCTTATTAAAATTTGAGTTGGGATTTAATAAAATCAAGTCCTACTTAATAATGAAAATTAAAATATGAAGTCCAAATGATATTTAAAAAGAGTCCAATCATTTAATAAAATTAAGCCCCAATTAAAACCCATTCAATTGAAAACCAAACTAAGCCCAAAGCCCATTTCATATCCCCATTTCCCCTACTTTAACTCTCATTCCCACATAACTCAGTGAACTCACGCACCACCCTCCTCACTCCTTCTCTCTCTCAGCCGCTCTCCCCTCTCCCTTCTCCCTTCTCGGCCTCCTGCCGCCGCCACAGACGGCACGCCGCCGTCGTAGGCCGGCGACTCTGCCTCCCCCTGTCCTCTCCTTAACAACAATCTTCACCAACAATTCTTCTACTCCTGTCTTTTCTTTTCTTCTAATCCCTTACTATTATTCTTTTAATTCTTCCATTTTCTTTTGTAAAAGCAGTGAATATGCATTCTAATAAGTTTAATACTGTGTATGCATGTTTGAATTTGAAAGAAATAAGAATTTTTTTGTGGGAGTTTGGTTTTGTGCAGAAATGAAAAACAGTAAATGAAATAACTTTGCAAAAATAATTAAAATTTACCAGCTGGGGTTTTGTAGAGAGAATCTGCAAATTTAATGCAGTGGTGTAAGAAGTAAGTCGGTTGCTGGGTTTTTGGATTGGGGATGATAAAAGTGCAGTTTAAATAGTATGAATTGGGTGAGCTGCACGTAGTTAAATTTGTGCTGCTCAAGAATAAGAAGTAAAAATAACAGAACTTGTTCCCCAAGAATTTAGAAGTAATGGCTGAGAAGGAAGCATAAATGTGTGGCTGAGCAAGAAGACACGCATGATGGCTATCTCAAAATTAGGAATAAGCATGAATTAATGCTCTAGTTCTAATAAAAGTGTTATGGGCTTGTAATGTATGATAAGTAGATGGGCCGGTATAATGTATATAATCTTAGCTTAAAAATTAAATAAGGCCCAACATATATTAAATTGCAAATAATTTTATTTAGGCCCAAAATAAATTAAAAGAAATTGAATATATCCTTCTATTTCCATAGATATAATCTATAGTTCAAAATCATACATCTAACTAGGGGCACGACTAGACTAAATTTACGAACTTGACTTACAGATATATATATTAATAACTCGAAAATATAATAATTTCCAAATAAAATTTGCAAAGGAAGTAAAATGGTTTTGGGCTGTGACAATCGATGCACAATCTCAAGGTTCCATCTTTCTTCTTGACAAACAGCACCGGCGCTCCCCATGGGGACACACTAGGCCTGATGAAGCCTAGGTCCAGTAACTCTTGTAACTGGATTTTCAACTCTTCCAATTCCTTCGGGCCCATTCTGTACGGTGCTTTTGATACCGGCGCCGCTCCTGGCTCTAGATCGATGGTGAATTCTACTTGTCTGTCGGGTGGTAATCCTGGCAAATTTTCTGGGAAAACATCTTGAAAATCCCGCACGATCTCTACATCTTCCATTGTCTTTTCGGTCTCAATTCCCCCGTTCAGGTATACGAGGAAGGCTTGGCAGTCTTTCTTGTTCATCATCTTCCTTGCTTGTAAAGCTGAAATAGTCGGCACTCTGTTCCTCCTGCATATTCCGTGGAAACTCAAAGCGTCCCTTCCTGGAAAGTTGAAACCGATTTTCCGCTCTTGGCACAATGTCGTGGCATAGTTATCCGCTAGCCAGTCCATGCCCAGAATTATATCAACGTCCTCCATCGATATAACATGCAAGTTGTTTGCTATAACCTTAAACGATCCTATGGTCAGTTCTAGGTTCGAGCAAGCATGTGTTACTACTGCTATTCCTCCTATTGGTGAAGAAATTCTCAAGTCCTGATTAGTCTTTTCAGGTTGGAGCTTTAAAGTTTTTACACATACACTTGCAATAAAAGAATGCGAGGCACCCGTGTCGAACAGAAGTATAACAGGTGTGTCAAGTAATGTGCCCATACCTGCCAAATTCCCTTGGTTGTTTCCTTGCTTATTCTTGTGCAAGGCATAGGCTCTTGCCTGTGGAATTTGCGGTGGACGTGCCGCAGGTCGATACTGCTGCTGTGGTGGTGGGTAGAGTAACTGTTGGCCTTGGATAGCCCTGAGTGGTTGTACTTGGCCCGGCTGATTCGGCCCTTTCATTCCTCCTTGTGGTTATCCTTGGCAGTCTCTGGCAAAATGGCCCTTCTGGCCACACTTAAAGCAGGTATTGCTGCCAGCCAAGCATATGCCGTGATGTGACTTGGAGCATTTGGGACACAAAGGTGCCCTGAGCTGGCCCTGATTGTTTCCAGCTGATCCTGGATTGACTGGTCGTCCTTGCCATTGCCCTTGTGGCATCATGTTTCCTTGCCATGGCCTCTTGTTATCTTGGTTGTTGTAGTAACCCCTATTATTGTTGTTGTTGCCATCCCATTTTCTCTTCCCACGATCGTTGTTTCCCGAAGCTTGAGTCTGGGTTGAGCGGTCTTCAGGCATGGCTGCTTCAACATCCAGGGCTCTGCTAAGTGCCTCAGAGTGGGTGAGATTACCATGACTAGCAAGCGCCATCTTGATCTCATGCCTAAGGCCTGAGCGAAACTTCTCGGCCATCTTTTCATCGGTGTCGATCAAATGAGGGGCATATCGAGACATGTCGCAGAATGCGCGATCGTATTCCGTCACGGACATCTTATTTTGCTTCAGATTGAAAAACTCTGTCTCCTTCTTCTTTCTGTAGCTCTTGGGAATGTATTTGTCGTAGATCTCCGTCTTGAAGTCTTCCCAAGTCAGGTTTTCCAATTGTTCGAGGGTCATTGCCCTCTTCTTGGTTTCCCACCAAAAATCTGCCGACCCAGTTAGTTGGAATGCAACACAAGAGAGTCTCTCTTGATCAGTACAGTGAAGAAAGTCGAAAATCCTTTCCATTGCTCTAATCCAGATTTCGGCATCAGTCGGGTTGCCGGTCCCGTTGAATGTTGGCGGGCTCTGTTTCAGAAAAAGTTCCTCAACTCTTCGTGGGGGTTCGTTTGCGGTTCCCACATTGTTTCTTGGGGCTCTTCTGGGAGGCATTCTGTGCTTCAAAAATAAAAGATCCTCAGTATATTCCTTACCTCAATTCATAACATATTCCTCTTGATTTAATCATGAAAGCATCATAACAAAACATCTAAATCCTTATTGATCACAAGAGGGTGCTAGGACAACTAAACAATTGTAAGGCTCAATTCTTGAACGATATCAAAACAAAGTGGTGCAGAAAAATTTGTTGAGAAACTCAAACGAATAACCAGATGGTAGAAAGGAGTAACTAATAGGTCGAACAAAAATGATCTAGAGTAAAAACTCATCTGGCTTTTCAACCGAAAGTTGAAACACATGGGTTTTCAACCCAAAATACGTCTACTGATATTTGGATCATGTGGACTGGCTAGGTCCAACATCATCACCTTCCAGTCACACGGGAAACATCATCCCGAACTTAGAGAGCCGTGGACAACTATTCATAATAATAAAACTCAAGTTCGTACTGGCAAACCAAAAGCTTAATTTAAAGTTCTATGTCCCATTGAACTCAAACCCCCACGTATAACATGTACACAAATATATACATATATATAGGCAAAGCATACTGTTCTTAAAATCTATCGTGTACTAAAAGTCGATTCGGTGTTCCATCGCGTGTGAACATTTGAACGTAGAGACTATGCTCAAACCCTTGATGCAGTGTTTGCCTTGAATTCGTCTTGTATCATCATCCCGTGTTTTTCCTTCAACGCGTACATGTCTTTTCATTCCTCTTTGTAGTTCAAAAGAACCATTGTTTCATTGTGGAAGCTGAAATGCTCTAAGTTCTCTTTCATTCTTCTAAATCATCACTTCAAGAATCTAGATTGTAGAGATATCCTACTAATCCAGTAGTCTATGTTCTTTTAGAATAGTGATCATGCAACTTATAGCAATCTATGTTTTCTGGGGTAAGCATGTGTCAATTCTCTATCATTCTTCTCTTATCATAACATCATAACTGCAATGATATGCCATGAAAGGCAAAACATTCAACATTTCAATGAAAGGCAAAACATTCAACATTTCATCATAGCATGCTCTTTTACATAAACATTTTCATGAAACAGTTTAGAATAATAACATCTTTAAAACTTTGTAACTGCAGTTACCTTTTTCCTTGATTGAGCACGATGCAATGGAGTGTTGAGCGGTGTCGTATGATCCCACATATGTCTAGTGAATCAAACTAGACATGACTTTTTAGAAAATGGTTTCTAGGGCCAGAGCAAACGAACTGCTCTGATACCACTCTGTCACAGCCCACTATCCCAATGACGGGTTAACCGGGGTTATGACTTGGGTGAACAATAAGAAATGGAAATTTAAAAGGGATTTACTAAATAACCAACATTAATAACAACAAACTAGTGGTATATATATATATATAACCACTTGGGTAATTAACAAATGAGTCAGCCATATCGACTAAACCCCAAATGAAAGTTAAACAAAATGAAGAAGTAATAAGTTCCACAATACGATAACAAATTCAGAGTGTTTGCAGCGGAAAAACGTGTGAGTTATGCATATGGAGATGCATACTCAAGGTTTCATTACATAAACATCAAAAGGGAAATCCGCTCAACACCAATCCATTCCATCGCCTGCTCAACCTGCACATTTAGAAATACATGCAGGGCTGAGTATAAAAATACTCAGTGACATAAGCCGAAAATACAACATGCATACATATATAAATTGAACTGCCATAACAGTAACACACAGGGGTTTTCATAAATGACCTGCGCTTACTAAAACATTTCGTTCATTTTCATAAAGGTGGATGCATCCCATTTTCAGTCTATATGATCCATATCTGTCCTTTCTGTCACGCGCCGGGAAGGAGGCCTCCTTACCACGGACGCCAAGACCGGTCGCAAGCGACTCGCGGTCTCCATAAGTGTACACGTTAACCCTAGCTAGCGACCTTTGTCTAGCATAGGATCCCAATTGGATTTCCTTTAAAGTTGGCGAACCAACACAGATAGGATACATATAAAAACATAAACATTTTGGCAGTCAATCATTTCATAAACATTTCATTTTCATAACATTTTCATTTTCATAAAGGGCATTAAACATATAAGCATTTCATAAGAACTGAATAAATAGTCAAAACATATCATGCATATATATTCGCATATGAGGCCTACGTCACGCAGGGGATCTCTATATACGTAATAATAAAATAATGCCCACCTCAATTGTTCTTAAAGCTGGCGTGGAGTCGTTTCTTCTTCTGCTTCACTTTCTGTCGCCCGGACCTTCATTGATGAAGAGTCGATAAGTTCGTGAAGAAATTGTCATAAGACAAAGTCTAATTCTACGTGCCTAAGGTATCTTTTAATGTTTTAGGGTTCTAGCATCCATATTAATCTCGTTTCATTCAATCAATAAAATGTAACCAATTATCATGTAACTATCATATAGGTTCGAACCCATTTGTTCGAACATCAACATGTACATAATCCATAACTTCCTTCTACACCCGTCATTTAGTCAAGTACTCCATCAATTAAGAACAAGCTATATATTATTACCCTAAAAATTTAATCATTATAAATCATGCTTTCTCATACTTCGCACATTTTCATCACTTAAATAAATAAATCATTTATAAACATATGCTTAGCAATTTAATATCTCAATTAAATCCCAAGCTCATTTGATAAAGTAAATCATATACTTAATCATTCTATAACACAATTCCACACATTTTTTTTTTTATCATATAAATAAATAGTCTCAATATTTATTAAAACATGAAGCCATTCTAATAGGACATTTTAATTCCATTATAATGGAATTACTCATAAAATAATTTAATCCTTTTTCTTAAAAAAAGAAACCATATTTATAATATTCTATACATTTTTTTTATGTAAATAAATAAGAAATTCCATTATTCATTTATAAATAATAAAACATTTTAAAATCCATTGAGATGAAATAAAACATTTTAACCATTTAAAATCCATACTCAAAAAGCCTTGAAATATTTTATCATATAATAAATGGGGCTTAATCCCAAAATATTTGCTTTAAAGTCCATTAATAATTTAAATAATAGAATGGACTTCATTTAGAATAAATAATCCCAACTTCCAATATTAAAATTTAAATCAAGAGATTTAAATTCACTAAGTAATTTAGTGAAAATTTAAACATTTTTTTTTTTTTTTTAAGAAATAAGGCCAAAATTCGTAGGCCTATATTTAAAACAATAGCCCAAGCATTTAAATAAAATTAGCCTTCACAACTAAAATAAAAACCCATCAATTTTAAAACAAAAAGAGCCCAGCAGAAGTAAAATAAAATCGGCCCAAACAAATTAAAACATGAGCCCAAATTAATAAAAATCGGCCCACTCACTCTTTTTTTTTTAAAAAAAATTTCGGCCCACTCTAAACCTAACCCTAATACATACTCCAACATATACCACACACACAAAACACATAACACACGCACACCTTTCTCACTCTCTCCCTCTCGGTCTGCCTCTCTCGTCTCTCTCACTCTCACTCGGCTGAGGTCGGCGCCGCCTCCGGCGCGCCGCCTCGCCGTCGCCTCGTCCCCTCTCTTTTCATTTCCTCGGTCTCCTCTTCCCTCTCTCTCGCTGGTACAGTCGCCTCCGTCTCCTTCGCGTGCCACTGCCGCCTCCGCCGTGGCCAAGCACGGCGCCGCCTGGTCGTCCCCAGCCTTGGAACAGGGTGGCAGAGACCTCTCCGCCGCTGCATGTGCCTTCTCCGGCCGTTGTGAAAAGCCGAGCGTCGCCGCGCCGCTTCCCCTGTTCTCCGCCGTCTCCGCCATGGCCGGAATCGTGGTGGATGGCCGAGCCTTGCCTCGCCGTGAAGGTAGGCTCCAGATCTGAGCTCCCTTTTCCTCTCCTTTCTATTTTTTAAAAAAAAAATCTGAACTCCTCCATTTTCTCCTCTTTTCCGGCCGAACAGAACCGCCGTTCGTGTCGCTGCGCCGCTGCTTCCGCCGCGTCGCCGGAAAAGATAAGTCTCTCCCCCTTTTTCCCGTATCTCTCTCTCTTTTTTTTATTTTTACAGAAGCCCTAACCATCTCTCTCTCTACCCTCTTCTCTCTCGTTTTGGCAGGACAAGGGCTAGCGGCTGTGCCGCCGCCGCCGTCGCCGACCGTGAGCAGCCCCCGGCTGCTCTCACCTCTTTCCCCATTTTCGGACATACACAGAAGGCAAAGACACAAGAACCCCCAAATTCCAGTCACACGCACAAAAGCAAAATTAGGGTTTTATTAATCTGTTCTTTCAATCATTCATTTCCTTTTTATTAAAACTGATTGTACATGTAATAGATTAGAGAATATAGTAAAATGTGTGCGTGTGTATTATTCTGTTGGTGGTTCTCTGATGGTGATAAGCTGATGTAATTGAAACAATAATAGTCTAAAAGAAGTGGTAATGGATGCGTGTGTTCGATCTGTTTTCATTTGAATCATAGTTTTGTAATTTAACAAATGAATGTATGGAGAAAGTAAAGTAGGAGGTAACCTTGATAATTTTCTGAACTCACAAAGTTGATCTGCGAATCAACAATTTAACAATGAATTTGGATCTGAATCTGCTTGATTACTGGAATTTGGAAACATAAACATAGTTAAAATGGAGGGTTGTATCCCCAAGGAAGAAGAAGAGAATTGGTTGGAACACTTACCTCTGCACTTTAAACTTTGTTGGGTGTGTTGAAAAGAGAAGGAAAGAGCGGATGAACTAATAGAAGGAAACTTAGCTTTTAAAACTTGGCTTTTGTCTAATTGAAATGGCAGAGGATTGATGATAAGATTTTGATTAAATAAAAGCTAATTGCATGTTGAGATGTTAAAGGTGTAGAAGATGGCTGGCAAAAGAAGGTGTAAAGAGTGTTTAGTGGAATGATGAGTGTGTGGAATAATGAGTGTTTAGTGGAATGATGAGTGTTTAGTGGGATGGTTGGCATATGATGAGTGTTTCCAACACCATCAATTTATTTAAGAGTAAGATGGATGTGGAAATGTGTAGGTGCTAGATGAATGTGATGAATAAAATCCTTATTCTGTATTTGTAATACTAATTTCGGGTTCTCATATAACGAAGCTTCGTTATAACTCTCTATAAATTACATATTTTATAACTCGTTTTATAAGTCAAAAATTAATTACGACTTCAAGTAAATAATAGAAATACTATTTCTATCGTATTAAATAACATGACTCTGCTAAGTCAGTTATAATCCGAAATAATAATTATTGACTACTCAATAATCCTTTAAATCTCAAACGGATTCAAATAATAATAATAAGAATTTAGCACATCAAAACACATATATAACAATTAAATCACATCAGATTAATCAAATCAGTTTTATTATTAATGGATGCCGAACCCTAATTATTAAGTCTTTAATCAGTGATTAAAAACTGGGATATGACACGGTCAGTGCAGAGCAGAGTGCCTCCAACCCAAAGAAGGGCGGCCGGAGGAAGGAAATGGCCACCAAAATCAAGTACGACAAGGAAGTAAGGATCCGTCATACTTACCTTCCTGAGCATACGGATCTTATCGTCCAAGTTTGGGCGGAGGAGACCAACAACGCGATCCGTGGGACGGATCAGAAGGGGGAGGCGTATTGGGGCCGGATCCGCGCACGTGTGAACCCCATCATCGGCGTCGACCTTAAGATCCGGCAACTTCAAGGCCACTGGGCCCGAGTGAGCGCGGATGTGCGTCTCTGGGAATCTATTTGGGTGGAGACGAGCAACAATTGGCCTTCCGGTCATTCTGACGATATGATTCGTGACAAGGCCCAAACCCTCTTCAAGGCTCGAAGCCCACAAAAGGCTGCATTCAACTATTGGAACGCGTGGAGAGTTCTCCGGAACAATCCCAAGTTCAAGTCGATGTACCTCGTTGGAGACGTGCATGCCTCTAAGAGGACAAAGACTACGGAAGACGGCGTTTCACCACCTCGGCGTCGGGAGAGGAGATCTCCTCTTCCCGGCCCATTGGCAACAAGGTGGCGAAGGCGGCAAAGGGGAAAGGGAAGACATCAGCGTCGCATACGAGCTCGGAGCCTCCACCGAAAATAGTGGAGAGGTTGGACAGGTCCGACCAGCAGATGAGGGCATTCACCGCCCAATATCAGCGGAAGAACGATATCAAGGAGAGGGAGCTCGATATGCAGCTCCTGAACGCGGATACGACGCACATGACGGACGCACAAAGGGCATTGCACGCGTCCATGATCGCCGACGTGCTCAGGCGTCGTGGTCTAGACTAGGATTTTAATTATGTCATTTTAATGATGGGGTAATATGATGTTTTAGGTGTTGTTAATTTTTATGTAATTTTTTTTTTTATGTTTTAGGTGTTTTAAAATTTTATGTTTAATGGTGTATTTAACTATTAGAAAAATATGTTATTTAAATTATGCAATTAAATTTAAATGAAAAACATAAAAATCAAAACTAATGTTATCAAGTAGGCTATCAAGTAACCCCAATGCAGCACTACATACTCAATAACACAACCACTATCAAGTAGGCTATCAAGTAAGCCAATTGCAGATGCTCTAAGTGTCAATTACAAAAACACACAAAATCCAAATTGAAGACAAAGAAACCCACATAATCCAAATTGAAGACAAAACCCAAAATTGAAGACAAAACGAACACACCCAAGCGCCGCTTGGAGAAGTGGTACAATTGGGCTGTGGTTCGCAGAACAGAGCGCCGCCCGGCCTGAAATCGAAGGCGGCAGAGGTTTCCGCGTCGGAGGTGAAGCAGATTTGAATTTAGTTAGGCCTGCATGCACTAAAGCTTTTGCCCTTCTCCAATGGAATCCTGGGGCTCGAAAAGATTCCATAATTTAAAAAAGAGGTCAACGATACGAATACAAAGAGCATCTTTTGCACGCGTCTTGATCTTAATTTATGTGTACTCGAATTGAATTGAAAAAAGGAAGCTCGATTGAAAAATGGATTTTTGTTGAGTTGCGAATGCTGAATTATTATATATATATATAATTGGATGACAACGAGTACGCAACAAAGAAAATGGGAAACCCCAATTCACATAAGGCCGAATTCAAGAATAAACTACACTCACGTCTGTCTCTCTCTCTATCTTTCTCTCTCTGGATCGTCTTGTCCATGTATTTATATAATTATAGTAATATAGCCGTCTGAATATACACACTTACATAATTGTAATTATGTTTGGGATTCAGAATCTTCGATATCCTCAATAATCTGTTACTCAAAAATCACCTCTTCCTTGTGTCGTTTTCTTCTCATGATTCGCGCCGGCTAAACCCCCTTTTGTAGTAGCATACCATATATAAACTGTTAGTGATTGCCCACTGAAATCACTGAGCTATCTTCAATGGCTATCGACGAGGAGAGTCCGCTCGTTGCTGAAGAACGCCCACCTCAACCGCTCAACCACAGGAGAGATGTTTACTTACTCTGCTGGGCTTTCCTCCTCATCTTCTTGGCTTATGGCGCTGTGCAGAATTTGGAATCCACCATGAACTCTGTAATTTCCTCAATTTCCAAGAATTTATTTCTCTTTATAGGAATTTATGGCTCTTGTAATGAAAATGTATTTCCTTTGCTCTTTTAGGAAGGAGATATGGGCACCATATCACTGGGGATATTGTATGTTTCGTTTGCGATATTTTCGCTGGTGGCTTCGTTGGTGGTGAAGAAGATGGGATCGAAGAATGCTTTGATTCTTGGTACAACTGGATACTGGTTGTTTATAGCAGCAAATTTGAAGCCCTCTTGGTACATATCTCTCATCTAGTGTTGATCAATCGTTTTGGTTGACTTTCTGCTATTCGTTTTGGATAATGAACTAGTTTTGTTCTTTATGCCATGTGCTTAAGCCTGTGTGGGAAGAAGTAGCTTGTTCAATTTAGGTTTAAGTGGGTGATTCTTGAGATGATATTAATGAAAATTTGAGTTCTGACTTGCTGTTTGATCAATTTCCATGGTAATTGGTAAATAATTGTGAGGGAAATTACTCTCATTTTTTTATAGTATTCTGTGATATATATAGAGTTATAGCAGACTCTCATTTTTATGATTCATCTCAAGTGAATGAGAATGAAAGATTTTGTCGAACAAGTTCTCATTTCTGTTCTGGACTATGCTAATTCAGATGAACATATCCAGCTTCTCTATACTTCACATTCTTTTGTTAATGCGTAGTCAATGGCACGTGATTTATATGTGAGTGTTAGTTAAACATCCTTCGATGAAATTGAGTATTTTGCCCTAATAGTTTCTGGACTTTGTTATATCAACAATGATGTAATGGACAAAGCTAAATGCAGAGCTTCCAAGATGTATAAATTTATGTCCGTCACTGATCTGGAATATTTCTGATCACCTTCTAGGTATACTATGGTACCGGCTTCCCTGTACCTGGGATTTGCTGCCTCTATAATATGGGTTGGACAGGTTGAATGCGTCTTTACACTATGTCTATCTTTTGATCCGTTGCTTCAATCCGCGTATTATGAGCTAACTTTCTATTATATCAGGGGACATATCTCACTTCTACTGCTACCAGTCATGCAAACGATCACAACTTGCATGAAGGTACAGTAATTGGGAAATTCAATGGAGAGTTTTGGGCGATGTTTGCATGTCATCAGGTGCCTTTTTTTACGCTTTCCTTTGAAACAATTAGTGGCTAGTTTTGTTGGCAAAAACTTTTAGTGAGAACTTTTCTCTTCCTTTTGATCCGCAGCTTGTAGGGAACCTTGTCACTCTTGCTTTATTAAGAGATGAAGAGGTATGTAGACTCATTATTTTGGAGTTTCCGTCTACTCATTTACACTTTGTGGTTTGAAGCAAGATACTGTCACCCATGTACATGTTATGTGAGCTATCATTTTCAAGTTACAAAATGAAAGTGCCTTGTGATAAAAAGATCAAGATTCAAATTTTATTTGCCTCATTATTTGTCTCAGGTACCTTATTTCTTCGAATAATAAGTTGATGAAGAATTCCTATTGACATGAACCTCTAGTTGGTTGAACGTATTATTCCTGGAATTTATGTGAACAAAGAAAGCATCCGTCAAAAGTTTGCTAGCTTTTTATATAATTGTCATATGCTGAGTAAGTGTTAATTGTTTAACACTACATATTGCAGGGAGGAACAACCAGTGGCACAACTCTACTTTTAATTGTATTTCTCATTAGCATGACTTTAGGTACAATTCTAATGTGCTTCTTGAGTAAGAGAAATAGTAAAGAAGAAAAGCTGGAAGGCTCTGTCGACACCTTTTCGTCTTCAGTGGGGTCTTCTTTAACTTCTATGTTGAATCTATTACTCGACATGCGAATCCTCTTGGTTATCCCACTTATGGCGTATTCAGGACTACAACAAGCATTTGTCTGGTAATGAGTCATAAAGTATCATTTAAGTGTTCATTATGTTTCACAACATCTGTCTCACTGTCGTTTTTCCCTTCTTCAGTTAATTATAAAAATTTCCTTTCAGGGCTGAATACACGAAAGAAATTGTGAACCCGGTCCTTGGGGAACAAGGTGTTGGTGGTGCTATGGCTATATATGGAGTTTTTGATGCAATTGTAAGTTTCATAACAAAGATTGGTCCATATCCAATTCTAGCATGATCTATGTGGATGTCATTTTATTGGACACATTGATATTCCTATATTACATTGTATCTGCTTTTGTAATATGATGGTGGCTTGAATGTTTCTCCTGTTGGAACCTTTGTCAGAGTTCGCTTGCAGCTGGTCGGTTTACTTCCGGTCTTTCATCGATCACGATGATAGTCTCAGGTGGAATGTTGATCCAGCTTATTGTACTGCTTTGGCTTCTGCTGAACTACAGGTCGATTCTTCCATCTAACTTCATTTATCAATTCCAGAGGGATGCATATACATACAAAACTATTAAGTACTAAATATTTTCTTGCTTCTATCTCTTATTTTGTAGTGCGGCGACTGGGCTACTCGGTACGATTCTCCCGCTTCTGATAGGGGCCTTATGGGGAATTGGTGATGGAGTGCTAAACACACAGCTGAGTGCTTTGCTAGGAATTCTATTCAAACATGATCTGGTACCAAGTTTCTTGATCATCTTTCTTTGATGATTTTAGAGCTTGAAACATATAATACATGAATTAGTAGTATATCTGAAAACCGAGTTGGTGTTTGCTGTGGTTAACAAGAATTACACTAATCTTATGCATTTGATGATTGAAACGACGTTGTGGTTGCAGGAAGGAGCTTTTGCGCAGCTGAAGCTGTGGCAAAGCGCGTCAATTGCTGTGGTGTTTTTCATAAGCACATCTATATCATTTCAGGCAATGCTTGTTATTATGCTTGTGGGGCTGTGCCTCTCAATGGCCGGATTTCTTTATCTCACACTCAACGTGGAGAAAGCGTTTGCAGGCGCAGGCGCAGGCCGTGCTTCTTGACTCACTTCCAACATGCTCGTCAAATCTATTGTGTACATATAAACGAGCATGTTGTTGCAGATCCATTCCCTTTTTCTTTTTGCCATTTTGTTTTTCTCTTATATTGAGTAAGTGTGGTCTGTAATTTTGCTTCCATGAAATGTAATTTCTTCAAGAATATGGAGTGGGTTCTTCATTTGTTTGCCGACTGTTATTTAGGTTATATTTGTTCTTACCTTGTCCCATATTCTTGGTGCTTGGCCCAATAACACCACTAGTCCAAACAAAATTAATTCTTTTATAAGCGACTATGATATTATAAGGTTCACTCTGATCTAAGTGGAAATTATGGCGTTCCCAAAATTTTCGGTAAGCATACGTTTACTTCGATGGAAAAAGAAAAAATAAGGATTGTTTGGTTTTCAGTAAAGGATTATGTAGGATATTTTGTAATAAAGATATTTAGCGTGGATAATGACAGATTATTAGTACTGAGTTGGTGTTTGCTATCATGGCTAAATGCAGAATATCCTGGTTTAAGTTAATCCTAGCGGGCGGGGAGGGTGGTACTATTAATCCTAAGAAATCTGGATTAATAATATTAGGTCGTGGGATTAAACCGAGTCATCCATATTATTACTAAATAATACCAAACACTAGACTAATCTGTACTAAATTAGCTAATACAGTGTATTAGCCAATATCAAACACGCCTAAGTATATTTCCACTATTTTTACATGTTTATTATGATGGGGAAAAAAATTTCGAGTAAGATGGAATATTTTTTTCGGATAACTCATTTTCATTCACTTTTTCACCAATATTGGATAATATTATCCTAGGATAAGGGTGTGAAAATATTTTTAACATTTTATCATATTTTCATCTCTAGTAAATATATGATAAATAAAAAGAAAAAAAATATAATATTTTCTCATCTTTTCTTATTCATCATTTTCCAATAAAATTTTTACAAACAAAGTAAATGCACCCTAATAAAACTAGTATGTTGTTTCATATGTAAAATCGTAGTTCTAGGGTACACGATGGTTTTACATTTATTTTAGGTCGATTTTTGAACTAGTCATATAAGTAAGTGAAAATTAATAGTTATTCAACCAATATTATTTCAATAAGTTATAATTAAATTTAAGTGTTGTGGACAAAATTATCATTGAATTGTACGTACAAAAATCTCCCCTTCTATTTTATTTCTCACAATTTCTCTTTCGCACTCCATTTCTCTCAAACTCTAAATCTCAAATAAAATCTCCCTTTCTATTTTCTTTCTCACAATTTCTCTTTTGTACTTCATTTATCTCAAACTCTAAATTTCAAATGGCTCTCTCTCTCTCTCTCTCTCTCTCTCTCTCTCAACTATAAATAGTGTAGTTGTGAATTCGATTTTTAAAGCTTGAATTCACAACTAGAAATATGGTAATCGTGAATTCGAATTTTAAACCTTGAATTCACAACTAGAAATAGTGGTTCGAGCTTCACTACTATAAATATCATTGGTTGTGAATTGTAGTTCAAAAACTCGAATTCACAACCAAAAAATCAGTAGATATTTTTAAAAAAAATTATGTGAAAGGTAAAATGGTAAGTGTGACTAATTTTTAAGTTTTCTTTTTACTTAGTGGATAATTTTTATTTTTGTTATTCCAAATAGGCCATTTTCAAAGTCCACTCTATTAAAATTATTATTAAATGTCTGACTGTTTAGCCGCACGTATTTGTAGACTGGTTCTAAACCACCAGTGTGCTGAGCCAAGCTTTCCGACTGTAATAGTAAATATGTTTATCTAACAATGTTTATTATATATAAATATTATCAAATGTATATTATTATTATTATTATTATTATTATTATTATTATTATTATTATTATTATTATTATTATTATTTCTCTTTCTTTTCCGCTTCTTAAGGCGTGACAAAGTGATATCAGCGCAGGATCCTGTTGGATCTACATTCCTAGTTTGGTACCCAATTAATATTAATATCAAAGTAATATTGTTGACTTTGAATTAATCAATAAATGAATAAGTTTAGGAATATATAATTAAGGGCTAAGTACCAGATTTCCCCTATCGATGGCGTCCCTATCGCGTTTAGCCCCCTAACGTCAGGGGGGAGAGTTGCCCACTACCTCAACGTGGCTTTATCGCACCAATTTCCCCACTACCTCAACGGACGTTAACGTCGTTAAAAAAAAATTATTTTTTTTTGTCAGGGAAAGAGGCGATGGTGGCAGCCTTGTGGCTGCTACTCGCCGGAAAATTTAGGGCCGCAATGATGGTGTGGTGCAGAGGTCACCGGAAAACAAGGAGGAAGAAGAAGAAGGCAGCGGCGCTGTTGTTAATGGAACAAGAAGGCAGCGGTGCTGCTGCTGTCTCCGGTGAGAGGAAGACGCATGACTATTCCAAGCAAGAGGGAAGAGAAGGGGTTAGGGACGGAGGCGGCATCGTGTGTGGCGCAGAGGTTGCCGGAAAACAAGGGGGAAGACGAAGAAGGCAGTGGCGCTGCTGTTAGTGGAAGAAGAAGGCAGCGGCGCTGCTGCTGTCTCCGGCGAGAGGAACACGCAAGGACTGTTCCAAGCAAGAAGGAAGAGAAGGGGTTGGGGACGGAGGCGGCATCGTGTGTGGTGCAGAGGTCGCCAAAAAACAAGGGGGAAAAAGAAGAAGGTAGCGGCGCTGCTGTTAGTGGAAGAATAAGGCAGCGGCGCTGCTGCTGTCTCCGGCGAGAGGAAGACGCAGGGATTGTTCCAACGATTTTTTGTAACAGCGTTAACATCCGTTAAAAGGCGGGGGGGGGGGGGAAATTGGTGCGATAAAGCCACGTTGAGGTAGTGAGCAGCTCTCCCCCCTGACGTTAGGGGGCTAAACGCGATAGGGACACCATCAATAGGGAAAATTTGGTACTTAACCCTATAATTAAATATGTAAATGTAGCAAATCCCAGCTAGCTATGTCTCCACCGAGGTATATTATTTGTATAAAAAGTATGAATTCAAAGTTGCATGTGTTTAAATTGCATATTCGTAAAAGCGCAAGAAATTATTATCCAGAAAATATTTGATTAGTTCTACTTGAGTTTCTCACAAGAAAAGATTATAAATTGTATAAATTATTATGCATCAAAGATATAATTTTTTCCATGTGT
The DNA here is from genome assembly GCF_028751815.1 of Salvia miltiorrhiza. NCBI lineage: Eukaryota > Viridiplantae > Streptophyta > Magnoliopsida > Lamiales > Lamiaceae > Salvia > Salvia miltiorrhiza. The sequence goes on along the minus strand of NC_080394.1, from coordinate 30,004,157 downwards.
TATGATTGGAAGTATGTAATTATTTATATCTTATATTTTCATGATGAAAGAAAGTGATAATAAGGAATAATAGGGGAATGATGATAAATAATGTGTATTGATCGAATTGTTTTCTTTCACGAGACTATAAGAAGAGGTCTTGTTGTACCACTATACATAAGCCAGTGGTCTTTAAACTTAGCTATGCCAGTTGATACATATTATATTTTCTATAGAAACCAATTCAGATTTGTTTTATCATAGATGGACTAATGGGAGGTAAAATTCAAAATGACTGGTATATGAATCAACTTATACAATGTGATGTAGTACTTCAAAACCTACATGGCAAACCAAAATATGTCCCTAGGACATATGCTTGTCGATTTTTGTATTATTTGGCAGCCAGTCAGGCATTGGATTACATAAGCGGTAAATAAGTTTTGTATATAAGTACCACTTCTGTGGAAGCCATGGGTGGAACAGGAGATCAAAAGGCTTAGAGAAAATGACTCAATGTACTACCCAACAATTCACTTCCTGACTTTTACAACTGCTCTATTTAAACAATGGGTAGTTATTGGTGCAGCACCCCCAGAAGTAGATGATATAAATACACATCAACAAATGATTCATAATGGACGTGGCGAGCAACAAGTTCGAGAAAGAAAACGTGCGACTATTTTTCAAACAAATTTTCAACAACCTAATTATCCACCTGGTACTTTGCATATATTACGTTCTCTCAATCATCACACCTTACTTTATATATACATATACAAACTTCATATATTACAATGCCCCAACCGAGGTATTTGAAAGTATATATACATATTTAGAAATATTACCCACATATAGTTGATCTAGTATAAGGGTGACGAAGTAAAATTGTCAATTCCTGATTACAATATGTTGCGTTTCTTATCCATCTATCCCGACTCTTCGTATTCATCTTATTTTGAGCTAATTTCCTTTTGTGTTCCCAACCATAGCCTAAATCAAAACATTTGACTTTATCGTTATCATTGTCGCTAGAAATTTCAAGTGGATATTTTCGACTTCCCGGTATTGTACTTGAAGTGACCTCCATGCTTATTGAACAATTTTTCTCGTCATGACTATTTTCCATCTTGATATCTTCTTCACGTGGCACTTCAAAATAAAAATGTTCAAAATCTGTACTAACCCTGCAACGTGACTTCCTAGATCGGAATTGGAAGAACCCGCTTTGTGGTCATGTGTTTCGATTGGATAACTACATTGTTGAAAATTTGTTTGATATTAAAATTGGCACACATTTTCTTTCTTGAACTCGTTGCCCACCACATTCCTTACGAATCGTTTGTTGATATGTATTTATATCATCTACTTATTAGGGTGGTGCACCAATAGCTACTCATTGTTTAAACAGAGTGGTTGCAAAAGTCGAAAAGTGAATTGTTGGGTAGTACATTGAGTCGTTTCCTCTAAGCCTCCTGATCTTCTGCCCCACCTATGACTTCCACAAAAGTGGTACTTGTATACAAAACTTATTTGCCACTTCCAAGTCTGTAATCCAATGCATGACTAGCAGCCAAACAGTTCGAAAATCGGCAAGCATCTGTCCTAGGGACATATTTTCATTTACCATGTGGGTTTTGAAGTACTCTACATCATATTGTACAAGTTGATTCATGTACCAGTCATTTTTCGAATTTTACGTCCCATGAGTCCATATGTAATAAACAAATCTTAATTGGTCTTTATAGAAAATATAATATATATCGACTAGCGTAACTAAGTTGTAAAGAGCACTAGCTTATATACAATGGTACAACAAGACCTCTTCTTATAATCTCGTGAAAGAAAACAATTCGATCAATACACATTTTTTATCATCAGTATTCCTCTATAATTCCTTATATTATTATCACTTTCTTGCGTCATGAAAATATCACATACAAATAATCACATACTTTCAACCATAACACAGGGAAGAAATTAATCATCATTTTAAAATATATTTTTGATGCATAATAATTTATGCAATTTATAATTTATTCCTTGTAAGAAATTCATATGAAAAACTCAAGTAGAGCTCATAAAATATTTTTTGAATAATTATTTCTTGCACGCTTTTACGAATATATAATTTAAACAGATGCAACTTTTAATTCATATTTTCTATACAAACTAGCATTTGCATCCCATGTGATGCACGGGAAATATTTTTATAATTATATAAAATTGATACGAACTCAATTATTATATTTATAAATATAATAAAAAAATTAACTTTAACTAAATATATTTGAACTTAATATTAAAAAAATAAATAAGAATTCACAAGAAAAAAAATTGATATGATGAAAAAGTTATAACAAAAATTAATTTTTTTGAGAAATAAATATATTCGAAAAATGATGAGAGATAATTTGTTAATTTTAATCTTTCAATAAATATAACTTTTACATTTTAAATTGAATATTTACATAAAATATATATCAAATTAAATCTTTTATCCTTATCTTTAATTTGTTATGCATATTAAATATTTTATAATTAGATTAATTGACAACTAAAAATAATATTTGTTAATTAAATATATTATTTTAATCTAAGTAGTCTATAATAACAATATTATCAATTCAATGAGTATAATATTAAATTTAATAAATACTGAAAAATAATAATTACATTATAAAGAAATAAAATAAAATTACGATAAGGTAACTCAATTTAAGATTTTTTTACGTACAAATCAATTGTTGCATATTACAACAGTCAATATATTTTGTATGTAACTAAAAGTAAAATAGTTATTGTACCTTATAATTATTTCAAATTTATATTAAAATTTAATATGTAGTGAAGAATTTGAAAATTTTGAAATAAATAAATGTAAGCCATATTTAAAGTTTTATTTTTAATCTATATAAATATCAAATATGTTTATATAAATAAATAAAGTATTAGTACAAAAATATTACCACAAATTAAATAAATTTAAATCATATACGAAATTCTATCTTATATATAACTAATTTTATTCATGTAAAGAATTATATTAAAATTAATACAAATTGTACTTTTAAAATTAATCTAAATTCGTAGATGAATATTCATTCAAAATTTATTTCTTTTAAATGACGTGAGTCTGTTAGTTTGACGTGGGTCTTTAAATTGCATGAGAAATTCAATTATGCACATGATATGCGGTTCTTTTTTCAAGAAAAATTAACATGATATGTAGATTAAAATGACTCACGTTATTTTGAACTAAAATTTAATGGGAAAATTGCACCTAAATACACAAACTTTGCCAAAAATTCATATTTGACGCGAAGTTAGGATTTTACATTTTAATACACTAACTTTTGTTGTTGTCCAAATTTGACAAGACTTAATTCTTAAAAATTCAAAAAACAATCCATTTTTGTAAATAATTATACAAAGACCCACTTATGTTATAATTTGGGACATTTAAACCAAAACAAGACATTTCCTTATGATGTTTTCTTTTAAACCATTTTAGGCGTGGATCAAAGATTAAAAGAAAACATCATAAGGAAATATCTTGTTTTGGTTTAAATGTCCCAAATAATAACATAAGTGAGTCTTTGTATAATTATTTACAAAAAGGGGTTGTTTTTTGAATTTTAAGAATTAAGTCGTGTCAAATTTGGACAACAACAAAAGTTGGTGTATTAAAATGTAAAATCCTAACTTCGCGTCAAATATGGATTTTTGGCAAAGTTGGTGTATTTTCACGCAATTATCCCAAATTTAAAAGAAATGGTCAAACCCATGATCTTATAAATTCACAAAAAAATTTAATTAGCCGCTTATTTTTTCAATATTCACAAAATTGTTCAAATCAATTTGAAATTGATTTTCAATTGAAAACTCCCTTTTTAATATAGTATAGATAACATACCTCAATGAAAACATAGCTAGCTGAGAATTGCTGATTTACATATTTAATCGCATGATGAATCTCTTACTACTTGACTATTGTGTCTTTATTATTTGTCTTTATGTTTTTTTTTTTTAACTCACTGACCGACTATTTATAGGCCTCCGATCATAAGTTTCCTTGGTTTATTATTCTTTAAGTTAGTAGGCTTGCTTACCATGACTAGCAAATTTACACGTATATATGCATAGCTTTGCTGAATCATGGGGCCAGATGGGTAGAAGTAATTTAGTTATGGATTGGAACACGTAGTCATCTGTCAAATACAACACTAGTCATGCATTTATTATATTTTATACATGCATGTTATGTACATATATATATGTAGCATTTTTTAATTCTAGAATTAATCCCATACATTGCATTGTACATGTATATTAATTTAGTTTAGAAGCTATCACTTATTTAGGCACAATTATATATATAAATATAAATAGGGGGGGGGGGGGGGGGGGAGTTACGGTATTCATACTTTTTTAATATATAAAATACTAATTTTTTAAAATATATGAATTTTATTAGAATACGTCTGAATTCTATAAACAAATATCTGAATTATGAAAAATAAATTTTTTACTATTTTTGAGATTCGAACTTAAGATCATAAATTCATCTAATAAGGTGATGAAAAAATCGTAAATTTTGATGATTTAAGAACTGAAAATAGTTCGTATTTTATATTTTAAAATATATTTTTATTTTAGCATCCTCCTATATATATATATATATATATATATATATATATATATAGGGTGCGGTTATAGTGAGAACCATACTTATCGTGAGAACATAAGAACCATTAAAATCAATGCATCTACTATATAAATTAGGGTTAAGGTGCAGATAGGCCCCTGAACTGTACACCCTTAGAGCGATTTACTCCTCATACTAAGTGTGTGTGCAAAATAGCCCCTAAACTATCAAAAACCTAACATTTAAACCCTCGTGACTAAACGACGCTAGTCAACGTTTGGTCAATTTTTTTTTTTTTTATTTCTGCGGGGCCCACATTTAATTGTTACGCGGGTTTTTCCAACCCCCTTTCATCCCAAACGTCGCCCAAGTATTCCAAAGTAGAGAATTCATCTGAAATCATCCAAACTTCAAGATTGAATCGCCGACTAGCAGGAGAAGCCCGGCTCTGGGAAGAAGAAGGAAACAACGAAGAAGAAGAGGATTTCCAGGTGAGTACGCATAGAGTTTTTATTGTTTGACCAGTATTTTGCCGCATGCAAACCTCTTTGGGGAATTTTTTTTGTTTCTGATTCATCGATTATGGCTTGAACGTGGTTGTGATGTTTTGTCTTGTCGTATGTAATTATGTGCAGTATGGCGCGTCGTGTTAACTTTGTTTTCAACTTTTGGGGTATATGGAAAAAGGATGAAGTTTCTGGTGATTTGATTCACGATGGTTATAATTCTGCTGAGTTTGAGGAAACTATTGATAATATGACTTTTGATCGAATTAACGAAGAATATGAGAAGATATATGGGAGTAAACCTAAGAAAATTTATGCGTGTGATGAGGACTATAAGTTAGAGCTTGGGCTAGTTCACCTTAGGGATTCTAGGCACTGTCATAAGGTGTTAGATTACTTTGAGTTAGTTGGCCAAGAGGAGATACTACTATTTGCTGACCATGACCGAGATCCTATGCCTTCTATCACTCCATTTGCCTTGTTCCCGGATGATAGTGATAATGAGGCAGTAGATGGGGCAGGGGCAGAACCAACTGGGGTGGAAGGGGCAGAACCAACTGGGGTGGAAGGGGCAGAGCCAGGTAGTGTAGTTGAACAAGAGGCAGAGAGGGAGGTTAGGCTTGGAGAGGAGGGTAATGATCATGAGGGAGATGAGGCAGAGACTGAGATTAGTCATGAGAGAGAAGAGGCAGAGAGTGAGCATGATGAGAGAGATTCTGATGATTCCAGTGTGTTTAGTCAGGAATCATCAGATAGTGAGGAAGAAACTAAGGGGGGTGTATTCGTTGTGGAATTTAATGGATTTCTATGGATTTTAAAAGTCTGGGTGTATTCGTTCAAGACTTTTAAAAGTCTGCAGAAATCTGGGTGTATTCGTTCAAGACTTTTAAAAGTCCATATAAATCTCGGTGTATTCGTTTCAGATTTTTTAAAATCCATACAAATCTAGGTGTATTCGTTATTCCATTGACTTAAAATCCATAATGACTTTCATGGATTTCATCCAAAAAATACACACGACGAAATCCGGCCAAGAACCACGAGAATTGAAATCCATGAAGTTTTAAGCGAGCGCTGAGTTCCAGCGCCCGCGGCCAAGAAGCCAGCGAGCGCCGGAACTCAGCACCCGTTGAGAAAGTCCAGTGCCCGCTGTGTTTGAGCGGCCGCTGGGTTGCACCTGAATTAGTGGTTTAATAAACTAGCTAGCTATGTGAGAAGCACCCGCTGGGTTTGAGCGCCCGCTGGAATGAGGATTCCTTTGACTATGCATGACATTTCCTCTCCTGTTCATCCGCAAATGAGCCACTACTGAACTCATCATCATCACTCCATGCATTTTACCTTTTGACTATGCATGGCATTGGATTATTATGGAAGGACGGTGGGCATAAAGATTATGCCAGTTGGGATTCATATGGGTCATATTGAATCAGTTCTGAGCAAGCAGATAAGGAGCTACAGGTTGAGGAGCTAAGGCAACAGTTTGCACGCAAAACTGTGTTGCTCGGAATTGATGATATGGACATATTTAAAGGTTTCCAGCGCTCGCTGGATTCCCAGCGGTCGCTGGGTTTCCAGCGGTGCTGGGACTCAGCGGGCGTTGGTTTTCATGGAATTCAATTCCATAATTGTCCCGTAAAGTCTTCGAAAATCAGTGAAAATCGGGGTGAAATCCAACCACGAATTCTTTGAAAGTCGTCTGGAATCTATGTGAATTCCATGGAATTTAAATTCCATGGACTTTTTAAAATCTGTGGAAATCCACAACGAATACACACTTCTAAGAGTGTGATGGTTGGGTCTGTACAAGATGGGGAGGATGGTAGTTTTGCTTTGGGCATGTAATGACCCGACTTTTTATTAAGGATTATATACTTTTAAATTACTGATTTAAGGATTGATTATGGTAATTAGGGATCAGCTCCATTAATAAAATACGAACTTATATGAATTTGATAATTTATATATGTGATGATTTATTTTTTTTTATTTTCAATAGATGATGCACTCAAAATATATTTTGAGTCCATTAATTTATTGTGGAGAATTTAACACTGAAGTGTTAAATATGAATCTTTTATCGATTGTTTACTTAAGCCCATGAGTAATTTAATTTATGTTAGGGGCAAGCTCAAGTGAATTTTATGCTTCAATGAGAATTAGGCTTATATATCTTAATGTGTTTATATGAGATTAAGCACATATGGTTCTCATTCATCCACATCCCTCTCATTCTTCTATTAAACCAATCACCAATACGTTCACGATTTTCTTCACCTACTACTTCACAATTTTCTTCACCAATACGTTCACAATTTTCTTCACCTACTACTTCACAATTTTCTTCACCAATACGTTCACAATTTTCTTCACCTACTACTTCACAATTTTCTTCACCAATACGTTCACAATTTTCTTCACCTACTACTTCACAATTTTCTTCACCTCTGAAGTCAATCTCCAAATAGAATTTTGCTTCTTTAAAACCTATTCCACTATCTCAACTCACCCATTCCCACCTCTGCAGCAAGTTTTATAAAGTAATAGAGTGAAGATTATTCATCTCATTCAATTCTTCTTCACAATTGGCTTCTAATCTATGCCATATATAAAATCTGCAGAGACTAATACCATACACCTATTCAAGGTATTCCCGTTTCTATTATATTATGTGAAATTTCTGGGGTATAGATGGGAGTGTGGTAAATATTTGTACAAAGTTTCATGTTATTTGAACTTCGTTTACTATCCTTTTAAAATTTGAGAAGTCTACTGCCCGTATCTGTTGAAACTGTCGTGAGGCAGATGATTAAGTTAACTATTTCAGTAACCATATGTTGATATTTAGCTCTCAAATTTTTATGGTATAAATTTATATGCGTTATCTATCTGCATATAAAATTTGGGGTCATTCCGGAAACGTTTGCTATTTTTCAAAGATCTGGACTTTCAGTTGGCAGAAACTGCCGAATCTGGTAGGCGATGGGAAAATCGCTATATCTCTTAAACTACTTGGAGTTTTTCAACACACTTTTTTTTCAATTAAACTAGACTCAAAGAGGTTTCTATTGAAATAAAATTCGACTCCATACGAGTTCGGAGTAAAAGCAGTTTATTAGTTGAAGTTGAATCTATACAGTTTTGTTGAGATGGAAATGATTCAAAATAATTCCTATTAAGGATTTTAAAGTTTTATTGTTGATAAAATATCACTTTTAGTTTATAAATGAGCTATTGATGTGTATGTATATATATTGGAGATTGGCATTATTAAATGGGGAAAAGGAAAACGTTTTATGTTTATAGAATTATTCTTTATTTATAATAGATAAATAAATGAATAAAATGGAATTTCCTACATCCTCAAAGGTACATGAAGTATTTTGATAAAGGAAGAACGATTGTATATGAGTTAGATATAGTCGTTTAAGGAAATATGGGTAGTTAGAGAAATGAGTGAATAAGTGATTCACTGCATTTGTTGTTATCTTTTCTATTATTCACTCGAACACATGTTTTCGTGTTATCAAAGGTTCAAATAAACAAAAGCGTCTGAGTAACCTATCGCGCTAAGGAAAGAGAATCGTTGTCTTAAGTAGCAAAACACTGCAATCAGGTGGGCATTACTTTTACTATACGTATATAGAGATCCCCTGCGTGTCGTAGGCCTCTTATACGAATGAATGCATGAGATGATTTAACTGTTAATTTCAGTTTTATATATCTATCAAACGAGTTTAATGCTACCTTTGAACAAGTTATTTCGTTACAAATCTTTGAACTGGAAAATATTACAACTGTTGTCTTGCCATAAAATGTTTAAATTTTAGTATGATATCTATCTGCTTTGGCTTTGCCAATGATGCAATCGAATTCGGGTCCTGAGCAGTTGATAGCTATCCTGCCAGGACTAGTGTACACCAGTGACCGTGAGTCATCTAGCGGGTTGGCCGGTCAAGTGACCGTGAGAGGTGGCCACCTCTCCGGCACACAGTTCCAGATATGATAGATTACAAGAGAACTTAGTCTGCAGACGAACTTTAAGAATCACAAATGAACTTAGTAAGCTTGGGCCTTTTTAGCGAAAAACTCCCTTGCTGTACTGTTTATGATGGCATGACAATTTACAGTTTTGAAGCATGTATTTTTATACCTAGGCATACGTGCCCACTGAGTGCTTTTGTACTCAGCCCTGCATATGTTTTCTAAATGTGCAGGTTGAGCTGATGTGATGATGGTGCTGCAATGAGCGGAGTCTCCAGGGTTGTTAATAAATAGTTAACCTGTCTAGAATATGTCTTCATACATATGTCTAGCTACTTTCCGCTGCAAGATGTTGTTGATGTTATAGTATGTTATGTCATACTTTGAGTCTTAAGAGAATGGTTTCATATGATGTATAACTTGATTAATGATATTAATTAAGTTTTATGCTGTCTTTCATAGACTATTTTCAATTGAGTATTCATGAATAAAAATGACGAGTTTTATTAAGATGAGTAAGTTTTACGGCTATAAATGACGCCCCTTTTCTTCCCCTTCTTCTTTAACCCCATCCCTAGTCGTAGATCACTCGGCTTAACTATCCTTAGTTAGGGCGGGCTGTGACAGGGCATGACTTTTGCAAATGCCCAGGATGCTAGGGATGCTATACATGCATATGGGGTGAAGTTTGGGTACAAATTGAAGTTCCTTAAAAATGAACCTAAGAGAATAAGAGTTGTTTGTATGAATGAAGCACAATGTCCATTTGTTATTCATGTGTCTAATGATGGTGATGTAGAAGGGTTAGTTGTGAAGACCTTAGTGGTTGATCATACATGTAACAAGTAGAGGGAAGTTCCAAGTGCCAGTCAAGGTTATCTTGCTAAGTATTTTAAGAATGCTGTATATAGAAACCCAAAGTTCACTAGTAAAGATATGCAAGGCCATGTAAAGGAGCATCTTAAGTTGCATGTGAGTCTTCACAAGTGTAAGAGGGCTAAGAAAGACATCATAACTAACCTTGAGGGCAGCTACAAGGAAGAATTCAATAGGCTTTGTGCATATATTGAAAAGGTTAAGGAAGTCATGCCCGGTACAAAAATGGAGCTTGGTTTGTCTGTTGAACAGTTAGAGAGCAACAAAAGAGTCTTCAAGAAGTTGTTTGTTATGTTGGAGCCATTGAAACAGAACTGGTTGGGAGGGTGTAGGAAGTTGATTTGTCTTGATGGATGCCATCTAAAGGGGGTCACCTTTGGCTGCCTTTTGACAGCAGTGGGAAAGGATGGCAATGATGGGATATTGCCTATAGCTTGGGCTGTTGTAAACAAGGAAAACAAAAGTAACTGGACATGGTTTGTGAGACATCTAAAGCAAGATTTACAGCTTGAGGGAGGAGAGAACATCACCATAATCTCAGATATGCAGAAGGTACTCAATTACTTAGTTTTAGATGCCACATCAGATTTTATTACACATGACTAATTCATCTTTGATGTAACAGGGTTTGATGGAAGCTGTGAAAGACATAATTCCATATGCTGAGCACCGGTGGTGTGCAAGGCATATATATGCCAACTGGGCTAAGAAGTGGAGAGGAGAGGAGATGAAGAAGAGATTTTGGATTGCAGCATGGAGTAGCTTTGATGAAGAGTTCAAACTGAACATGGCCAAACTGAGGAGCATAAACAAGAAGGCCCATGATGAGCTTCTACACTACCCTCCTGCTCACTGGTCCAGGGCATATCAAAGCACCAGATGCTCTACAAACATGGTAGATAACAATTGCTCTGAGTCTTTTAATTCTAGCATAAGTGATGCAAGACACAAACCTATTATCAGCATGCTAGAGGATATTAGGTTGCTTGCCATGAAGAGAATTAGGGAGAGGAAAACTGGATTGGATAGTTGGAAGAGTGTCTGGTCCCCATCTGCAATGAAAACATTTGAAGCAAATAAGAGTGACTCAGTGTACTGTAATGTGGTGTGGAATGGTGAGTATGGGTATGAGGTGACTGATGGATTGGATAGACACATAGTGTTTATTGATACAAAGACTTGCACCTGTAGGGGTTGGGACTTGACTGGAATCCCATGTTCACATGCCATCGCTTCTTTTTTTTCAAGCTCACTGGATCCACTTCTTTCCATTAGTGAGTGTTACCACAGGGACACATATGCCAAAACATATGAACACTTGATCCAACCACTGCCCGGTGTGAAGTTTTGGAATGTGAAAGCTCAAGATGCCATAGAACCACCCCAAGTGGAAAAGAAGATAGGACGGCCTAAGAAGAACAGAGTGAGAGCAGCTCACGAGCCAAAGAAGAAGCACAAGTTGTCAAGAGTGGGGAAAAAACAACACTGCACCCTCTGTAGGAGTGCAACCCACAAGAAAATGACATGTCCACTGAACCCTACTAAGGTATTATCACAGGATATCTAATTTGCATTCACTTAACTAATATGTAGCATAAAATTTTATTTACTTGTGTAAAATGTGTAGGTGAACAAAGAAGCAGAGTGTTCCACCTCAACTAAAGCTAAAGGAAAAGCACCAGTAGGACTCGGACTATATGTCAATGAAGAAACAGGAAAACAAATTCTAAATGTAAGTTATTAGATACAACTGGACTCCATTGTTGATAGAACTGAACTAAATGACTCATAGTGTTTCCTCTCAATGTTTGTTACAGCCCGGAGGATCACAGTCTTTAGTCATAAATGAGGGGACTCCAAGAGAATCAGAACCAAATGTCAGATTTGCTATCCCCAATGAGAGAGAGCTCAGATTGCAAAAGAGAATGGAGAAGAGGAAGAGCAGTCCACCAACCACATCAGTTGGTCCTTCCTCGAAGATCAAGAAGACAGGAACAAAGCCTTTTAAGGCTCCAAGAGACAAAACACAGGAACAACACCAAGAACCAGTGCTTAGAAGGTCTCCTAGGAGACTAAATGTGGTGTCAACTGCAGGATCAACAACCCACAGTTGATATCACCTTTGTCATCTTGTTAAGAAGTACTTTAAAACTGATTTTATGTGTTTTCATTTGTTTTGAGTGGTTATAATGGTTTGGATATTAGCTTTTGCAGCCATCACTCACTTGAAAACTGGCATTTTGCCCATGACTTGTGAATTTAATGATATGTTTTATGTTATACTTGTTCAATCTTCTTTGTGATTCATACACTCTCTCTAGTTGATGTATTTTGGATATTAACACTAAATGGTAGCAACATAATGTCAACTATATTAACACCAAAATCCATTACAGAAGTTCATCAACAAAAACTAACAACGATGAAGCCAATACAGATGTTCATCAACCAAAAACTAACAACAATAAAGCAATATTTCAGATGTTCATTCTTACATCAACCACCAAACTAATTCTCCAACTATGCTAGAACTACATAGATTAACACCAACCAAGTTACAAACAAAATGCTAACAAGAAATCTATTTGTGTTTCTTGCTCTTTTGGAATCATCTTTCAAATCTTGAACCATGTCCCAGATAAGACCAATATCAGCTTCTAAATCAGTAGGAGTGGCTGATCTTGGTGCAATTTCTGTAAGCTTCAAGTTCTCAATCCTCAACTCATTTATAACTTCAATAGCTCTCTCGCCCATAGGTTCATCGTACCATTTGAAAAATCGACATTTTTTGGTCTACAAACATTCAAAAATTAATTCAAATCAAAACTTCACACATCAAGAAATTTTGTATGAAAAAAAATCATTACCTTCCAATTTTGGCACCCATAGAACCTTCTTCCGGGATTGTCTTCAGTCCACGAAGTTCTTATCGGTGATTTCAACCTCTCACCTTCAATAACGCAAAAACAATACGTCGAATCACCCAAACACTCGTTCCTTCTCTGCCGCCAATCCCGTGACTGGGTAGAAGCATTACCTGAGTGGAAACTCATGGTACGATCTCGAATACCAACAATAATGGAAAACCCTACACTAGTTCAACGTGATTTGGTGTATTTCTCACCAATTTATAACCCCTAAACGCGAATTAGGGTTCTGCGATCCCTAAAATTGCCCCAAATCAAATGGCCGTTGTAAAGCATTGCAATGAGGGCCCCGCAATTTTGAAATAAAAAAAAAAAAAAATTGACCAAACGTTGACTAACGTCGTTTAGTCACGAGGGTTTAAATGTTAGGTTTTTGATAGTTTAGGGGCTATTTTGCACACACACTTAGTATGGGGAGTAAATCGCTCTAAGGGTGTACAGTTCAGGGGCCTATCTGCACCTTAACCCTATAAATTAATGCATTCGCTATTAAATTTAATGCATCCGAAAATAATAAAATTTTTGCTCCCTTCAGGATTCGAACCCAGGATCTGCATTCATCCACCAAGATGATGCATCCACCGTAGATCTTGATGATCGAATGGTTTAAAATGGTTCTCTGTTCTAATTTTATTTAGTGGTTCTTATTTGAATCTCTCCCTATATATATATATATATATATATATATATATATATATATATATATAGGGAGAGGTTCAAATAAGAACCACTAATAAAATAAGAACGGAGAATCATTTTAAGCCATTCGATCATCAAGATCTACGGTGGATGCATCATCTTGGTGGATGGATGCAGGTGCTGGGTTCGAATCCTGAAGGGAGCAAAAAAATTATTTTTTTCGGATGCATTAAATTTAATAGCGGATGCATTAATTTGTATAGCAGATGCAGTAATTTTATTGGTTCTTATGTTCTCACGATAATTGTGGTTCTCACTATAACCGCACCCTATATATATATATATATATATATATATATATATATATATACTCTCTTTGTGAAATTATTCAATTGAAATCCTTTTTTCTTTAAAAAAAAAGGAATACAAGAGTCAATTGTTAGGTTCGAATGTGAAATTCTTCAAAATTATAATATATAAAAGTTGGAAATTACGATAGATGAATTGAAATCTTATTTACTAATTAAAAATAAGGTATTTTTTCGATTGTCGATCTAATTTATTCTAAGTTCAAATGAATTCTAAATTTCTTCAAATTTCAATAAATTTTTTAGAAAATAATCTAATATTATTCTATGAAAAAATCGGAGTGTTACAAATGTATGATATATATCATAAAATAAAAAAAGACGACACTTATTGTGGACGGATGGAGTATCATTTAAGTTGATTTTACTTGATTCATATACCATCGAAAGAATTAGATTGAAGAAATTCTATTTTTGAGAATATAAATACTCAATCATGTATTTTATCACTCCCTCGTTCTATAGATTTTAGATTTATTATATCTTATCAATCCCTCGGGGTGTGTTTAATTATTTCAGACTATTAACCTTGATAGATAAAAATAGTAAGAATAATCACTTGTTTAATTAATAGATTGAAACTTAATTTGAGATCACAAGACCCTTTATTATTTATAGGGCAAAGGTGCAGATTGGTCCCTGAACTCGACCCCCTTAGAGCGTTTACCCCCCCCATACTCGGTCAAGGTGTGTTGATCTCCCTGAACTCCCGAGAAAAAGGTGCATTTTACCCTTTGCGTTTAACGGCGGTTTAACGCCGTTAAACGATTTTTCTTTCTCTTAAAAAAAAAATTCTGGTCATCTTCTCCGACTGAATTTCTTCAATTCTCCAGCGACATTCATCTGTCGAAAGGAAAAATCTTGTCGGCGCCACTAAAGGGTTTCAATTTCGATAAAGCTGCCATGAACCACATTCTCACTAGGAATCTCCCACCTCTTCTTCACATGAACCTCGCTTTCATTAGCCCTCGTCTTTCCCAGGGATAAAGACCTCTTCTTCTCTACCCCTTTGCCCATGTATCCATCATTCTCCGGCAGAGATCTCTTCCTCATTGCTGAAGCTTGAGACGACGCGTTGTTTTGGTTGTACCTACTCGCCACCACCCTCCCCCGCCTAAACGCTTTCTTGTTGGGGCCGATTTCTCGCCATCTCTGAAGAGCTTCTTCTGCTGAACAGAGCTCATCACAAAATCCTCCTTCTTCGGCCGATTTCTGGACATCTTCTCCGACTGGATTTCTTCAATTTTCTAGGTTTTAATTTCGAATCGATTTTCAAAGCTAAAGGGTTTTCAAAAGAATTTGTGATGACAAAGGGCAAAGAATTAAGGTGTCAAAATTAGCATGAAATTCAGATTCTTGCTGAATAGGTCACACACTCGAAACACCAGAAAATTCGAACGCCGCCGCCGCTGCAGATCTGCTCCGGTTACGCCAGAAATACTGGAAGAAACGACGTTTATCGGCTGTTTGGTTCGTGGGTTTAGTTGCACCTTTTTCTCGGGAGTTCAGGGAGGTTAATGCGCCTTGACCAAGTATGGGGGGTAAACGCTCTAGGGAAGTCGAGTTCAGGGACCAATCTGCACCTTTGCCCTTATTTATATTATTTGAACTAATTTTACTTAATTCGCATCTTATTAAAATGATGAATTAAATTGAAAAAAATCTGACTCTTTAAAATAAAAATACCTAATCATGCAAAATTAACATTTCCTCGTTCTATTAGATTTTAGATTAATTCTACGTACGGGGCCTAGGCTTTTAATCTCTCTCTCTCTCTCTATTTATTGAAGAAGAAAAGTGAAGGTTGAGGAGTTAGTCATTTGTGTCACCCTCTAACCAACTCAACTAACATATAAAACCGTTGTTGTTGATTTTCATCCCTAAATTAGTTGAGATTAGGTCCTCCAATCCAATGATGCCAACCTCTCTCTCTATATCATTTCATTTCACTAATTTCCCATTAATTCCAACATCACGCAAAACTATGAGGTTCGATTTCATCCCCAACTCAGTTCTCCAAAGGCTGCCCGTGCTGCTCTACGCTGCCACGTGGACGACTATCCTCACCGTGACGGTGGCCGTGGCGTCCTTCACCCCGGAGATGGCGTTTGTTTCTGCCGTCAATCCAACCTCTTCTTTATCGCTGGCGTGCGCCGCCTCCGTTAGGCTACCGTTAGATGTTCCGTCCCACAATTTCTGCTTCCCGCCTTCGCTTTTCAAGCGGTCGGGAATCGACATATTTGTGCCGCCAATCTTCGCAGCTGCCATCGTAGCTTCCTCGGCTTGTGTTGTTAAAGCTATGGGATTATGGGAGGCTGAAGATAACCACATCTGATTTTTCGCTTCATTTTTTTATTTTTTCACAGATTGATTGTGTTCACTTCATTTTTTATAATGTTTTTCCCACTTATTCTTTTAGTACTTGCACTGTTTTCTCGAACTTGGGTTGGTTTGATTAATAAGATATGAAATAATATATCATATCAACATACATTACGATTTTGATAAAATTCAACATACCAAAATAAATCACTCGTATCTATATCTATATCTATATCTACATCCATATAAAAGGAGAATCGCTTCTAAAGTAAATTATATTTTTCTACCAAACTTATCTTATTTTTAAGAATTAATTATTTTATTAATTTTATTTGTTTGTTCATTTCATCTACTCTAAATCATACAAATATCTTTTTGTTATAATTTTTAGAGTTCGAGGGTTTTTTAGGACAATAACTTAGATTGATTTGGAAATTAGGACAATAACTTTCGGACTTGTAAAAATAGGACACTAATTATTTTTTAGAGTAAAATAGGACACTAATTAATAAGTGTTGCATCCGCAGGACATTTTTTAGTCAATTATCGACTGAAAAATGTCCTATTTTTACGACACTTATTAATTAGTGTCCTATTTTACTCTAAAAAATAATTAGTGTCCTATTTTTACAAGTCCGAAAGTTATTGTCCTAATTTCCAAATCAATCTAAGTTACTGTCCTAAAAAATCCCTTGACTCTAATTTTTATACTCATATAATTTATCACATTTTCATGATTTGTAATTTTTATTTTAAAATAAGTGTGTAGCCTAACTCTACATTGACCATATTAAGTAATAACAATATTTTTTTTATCTAAAATGATTATAAAATGTTCAGTAAATATATATAAAATATTTAATAAACATATATAAAATTATCAAAACAGTAATATAGAAGATTTATGATTATATTATATATGGACTTTTAACATGTGTATTTATTTATTCTTTCTTTTATGAACATTTAGTCGACAAGTATAAAAGAAGATTTGAACATTTAAGATTAATCAAGTTATTATAATCTATATCTACATAACATATATAATAACGACTACATATTGTGGTAATTAGTAACTTCTATTTTCAATTAATTTTCCTGTATAGTTTCTAAAAATGATATGTATAAATGACATATCATACTTATGTGTTGATAATTTTGAATCAACAATTAATTATGAATGTTACAATGACAAAACTCATGGCAACAAATAAATTTTAATAGTTTAACAATTAATTATGAACGTTACAATGACAAAACTCATGGCAACAAAAAAATTTTAATAGTTTAATTGAATGTTATAACTTCCAAATAATCTATATAATCGTTTAAACATAATAACTCTCAATATCAATATTATACGTAATCAAAGTAATTTATCACTCACACACACAAACATAAAAGATTACATTTCCACCTTTAAACATTTGAGAACATTATAGAGCACATTATAGAGCAGTACCTCTCAATGAAGACAAGTGATTTACTACATTTATTACAAACTTTACTACATTGTATATCACGTCTCATGGTAGATTATCTGTTGGTAATAAGTGAGATGTCATTGTGTTCGTGGTACTCTGGATTACCGTCCGCAGTCGGGATGCAATAATATATAACCTTTTCGATTGGAGTGTTATTTTTTTCCGCTGGTCTGGGTACTGAGATTTCTCTATCGTTAATAGTCATAGCCAGGGCTGTACCTATGTCTCACGAGGCTCTAAGAGAGAATTTTAAAATAGTTCTCTATAGTGCATTTTTTTTTCATGATATCAATTAATATAGTATTTGATATTTAGCAAAACATAAAATCACCAACTTTTAAGAATTGTAAAAGAAACAATATGAATAGACAATTATGTCTTACTTTAAAGCAAATACAATATGTTAGAAGCAAAAGTTTCTTAGCTCTATCTAGTTCAATAACCATTTTTTTAACTTGATCTATGACATGATGAAATCCATACTCTTTGAATTCATCAAACAATGAGATGAATCCTTGTAAAAATATAATATTAATACAATGTATACTAGAAAAAATAGGCCCCCAAAAATTTAGGGTCCTGGACAATCACTTAGGCTACATTTATCCATGACCATCTACCACCGGTCATAACTAGAAGATAAAAAGATTAAACCAAAAAATTAATAAAATATTGGTAAGCATGATAACCGATTGTCCAAAAAAACCGCAGACCAACCAAGGTCATCAACCTTTTCAATTAAATGAGATAATGCCATTTGGCATTTTATAATTAAAAAATATGACAATAAATAATAAAAAAGAAAAAATATTTAGGTTGTAGTAGGTTATTGATAAAGTATAAAAGTTGTTAAATTATAGGTTGTGTATGCGGAAGAGAGAGAAATAATTTTTTTATTAAAAAATTGGGTTGGTGTAGGTTGTTGATAAAGATAGTCTTATTGTGCCTATGCCTAGTTACGGTCTGTCATAGCCGGACAGAACCATAGCTTTTTGTCATGGTGATTGGTGGAGTAATATTACCGTAGGGATCATCACATGTTCCTATTTGCATGAATTTGCATGTTCCTATTGGGCATCTCATGAATTTGCATCCATGCATCTGATTAGGTAAGTGTGATTAGTTTTAAATGTAAATTGTGATACTCCCTCCGTCCCACGAAGCATGACACAGTTTCCTTTTTGGTCTGTCCCACGAAGCATGACACGTTTCTAAAAATGGTAAAAAATTTACCCTTTATTCACATTTTCACTTTTTCACCTACCACATTTAACACACAAAATACCAATTTCTTAATTCCCGTGCCGAAAAGAAGTGTGTCATGCTTCATGGGACGGAGGGAGTATCTTTTATTGCAAATTAGAATAAAAAGTTGCCCATCCAAAAAATTCATCGTGTTCAAAAATAAATTATGAATATTCTACAAAATGTGAAAAAATGGAAGAAATATGTAAACATATCATTTCCATACTTTTCATGGAAGAGAACACTGTACACTCATCATTATCAACAAAAACAAACAAGACCAATGGGCCAGGTTTTCTAATAGAAAAATGAAAAATCGTAAAAATCACAATCTAATTACTAAAAGATACCTAAATAAATATTTGATGTTGTTTCATTATAAATATCTCATTTTCCTTAGCAAATAATTAAGAGAGTTTAATAGATTCACCCACCCTACTTTCTTTATATACCGTCTTTTAAAATAATACTTAAATAATTTCAAACAACTCATTTGAAGTATTTTCCCAAAAATAATAGAACAATTCTAATGAGACAGATGAAGTATCATATGACTATATGAGGTATATATCATACTAATAGAAATATTAGATTTTTTTTTTTTTTTTGAGATGGAGAAATATTAGAAAACTAAAAGAGAGGATAATAGAAATACTAGCTACTAATTTTTGAATTAAATAATTTAATATGGCGGGTGGGATCCGGATCCGAAAGAACAGTTCCCGATTTTGGAAGTGGGTCACGATCTGGACGTGGAAGTGGACTCATGGACCCTTTTCACGTAATCAATTTTCCCCCTTTTTTCTCTCACACTAAAAAACCACAATCCGCATCAACCATCCAGCTGTCAACTATCCACCGTCGATCCATCCCTTATCTACGGTCAGATAAAGCCCAATGACCATTACGCGGATAACCATCTCCAGCCGTTCCCCAAAATCTGAAATCCAACGGCTCTCAGTAATCTCCAACTCCTGCCGTCTCTTATATAAACGCATCCGAGTTTTCCACCAACCATTCACACAATCTAAATTGAAAAAAAACTCGTCATTTATTCATCATCAACAAAATGTCTGGGCGCGGCAAAGGAGGCAAGGGTTTGGGAAAGGGAGGAGCGAAACGACACCGTAAGGTGTTGAGAGATAACATTCAGGGGATCACGAAGCCGGCCATCCGTCGTCTGGCTCGTCGTGGTGGTGTCAAGCGTATCAGCGGCCTCATCTATGAGGAGACTCGTGGCGTGCTCAAGATCTTTTTGGAGAATGTCATCCGCGATGCTGTCACCTACACCGAGCACGCTCGCCGGAAAACTGTCACCGCCATGGATGTTGTGTACGCTCTGAAGAGGCAGGGACGCACTCTTTATGGCTTTGGCGGCTGAGATCTTAGGATTGGTTGTAAATGACCTACTTGGTAGAAATTAGGTATTTTAGTGTTGTGTTTTTTGGAATTTGCTAGGTTGTAGCTTGATCGTTACTATCGTCTATTATGATCCATCTCAGATCTTATCCTTTGCTGAGTTTAAATTGAAATGAATGCTTCAAGTTTCTCTCAGATTTTGTTTTGAATTTATCTTCTTTTCATTTAGCTATCGTTACTGAATGGATTCATTCAAGCTATGAAAGTTATCATCTCTCGAATTGGGAATTGAGATTTCATTTTTGAATACATAGCTAAAGAAGCTAAGTGAATCGGCCCAAAAGATACAAAATACAAATATACAAACTTCAAGCGGCGAATTAATTGACAAATTCAAAAATTTAAGTGGGCTTGTTTGGGTGATCTGAAGAAGACTCAAGAATAACTTCAAATTTAGTTCATAAAAGATGAAGGATAAGTTATCCTTTATCTGGATAACTAGAATTTATAAATCCTCGACTCCTCATTTTTATTAAATCTTATGTAAAATTAATGAAGTCATAATTAGGCTTAATTAAATAGTACTATTAAATGTTTCCTGTTCCTTTTTTAGTTTGTCCCTGACCTGTTTTTCAAAAATAATAAAAAATTTATTTTTTATTCACTTTTACATTTTGTCACCTAATTATCGTGCCTAAAAGAATTAGATTATGCTCATGGAACGAAGAGACTCGTTAACAAAAGCAAACAGATTTTGTCGAGATAAACAACAAATTTTCTAATGATATCACGTTTTCTAAATTTTGAAAATGAGTACATAATTTTTAATATTTGTTGCAATAATGATACAAGGGCATCGAAAAAGAGTAGTGCTATTTGGACAAAATTTGTCCGGACAAAAATAAGGTTACAAATTTTTTAAAATCGATTTATTTATAAATTTTGATTCAAATTTAAAAAGATTTAGTTAGTTTTATTGTTTTCTCCATATTGTAGTTTTTTCGTAATTTTTTAACAATTTTTTTATTTTTTGTTATTTTATTTGTAGTTTGTGTACTTTAAAAATAGTGTTAATAGGCAAAAATGCCCTTTTCTTATAAACACTTGTAAAAATGTCCACTTTCACTTATGAAAGTGGACATTTTTACAAGTGTTTATAAGAAAAGGACATTTTTGCAAATGCCCCTTAAAAATAATACTAATAATTAAAAAGGTTATCAAAAAATTACAATATAAAGAAAACAATAAAATTAGCTATATCCTATTTTATTTTGAATCAAAATTTTTAAATAAATTTATTTTATAAAGTATTTAATCATATTTTGTCCGGACAAATTTTGTCCAAATAACATTATGCTGCAGAACTTGTGACAGCTCGGAAATTTATGTGGCACCACCTTTATGGCGCCATGCATATATACTAGTGCCACATTGATTATGTTTGTGCCAAAAATTGAGCTAGTGATTATTAAAAACACTATTTTAATTTTGCATAATATTTTGCCAAAATATGCTATATTTCCTCATTTTAAAGCTAAATCCAGATATACTACTCCCTCCGTCCACAATTTAATGCCCTACTTGGGTCCTGGCACGGAGACTAAGAAAGCTGAAAAAGGTGATGTGGATGAAATATAAGGGTAGTTGACTAAAGTGATAAAGTAGTTGACTAAAGTGATAAAGTGATAAAGTGTGGTAAATATAGAATATAAAAGTGAAAAAGGTGTTTGAAGGTGGGTCCATTAGTGGCAAATGGTAGTAAATATAGAAAAAGTAGGAGAGTAAAAGGGTACAAAAAGCAAAACAGGGCATTAATTTGTGGACAGTACGGGTTTTAAGGAAAATAGAATAAATATAATACACCCTCCGTCCCCAAAATAAGTTCCTCTTTGGGGACAGCACGGGTTTTAAGGAAAATGATAAAGTGTATTGATAGTGGAAAAAAAATATGTTATAATTAGTATTGAGAGTTGTGAAAAGGTGAAAAAATGTTACTAGTATTGGGAGTGGTGAAAAAGTGAAAAGTAAGAATAAATAAAGTATTATTAGTGGTGGGGTTGTAATACCCCGTTTACCCGAGCTAAATTTAAAATAATTTTTGAACTTAGATAGTAAGATGATTCACGCCGGATAAAAAAAAAAAAGAATTTATTTTTAATTCCAACAAAAGTAATTTACAAAATTATTTGTAAATTTAGTTATTTAAATTCTTATGCATTTCATATTTATTTAAATCAAGTATTGAGCATTGAGTATTTATCAAGATATTTATTTAGCGAACCCTGAGAAAATTCTACAGTTCCAATGATCCAACCGTGAGAGTTTTTAATTGTCAAATCATCCCTTCAATTTATTCACACTCAACGTTTTATCTGCCATACTTTTTTTTTTTTCTCTTACTCTTCCTAAATCGAATACATAAAGTAACTTTTCCAATAAGCTGTTGGCCATGCCTTCTCCACTTTCAGATACATTTTACTACATTAAAAAAATTAGCTAAAGTCTCATCCACCACTTATTCCCACCCTGTACCTACTCTCTTTCCAAGTCATGTTTCCACTGTACCTACTCTCTTTCCAAGTCATGTTTCCACTCTTCTCCTACGCCAATAACTCATAATCACCAACCTCAACATATACTCCTTCAAAGAGCTCAAATTCAGCCAAGAACAACAGGAAGCACTATGACAACAGCCACACGCCTCAACATATAGTTCCAAAGGTTCATCTAGGTACTCCCTTGCCTATTCTACTCAACCAGTTTCGTTTTAGCAATTCACCAAATTTTCATGAGCATTAAACTGCATAAGATTTCATTTTTTATAAGCATGATAAAAAAAAAAAATGTGAACTTTACTTGATGATGCATACAGTATAAATTCATGTACTGCTTTTACAATGGAACAATAAAAAGAGAAATAGAGAAATGTTATGTATGCTGTATGAATCGAATTGAGTCTTGAGCTTTGTCGGGTGTGGGCTGTGTGGTTGTAAGTGTCGAGTTTGGGGGGGATGAGTCTCCTGTCCTTGTGTGTCCGAGTCAGGGGAGGGAGTGAGACAGCCGGCGGCTGCTCACGGCCGGCAACGGCGCGGCGGCAGGCGGCGCTCAGTCCCTGTTCTGCCAGAAAACAAGAGAGGAGAGGAGAGAGTTTAGGATTTCAGTTTTCAAATAAAAAAAAAAGAGAGAGAAAGGGGAGGACAGAAGAAGATGGGGGAGAGGGATGGCGGCGGCGGCGGCCGGCGCTGCTGCCGTCCGCCGGAGAAGAGAAGAAGGTGAGGGAGGGGGAAGGCTGCAGCAGCAGCTGCGTGTGTGCGTGTGTTTGTGTTGTGAGTGTGACCGAGAGAGAGAGAGTAGGGAAGAAAAGGGGGTGGGATGTTGGGCTTTAGGTTTGGGCTTGAGGGTGGATTTGAATTATGGGCCGAGTCAGTGGGCTTACGATTTTGGGCCGATTTTCTTTGTTTAATTTTCAGTTGGGCCTTTATTTTATTAAAACAGATGGGCCTTATTTAAATACCACTTGGGCCGATTTTTTTTAAGGAAAATGTTGGGCCTTAATTCAATTATTTAATAGATGGCCCTATTATTGTTTAATTAACTTGGGCTGCCCATTTTATAGTGGGCTGCGAAAATTTTTAAGAAAAAGGGGGAGGTCCTTGATTTAATTATTTTAAATGGGCTGCCCATTATTTATTAATTGGACTTATAGTAAGGTTTGAATAATTTTTATTTAAAGAATAATTTGCATAATAATATTATTATTATTATTATGTGCATATACGATTAAGCATGAGATGATTTGTATAATAATATTATATCATTATTATGTGCATATTTTAAGTAATTACTTACCATATGCTAAGTATGCATTTGCATCATGCAATAAAAGTATTTATGATTTAATTGGTTTTATTTATAAATCCAATTATTTAAGAAAATTTAGTAAGAATATTGTTGGTGTTCTTAACTCAAGAGAAATATTTTCAAGTATTTAATTATTTATTCATTAAATTTTGAAAACCCGGCTAAGTGAATCATAGAATTTTACGCACTACACCATGACTTAAGATTAGATTCAAGGAGACCTATTGAGAATAGATTTCTTGTAGGCTTTGAGCATCAAGGGGATTAGCACTGCTTTCCCAAGACAGGTTATGTGATTATGATCTTCAGGCTTTGCCTATCCAAGTGGGCATTACTTTTACTATACGTATATAGAGATCCC
This sequence comes from Salvia miltiorrhiza, assembly GCF_028751815.1. Classification (NCBI taxonomy): domain Eukaryota; kingdom Viridiplantae; phylum Streptophyta; class Magnoliopsida; order Lamiales; family Lamiaceae; genus Salvia; species Salvia miltiorrhiza. The sequence goes on along the minus strand of NC_080394.1, from coordinate 29,979,598 downwards.
CTGCGTGTCGTAGGCCTCTTATACGAATATATGCATGAGATGATTTTAACTGTTAATTTCAGTTTATTATTATGCCCAAATGATAAATGACTCTTATGAAATGAAAATGAAATGTTCATGAAATGAAATGAAATGTTTATGAAATGATTGACTGCCAAAATGTTTATGTTTTTATATGTATCCTATCTGTGTTGGTTCGCCAACTTTAAAGGAAATCCAATTGGGATCCTATGCTAGACAAAGGTCGCTAGCTAGGGTTAACGTGTACACTTATGGAGACCGCGAGTCGCTTGCGACCGGTCTTGGCGTCCGTGGTAAGGAGGCCTCCTTCCCGGCGCGTGACAGAAAGGAACAGATATGGATCATATGAAGGAAAATGATCGGCCGATCGACTTTATGAAAATGAAAGAAATATTTTAGTAAGCGCAGGTCATTTAAGAAAACCCCTGTGTGTTACTGTTATGGCAGTTCAATTTATATATGTATGCATGTTGTATTTTCGGCTATGCCCACTGAGTATCTTTATACTCAGCCCTGCATGTATTTCTAAATGTGCAGGTTGAGCAGTTGATGGAATGGAATGATGTTGAGCGGGTGTTCCTTTAACATTTCAAGAAATGTAACCTTGAGTATACATCTTCATATGTATATCTCACACGTTTTCCGCTGCAAAGCACTTTGATTAGGATAGCTCTATGTTATGAAGTTGTTACACGTGTTATTGGGTAAACCACCTTAATCAGTTCTCTTTTATGTGTATGTTTTATAAGTATCCAAATGATCATATATGATCCTAGCTTTTTATCTATGAGTGACATTTCCATATACTTTAATGTTAAGTAATTGTCCATTTCCATTTCTTATTGTTCACCCCAAGTCATAACCCCTGTTAACCCGTCATTGGGATAGTGGGCTGTGACAGAGTGGTATCAGAGCGGTTCGTTCGCTCTGACCCTAGAAACCTTATTCTAAAGAGTCGAGTCTAGTTTGATTCTTTAGACTTACATGGGTTCATATGGCACCGCTCAACACTCCATTGCATCGTGCTCAATCAAGGAAAGAAGGTAACTGCAGTTTCAACGTTTTAAAGATGTTAATGTTCTAAAATGCTTCATGAATATGTTTATGTGAAGAGCATGTTATGATGAAATGTTGAATGTTTTGCCTTTCATGGCATATTTTCGCAGTCTATGATGTTATGATCAGATGAATGATAGAAAAGTGACATATGTTTTCCCGGAGAACATAGATTGCTATAAGTTGCATGATCACAATTTTAAAAGAACATAGACTACTAGATTAGTAGGATATCTCTACAATCTAGATTCTTAAGGTGATGAAGTAGAAGAATGAAAGAGAACTTAGAGCATTTCAGCTCCCTCAAGAAAACAATGATTCTTTTGAACTACAAAGAGGAATGGAAAGATATGTACGAGGTAAAGGAAAAACACAGAATGACGATACGCGACGAATTCAAGGTAAATGTTGCATCAAAGGTTGAACCATAGTCTCTACGTTCAAATGTTCAAGTACGACGGAATATCAAATCGACTTTTGCTACAGGATAGATTTTATGAATATAGTATTTTGCCTGTGTACGTATGTCTGTGTGTATATGTCTTAAGAGAGGTTTGGGGTTTGAGATCAATAGGATAGGGAACCTTAAGATAAGTTTAATTGTCATAATGAACTTATGTTTTGTTATGTATAGTATGTTCATGGCCCTTCAAGTTCGGGACGATGTTTCTCGTGTGACTGGGAGGTGATGATGTTGGACCTGGCCAGTCCACATGATCCAAATCTCAGTAGACGTCTTTTGGGTTGAAAACCCATGTGTTTCAACTTTCGGTTGAAAAGCCAGATGGGTTCTTACTCGAGGTCATTTTGTTCGACCTAGTAGTTAATCATTTCATACCCTCTGGTCATTCTTTTGATTCTCTTGAACAATTTCTACAACACCTTGTTTTGATGTTGTGTTGAGTTTGAGCCTTGCAACTCGTGAGTTGTCATAATAGATCCCCTTATTTGATAAGACCAAGAAATGTTAGTCTACCGATGTAGTATACTACCCAAACTATGACTTCATATAATTGTGTCTCATTGTGATTGGTTGAGATTAGTTTTTGTCCTATAAATGATATCGACCACTCATTATGATAGAAATTCAGAGTCCAAGCTAAGACCGTAATATAGTGTTCGAGTACGAGGACTTAAGTTAATTGGTCTATGATAGTTTTAAGATAAATTCATAGGAAAGTGTTATTCATGTGATAGGTAACAAGAAATGGGTTGATGACTATTTTAGTCTTTGGAAAAAAGAATACCCCGTAGATGAGCCCTAGGAATGAGGTAGGAGCAAAATGAACCGCCGCAAAAGGACGAGTGAACTTATTCTCAAGTAAATCTCGTGTATATAAATTGGAATTAGGAATCCAATTGATATGAGGAGAGACCCGAATCTATTCTAAATCGGAAAGTTAAAGTACTAAGGAATAAGTCGATACCCTTAGTAATAGTTCTTTGGAAGCACTATGATCAAGAAAAGGCGATGTGGGAACTCGATTCTAGCATGAATGAGAAGTACCCAGAATTATTTTCTGTGGTACAAATTTCGTGACGAAATTTCTTTTAAAGTGGATAGTATGTCATACCCCGACTTTTAATCCCTGATTAAGGGCTTTATTATTAATAATTAGGATTCGGCATCCATTTATAATAAAAACTGGTTTGATTTATCTGATGTGATTTAATCATTATATATGTGTTTTAATGTGCTTAGTTAAAAGAAAATTTTTATAAATGTGGTGCATAAGTTTTAATTGGTGAGTTAAGTGTATTTATATGAGCCACATGAATTTTAAATTATGCATGAAGTCATGAATTTTATCTAAATTTGATAGTACATGTAACACCCCGTACTTTTCCATATGTTGTGAGATAGTGTCTTAACACTATTGAGAATACTGAGATGTCAGAGAGATTGACTGTCCTATTAAGAAAATAGGAATAATAAGTTGGAAATAGAGTCGAGAAAGAAAGAGTGAAAAACCTTGATAAAAAAAAACTTGATAAAAAAAAAAAATCGGTCGGAGAGACGTCTAGTTTGTCTGTGTTTACCGACTGCTTTGACGTGATATTATGTGAAATTACGTGACTGATTGATTATGTGAGTTTTGTTACGTATGTCATTGTGAGCAAGTTATTATGATTTTTATTTGATAACCTTAGCACTTGGAATTTTAATTAAGTTTTCAAAGCAAGTGCAATTTATTTTTACCGAGAAATCAAAGAATGTCGGTTAATGAAAATATTTCCAAGCATATATTTTGTTTTAAAATTATTTTTCCTATGAGAGGAATATTATAATTGAGTGAGTGCACTAATATTAGTGCTATAATTATTTTATGTGGTCACATGAATAATTATGTATTGGTATTTTATTAAATAGTACATTTCCATAGTTTTTGTGATTTATTTTGATCACCCTTCTCACAATATTACTTTAATTTCCCTACCATGTGACTAAATACCACAATTTGCCAAGTGTAGAGATTATTGAGAGAGTGTAGAGATTAGAGAGATAGTGTAGAGATTAGAGAGAGAGAGATCAAGGCATTAATTGCCAATATTTCCTTAAGATTACAAAATCCTCTTTAAAGATCACAAGATCATTTACAATCTTGCAAAATCCTCTCTCACTACTCACTCATCATTTTCGACCAACACCTCTCTCCCTCTTTCTTTCACTTTCCTCCATTTTCCTCCATTGAAGAGACCTTCGAAGCTTCCAAAAATTTTACAAAACACCTCAATCCACTCTAAAATCTTCCATAAACACATCCTAGCTACTTATATTCAAGAGAATCATTGAAGAAAGGCTTCCAAGCTAGAGTGAGAAAATGTGAGTTTTGGTGAGAAATTTGGGTAAGTGGTCATGTATTCCATAAATCTTGCTTGAATGATGTTGTATGAAGAAAGAAAATCACCTCTCCCTTGTTCTTAAAATTTTCAAAAAAATGGGTCTTTACCCTTCAAAAATTTTCTTTTTCTTTCCTTGATTTGGAAAAAAAAAATGAGATCTATGTGGTGTTTGTTGATGATTGATGTGTGTTGCGAAAGTATATGCTTTGAGATGTGAAAGTCGATTGAGTTTAGTTTACAAAAAAAAATTGGGAAATTGTGAGTCGATGATTTATATGATGATTGATGATTATTGAGTTAATATATATGAATATCTTGATGATTAGCCATGAGATATAGATTTTTCTATTAGGTTAGTTTACCTAAAATTGGGATGTTGAGATCCTATGAACCAATTGATGTATTGATGATGGATTTGAGTTTATGAGATGATCTAGATGATTAATGATGGATGAGATTGAAGCTTGAGGTTGAGAAATGAAAAATGAAAAGTGTTAGTTTGAGGAAGAAGATGACATACATATGTATCTATATGTGATCTTGTTTTATGATGTTGATTTGTGCTAATTGGTAACCTAGGATGTTAGATCTATGATTTGATCAATAGGTTATACATGATTAGTGATATTTTCAAAAGAGATTAGTTTAATAAAAATTAGGACTTTTTGCCTATGTGTTATTAAAGTGATTTTGGCTTAAGATATATGTATTTGAGCATGATATTAGTGTATAATTATATTTGAGTAAGTCTTTTGTTGGCTAAGAAATTTTTTGACTTAGTTTAGTTTGTATGAGTTTTTGAGTTTTCATATTTTGAGAAGTCGATGATTGATGAAATGAGGTCTAGTTGCTTTATGACCATTATGTGAAAGTTTGTCATGTTTTATTAAGAGTTTTATGATGATACATGAAGTTTCATTAGAGTTTAGTACATGATAAAAAAAGAATCTATATGTGTATAATGATTTATATGATGAATGAGATCATGTTTGAATAATTGAGTAATTTTGTGAATGAAAATGAAAAGAGAATTTTAATGATGCGTTCATTGAAACGTTTTACTAGAGATTTGAGGTTATGATGTAAGAAGAGAGTTAAGATTTGAGTATGATAAGCATTATAATGTGCTTGAATGTTTGTGAGTATTATATGTGTTTAAAATGAGCTTTGATGAGTTTCCTTGAAGGAATATTGAGTTGAGTATTTTAAGAGTTTGAGATGAGATTTTGGTGAATTTCGTAGGCCTACTGACCTACTGTGATCGACGGTTTTTCAATGTCAAAAAGCTTTGAAAATTTTATACCAAGTCTCTACATGAGTTTTGAGAACATCGGTAAAATTTCAAGTCATTTGGACTTCGTTTACTATTTTTTTTAATAAAATACAAAACCGAAACTGCACATTACTACCGAGAGTTTCAGAGAGCAGGGGAAAGAGTCATTCATTTCAGTAGCTTCCTGTGTGATCTAGCTTTCCAAAATTTTATGGTATTAACCTTATTGTGTTAGCTAGATATCCACAAAATTTGAGCTCAGTTTGACAACATTTACTATTTTTCAAAAATCCAAGTTTTCGATTGCTCAAAACTGCCGAATATGGTAAACTGTAGTAAAACAGTCATATCTCCTACAATATTTGGAGTTTTGACTCTATTTTTTTTATGAAAATAGACTCGAAGACCTTTCTTTTGGTATGAGTCTCGAGTCCAGGAGGTGTCGAAGTAAGAACAGGATAGATTTTGAAGTTGAGTCAGTGTAAAAACAGAGCATGTTTTGATAATGTTTGATTGTGTTTTTTTTTTATATGCCTTATGTGATTGTGTTGTCTATGTGTTGAATGAGATTGAACGAGCCTTATATGAGAGATAAATCGAGACTTAGTACCATGATTTTCTTGAAACTTATCCTTGAACTTAAGGATTTGAGATGAGTGGAGAGTTTATATAGAGATGAGTAAAGAGATAGAATATGAGATAGAGCATGAGTTAAGGCTTTATGAGTATGGATTTTAAAAGGATTAAAATGTTTTAAATCAATTTTTTTTATGGAGTTTAAAATGCTTATTTAAGTCATTTATAAATGAATAATGAGAAATGCGTAAAGGAGTTCGTAAATGAATCGCGGCATGAGATTTTCAATTTCCCTAGTAAACTAAGGAGATATTATGAAGGAACAAGCAATGAACGAGACTCTCACCACCGAGTCACTACAACAAATTGGAGAAGGAAAAAGTTCACGCACAAACAAGATATGTACACCACCTCAAGATGGAGGTAAAGAAAAAGGAAATGGAAGGAAAACACTAGAACTAAACTTAAGGTATAACCCAACCCCAAGGCTAGTAGGCTCAAGTTAAGAGAGTGAATATTTTGGCTAAAGTGCCAGAAGCTACAGCAAGAATAAAGTTGGAACGCCACTACAATAGAAACTTAGAAACCCCATTATATAATCATTTGAAAATGAGAAAATGAGTTTACATGGCAAAAGGAGTGCCATTAATCTTTAAGTGAAAGTTACCAAGATGATGAGAAAAGTTTGATATTAGAATTCCCTAGTCAAATCTGAGAAGGTGACTTAGGACGAAGGAAACAATTAAAGTAGTTCACCACTTTACTAAGATGAAGTGGGTGAAAGAAAGCTGTTAGGTCCTGAACTGGTCCAACAGATGGTTGAGAAGGTCGACCACATTAAGCAAAGAATTAAAGAAGTTCAAGATAGACAAAAGTCTTACGCCGATAAACGCCGATCGGAGTTAGAATTTAATGTTGGGGGATCGAGTTTTCCTCAAAGTCTCTCCCTCAAAGGGAGTTATACGTTTCGGGAAATAGGGGCAAGTTACGACCCCGTTATATAGGACCTTTTGAGATCCTAGATAAGTTAGGCCTTTTGTAGCCTATAAGTTGGCTCTGCCACCAAGCATTGTGGATGTATACAATACGTATAACACCTCGCAATTAAGAAAGCATGTGATTAAGCAAGATAAAGTAGTCTAAGCCAGGACCTAAGTTGTGATGAGAAATCAGTCCAGATACTTGATCGCAAGATTCAAGTTTTACGAGGCAATAATATTGTTCTCGTCATGTAGTGGAACCATCACAGGATGGAAAAGGCCACAAAAAAAAAAAAAAAAAAAAAAAAAAAAAAAAAGATGAATGACTAGAATGACTAGTATCACAAGCTAGAATACCAGATATACAATTCCGAGGACGGAATTTTTTTAAGGAGGGAGGAATGTAATACCCCGTTTACCCGAGCTAAATTTAAAATAATTTTTGAACTTAGATAGTAAGATGATTCACGCCGGATAAAAAAAAAAAAGAATTTATTTTTAATTCCAACAAAAGTAATTTACAAAATTATTTGTAAATTTAGTTATTTAAATTCTTATGCATTTCATATTTATTTAAATCAAGTATTGAGCATTGAGTATTTATCAAGATATTTATTTAGCGAACCCTGAGAAAATTCTACAGTTCCAATGATCCAACCGTGAGAGTTTTTAATTGTCAAATCATCCCTTCAATTTATTCACACTCAACGTTTTATCTGCCATACTTTTTTTTTTTTCTCTTACTCTTCCTAAATCGAATACATAAAGTAACTTTTCCAATAAGCTGTTGGCCATGCCTTCTCCACTTTCAGATACATTTTACTACATTAAAAAAATTAGCTAAAGTCTCATCCACCACTTATTCCCACCCTGTACCTACTCTCTTTCCAAGTCATGTTTCCACTGTACCTACTCTCTTTCCAAGTCATGTTTCCACTCTTCTCCTACGCCAATAACTCATAATCACCAACCTCAACATATACTCCTTCAAAGAGCTCAAATTCAGCCAAGAACAACAGGAAGCACTATGACAACAGCCACACGCCTCAACATATAGTTCCAAAGGTTCATCTAGGTACTCCCTTGCCTATTCTACTCAACCAGTTTCGTTTTAGCAATTCACCAAATTTTCATGAGCATTAAACTGCATAAGATTTCATTTTTTATAAGCATGATAAAAAAAAAAAATGTGAACTTTACTTGATGATGCATACAGTATAAATTCATGTACTGCTTTTACAATGGAACAATAAAAAGAGAAATAGAGAAATGTTATGTATGCTGTATGAATCGAATTGAGTCTTGAGCTTTGTCGGGTGTGGGCTGTGTGGTTGTAAGTGTCGAGTTTGGGGGGGATGAGTCTCCTGTCCTTGTGTGTCCGAGTCAGGGGAGGGAGTGAGACAGCCGGCGGCTGCTCACGGCCGGCAACGGCGCGGCGGCAGGCGGCGCTCAGTCCCTGTTCTGCCAGAAAACAAGAGAGGAGAGGAGAGAGTTTAGGATTTCAGTTTTCAAATAAAAAAAAAAGAGAGAGAAAGGGGAGGACAGAAGAAGATGGGGGAGAGGGATGGCGGCGGCGGCGGCCGGCGCTGCTGCCGTCCGCCGGAGAAGAGAAGAAGGTGAGGGAGGGGGAAGGCTGCAGCAGCAGCTGCGTGTGTGCGTGTGTTTGTGTTGTGAGTGTGACCGAGAGAGAGAGAGTAGGGAAGAAAAGGGGGTGGGATGTTGGGCTTTAGGTTTGGGCTTGAGGGTGGATTTGAATTATGGGCCGAGTCAGTGGGCTTACGATTTTGGGCCGATTTTCTTTGTTTAATTTTCAGTTGGGCCTTTATTTTATTAAAACAGATGGGCCTTATTTAAATACCACTTGGGCCGATTTTTTTTAAGGAAAATGTTGGGCCTTAATTCAATTATTTAATAGATGGCCCTATTATTGTTTAATTAACTTGGGCTGCCCATTTTATAGTGGGCTGCGAAAATTTTTAAGAAAAAGGGGGAGGTCCTTGATTTAATTATTTTAAATGGGCTGCCCATTATTTATTAATTGGACTTATAGTAAGGTTTGAATAATTTTTATTTAAAGAATAATTTGCATAATAATATTATTATTATTATTATGTGCATATACGATTAAGCATGAGATGATTTGTATAATAATATTATATCATTATTATGTGCATATTTTAAGTAATTACTTACCATATGCTAAGTATGCATTTGCATCATGCAATAAAAGTATTTATGATTTAATTGGTTTTATTTATAAATCCAATTATTTAAGAAAATTTAGTAAGAATATTGTTGGTGTTCTTAACTCAAGAGAAATATTTTCAAGTATTTAATTATTTATTCATTAAATTTTGAAAACCCGGCTAAGTGAATCATAGAATTTTACGCACTACACCATGACTTAAGATTAGATTCAAGGAGACCTATTGAGAATAGATTTCTTGTAGGCTTTGAGCATCAAGGGGATTAGCACTGCTTTCCCAAGACAGGTTATGTGATTATGATCTTCAGGCTTTGCCTATCCAAGTGGGCATTACTTTTACTATACGTATATAGAGATCCCCTGCGTGTCGTAGGCCTCTTATACGAATATATGCATGAGATGATTTTAACTGTTAATTTCAGTTTATTATTATGCCCAAATGATAAATGACTCTTATGAAATGAAAATGAAATGTTCATGAAATGAAATGAAATGTTTATGAAATGATTGACTGCCAAAATGTTTATGTTTTTATATGTATCCTATCTGTGTTGGTTCGCCAACTTTAAAGGAAATCCAATTGGGATCCTATGCTAGACAAAGGTCGCTAGCTAGGGTTAACGTGTACACTTATGGAGACCGCGAGTCGCTTGCGACCGGTCTTGGCGTCCGTGGTAAGGAGGCCTCCTTCCCGGCGCGTGACAGAAAGGAACAGATATGGATCATATGAAGGAAAATGATCGGCCGATCGACTTTATGAAAATGAAAGAAATATTTTAGTAAGCGCAGGTCATTTAAGAAAACCCCTGTGTGTTACTGTTATGGCAGTTCAATTTATATATGTATGCATGTTGTATTTTCGGCTATGCCCACTGAGTATCTTTATACTCAGCCCTGCATGTATTTCTAAATGTGCAGGTTGAGCAGTTGATGGAATGGAATGATGTTGAGCGGGTGTTCCTTTAACATTTCAAGAAATGTAACCTTGAGTATACATCTTCATATGTATATCTCACACGTTTTCCGCTGCAAAGCACTTTGATTAGGATAGCTCTATGTTATGAAGTTGTTACACGTGTTATTGGGTAAACCACCTTAATCAGTTCTCTTTTATGTGTATGTTTTATAAGTATCCAAATGATCATATATGATCCTAGCTTTTTATCTATGAGTGACATTTCCATATACTTTAATGTTAAGTAATTGTCCATTTCCATTTCTTATTGTTCACCCCAAGTCATAACCCCTGTTAACCCGTCATTGGGATAGTGGGCTGTGACAGGGGTAGTTGTCCAAAAATAAAAAGAAAGAAAGAGGAACTTATTTGGGGGACATCCCAAAATGGAAAAAGAGGAACTTATTTCAGGGACGGAGGGAGTACAATTTATAGGGGTAATGTTAGTACAAAAATATAAATAAATGTACATTATTAATTTAAAAATTGAACAAAAGTACAGTTTATAGACAAATGTAGAAGAGAAGGTAAGCTGTGATGATTCAAAAAGTAAATTATGACTCTTTTCATGAAAAAATGGAGGTAAGCAGGACTCTTTTTTGTAGACGAATGGGGTACTTATTATTTTAATAAAAAAAAATACTCCATCTGTCCCACTATTGATATTGATGGCCTATTTCTTTTGGGCACGGGTATTTGAGAGAATAAAATTATAGTGTAAAAATGTGTAAATGCATATAAGGTTATATTGTTTGTAGTGTAAAATTATTATCCAAAATAAAAACATGCCATTATATTTGAGACAACTCAATAAAGAAAACAAGCCATTAGTAACGGGATGGAGCTGAGTATCATATTTTTTCAATCACACTTAACCATGTATTAGATACAAAAACAAGTGTTATTTCAACACCAATTTATATAATAACACCTCCATCCATGAAATATTTTTCTCGATGAAGTGAACACGAATTAAAGTTATTTGTATATTTAGTGAGTGAAGAAAAAGTCTCACAAATTAAAAAAAGTGATAATTATTATTGGGTTTTTATGGTGCTCCATAAATGACAATATGCGAAATATATGAAATTTTCATGGAGATAATTAATGAAATTATTATATTCAAAAAAAAAGAAAAGAAAGATGTTTTGTGAACGAACAAAAATAAAAACTTAAGAAGATATTTTGTGGACGGAGGGATGAGAGTAACTAATAAGAAATTTCATGAAAGGTAATGTTAGACGAACATTTAACCTAAATGAACATATTTTTTCAGTTTGTAATGAAGTTTGACAAGCAAGCAATCAGAGATTTTTCGGTTAATTAATTGGGTCGAACCACACGGACTTTTTATATTTCAGGCTAAAAACTTCCAACGCTAACCCGCCTTTTTTCTTTGTCTACTCGAGTTGGCATGTCGGTTTCAGGCTAAATTTTCATCCCCTACCTATAGGCTTTGCATAACAAATACAAAAAACATATCAGTCGATGGCTAAACAATTTACCCTAAAATTAAACTAGTCTAACTTGAATATGATTTTAATTTAATTGTCGAAGAGTTTGTATGTGAGAAAAGCGCGTTAATCAATCTGAACTCAATCACACCTCAATCACAGTGACGTCCATGGGTCAGGTTTTATTTAGTAAGCTAATAAACCAGTCAACAGAAGTAACAACTGCACAAGCAAAAGGGCCGAATGCAATATTGTGCATAAGTCATACGTGGATATAAGATGTTAAGCGCCTACAGTTGTATTCGATTAAGCTTTGTGTTGGGAGCGAGTTCGGGGAAGAAATCTGAGCCGGGGAGAAAACCGTGTCTCCGGCTTCCCCAAACTTGCAGACTTGTGCCTTGTGCTGTGATGACTTCCTGCTGCAACAAATAATACTTGTTAGGAATGGAGATCAAGAAAATGCAAAGCTTCAGCATCCAGCATGTAGTTCAAGAATTTGATCTTTTAGAGATACTCAACATGAAACTGGCTGGAATATATTGATATATACTTTGACTAGATAAACCAAAGAACATGCCAAAATTGCAAAGAATCAATACAAATTCCAGCAGAAATGAGAGATTAGCATTTTTGAAAAAAAATCAGAGGAACCGTGGCTGGTATACTGCTGCTTAGGGGAGATTTGAAACTTCTTTCAGCATGATTTAGATGAAGCCTAATGATTACTGGGATGCCAGACAACCATTAGCTCTACTTCCTCCTTTGTAAATACCCTATTGCTATTGATATCATACATGAAAGCTGTCATTTCATAAATTTGTTCATACCATTTGCAGCTAGAATATCCTTTAATCAGATATATGAGTATGGAGATTTTAACACATACGAACTGTAAATATGATAGAACTATAAGCTAAAAGCCAAGTGTGAGTACCTGAACCTTTTGGAGCGGTATTAGCACGAGTAAATCTTTTCCCACTCTCTGCTTCCTCAGAAGACTGTTCATTGTTATTAGTGGCATGGAGTGAAGTGAGTGATCTGTCAATACACAACCTTTCAATGAGAACATCCGATTCAGTCGAATTTCTTTTCCTTTGTTTTAGTTTGAGTTGCACAGTACTGTTCTCAGTGACCTTGCTAGCAGCTGATTGTTTAGGCCTTTTTGGATTATTGTGTTTCTCTGCATCTTGAATCAAATAATCCTTCTGAGTATTAACATCAAGGATTCCATCTTTTCCATGGACATCTTTCGCATGCTTGACAGAATGAATACTGGTCTCACTATCGAGCGATGAAGCTACTGCTTTCTGGTTGTTTGATAAATAAAACTTTGGAGCTACAGTATCTTGGGTGCTAGTGCTTGGTTTAGTACATCCAGTAAGCATATTATCTTTAACTGCTGTGATATATTCGTTCACTTCAGTTTTCTCTAATCTTTTGTCTCTCGACCGAGTAACCCTTCGTGTGCTGATCTGACCATTAATTGGTGAAGCTACTGCTTTCAGGTTATCTGATAAACAATTTTCTGGAGCTATAGCACTGTGGGGAAAAGTTTCCAATTTCATACATTCATTGTGCACATGATCTCTGCCTGCTCCATGATAGTCATTGGCTTCAATTTTCTCTGCTCCTTTGACTCTTGACCGAGTAACCCTATGTGTGCCTGTCAACCTTGATTGTGTCTCATTGTTGTTGGTCATCTGTGAAGTCTCATGCATTCCATTATCTCTCTGAATTCGGGATCGAGTCAACCTCATGTCTGCAGACAGCGTCTTCTTTTCTCCCATCTTGTTTTTCTTTTTCATCTCATTTATTTGTGCTCCACAAGACAGATTAGAAAGTTCAACGGTGTGGGTAGGACTTGATGTTGGGAACAGTTTCTTCGTAATGCTCCTGACATTTGCAGCTGATGTTTTCAGCGAAAAATCCTCTGCATTTGATGAACAATCAACTGAGGAGAAGCTACAGACTGTAGGCCTTTGCATTAAGTTGGCAGTGCTATGCTGACCAGTCATATCTCCTTTCAACTGTGAACTTTGAGGAGATTCTGATCTTAATGAAGCAAGAGCTGCACGAGCTGCAAGAGGATTGAGAAGGAATCTGTTTCCTCTGAGCTCCTCTTGGATTGATGGAGTGGGGGTTGGAGGTGTACCCAATGTCACAGGCTGTTTATTCTCACTCCCGTTGAAACCATCCAATTTATCTAGAAAAGAAACAGCTCCAAGTGGGTCTCTGAATGAAGCTTTAATGTCCCAGCCATGACTTTTTCCTTTCAGATCAACTGCATAAATAAACATCATTACAAGTGATCCTGAAAATGGATGTCATGGAATTGGTTGGCACAAGAATATATATTCTATAGAGAAACTTGCGCTGAAACCAGTAAGCAACCAAGGAGGAACTAATCTCTTGGGTTTTAACAACGCCAGCTTATCATACAACTTATTAAAACTGAAACAGCTGTGCCAAAGAGGAATCATCAGTACAAGTTACAATATTTTCTTTCCTTTGGTCAAATTAATTGATAAACCTACACTGGTTTTCACTAGTGAGCGAGTCAAAAAACAACATGATTAGTATTGTTCTTGGACTGGTAGAAGAGCATAATTATTCCTTTAATTTAAATGAGGCTAATAAAGGTCCAGTTTATTTGTTGTCTTCCTAAGGCCTCAGCTTTAGTTTAACTTCTTGGTTTTAATAATACCTCATATTTAAATGAATTTATAACATAATTTTTTGGCAGCTGTGTAGTAATTTGATGTTTAGCAATGCTCTCATGGCTGGCTACTTAAGGTAATACTCACAATCTACAATCTACAGAAAATATGAATTACATAGGTGGTTAACAAAAAAATGGATTCATATTATCACCTTTGGGCCCAGACACAAAGTCCTTCAAAATTTTATCCCTAGGAACTTCTGTTGAAGTACTTATCTCCTTTATCTGCTGCTCCAGTAGCACATTAATATCCATTTCCCAGTTCTTCCTGTCTGCATCAAAAGCATTTGATGGTTCCTGCATGCTGAAGAAGGCAGAGATGGTTGGATGGAGATCGATGCTTGTTGTCGCTAGTTTCATAATTGCACTTGCTGGGACAGTCAATGCTTCTTCCGGAAGGGTATGGTGAAGCCATTTGATAGTGAAAGAACATCTGCAGTGGGTCCTCTTTGAGTGCCTCACATGAATTGCCTGTTAGTGTAGCTTCTTGAATGTAAGTTGAGTAGCTGGAAAAGGACTCTAGTAAATTCACAATAGTCAATGACTAAGTTTACACTATGTTGACTATATCTGCACATGTAAAAAAAATATTGCTGACCTCAGTTCTCTATAAGAAAGTAAAATCAAGAAATTTGGTATTTTCATAGGACTAAAACAAAGTAATCCAAATGCCGGCAGGTGGAGAACATCTGGATCACTGACCATGTTAACAACACAACCCAAGAAGTAGAAATTGAGACTAATTAACACATGTAAGAATTTCAAGTAAGACCATTTGGCCTTTCCTCCACCCATTCATTCACCTTAAAGTGTGACAATAGTGCGTAACATTGTTGAGTAGAAGAGTAGAGTATTTCATTTTGTTGAAACGGTTTTGTCATATCTTTCATATATGACAAGTCAACAAGCAAGTAGTTGAAGGCAACATCCATGCATTCATTGTACAACATTACTTAGTAGCAATCTTGGTGCTCGCAAAACTTAACTACCTTGTGTATCTGTACCCCAATCACCGTCATTCATTGACTAGAGTCTTTCCTCCTATGGAGAGCACGTACCAAACAAATTCTTAGAATGGAAATAAATATATATACCTTTTCCACCCGGGCATCATAGAAGACACCCTTAACATGTAAACTTTCAGTGGCAAGCACATGATCGCCTTGTTTGATGGACGAGCAGTCATCACCTTCTAATGGAGTGGAACGAACGCGAATGCGTGCAAATATTTCTTGTTTATTGATAATCATCTCTTCCAAGTTGTTTCCATACAGCACTCTAATCCCTTGTCCTCTAGAGCTGCATGGACAGGAAACATTCTATCATTCTATACACCACAAATTCAATATAACAATGATGGACCTATCTGTCTAGCAGGAACAATTACGTTTCAAAAGCAAAGTTAGTCACTCCTCAGAGCTCTTTCGAACTCATTAATTTACCTCTCATACTACGCTTGAGCAAATATTTGACAATGCATTCAAAAATATACTTACCTGTTGCTTCACTTAAAGGCTAAACACAACATAACTTCTGAGAAATGCTAATCTACTCTGTTCCACTATATTAAAGGCCCATACAAGATGTGTGCATAAAATGCCAAGCCAAAAGCACAAACTTACTTGCGAGCTCAATCAGAACTGTGATTTACCTATAGATAAACAGAAGACGGTAGGTTTATACATGCACTGATACAACAGTAGCAATTCACACACAACTCCAAATGAAAATGTGATTTATTCATTTTATTTGCTTTGTTTCCAAAATGCAAACGATGTCAAATCCACAGGAGCACAACTCAATTCCAATTCCAAAACACCACTGATCAAGAACATCATCATCAAACACTAAAACCACTGACACTACATTAGCAAATTCGACACACAGGTAATTCACAATTTCACAGATTAAAATGTCAATTATTCGTTTTACTTGCTTCGCTTCACAAATGTAAACAATGTTAAGTCTACAGGGGCGCAACTCAACTCCAGAACACCATTGATCACGAACATAATCATCAAACATCAAAATAATATAGGTTTTAAAATCGCCAAAAACACAGTCACTAAACTTTGAATCAGTATTTGGGTAAGATCTCACACTGCCATATCTCTTCAACTGACGAAAAGGAGTGAAGAATTTCTCTATTAATCTACAAACGTATTTAGATATAACTTTTTAAAAAAAAAGGAGAGGCAACTCACCAGAGAGAGACCTGGCAAGGGTGCCAAGAGAGGCCGTCCTTGCCCATAGCCTCCAGTTCAACGATATCGCTTGCAGCACTGACTCTGGCTTCGCCGTCGGCCATTGATTGGATGCCGCGACCACTTCTGATAAGTTTTTGCGAGAAATTTTGGAGTAGAGAGAGATGGTAAAAGTGCACTGGAAATTTGGAGCAGCTATAGATGGAAGAAGGACAAAAACATTGCCCAGAAATTAGTGCTTATCTGTGTACTGGGCTGCACATAAAATAAGGAACTTCCATTTTTACGCCCCTCAACTTTCAGGTTTTCTTAGGGGGGCACACTTGTGTGAGCGCTGCGCTCACCCTCAACTCCAGTACAGTAATAGTCAGATTACATATACTAAACCAATGGTTTTTAAAACAATTGAATTGATAGCTTATTTGGTTAAGTGTTTTCACATTGTGAGAGGTGGTGGGTTCGAAGCTCAGCTCTCCTCCTATTTGGCATTTGTTTTCTTTTTGTAATATATATATATTTTTTAATTTATCGTTTTTTCCAATTTTCTTTATTTTCTTTTGCCTATCAATTGTCACCTACCAGTTAGCTATGACATGCAGACCGTATCTACCTTGGTGGAGGCAATAAAATCCAAATCCAATAATACCCGTTTTTACAAAATCGATTTATTCTTACTTCTTCTCTTTCTTCTTCTTCTTCTTCTTTTTTTTGTGACAATTCTTCTTACCTTTGTTGTTTGGCCATCAACGGTTAAATGTCCTTGATTTTAGAAAGGTTAAATTGAATGACATAAGGCTTAATAGCATAGGGATAGGGATGTATTGTTACCTTGTGTGACTTTTATGAAACGAAATGGAACTAAGGAATCACAAAAATTGTTTTAATATATAGTATCATTTATTAATGTAAATTGTGTCTTTTACTAAGACAAATAGTGTCATTTAGATATTTTTAAAGTATTTTTTACTAATAAAAATAGTGTCAATGTTATAGTGTCAAATTATATCCGAATAATGTCATTTAAAATGTTATCGTGATAATTTCAATGATATAATGTAATTTAAAATGTTATTGTATCAATTTCAATATTATAGGATCATTTTTATATCCGAATAGTGTCATTTAAAATGTTACTAGTACATTCGCCCGTGCGATGCAGGGCGAACATAGTTTTACATCAAAATTAAACGATGTAGTGTGTGTATCGATTAAGCGATTAGGGGTTAATGTCTAAAACCGAAGGTCTTGGGTTCGAGCCCCCTGTGGCGCGGCCTTTAAATTTCTTTATTTTACATTTACATTTACATTTATATAAGTAAATGTAAATTATTTTTTCTTAAAAAATAAAATAATCTACATCAATTACTCGGTAAAGATCCTTAATTTTATTTTATAATTTGTAAAAGTATCGTTTTTAATTTTCCATCTATTTGATGGAAAACTTTATTTTCTTCCCTAAAATTGTAGAATAAACACATCATTCAAATTAAAAGAAACGAAGAAATAATAAAAAATGAGTTTGCACATCACAATATATATTTTTAAAACATGAGCTAATCATGCATAAAATTATTTTTTTCTAAGTTAGCTCATTACCTATGTCATCTTATTAGAAAAGCTTCAATTGATAAGTTGAAAAATAAATTATATTATTAGAATACTAATAAAAGAGTTGAATAATTATTTGATACCAAATCAAGGATCTTGCATTTATCTTTAATTTAAGATATATATAGAATATTTTTTATAAATAAAATTTGACTTTTTTAAAAAAATCATCAAAATATGAAAAAGAGAATATGAGAGAGAGAGTATAGAAAATTGAAGAATGCCTATGATGAAAGTGAGGGGAGAGTAGAGAGGCGAGAGGAGAGAGAAAATATATGGGATTTGTTGAGTTTTGTAAATACCCTTTAATTGATTCTTTAATTACAATTTTGCCACAAACTGTGTTTTCATATAATAAATAGATAGTGTGAATTATACGCAGTGTCATTTAAAATGTTATAGTGTTAATTTCAATCCTATATTATCATTTGTATATCCTAATAGTGTTAATTATACGAAGTCTCATTTCAAACTTATAGTGTCAGTTAACATGTTATCGTGTCAATTTCAATCTTATAGTGTCATTTAAAATGTTATCGTCAATTAGTTATAGTGTCACTTTCATTTCTGAATAGTTTCATTTAAAATGTCATAGTGTTAATTATACATAGTGTTATTTAAAATGTTATAGTGTCAATTTTAATCTTATAGTGTTATTTGTATATCCATTAGTGTCAATTTCAAACTTATAATGTCAGTTAAAACGTTATCGTGTCAATTTCAATCTTATAGTATCGTTTAAAATGTTATTGTGTCATTTAATGTTATAGTGTCATTTTTATATCCGAATATTGTCATTTAAAATGTTATCGTGTCAATTTCAATGTTATAGTGTCATTGAAAATATTATAGTTTCATTTACAATGTTATAGTGTCATTTGTATATTCTAATAGTGTCATTGATAATGTTATAGTGTCAATTACAATTTCAATCTTATAGTATCATTTGTATATCCTAATAGTGTCAATTATACGAAGCCTCATTTCAAACTTAGAGTGTCAGTTAACATGTTATCGTGTCAATTTCGATCTTATAGTGTCACTTAAAATATTATCGTGTCAATTTCAATCTTATAGTGTCATTTTCATTTATGAAAGGTGTCATTTAAAATGTTACAATGTTATTAAAATGTTATAGTGTCAATCTAAATCTTTTAGTGTCATTTAAAATGTTACAATGTTATTAAAATGTTATAGTGTCAATTTAAATCTTTTAGTGTCATTTGTATGTCCGAATAATGTCAATTTCAAACTTATAGTGTCAATTAAAATGTTATTGTGTCAATTTCAATCTTATAGTGTCATTTAAAATGTTATCGTGTTAATTTCAATGTTATAATGTCATTTTTACATACGAAAGTGTCATTTTTACATACGAAAGTGTCATTTAAAATGTTATCATGTCAATTTCAATGTTATAGTGTCATTTTAAATGTTATAGTGTCATTTGTAATGTTATAGTATCATTTGTATATCAGTATAGTATCAATAATACACAGTGTCATTTAAAATATATGGTGTTAATTTCAATGTTTGTCAATTGTACGTAGTGTCAATTGTATAGTAGTATAGTGTCATTTTAAATGTTATAACATTTTTTATTCATTTTTTTCTATAATATGCGCATCCCTTTGTTGGTTATTAGTCCAGATGAACGCTTAGAATTCCCGCCGACCTTCTCAAAGTGGTATAGAGTTTCATTAAAATCGCCGCCACAAATCTATTTATTAGCAACATCTGTGAGCAGACTGAGCATGTGCTCACACGTGAGGTGGTGATCTTCTATGCGGCTCCACCGATAGATTCCACAGATATCCCAAGCATTATTACTCACTGAGGCTAGAATATGGTGGCTAGAGTGATTTTTGATAGTAACATTAGCCTCTGATAGAGTAAAGAAGAGAGATTAAAGTGTACTAGAACCGAACTAAATAGTTGATTCACAATTGAAAGACAAAAGACTACCAGGAGAAGAGTTCTCCTGTCCAAGCGCTAACGCCGTTTCGATCTTTCACAATAGTTCCTAACTGCCCTAGGATTCTGACGGCTATTACAATTTATTGACATAGTTGCACCAAAAGCCCATGCAAGAGCCCGCAACCCAAAATAACTAATAACTAATAATAAGGAAGGAAATAACATTATAGAAATAAGAAAACTATATAATTAGGGCAGCGCCCTACACCCGCTTCCCTCGACGGGAGGTGTAGACTCGATCCTTAACAACTCCTCCATCCTTCCAAACAGCCTTGTCCTCAAGGCTGAAATAAGGGAATTGTGCCACACATTCCGCCTCATCAACCCAAGTTGCATCGTCCAGCCCCTTATGACACCATTACACCAATACTTGACGAACACGATCATCACCCCGCCAGACCATGCGATCTCGCAAAATCCATTATGGTATAAAATCAGGCTTCTCTTGGATGAATGCTTCAGGCAGTTCAGATTCAATAACATGATTTCCCCCCACAGCTTTTAGCTGAGAAACATGGAACACGGGGTGAAGGCGAAAGCGAGAAGGGAGTTTCAAGCGATAAGCTGCAGTCCCAATTCGTGCTAGTACCTCGAAAGGGCCATAAAATTTAGCCGCCAACTTAGCACAAGAACGAGAGAGTAGAGAACGCTGACGGTAAGGCCTCAACTTCAAGAAAACTTTTTGGCCCACATCAAAGTGAACGTCACGACGATGTTTACATGCAGCACGCATCATCCGCTGCTGAGCACTCTCCAGATGATCATGTAGATGATGCAACACCTCATCGCGAGACAACAACTCTTCAGCCACAGCTCGTACTTTGATTTCAGCGGGTGAAAAACTGCCCAAAGTTGGCGGTGGACGGCCATAAACAGCTTCGAACGGTGTCATGCCTGCCGCTGAGTGAAAACTGGTGTTATAAGAGTATTCAGCCCATGGGAGCCAACGTTCCCACTGCTTAGGCCGCTCCACCGTAAAGCAACGTAAATAAGTCTCCATGCAATGATTCACCACTCCAGATTGCCCGTCTGTTTCAGGGTGATAAGCTGAACTCATCCGGAGCTTTGTGCCCGTGGCCCAAAAGAGCTCAGACCAAAATGAACTAATAAAAATGGAATCCCGATCAGAAACAATAGAACAAGGCACACTGTGAAGATGGACTATTTCCCAAATAAACACATCTGCCACCTCATTGGCAGTAAATGGGTGACGCAAACCCATAAAATGTCTATATATAGTGAGACGATCAACTACCACGAATATGCAGTCAAAAGCACCCGAGTGAGGCAGACCCTCGATAAAATCCGTACTAATGTCTTCCCACACACGTGTTGGAAGAGGCAACAGTTGCAGCAATCCCGACAACACACGAGTGTCATACTTATTCTTTTGACAAATCAAACATTCCGAGACAAATTGTGTTACTCTTTTCATCATGCCAGGCCAATATACATTAGCCGCCAACCGCCGATAAGTTCGATAGGCACCAGCATGCCCACCTTGAGGAGAAGCATGAAACTCGCTCAGGAGCTGGGGAATAAATGTTGACCCAGAAGCAAGCACAATTCTTCTTTTATGATAAATAATACCATTGATCAAAGAATAGCCAGGGAAGTTAGTAGATCCTGACCGCAGCGCAAGCAACATAGGACCAAATCTCTCATCTTGATGTAGTTTTGCTCCAATAGTCGCCCATCCAACCCACGTTGGCATCAACACTGCCGTACACTCCACCTCCTCTAAACTCCGTGAGAGTGCATCTACTGTGCGGTTAGTCACCCCAGCCTTATATTCAATCTCAAATTCATAGCCCAACAATTTGGCAACCCAAAATTGTTGAGCTGGGGTTGACACCGATTGGTGCAACAAGAAACGCAAGCTCCTTTGGTCCGTGCAAATCAAGAACTTTCGGCCCACTAAGTAGGAGTGCCAATGTTGGGTAGACAAAACTAATGCCATCAGCTCCATTTCATAAGCGGATTTTGTCATGCTATGATCCGTCAACGCCTTGCTATATAATAAGCAACATGGCGCCCATTTTGCATTAGAACTGCTTCAAGACTGTGTCCCGATGCGTCACACTCAATGACAAAAGTCTGTGAGAAGTCAGGGGTGGCTAGTACAGATACTGTTGTAACCGCCTGCTGCAACTGTTCGAATGCAACTTGGGCTTCCACCGACCACTCAAAATTGGTGACCTTCTCTTTTTTGAGTAACTGCGTCAGGGGTCGAGCCAATTGGTCGTACCCCTTAATTAAATACCTATAATAGCCCGTAAAGCCCAGAAAGCCGCACACCCCTTTCACAGACTTAGGAATCGGCTAACGTAGTATTGCAGTCACCATAGAAGAATCCATCTGAACTCCTTGATAGGAAACCAAGTGGCCAAGATATTCGACCTCCGATTGTCCCCAAGCACATTTTTTAGGGTTAATCACCTATGCGTGATCTCGCAGGAGGCTTAAGACAGTGCATAGCTGAGTTACATGCTCCTCCCAATCCACAATATAAATTAATATATCATAAAAAAAAATAAGAACGAACTTACGTAAGTGAGGTCGGAGGAGATCATTCATAGCCGATTGAAAGGTGGCAGGTGCGTTGGTGAGCCCAAAGGCATCACAAGAAACTCGTAATGTCCAGAGTGTGTACGGAACGCCGTTTTAGGAATGTCTCCTGGTGTCCGAATTTGGTGGTAACCCGATCGTAAATCAAGCTTAGTGAACCACCTAGCTCCACTCAATTCATCCAACATCTCCTGAATGACGGGAATAAGATACTTGTCAGGAATTATGTTCTTATTCAGCTTGCGATAGTCAACACAAAATCGCCAACTTTTGTCTTTCTTGCGAATTAGGAGTACTGGACTTGAAAATGGACTCGAGCTCGGCTGGATGATTCCTGCCTCTAACATCTCTTGCAATAACCGCTGCATCTCATCCTTTGCGGTGTGGCTATAACGGTAAGGTCGAACCGAGACGGGTGGTACTCCTGGTTGAAGCGGAACGTGGTGATCCACTTCACGTTGCGGTGGCAGCCCATGTGGTGGCTGCATCACCGATGGAAACTCTTTGGCCATCTGCCGAAACAAGTCATTCTAATCATGTTTGATCTCTTGCTTTAGGACAGCTCCACATTCCATTTGTATGGCCTCTGCCCCGAATTGAGTAACCCAAATAATCTAACCTTCTTCCACATCCTTCAATTTCCACAAACTCCCAGCATTGATTTCTCGACGAACATAAGATGGCTCTTCTTGAAGATAGACTTTTTGGTCACAATGAACAAAACTCATATGCATCTTGCTCTAGTCAGCCTTGATTTCTCCCAAGGACGCGAGCCATGAGACTCCAAGTATCACATCAACACCGCCCAAGAGAAAATCATAGCATGTAATATTGAATTCTTCCTTCCCGATGATGAATGGAAGATCGCGGCACACTCCCTCAATTGTCAATCGTCGACCATCTCCCAAACACACGACCGAATGTTCTGATCGGTCAATCTGCAATCCCAACTCGGTGGCTATTTTAGTAAAAATAAAACAGTGACTTGCGCCACTGTCAACCATTATCAAAATATCTGTAGCCCGGAGTTGCCCTTTAAATTTTAACGTCCGTGGTCCATCAAATCTGTAACCTGTGTCAACTCAAGAGTTTATATTTGGGGCTCCTCATAAATCTCATTTTTTCCTCTGTTGGCGTCAGTTCTGAGTTCTCCACTTCAAGCTCAATATCGCCAGATTCACAAATAATGACCACATGCATCGTCTTGTCAGAACAAAGATGCACATGCTTATATCGTTCGCCACAGCGAAAACATTCTCATTTAGCCCTCTTATCCAAATACTCCTTATGCGTGATTTGACGAGTTGGCCGACTTCGGGGCTGATTGATAGATACAGAAGTGCTTTCGGTATACGAGGCACTCGGGCCTTTACTGCTCATTCCTGACGGGGCTTGAGAAGTCAATGGTGTTGTTCAGGATTGCAGGGGCCGGATAGATTGGCCTGACCACAATGTTGTTGACACGCCTGTACCTCTACCCGGCAGCATTGGAAGATTATTAGTTTTGACAAGAGCCTGATCATAGCCCCTCACTGCCCCTAACTCACGTTCAATTTCTCTAGCCAGGTATATAGTATCAAATATATCTTTGGCGTCCCGATAATGTATTTGCAGCCTGATTTCATCTTTTAACCTGTGTAGAAACATGTCGAGGCAATAGTTCGATGCAAGGTCAGGAACATGCACGAGATGTGAAATAAACAAATCAACGTATTCACTTACTGTGCCTGTTTGACGGGTGTACATTAGTGCCTTGAATGTGTTGGCCATAGGATCCTCGCCATACCGTCTCAGCAACTCCTATTTAAACTGTATCCAGGATAGGGCTGGATATTTAGTTTGTGTCCACTAGAACCAATGCAGAGCACCTCCCTCCATGGCAATTAAGGCAACGTCGACCTTACTTGCATCAGGAATTCCATGCAATCGGAAATACTGCTCGGCTCTAGCAATCCAGGCCTCCGGCTTACTCCCATCAAAAGCTGGTAAGGAAACTCTATCTGCGGAGGTATAGGCTTCATGCGTAAGCGGCAAGCGCCAATTGCTGAACTTTTCTCGCCGTCTAGTGGTTCACCAGTGGGTCAGAAACCCCCTGCATGCTCGTTTCGAGCACAAAGGTTTGCAGGAGTGAAGTCAGGGAATCGATCTTTGTCGTCAAGTTGCCAATTTCTGCGGACATCTCATCACTCCTCTTCTCTATCATCGCTAAACGATTTTCAGATTCCATGTGAGTATTCAAACAGGTTACTGGCATGAACTGCACCGGCAGGTCAGACCAAATTGATAGAGTAAAGAAGAGAGATTAAAGTGTACTAGAATCGAACTGAATAGTTGATTCACAAATGAAAGACAAAAGACTACCAGGAGAAGAGTTCTCTTGTCCAAGCGCTAATGTTGTTTCGATATTTCACAATAGTTCCTAATTGCCCTAGGATTCTGACGGCTATTACAATCTATTAACCTAGTTGCACCAAAAGCCCATGCAAGAGCCTGCAACCTAAAATCACTAATAACTAATAATAAGGAAGGAAATAACATTATAGAAATAAGGAAACTATATAATTAGGGCAGCGCCCTACACCCGCTTCCCTCGACGGGAGGTGTAGACTCGATCCTTAACAGCCTCATCTTCCCATAAGAAGCACACCCCTCCCTTGCGGCCACCACCATCACACTCACAGTAAAAAAAAAAAAATTGAAAGCCCGATTGAGCCAATATCGGGTTCAATTCATTAGAGAGAAGCTTAGTTTCCGTAAGAAAAACCAAGCTGGGTTTCTTGTGCTTGGCTAGCCAAACAAGTTGCCGAACTGTCGGTTGGTTCCCAAGCCCCGGACAATTCCAGAATAATGAATTCATTGTGCTTGGTGGGACTGCGAAGGTGCAGTCGCCGCCGATAGTGCAAATGAGAGGGAGTCATTACAATATATATTTTGACTTAAGCTATCTTGTGATACTCTAATATACCTACCAAACATGCCTTTGGTGTGTGAGAGAAAAATGGTGGCTATAAATGACCCAAAAAATATGGTGACTTATATAATGGGATAGGAAACTTGCATCTAAGGTCCACAAAATATCAAAATCTGTCTTTTTCCTGCGGTTACAGTTTGGACCGCAACCTGGAAACATGGGCCAAAGTGGGGGTGGGTATACCGCAGGCATTACCCGTACGTAGCTGTAGGGTTTGACAACAGACAGTGCACAAACATTCAGAACTCCTCATGTTATAGTAGTGGTCATGCCCCGCGACGGACTGCGGGGCCCCTGCTTGATGCGGCCTCTTGGTTGTTGTTGGGGTCCTGCAACACTTGACTTGCTCGAGTATGTTCTCCTTCATTTTAGCTTCAATTCGTGTACCGTTTTCGCCCATGGGCTCCTATCAAATTTGTACTTTGACGTCATTGTATTCTCTCTTTCTCTCTTCATTTTTTCCTCGATTTTGAAAGATATATGAATATATGAACATGTGTTTCTCTATATGACAACTATTGAAGTTATTGGAATATGTTGAGAGTTTGTCATAAAAAAAAGTTGTAGTTATTGCATAGTGGCTCGCTTGAATTAGACGTTGTTCATTGTATTTTTTAATAATCTTATATAAGAAAATATATCATGATGTTATGATTTTGATCAATTATGCACGATTTTTGATAGGCTGCAAAGGTATATTTTTTGGGACCAAATATCTGTATGCTCTGTCGTAGGGAGGGAGAATCTATGGATCATATTCTATGGTCCTGTTCTTTCGCTAAATCTATCTGGGCACAAGTGTTTGCATGGTTTGGTGAAAACTTCGAATATCTCTACGACGTCAATAGCTTCATTATCAAGGCGATGGGTTATAACGTCGATGGTCAGGTCATGTCTCTTTGGAAGGGATGGGTTATTTACGTGTTTTGGGGTCTTTGGACGCTTCAGAACAGAATCATTCATGATGGGGCTTCTCATGTGGTCCTCAATTTTATTAAGCAAATCAGACTTGCTCTCATTGAGATGGTGGATAACTTCAAGATTGGGCATATGGCTAGCACAGTTTCGAATTTATTGGTGCTTAGACGTCTGGATATTCCCGCGTATCCTAGACCTATCCCAAAATCTATCTTGGTCTCCTGGTTTCTTCCCCCTCTATCCTGGATCAAAGTGAATATTGATGGTGCTATTAGAGAGGGTAATATGCATGCGGAAAGGGTTTTCCGCAACGCGCTAAATAATGTTCTTGGTTGCTTCCATTTCTCAGCTGGGGTAGACTAGCCGTTTGAAGCGGAATTATTTGCTCTCTTAATTGCCTTAGAGCGTGCCATTGCTAGAGGTTGGAATAAACTTTGGATTGAATCGGACTCAATGTATGTGGTTAATACTTTCAATGCTCGCTCTCTTTTAGTGCCTTGGTGGTTTAAAGGGCGTTGGAAGCATATTTACGATAGCATGGTGGACTTGCAGGTTTATTGTACTCATGTTTATAGGGAAGGAAATCAGGTAGTGGATTTTCTTGCTTCGTCGTATGATGGTATTGTTACAACGGGGTACACGATCGAGTGAACTCTTACAACTCAAACTAAACAATCGAAGCTAGAAAACTGAACTAAGAAAATAAACAAATTAGAAGTAACAAGGAAGCTAGAACGGAATTACAATGAAATAAAACAAACGTGATAAAAGACGTCTAGTCGAGGTGAAACTCTTCCCGTAAGAAGATTATCGCCCCGGTAGTGCTCACGGTGTTGGCGAATCTTCCCCAAAGGTAAAACGATGACGTCTCGTTGGATGTAGCACCACAATCCGGAGAGCTCCGGCGACCGGAACAGGATCAAGAACTGAGCAATATGCAATGAGAGTGAGAGAGGAAGTGCAGATTTTCGTAGGGTACAATGCCATGCTTCTACTCTTCTATTTATAGGCATCTCACCACTCATGAGGGAGATTAAATCCTCCATGAAGAGGATTAAAACCAAGAAACTGTTATGGATGTTACAAATTCAAAATCATTTGAATTTGTTGTTACAAATTGATTCTACATCAATGGCAGAAATCAAATCTGCGCAGTTTCGAAACTGTTCTGCATGGAGAAACTGTTCTGCTTCACTGCAGACATAAGACTGGAAGATTGGGCTTCGGGTTGGGCTATTACAAATTACAATTGGGCCAAAAAATAATAAGTCCAACAAGCCCAAAAGTATTTTGTCCAAAAAATTATATAGTTTGGACCCAAACACCACCCAAAATACCAATTGCCAAGATCCAAGTCCTTGGCCGCGGCCCGTACCAGACCCGCTCGTCCGGCGGCGTCGTCGTTCGTCCGATCGATCGTCATCGGCGGCGCGCGCGTGTGTGTGCGCGCGAGACCAAGGCCTTCATCCAAGCCCACTAGCAAGCCCACAAGTTATTAGCTCCATGAGCATAACTATTCTTATACAAGAGTATTCTTCCCTTGTTTTCCAATGTGGGACAATAGCACTTCACAAGTGTTATTTCCCTTTTCAACATCCAAACTTTGATATACAATATCTCACTCACCGGAAATCGGTTTTGAGACTTCAAGTATACCACGTTCATCTACTCGAGACGTAGATTAACATCAAATAACTATTTCAATTAAATAATAAATATTTAATTAAATAATTAATTTCAGAAATGGTCTAAAAACCATATTTCCAACAATCCCCCACATGAGTGAGAAAGCCGTATGCAGATGTATGCAGACACTTAGCTCAGTCCTCTTAAGAAACAATATTGCATTTGGAAAGGTAGCTTGTGGCTTTGAACCTACCATAGTCAATCTTATCGAGTATACCGGCGGCCTAGTAGATATGATTCCTTGAACTA
Source organism: Salvia miltiorrhiza (assembly GCF_028751815.1). NCBI lineage: Eukaryota > Viridiplantae > Streptophyta > Magnoliopsida > Lamiales > Lamiaceae > Salvia > Salvia miltiorrhiza. The sequence continues at coordinate 29,951,333 of NC_080394.1, read as the reverse complement.
GTCCTCCTCGGTGTATACTGAGTCAACAATATTGACACAATATTGCTTCAACCCTCATTCGTTCTTACGTTTGTGTCCATTACGGGCCTTGGAACACCCCTTTGGATTCATAAGTGTTTCAATCGAAGCGGCCACACTTCACACTTATATAGGTAACTCTTAACTCAAGCATCCTGCTATACTTGTCCTCATTGAGGAATTCTAGAGTTATTAAAAGTCAAAGACTTAACCTTACCACATGCAGGTTTCAGAACACTCACTGTTCTACAAGGAATAGGCAACTCGAGTGTTTAACACACAGATTCTCATAGCTTAGTTGTCCCATTGAACCAAGTTATTGGGATCCTCCAGTCATCATGGTTGGGTATCCACTATGATCATCTTTAAGATGTGGATTTCAAACCCATTCCCCCTAACAGTCTATACATTTGATCTCGATGGATACTTTTAGTCAACAGATCGGCTATATTATCAATTGATCTTATATAATCAATTGTGATAACACCACTCGTGATCAAATGTCTCACGGTATTATGGCGTCGACGAATATGTCTCGACTTACCGTTATACAAATTATTTTATGCTCGTCCGATGGCAGCTTGACTATCACAATGAATTATTACAGATGACACAGGTTTAGACCAACATGAAATATCCTCGAGGAAATTTCTAAGCCACTCGGCTTCTTCACCAGCTTTATCCAAAGCTATGAATTCAGATTTCATGGTCGATCTAGCAATACAAGTTTGCTTCTTGGATTTCCAAGACACAGCACCACCCCCCCCACAGTGAATACATAACCGCTCGTTGAGAACGAGTCTTTGGCATCAGATATCCAATTTGCATCACAGTACCCTTCAAGTACATGGGGCTCCCTAGTATAATGAATTGCATAGTTCTGAGTATATTTCAAATATCTCAAGACTCTTTCAAGAGCTTTCCAATGTTCATTATTAGGGTTGGCTGTAAAGCTGCTTAACTTGTTGACCGAGCATGCTATATCGGGACGAGTGCAATTTGTTAGATACATCAAGATCCCAATAATCTTAGCATATTCTATCGCATCAACAGGTTCTCCCTTATGTACATTCAAATGTACACTAGGTTCCCATGGAGTCTTAGCTATTGGCTTGTCAAAAGCATTGAACTTCTTTAACACTTTCTCAACATAGTGAGATTGTGTTATTGCAATACCATCAGGCTTTCTTAGAATTTTAATTCCAAGAATTACATCAGCTAAGCCCATATCCTTCATGCTAAAGTTTTTACTTAGCATATTTTTCGTTTCTTGAATCACTCGGGAATTACTCCCCATGATGAGCATGTCATCTACATAAAGACAAACAATAACATAGCGGTTATTAGAATTCTTAATGTAGTCACACTCATTGATTCTAAAACCATTTGACAACATTACGCCGTCAAATTTCAAATGCCATTGAAGCGGTGCTTGCTTCAATCCATATAAAGACCGTTGGAGTTTGCATACTTTGTGCTCTTGCCCAGGTACTACAAACCCTTCAGGTTGCTTCATATATATTTCATCTTCCAACTCTCCGTATAAGAATGCAGTTTTCACATCCATTTGGTGTATCTCGAGATTGTACAAAGCAGCAATAGCGAGAAGCATCCTAATAGATGTCAACCTAGTCACAGACAAATAGGTATCAAAGAAATCATACCCTTCTTTCTGCCTAAAACCTTGAACGACAAGTCGGGCTTTGTACTTATCTATAGTACCATCAGATTTGTACTTTTTCTTTAGGATCCATTTGCATCCTAAAGCTTTACTTCCAAGTGGTAGATCTACTAACACCCAAGTATGATTCTGCATAATGGAATCAATCTCAATATCGATGGCCTCTTTCCAAAGAGCTGCATCGGAGCCAGATAAGGCTTCTTTGATCGTCACCGGTTCGCCGTCTAACATTAAGACAACATAATCTGGTCCATAGACCTTAGCCTTTCTAACTCGTTCCCCACGTATTGGTTCTACATCCACAGGTTTAGACCTTGGTCTTTTCCTATTATGTGGTACAGAATTAGAACTTGTGGTATCATCTACTTGTGTAGAACTGCTAGCTACGTCTAAAGGTTTAGAACTTGTAGCTTCACACTCAACTCCATTGTTTGAGTTAGACACACCCTTATCTTTATTAGGATAAATATTTTCAAAGAATATAGCATTCCTTGATTCTATCGTTGTCCCTACATGCATATCGGGTATCTCCGATTTGTGTACTATGAAACGATAGGCACTGCTATTAAGTGCATAACCAATGAAGATACAGTCCACCGTTTTAGGTCCAATTGTAACTTGCTTTGGTAAAGGCACTTCTACCTTAGCTAAACACCCCCACACTTTGAGGTATTTATACGAAGGTTTCCTTCATTTCCATAGCTCATAGAGAGTTACATCTTTCCCTTTGAGTGGAATCTTGTTCAAGATATAGTTAGCCGTTAAAACAGCTTCCCCCCACATGCTCTGGGGTAATCCTGAACTAATCAACAAGGCATTCATCATTTCCTTAAAAGTTCGATTCTTGCGTTCAGCAACGCCGTTAGATTGTGGTGAATAAGGAGCCGTCGTTTGATGGATTATACCACTTTCGTTGCATAATTCAGCAAACGGAGCTACATACTCTCCATCTCTATCACTTCGAACCATCTTAATTCGACATCCAAGTTGATTCTCGACTTCATTTTTAAAGTTTTTAAAAGCTTCAATAGCCTCATCTTTACTTTTCAATAAGTAAATGTAACAATATCTTGTGCAATCGTCTATAAAGGTGATAAAGTACTTCTTACCACCTCTAGTTTGTACAAACTTTAAATCACATACATCGGTGTGAATTAGTTCTAGTGGTTTAGTGCTCCTTTCAACCGATTTAAATGGTAACTTAGCCATTTTAGCTTCAACACAAACTTCACATTTCTCTTGTGAGTTAAAATCATCAACTTTTAGTAAATTCATTTTTACTAGTCTTTTTATAGCATTTAGATTAACGTGTCCAAGTCTACAATGCCATAAATCGGAACACTCAATCAAGTAAGCAGAAGAAGTAGATTCTTTCTTATTGATAGTTACCTTGGCAGGCTTACAAGCTCTCACGCCAAGTTTGAAAAGCCCTTCGGAGGCATAGCCTTTCCCAAGGAACTTTCCCCACTTGCGAATTACAATATAATCAGCTTTGAAAAACAATTCAAAATCTTTCTTAGTGAGCTTAATGCCCGAAATCAAATTCTTTCGGACGGTGGGAACATGTAGCACGTCCTTCAAGGTGATCTCCACGCCTGAATCGAGTTGAAGAACCACATCTCCCATGCCAAGGACTTGAGAAGTCCGCTCGCTAGCCTCCATGATCGTCTTGTTTTCCACTTCTTTGTAGTTGTGGAACAACTCACGATTGATGCAAATGTGGACGGTAGCGCCGGTATCCACGAACCAAGCATTTGGGCTATCAACATGATTCACCTCGGAAATCATCGCAGCAAAATCGTCTTGGTTCCAATCGTCAAAGTCCTTCTCGACGTTGTTGACATTGTTCTTCGCCTTCTTCCGCTTTGGCTTGCGGCAATCCTTAGCCATGTGACCATGCTTGTCACAATTGAAACATAAACCATCAAACTTTGATGGTTGGCCACCACCTTGCTTCCCTTTGCCCTTGTTATTGGGGTTAGGGCGACCACGCTTGTTGGAAGGACCGCCTTTCTCGGTGAGATTGGCCTTTGCATCCATCGGCGCTTTGCCCTTTTGATCACGACTTCTGACGTGATCCTCCATTTGAAGCTTTGACACCAAGGTTGCTACAGACATCTCCGAGCGCTCATGCTTCAAAAGGTTTTGAAAGCTCCTCCAACTAGGAGGCAACTTCTCGATGATGATTGCTACAAGTAGCGCATCCGCCAAGGGCATTCCTTCGGCTTGAACTTCGTGTGAGAGAGTTTGGAACTCTTCCACTTAGTCCATCACGGAGCGGGAGTCGACCATCTTGTAGTCCAACCACTTGGCGACGACATACTTTGTAGTATTCGTCTTGTCCACTTGATATTTGAGATCAAGTGTCCCTCACACCTCTTTCGCGGTCTTATGGACCTTGAAGATGTTGTAGAGCCGCTCGTCCAAGGACATGAGAACGGTGTTGCGGCACAAGTAGTCGCCTTGACACCAATTCGCATACCCGACACGAACCTCGAAGCTCGTCTCCCCTTTACTCGGGGTCGGAGGTGCATCCTCCGTCAAGAAACCAGCAAACCCCACGGTTGTGAGGTAGAACAACATATTTTCTTGCCAATACTTGAAGTTCTTGCCCGAGAAAATGGAGGGTTTCTCGGCAAGACCCAACGTCCTCGACGTTTGCAACGGGGCCATGGTGGAAGTGGAACCACCCGTTGAGCCAAAGGATGAACCAATGAATGCGGAGGCAGTGGAGCCAATGGTGGCAGAGGCGGTTGAGCCAATGGTGGCGGAGGCGGTGGAGCCATTGGTGGCGTTGCCGACAGCAGGGATGGTGGACGCCATTTCTCCAAGCAAAGGTTTTAGGTTTCGAAAGTTTTAATATCAATTAAAAATCCAAACTCGAACGTGCGGCAGCAGTGGCGATAATTTTCTTGCGATTGTTACAACGGGGTACACGATCGAGTGAACTTTTACAACTCAAACTAAACAATCGAAGCTAGAAAACTAAACTAAGAAAATAAACAAATAGAAGTAACAAGGAAGCTAGAACGGAATTACAATGAAATAAAACAAACGTGATAAAAGACGTCGAGTCGAGGTGAAACTCTTCCCGCAAGAAGATTATCGCCCTGGTAGTGCTCACGGTGTTGGCGAATCTTCCCCAAAGGTAAAACGACGACATCTCGTTGGATGTAGCACCACAATCCGGCGAGCTCCGGCGAACGGAACAGGATCAAGAACTGAGCAATATGCAATGAGAGTGAGAAAGGAAGTGCATATTTTCGTAGGGTACAATGCCATGCTTCTACTCTTCTATTTATAGGCATCTCACCACTTATGAGGGAGATTAAATCCTCCATGAAGAGGATTAAAACCAAGAAACTGTTATGGATGTTACAAATTCAAAACCATTTGAATTTGTTGTTACAAATTGATTCTGCATCAATGGCAGAAATCAAATCTGCGCAGTTTCGAAACTTTTCTGCATGGAGAAACTGTTCTGCTTCACTGCAGACATAAGGCTGGAAGATTGGGCTTCGGGTTGGGCTATTACAAATTATAATTGGGCCAAAAAATAATAAGTCCAACAAGCCCAAAAGTATTTTGTCCAAAAAATTATATAGTTTGGACCCAAACACCAATTGCCAAGATCCAAGTCCTTGGCCGCGGCCCGTACCCGTACCCGACCCGCCCGTCCGGCGGCGGCGTCGTCCGTCCGATCGATCGTCGGCGGCGGCGCGCGTGTGTGTGTGTGCGCGCGAGGCCAAGTCCTTCATCCAAGCCCACTAGCAAGCCCACAAGTTATTAGCTCCATGAGCATAGCTATTCTTATACAAGAGTATTCTTCCCTTGTTTTCCAATGTGGGACAATAGCACTTCACAAGAGTTATTTCCCTTTTCAACATCCAAACTTTGATATACAATATCTCACTCACCGGAAATCGGTTTTGAGACTTCAAGTATACCACATTCATCTACTCGAGACGTAGATTAACATCCAATAATTATTTCAATTAAATAATAAATATTTAATTAAATAATTAATTTCAGAAATGGTCTAAAAACCATATTTCCAACAGGTATTGGTTTCTAGGCTGAAGCTATTCCCGAGATAGTTTCTCTGGTGTTGGATGACGTTCTCACACCCTCATTCGTTAGGGTGGTTCATTGATGGGGTGTTACTGTGTTTTGCCACATTTTCAGCTGGTCTGTTTCCGCTGTGGAGTGCAGGTTCCAATTACCGTTTTGCTGCGAGTCGTGCTGCTGCTTATGACATGTACTTTGGCAGTCGGGCTGCTATCGCTTTTCCTTGCGGTCTTAGCTGGTTTTTGGTGCTGGTTTGTGTTTTGGCCCGAGGATTTGAATCTCTTCGGGGCGATGGTGTGGCCGGAGCTCTGCTAGTTTTCTGAATCCTTTCGGGTCTTGTTGCTTTGACATGCACTCTTTTTCCTTTCCAGGATTTTTCCCTTTGGGTTTTTCCCTGAAAGGTTTTAACGAGGCCTGGGCCTCGGTTTACTGCTTGTGTCTTCGATGGGTTGTTTTTTTGTTTTTATTTTTCGTTAATAAAATTTTATTTCAGCAGATTTTTATCAATTATGATCAGGTGATCACATTTTTTATTTTATATTTACATTGTTATGCAATTCAAACAACATCAAATTATTATTGGAAGTGTTATTCATTTATAATTTTAGGTATCAGTTTTTGAATTGCGCAATTTGACTTGACATGTTTCATTTTTAGGTATCATTTTGCACTATGTTAATTATTAGTCCACACATATTTACATTACTATCTTATAATTCTAAAGAACCATAACAAAAAGACATAGGCCAAATCAAGTAGAACGAAAGGGAATATTTTTTAAAATAATGATTATTTGCTATTTCATAAAATATTTTTGGCACCCCTATATTATAAGCAATGATTCATTATTAATACAATTAATATGCATTAATCAGTCTTGTTAACAAAAAAATACTCCCCGACAATCCACATGATTTTTTGTCATTTCCTTCGTATTTTGCTTGTGAATGCATGTTTGTGCCATAGTGTTGAGATTTATGAAGATTTGATGTTTGATTGTAGAGTTAGTGTGATTTTAGGAAAAATCAAGGAACAATTGGAGAAATATAAAAGCATGGGATCAAAGTACAGTTCGATAAGAATCCGTGAGCAGAATTGGCGGTTGAATTTGAGTTTGGACTAGGGAGAACAAAGACGAGCAAGTCGGTTGCGTAGAAAGCAGCAGAGTCCGCGGTCCCGATAGCGACCGCAGGTTAATACCCAAAATTGTCCAGAACGCACCCCTCGGGCCCCTTCCACAAGTCCCCCGCGTTCCTGTACCGCGGTCGCTACCGTGACTATTGGAAAAACACGGATTTTGGCACTTTTGTGGGCCTAGACGGGATTTTCACTTTCTACACCATATATACCTTCAAAATTGGGAGATTGATTCTTCATCACTTTTCAACACATCCAATACTTGAAACACTAGCCTCTATTCTCCTTCTCCAATCCATCATCTTTCTTTACCATTTTTCTCTCTTTAATTTCATTCCAAACACCAAAACAATGTACACCTCAATCAAAGGAAGAAGAAAGACTTGGAAAGGAGCTCGTCAAGACTACATGATTGAAGATCAAAATTATAGGATTTGTCTATGATTCTCTATCTTTTTATTTATTTGTTTATGTCTTCTTATGACTTGGGATTTGTTTTGATTATAAATATGTTTGGCTGAAATTCTTTATCTTAGGGATTAGATTAGATAAGTTTGTGGATTGATTTATATTTTAATTTAACTCTTGTTTAGATGTTTCTAATCTTCTTGAGCCAGTGATTTTTTTTAAATGATTGATCACCATTTGAGCATGTCTATTGTGTTGATTTCAATTGGGGGATAATCGATATAGATTATGAGTTTAAGGCACATGCTCTCAATAAATAGGGAGATTGAGAGTTTAAGTGAGGGCATTGTTGATTTTTGGTGCCTTTTGAAGTTATAGGTTAGAAATTGACCGCTAACAACAATTATGATACATAATCTACTGTTTTAGTCGTCCAAGAGAGAAGCTAAAGCTTGGTGCGAGATAACCCTAAATAGTTAGGTTCATCCAAGAGTTATTTAATATAGATTGAAGTTTATTACGATCCATCAACATCTAGTCCTTAGGATAAATTTCCTTCGAGTCATTCCTCGATTTATTAATTAAGTTTATTTTGTTGTTATTCTAAAAAAAGTTTATTTTGTTGTTATTATGTTACTTGCTTTATTTTAGTTAATCAACAACTTTTGAACTTTGATTGTCTAATTAGATTGAAAACAATTCATTAATAATATTTAGAAATTTGAATTCATCAATTTTTGTGGGATACGATAGTGCTTCCACTTATTGCAATTACACCATCGTACATTTGCGGTATAATGAAAATAAAATGCTCCTATTCAATTTGATCTATTTTTTTATGCAGTTACTTTATAATAATATATTGAATATGAATCTAAACATGTTTATATTATAATCTCACTCTCATGAATAATACTGGAAAAGCAGGCAAAATAAAATGAAATGGTGAGAATATCAATTAAGTTGCAAAATAGTATAAAAATATAAAATCTATTTATTATATGAAAACACAGTTTGTGGCAAAATGGTAATTAAAGAATCATGTTAAGGGCATTTACAAAATTCAACAAATTCTAATCTCATATATTTTCTCTCTCCTCTTTCATCACACGATTTCTTTCAATTTTTCATACATACTTTCTCTCTCTCTCTCTCTCTCTTTCATATTTTTGTGATTTTTTTTTAAAAAAATCAAATTTTATTTTTTTAAAAAAAATTTCAATATATATAACTTAAATTAAAGATAAATGCAAGATCTTTAATTTGGTATAAAAATGATCAAATATGAATTTAAAATAAATAAATTATTATATTTTAAAATTTTAATATGTTTATTTTTTTCTCTCTCCTCTTTTTTTTTTAAATCAAATTTTCATATTTTTTGTCTTTTCTTATTTATATGGTTGTTTTAAGGTTGTCGTTATTATTAATATTTTTTCTCTTTCCTTCTCTACTACAAAATTTTGTTTCTACTCTCTTCTCTTTTGATAAAAAAATAAATATCATTGAAACATTATATTTATATGTTGAATTATTTTATTAAGCATAACATAAAGATACATTTAATTCTTTTGTGGAAATATCACATCTCCTTAATACTAAACAAATGTTTACTTTTTCTCTTTGGTTTACTATTGTATATAAATTTAGTGGCCTTTGCACATCAATTTTGAAATATATATTAAAATTATCCAATTATTATATATATTTTTATTTTGCATACTCGCTTATTTTTTGGTCAAATTTTGTGCTGAAATACTATATGAAATCCTACGTACCATATTTGTCGATTACTAATACAATGTTAATTGAGCATATTAAAACAATGTCATTTATGTTTAAAATTGCATTATGATAGACTCGATTCTTCAGCTCTATGCCACGGTCTCTGGTCAATATTGCAACAAGCATAAGTCTACTCTTTACTTCGGGAAAGGGGTGTCTCCTGGGCGACGTTCTCGGCTTCAACAGATTTTGGACTTCAACATTGGCTCCATGCCTTTCACATACTTGGGAGTGCCTATTTTCTCGGGTCGAGCTTCTTCTGCTAAGCTTCTACCTATCTATGATCGGATTCTTGCCCATTTCCCTAGGTGGCAGGGTGCTCAACTCTCTATGGCGAGCAGGCTCTGCTTAGTTTCTTCTGTTATCAACAGTGCTGCGGTACATAGCATGCTTGTTTATAAATGGCCGGCGAAACTTCTGCATGCTCTCGACAGAGCTTGTAGATCGTTCATCTGGACTGGGAGTACTCTGAAGAAACCTTCATTTTCTGTGAGTTGGATCAGAGCTCGTGCTCTGAAGGAACATGGCGGCATTGGAGTCAAATCATTCTCTGACATCAATAATAGTTTCATGTTTCGGCTGGGTTGGTATATTATGAACATGAACAGCTTCGGCTATCGACTGCTTTGTCAGAAATATCTCACTCAGACCATGGATTGGGCTTCCCAATGGGCGAGTTCGTCGATTTGGACTGGTGTTAGAAGGACGATTCGGGAGATTGTTTCGGATACCTTCTGCACGATTGGCACTGGAGATTCGATTTATTTTTGGAGAGATAATTGGCTCGGGTATAGACTGATCGACAAACTTCATATTTCGAAGTTCATGACACCCTATTTCTCTCAGAAGATTTCAGACTACTACTTTGATAGTAAGTGGCACCTCACTTATAGTTTTATACAGTCTTTCCCGCGCATTGCTCTCGACATCATATCTACCCCCATTCCTGGATTGGCTGACGACAGATCCTAGATTCACTCGGGTTTCGGGAACATTACTGCTACTTCGGCCTTTGCTCACATACGACCTCAGTTCCCTAAGGTCGACTGGGGCTCCTGGATTTGGGCCCCTTTTATCCCAGCAAGGCGATCTCTCTTTGTCTGGCGCACTATTGTTGGCAAGCTCCCTACCTTTGATATGAATCGCCTCCTTGGTATTCAGGGGCCTAACCGCTGCACTTTATGTTCGGCAGCGGAAGAGACGATGGATCACGTTCTGTTGAACTGTTCCTTCTCGGCTTCTATTTGGGCGAATGTCTTTCGTTGGTTTTTGATTGAGCAACCTTTGCCGTTGGACGTGGGCAGCATGATTCGCTTCTCTATCCACCAGAAGAACAGCAAACAGGTTGGCAATTTGTGGAAAGTTGGGGTGGTCTCTCTCCTCTGGAGTCTCTGGTCTCACCGCAACAACGTCATACACAAAAATATAGCACCTTCACGCCACTTGATTCTCAAGCAGGTCCGGGTTTTTCTTTGTGAAGCTGCTAATAATTTCGTCCTTGGCACTATGGCCAACTCGATTTCTGATGTTCTCATTCTTAAGAATCTTTCCATCGCTGGACAACCCAGGAAGCCTTTCTCCTATATTTACGTTGCTTGGCACCTTCCCCCTCCGTCTTGGATTAAAGTTAATACTGATGGTTCGGTTCGTGATTGGAGGATTCATGCGGGGGGCGTCTTTAGGAATGCCTTCAATGACGTTCTTGGTTGTTATCATTTTTTCAGGCGGCCAGGGGGTTGCGTTCGAAGCAGAGCTTTTAGCTATTATTATTGCGATTGAATCTGTGCATCGTGCCAAATGGGAGAGAGTTTGGTTTGAGTCGGATTCTTCTTACGTGGTTCAGCTTCTTCAGACGCTATCTGAGACGGTTCCTTGGAGATTCAAGCCTCGGTGGAAGCTTGCTCTCTCCAAACTCCACACTTTCACGTGGCGCATTTCTCACATTTTTCGTGAGGGCAACAGATCGGCGGATTATTTGGCTTCTCAAGCTACGGAGGAGGGTTTTTGGCCTCATGCCATTGCTGGTTTAAATGATTTTGTCAAAGAGGATGTTTCTATTCCCTATTTTACTCGTTTCGCTTGATTTTTTGGTTTTTTCTCTTGGTTCTGGATCGGTTGTAAGCCGGGAGGCCTAAGGGTAATGGTTCGGCCGGAATCCTTGAGACCTCCTAACTCAGCTCTGTCAACCTTGGTCCTTGACGAGTACTCTTTTTCCTCAGCTGTTATGAGGTTTTAACGAGGCTCGGCCCTTAGTCTGCAGCTTTGTGCTTTCAAGGGTGTTTGGTTTTCCGTTGTTGTTTCTTTTCTTTTTAATAAAATCTTATTTCAGCATTTATGTTTAAAATTAGCATCTAACTAAATAAATTAAGAATCGAAGTATTAAATTGAGACAAAGTGAGATGAACAAAGCTGATGAGAGAAAATGACAAGAAGTAATCCAAGATATCAAAGTAATAGATAGAAACTCTTTTTGCTGCAATAAATATGATTAGATATGAGGATTAGGAGAAAACGAAAATAGGAATTAAAATAATTTTAGGGTTTTTAATTGTCTAACAGCCTGAAACGACGTTGTTTCCATCCAACTGACATTATATCTATTTTACACACAATCATATTTATGTCAAGTTGGGATTATATGAAAAATAGAATTTCAAAAATAATTTTATATTATGATTATCAATGAAGGTATTTAATTACTATATAATAATAACGTGTGATGTCAATTACCATTATAAGTAATTTAAATAGTTTACAAATAACTATAAATATACGTTTATATACTATGTTCAAAATTATAATCAATAAAATTTTATAAACTTTGAAATTATACCTTTTTAGCAAAAAAATAATTTTAGAAATGTATTTAAATAAGTATGTTTGAAGGAGAAAGCTAAAGCAAAATGATATATTTCATTTTTATTGGGATTTGTTTTTTGGCATCAAATAATTATTCAATTCTTTTATTAGTATTCTAAAAAATTCTAATAATATAATTTATTTTTCTACTGATCAATTGAAGCTTTTCTAATAAGATGACATAATCACATAAGTAATGAGCTAACTTAGAAAAAATAATTTTATGTATGATTAGCTCATGTTTTAAAAATATATATTGTGATGTGAATACTTTTTTTATTATTATTTCTTCGTTTCTTTTAATTTGAATGATGTGTTTATTCTATAATTTTAGGGAAGAAAAAAAAGTTTTCCATCAAATAGTTGGAAAATTTAAAATGATACTTTTGAAAATTATAAAATAAAACTAAGGATCTTTATTGAGTAATTGATGTAGATTATTTTAATTTAAAAAAAAATAATTTACATTTACTTATATTCAAACTATATTTAATATTTATTTTTTTATTCATTTGATACATCATTTAATTTTTTTTTATAAATTAACATAATTAAATAAAGAAATTTAAAGGCCGCGCCGCGCTACAGGGGGCTTGAATCCAAGACCTTCGATTTTAGACATTAACCCCCAGTCACTTAATCGATACACACACTGCATCGTTTAATTTTAATGCAAAATTATATTCGTCGTGCACCGCACGGGCGAATGTACTAGTACTAGTAATAATTTAGTTATTCATGGGTTCGAAACACCTTTACTATCATCCCATAATTTCGTCAATAAAAGAAAAAGTCCTATTAAAATAATTTAAAATCTGATATTTTCCTCAAACAGCCTCCTCGCCACAAAAAATATCCGAGAGCGGAAGGGCAAAAAGGAAAAAGCCCTGGTCGGCAACTCGAATCAACCAATCAAAACCCTCTACTCGCTGGAAAAGTTGAATGAATCATCACCGTTGATTACTTCTCCGCAACCCATCCAACGGCTACCAAGTAATTCTTTGTTTCGAACATTCTGGAATGCGAAACCCGAGCAACTGCATGCAGTATATATTCTCCCGACTTGTACTTCTCCTACTCTTATAAAATAAACCCTAACCCGCCTCAATTTTGTTCTTCTGTCTCTGTAAACGACATTTTTTTGTGTAGCCAAATTCTTCAGATCTAGTGTTAGAAAGCCATGGCAGGAAAAGGAGAGGGTCCGGCGATCGGGATCGATCTCGGTACGACGTACTCGTGCGTCGGTGTCTGGCAGCACGACCGCGTAGAGATCATCGCCAATGACCAGGGCAACAGGACCACGCCGTCTTACGTCGGTTTCACTGATACCGAGAGGCTAATTGGTGATGCGGCTAAGAATCAGGTCGCCATGAACCCTACCAACACTGTTTTCGGTAAGAGTTGTGGGACTGTATGTTTTTTAAGATTTAAATTAACATCTAGCTTTGCTGTTTTCATGTGTGATGTTTTACTTTAGTAGATATCTGTAATATTTGATTCGTCATGATGCGTTTGTATGTTTGTAACAGTACTGAATCTGATATTGCTTTTAGAATTTGATATTTACAGTTTAATTCAGCATGCATTTCTGTTATTCTGACTATATATTCTAGATATGGTTTAGCGTAATGTTGAACTTGTCTTGTTTAAGAATATGAAATCGGATAATCTGTCTTTTATCTTAGGAACCTGACATTCCCTTGAGTTTGTGAAAAAAGTATTTGAATCTGAATCTGATATAGAAACTGCCGATTGTTGGTACTACACGTAGTTTGTTAGGGTTAATTAACAGATAACATGAAGTAATTAGTTTGATTGTCTTGTTTTGATTTCTAGGTAAACCTGGGATTGTTAAGAGTATTCTTCTTTAGATTTCAAGGGAATGTACATTTTTTGTTATAAATGTATTGCTTAATTGTTGGTGTTGTGTGTCATAAATCTTAAATTAGTGTTGATGTTCTAGTGCTTATTCAGATATGTGGTCCTTTCCCTTTCCTCTCTGTTTATTTGGGTCTGAGTTTTGATTTCCTGTGGTAGAAGGGTGAAGGATGTACAACTATATGCTGTATAGTGTGACTATTTAATGGCCTTCCGAACAAAGCTATCCGTGCTACTAATGTGGCCATCTTGTGCCTACCATATATTTTCAAACTCATGAAAACATCAGTTTAGTATAAATCCATGTTCGTTTATGTTTTGCTATCTATTGTATGTATGGTGTTTGTGTTTCAAACTCATGAAAACATCAGTTTACCATCTATTGTATGTATGGTGTTTGTGTTTCAAGTTTTTGGGAAATTAATGATGTTTGGTGTTTTTACTCTTTTAGATGCCAAGAGGTTGATTGGTAGGAGATTCAGTGATGCCTCTGTGCAGAGTGATATTAAGTTGTGGCCTTTCAAGGTCATTCCTGGACCTGCTGAGAAACCTATGATTGTAGTTAGCTACAAGGGTGAGGATAAGCAATTTGCTGCTGAGGAGATCTCTTCTATGGTTTTGATGAAGATGAGGGAGATTGCAGAGGCATATCTTGGTTCTACAGTGAAGAATGCTGTGGTCACTGTCCCAGCTTACTTCAATGATTCTCAGCGTCAAGCTACCAAGGATGCTGGTGTGATTGCTGGTCTTAATGTTATGCGTATTATCAACGAGCCTACAGCAGCAGCAATTGCTTATGGTCTTGACAAGAAGGCAACAAGTGTTGGCGAGAAGAATGTTTTGATTTTTGATCTTGGTGGCGGAACTTTTGATGTTTCTCTTCTGACCATTGAGGAAGGCATCTTTGAGGTGAAGGCCACTGCTGGTGACACTCACCTTGGAGGTGAAGACTTTGATAACAGAATGGTGAACCATTTTGTCCAGGAATTTAAGAGGAAGCATAAGAAAGACATCAACGGTAACCCTAGGGCTTTGAGGCGATTGAGAACTGCTTGTGAGAGAGCAAAGAGGACCCTGTCATCCACTGCTCAGACCACCATCGAGATTGACTCTCTCTATGAGGGTGTTGATTTTTACTCCACCATTACACGTGCCCGATTTGAGGAGCTAAACATGGACTTGTTCAGGAAGTGCATGGAACCAGTTGAGAAGTGTTTGAGGGATGCCAAGATGGACAAGAGCACTGTTCATGATGCTGTTCTTGTTGGTGGCTCCACTAGAATTCCCAAGGTGCAGCAGCTTTTGCAAGATTTCTTCAATGGTAAGGAACTCTGCAAGAGCATCAACCCTGATGAGGCTGTAGCATATGGTGCTGCTGTCCAAGCAGCTATTCTGAGCGGTGAGGGTAATGAGAAGGTCCAGGATCTTTTGCTTCTTGATGTTACTCCTCTATCTCTCGGTTTGGAAACAGCTGGTGGTGTCATGACTGTGTTGATTCCTAGGAACACTACGATTCCAACTAAGAAGGAGCAGGTATTCTCTACTTACTCCGACAACCAGCCTGGTGTCCTGATCCAGGTATACGAAGGGGAGAGAACGAGGACCAGGGATAACAACTTGCTTGGAAAGTTTGAGCTCTCAGGAATCCCACCTGCACCGAGAGGAGTTCCCCAGATTACAGTGTGCTTTGACATTGATGCCAATGGCATATTGAATGTGTCTGCTGAGGACAAGACTACAGGGCAGAAGAATAAGATCACAATTACCAATGACAAGGGAAGGCTCTCGAAGGAGGAAATAGAGAAAATGGTCCAGGAGGCAGAGAAGTACAAGTCTGAAGATGAAGAGCACAAGAAGAAGGTGGAATCGAAGAATGCATTGGAAAACTATGCGTACAACATGAGGAACACTATCAAGGATGAGAAGATTGCTTCTAAGCTTTCTGCAGCAGACAAGAAGAAGATTGAGGATGCTATTGAGTCGAGCATCCAGTGGCTAGATGGTAACCAGCTTGCTGAGTCAGATGAGTTTGAAGACAAGATGAAGGAATTGGAGAGCATCTGCAACCCCATCATTGCCAAGATGTACCAGGGTGCAGGTGGAGAGGTGCCCATGGATGATGATGCTCCTGCTCCCAGTGGAGGAAGCGGAGCTGGTCCTAAGATTGAGGAGGTCGACTAAACTCGCCCCGTCCTCTGGGTTCTATTATTATATTCATGCCTTGGGGTTTATTATGATACCCCTCCTATTTTTAATTTTTGTCGGACAAATATTTGATAGGTTTTTTAGTACCTATGTGGTACTAATTTAATATTTCCTCCTGCACAACAATGGTTTTGCCTAAAATTTCTTCCTAAATATTACATCTACGGATGAGGTTTCCGACTTTTGAAGGTTTTTAATACCTTATCCTTTCTTGAATGAAGAATTACTATTAAGCCTGTATGCGTATTGCACAGGAAATGTTGGTATAATACAGGTATGCTTTTCTGGGAGACAACAATTTATGTAAAGTGTAAACGTCATGTTATGATCTATTATCTCTAAAGGTGTCAAGGAGCTTAAATAGAGGTTGAAAGAGACGTCATAAATAGTTAGTCCAACAAACTTGAATAATACAGGAAGTGCGCAATTATTGTTGATAAGTGATGACGATATATAGGTGGACCAGCAGCAATACGAGCAATATCATATCCACCATCCATATGAAATTTTAATGGCATTAGACCAACCTCCCGATGAAGTTGACATTTTCAATTATATATTGATTTCCAGTTGCCGCCTCCCTGAGAAGTATCTTTTCTTATCATCACCTCACCTCCCCTCCCCTCGGGATAGATCGAAAAGATAACGTCAACTTGTACACGGACTCGTTATTATTTTTCAAACCTTGAAATGGCCTCTATATCAAGTTGCCCCTTAATAAAACCATAAGCCAAATTATGGAAACTCTCAAATATGACCTACAATATCTATCTTATATAACCATTATTTTATGGTCAAACGGAACCATTCATGATCAAGATAAACTTCCCATCACAGTTGGACAAATTGTTGTAATGTCTCAAAATATCCAAGGCCATATTAAGACAACACACCACGGCCACCTTTGTTGAAGTAAACCAACATTTCAAATCCACACTTTTGAAAAATGCAAATCTAACAAAGGTATTATCCAAGAGAAAATAATTAGATAACAAGACCCCATTGAAGGGGGCAAATGCAAAATACAACTTCCAAGCCAAACGCAGTTTTGCTATTCAGAAGAATGTGCACTTAGTGCCGCAAACATAACTCAGAAAGATATTCTGTTCCATACATTAGCTTACAGCACCATCGACAGCCTTCGTTGTGCATCTGACCTAGTAACATTTTTAGGTCAACATAAGATTGTTAACCCCGTGGAGAGGTCGGAGACACACATGAACTTCGTGTTCCTCTGGCCCCTCTCGGAGCTTAGGCACCAATATCTCGAGCACTGTACCTGGTCCATCGTAATATGCTTCTATCTTAGCATCTTCAGGAATACGGGTGGAGAGTGGAATCTCTCGAACGAATTCACCTGGCGGGCAGTGCTCGGAAGACATGTCTGTAAGCTTGAAAGTCCTATTGTGTCTCGTGATAAATGGGGTACGAGATGTACTCGTACAAGATACCTTGATGATCCCATGAGTGAGAGTGTTCCTCCAAGAAACTTTCACCCTCTGGAGATCTACAAATGGCAAGCTGATTAAAATCAGATAGCCTTGTTCATCCTCGTAAGTCGTCTTGGCAGCCGTAACGGGGCCATAAACATTCCTCAGCACCCCACTAAATCTATTTAACCAGTGTGGCTCATTAGGGTGAACTTCCAAGTCAGGAATTTTACTGGGAGATTGCACTGCAACATAACAGTCATCGTTGTTCGCCTGTGGGAAGAAATCCTTCTTTCGTTTGTTACAGACAGGTGAAGCATCCGCGTTGTCCCCATTGACGTGGCTAGCCAGCTGAGCGGACAAGTTTAGAACGGAGCCATTCAGCAGCTTCTTCGACTGAGAGTGTGGATTGGCCTTGACTGGAGCAAGCGGCCTATCAAGTTCGAATTCAGTGCTCGGGAGATTCCTCCACGTACCATAGTCACTGGCTTCAAGAGGAATGGTGAAGTTCAGTTCCCTTCCTGTCAGTTCAATCCATCTCTTCCGATCATCTTCATCAAGACTCCTGAGACTGGGGGAAGGGACAACCTCAACACCATGGACACACTGTGGATTTGAGAGCCCCCTATAGTGTTTCCGCTGCATTCTGTGAGAGCGGACAAACCCTCTATCAACGCTAAATGGAAAGGGGCGCTCTCCTTGGCGAGAATGGCCATTCATGTAACTCCGGAGCTGCATTTTACCTAGAGCGTTCTCGGGCCTTTCCTTGAAAACCCACATGTACATATTCTCCATATCATGCTGAACCATGAATGTATCGAGCTGTAGGTCAGATTTATCAAAGCCGGAAATCCCATTACCATCGAGTACTACTTTGGCCTTTGATTTCTCATTTAGCACAGGCTTGAAGTAAAAGCTGAAGAAGAACCAAGCACCCCAGATGCTATCTACCCTTTTCGCGATCTTTCTTCCTACTTTGGCGACGTTCAAGAAAGTCTCCGTCTCATACATCTGACTACCAAGCCCAACTTCAAGAATATCACACTGTTCGGGGTTCCAATGCAGCGGAGGGGGGCTTCTCTCTGCAAGCGGTAGATTGATATCTGGTGGGCGGGTTAAGAGGATCTGACGGCTCATCTCAAGGTCCAATTCGTCGTGAGTAGACAAGGCACTTGAATCCATGGACAAGAGGGTGGAAGGATGATGATTCTCCATTGACAGAGTTGTGAGAAGAGCATCCCCCATAGCAAAACCTCTCTTCTGCTGAGGGATAATTTTAGGTAATGGGTTTCACCTCAAAAACTACTTTGACACAAAACCAATCCTTATAAACACCTCCATCAAGGTCAATCCCAGCTACAAACTCCCATCTCCAACAAAACCCTCAAATTGCTCATTTTAAACACAACTTCCCCAATCCCCACAACCCAAGCTCATGAAACTACAACCTAAACCCAAATTAAAGGGAATGAAGCCCAAATTCCCCCAAAAGACCAACAAAGAAAAAAGTGAACGAAAATAAACAGAACCCTCAAAAGCAAACAAGATCTTGATCATAAACTAGATTACAAGAAGCAAAACTAAGCTAGATACCCAATCCCAAGCCATGAATCACCTTGAACCCTCCGAAGATATTGCAGCACACAAATCAAATCCATGATTCTACCAATGGAAAACATCCAAAAAAGAAAAGATACACGGAATCTGTTTCTTCATCTTCTTCCTTGTTAAATGTAAAAATAAAAGCCCAAATACCACGCCCCCTTTTCATATACAAATATATGATTAACACAATTATTGGTGCAAGATGAGATAAATATTACCAATCTATAAAGCCAAGGCCCAAGAAAAGCACCAAATCAGAGGGGATCTTGGAAGAATACCTTTTGGGATAAGCTTCCACAACCAAGAATCCACAGAAAAATGGGCAGTCTGAACAATCTATAGACTTGAGAATCCTCATATCGTTCTAGTTTCTTATACAGGATCTATTGAAACCCAGCAGAAAAGCAGAATCTTTAAAAATTTTGAATTCCGGCAGTCTCCCACAACACAACTAACAAAGCTCTCTAACTCTGTAACTGGGTAGAAATTGTGTCAGCACATACGGAGCAGTATGAGTATGGGCAAATGCATTTGCTTGGGGTGTTGTGTGTGGGGATAGTGAGACATGACGAGTGAGAAAAGGAAAACGCGTGTATTTGTTTGTTTTTATGCAAAAGAAAACGAATTCAGAAAGTGGGATGGAGAGTGAAATTTATAGAGAGAGAGAGAGAGAGGCGTTGGGTGGAAGCTGAATAATGGTTGGTGGCCTAGACAGCAGACGCTACACTTTCGACCTTCTTCATCATGCACTATTTCTATTTCTCAAACATTTCTGTATATTTATTACAGACTCCTTATATGGAGTTTCCACGCCCAACTACACTTTTCCATATTTTATTTATTCTATTACTATACCTTAATAATTGACCCAATCTTTGAGTCTAAATATGTCATTTTTTCCACTTATATTATCGGAGTATCTTTCTTCAACTTCTTTTTTTTTTTTTTTTGTTGAGTTGAGGGAATTGGAAAGGGAATGCAGTGGAGTTTCAACCAAAGACTTCACTGTTCACACATAGGAGGAGGTTGCATTGTTTGGTGTCTCATTGGGGACATTATCGTAGTATATTATATAATACAAACTTTAATTATAAAATCAAGTTTATATAACTCGTGTTTGTTTGCATAATTTTATGTTTTTTTTAAAAAAATTATTTATTTTAATGAAAAATCTTTTTTTTATCTAATATAATTAATATATCAAAGTGACGATTAATTATGTGAATCTAGTTGGGTCTGAGCGTGGAACCCCAGTCTCGATGCGGTTACCACACCATAGACAATCTCTCTTCTTTTTTGAACTTTATAAAATAGAGAATAATTTTGAATTAAATAATTTCTAATGAATTATAGAAACGTAATTCTTTTTTGTACGAATAATGGGACGCAGTTTAACCTATATTTTGATTAATAGTATTTGCTGAGATTCTTGAATTTAAAATTACCCTTCTACCCTTGCGAAAAGGAGAAATATAGCCCATATCACTTTTCGTTTAAGAAGCGTTACATTTAAACTAGAATATTTTTTGAAAAAACAAAAGATGAAATTAAGGGGCTAAAATCACCTGAAAAGGTGTCGCTCCCTGCGCCGTGTGCACTGCTTTACTTTTTCCTTTTTTTTTCTTTTTCTTTTGAAACCGTAATAATAAAACTTCATTTTTGCTGTGGCCAGCACATGCACATGATTGACTAAAACCTTATTGACAAAAAGATTACAATTAATATATCTTTATATATATAAAAAACAAAGTAAATGTCAATAAATTTAATTTGAAGGGTAATTTTGGAATTGATAAAAAAAATTAAAAATCAAATTTAATTAACCAAGAAACTGTCGTTAGGCATTAACCAATAACATAGAAGGTAATAATAGGTTGACTGCATTTTATTTTTGAAAAGAGAAAACTGCCGTTATGCATTAACGGGGCATTTGCAAAAATGCCCTTTTCTTATAAACACTTGTAAAAATGCCCACTTTCGTGAAAGTGGGCATTTTTACAAGTGTTTATAAGAAAAGGGCATTTTTGCCTATTAACACCCAAGAAAATAGCTAATCACCAAATACCTGTGCAATACATTATTTAAATAATTTATTTATTTCTTATCTTATTTTATAGATAGAACACGTTTTTTTTTTGCATTTTAAAGTAATTTCATATTATGTCAAATATATAATACACATGTTGACCGAAAGATTATGAAATGATCTTAAAAAATAGATTTAAAATAAGCAAATTATGATAATTTAAAATTATAATATATAGAATAATTTATATTTATAAATAATGATATTTTCCTTTAGAAGGAATAATATTTTAATTGCAATTAGAAACTGTATCATTTTTATAAAAAAAATTCAAATTATGTTTTTTATTTATTTCATTCGAAAAAATATTAATATGACATTATGTAATTTTCATAAAAGTAAATGACATTTTTTATAAAAATAAATGATCCATTACAAATTATACTTTTACTAGATGCAAATGACACTTTTAATTGTAAAAAATGATAATTTTCTTAAGTGCAAATGATTTTTCGCATGTGATATTTTTTTTATAAAAGAAAATAATATTTTATATAAATAATAATAATTCATTAGAAGCGATAATTTTAATGCATACATATAACACTTTTAAAAACAAAAAATGACACTTTGTCAGATTGACCCGGATGAAAAGGGAAAAAATGCGGGAGGGGAGTGGGAGGGTCGGGCCCAATACGGGCACGAGTTTGGCAAAATTAAATATAAAGCTCCAAAAATATATATATGCAATGCATATATATTTTTAAAATTTTCACATATTGATTATTATTTAATAGAAGTAATATATTTTAAAATCTTTGTATTTATTAATAAATATTAAATTTACAACACATATAATATTCTTCGCGCATCGCACAAGAAGCGTTTAACTGACGTTTGGGGGAAGGGTTTAATTGCACCGAGATTGGACATCGAGGGCCTGATTGATGCAATGTCGAGTATGGGTGGCTAAACGTCATAGGGGTGTCGTGTAAGGGGCAATTACTACTTTTCCCCAAAAATTATAGTCACAATTTTCATTTTTAGACATAGTCCCACATCTATTTTTCATTTTTTATCCTTATAAATACCATTTATTTATAAAAACACCATCATTAATTTAATCTCAACCTCTCATGTCTTATAATGGTAGGATCATTTTTTTATTAAAAGTTTTGCCTATCAAAGTGTCGTATTTTTGATGGACGGAGAAAGTATATTATATGTGTGTAGTTCACGCGAGTTCAGAATTATAATCACCGCGCATCGCGCGGGAGATACACTAGTACTATATGAAAAGGGCAACATTCAATTCAAAATCAATTTCAAAATTAAACGACAATTTTATAATTATAATAAAATTAAAAATTTATTTATAAATTATATTTATTCTTTTTATTTTCTTTATCTTTATCTTTTTTTATTTTATTTTATTTCTTTCTAAAATTATGAAATTCAACTAATTATAAAGTAGTATTTAATATGCATATCAAATTAAAGATCACGGTAAAAACTTTAATTTGATACTATTTTATGTAAATGTTTGATTGACAATGTAAAAGTTATATTTATTTAAAAATTAAAATTTTAAAACATTCTCTCTCTTCTCTCATTTTTTTTAATAAATCTATTTTTCATTTGTTTTTCTTTTTTTATTTTATTATCATTTTTTTTAACTTATACTCCATCCGTCCCATTTAATATGACCCTCTTGCCATTTTGGGTTATCCCATTACAAATGGCCATTTTCGAAAAGCGAAATATCTTTATCTCACAAAAAGTTGTGGGCTCCATCATTTACTATCACTTTTCTTCTTTAATCACTCTTCTTTTTAATAATCGTACCAGAAGGAGTCATGCTCAGTGGGACGGAGGGAGTATTTTTTTTTTTGCCTTTTAATAATATCAATTTTATTATTGTGATTTTTTCTTAATTTTTTAATTTTTCAATATTCAACTCAAATATATTTAATTAAAATTAATTTTTTTATTACATTTATAAATATGATAATTGAGTTCATGTCAAATTTATATAAATATAATATAAAAATATTTTCCATGCATTGCACGAGATACAAATGTTAGTTAATTTCAAATAGACCAACTTAAAATTCCGAATATAATTTTGTTCATACAAATTTCTTATCATTCAGCTTTTTCTTTAGTTGGAAAGGGATGAATGATGGAGATTAAATTAGATTTTTTTTAATAAATAAATAATTAAAAAGATTGTGCGACGATAGATTCGAACTTGAAATTAAAGATCTTAATCACTATACTAATAAACCAACACACTTATATAATCACAAATTAACTTCGATAGATTCGAACTTGAAGTTAAAGATTTTAATCACTATATTAATAAACCAACACACTTATATAATCACAAACTTCTACCTTTTTTTAAGGAAAAAAAATATAAAGATCACGTCACAATTAACTCAAATTTGAGACTTTTAATCTCAAAAATTAATACTCTACTGTTATACCATCACACTCACACGTTATAGACTTTTCTATTAACATAAAAACATAATGTTTAGTAGTTCCTTTTTCATTCTCATCGAATAATAAACAAAGTCATTGAACTATATTATAATTAATTATATCATGATACTCATTTCCACTTACAAAATCATTGAATTAGATTATAACAGGCGCATGCGACTCATTAGAGTAAACAAATTATTGAATTTGCCGTTTTGGAATGTTTTTAAAAAATATTTATTTTTATTTTTAGACACTGTTTCACTCTCAACAAAATAAGACTCATCTTTTATTTACGCACATTCATTTAATATTTTTTAAAATAAATGCAACAAAAAATACGGCATATTTTTTGAAGATAAGAAAAGTTTCCATTTTTTTTCTTCTTGAGATTGTAAAAATAAAATTTCACGGTGGTCCAAAGATCGCTGATAGTGATTGGTTGTTACAAGTAACGTGGCGTTCCATCCGGCTTGTAATCCACTAGTCGCAAGATGCTTCAGCTTTGTCCGATTCTTATTTTTTTCACGCAATTATACAAGTTTTTACCATGTTAGAATTGTCCTTCATACAATCCACGATAATATTATAATTAATATATATAAATATAGACACAAGAGGACTAAAATAAGTACACTTCTTAAGATATAAAATACTCGCTCCGTCTCATTTGTATTGGCCCCTTACTTTTGAACACAGAGATTAAAAAAGTCTTTATTTATGAGTTAAGTATGTGGAGTGCTTTATTTTTGCCCACTTAGAAGTCCTTATTTTTGCTATTTTAAGAAAGGGACCAATACAATTGGGACAGCCCAAAATGACAAGGGGGTCAATACAAATGGGACGGAGGGAGTAAAAATCATTTTCAGCCCTTAGATCATCAAAATTTACGGTTGATTCATCATCATGTCGGATGCATTCATGGTCCTGAGTTCGAATCTCAAAAGTAGCAAAAAATTATTTTTCGCAATTCATACCTTTATACAACGAATTCATACGTATTCTACATAAAATTCATATATTTTTCCTAATTCTTATCTCTTATTTTAAGAGGTGCTCTCACGGTAGCCCTTCCCTATATATATATATATATATATATATATATATATATATATATATATATATATATATATATATTATTAAACTGTGATTTTATTAAAAAATAAAAGAAAAAACCTAACAAATTCTTGAAAGCACAAGAAAAGCAGACTAAAAGCCGAGCCTCATTAAAACCTTTTTACAGAAAACCCAAAGAGAAAGACTGTAAAAAGGAAAAAGAGTACTCGTCTACCAAACGAAAGCAAAAAAAAGGAAAGAGCGAAAGAGAAAGTTTCCGGAGCTCCGGCCGAACCATCGCCGCCAAACAATCTCGGCTCAGACCCAAACAACATAAACAAAACACAGAAGACAGAAGACCGGTGAGACGTCGTCGCTTCTGCCAACCACCAACAAGCCCAAACAAAAGAAGGGAGACTAAACGGCCGGTTATACGCCGTCGCCGTTAGCATCCCCAGAAGAACAACCAACCCAACCCCGCAAAAATGGCCGGCAAAACTCCGATGCCGGAACCATCCCACCCAACCAAACTCCACAAAGAAGACCAAAACCCAGCAGCAAGGGTAATTACACGGCCGGTGAGACGCCGTCGCCGTTAACACCCCCACTGCCGATCATAAGCTAAAAATGCAGCAAGAGCTCTGCGCTCTACGCTGACTCTGCACAAAACCAGGAGCTCAGCTCTGGAACGGCTCTGCTCTGGCAAGGAAAACTTCTCCGCACAAAACATCCAGCTCTGGAAAGACCAGATCTGAAATCACGCTCTGCTCTGACCTCGGAAAGCTGAAAGCTCAACTCTGGCGAAACGGTCTGCTCTGCTCTGGTGAAACTGCTCTGCTCTGGCGATTCTACCCTGGAATGACTATGCCCAGCTTTGGCAAAACGGCTCTGCTCTGGCAAAACGTCTGCTTTGCTATGGCGAAACGGTCTGCTCTGCTCTGGCGAAACGGCTCTGCTCTGGCACACGGCCTAGCTCTGCTCTGGCGAACCAGCTCTACTCTAGCAAACGGCTTTGCTCTGACCAATCATCTCTGGAAAGTCCAGAGCTGAATCCCAGCTCTGCTCTGTCCGCAGACTTCCGAAGGCTCTGCTCTGATACACGCGGACTCCCATCTCTCACCAAGGCGAAACAGGCATCAATGTTTAATGCGAACCGCGCTGTGCGTCGCTATATCCATAATCACCGCTAACTTAACCTCCTCAATCGCATATGGCCACCAGCCCTCAACACGATCCTGATTAGCCATAATATCCGCAACTCTATTTCCCTCATGGAAAATGTGCGACACCTGCAAATGGAAGTCCGACAGCTTAGCAAGCACGTGCTTCCAGAGAGCAACAAACCGCCAAGGAACATCCACACCTCTCGAATTAAGAAGCCGGACCACATACTCAGAATCAGCTTCGATCCAAAGCAAAAGCCAACCACGATTATGAGCAATCAAGATTGCATGAATAACCGCCAACAACTCAGCTTCAAAAGCAAACCCACGACCACCCTTAAAATGAAAACAGCCGCGCACCCAACCCCAGCTGTCCCTGAAAACCCCTCCAGCCGCAATATTACCTGGCGAACCATAAGCCGAGCCATCCGTGTTTACCTTCATCCAGCTGACAGCCGGCGGCCACCAATGAACCTCAATCAACCTAGGCGGGGGCATCGCTCTGGTAGTAACACCAAGGCTACGAAGAATGAGATAATCCGACCAAGAATTGTTGGAATGACCCAACTTTTTGAAATTCGCATCCAACTCCTTAAAAGTGACTTTGAGAAAGCCTATCACCATCTTGGCATGAAAAACCAACTCCTAAAAAATAACCCGATTGTGGCAATCCCAGATTTTCCACAATAAATTAATAACGCCCGCCTTCCAAAAAGAACGAATCAAAGAGCTGAACTCCGAAGACCAAGCCATAACCAACAAACTATGAATGTCCGCGCACTGCATAAGCTCTCATTTTTGAAACCAATCAAGAAACTCACCCCACATAGGTTTAATGACATCACAATCCCAGAACAGATGATTGATAGATTCCTCCGCATGTCCACAAAGCACGCAGCGGTTGGGACCATGCAGACCCCGACGAATAAGGCCATCAATCGTCGGCAAACGCTGATGTATAATACGCCAACACACAATCGAACGCCGGTCAGGAATAAAGCGCTCCCAAATCCACTTCCCCCACAAAACTTTAGGAAAGTCTTGACTAATACGCGCATAGGCCGTGGCAGCCGTCACAACACCACTCACCGAATGCTTCCAATACCGTGTATCCGCTTCACCACCCACATGGAGCAATAAAATATCAATAACAATATCAGGATAAGTAATAATAAAATCAGGAGTAAAGTGCCATATCCCATCAAAAAAATAATCATCCACTGCTTGCTTCAAAAAATCATGCATGAAGTGAGGCACCTGCAGCTTGTCCGTCATTCTATACCCAAGCCAGTCATCACACCAGAACAACGTGTTAGCTCCAGAACCAATATACGAATAGGAATCATCAACCAACTGATTCACATGATCACGAACACTCGTCCACATAGGAGACGACCCAAGATTATGTTTAGCATAACCAAAGGAGTTGAGATACCGCGTGCTCAAAATCTCAGCCATAAAATCCGTGCCCTGTACCATGCGCCAAGCCAACTTCATCAAAAAACTGTTATTCATAGCAGAAAAGGAACGCACTCCTAAACCTCCCTCCACACGTGAGCTGCACACACGCGACCAACTGACAGAACACGACGGCTTCGTATCAATGCAGCCGGTTCAAATAAAATTACGACAACAACGATCCAAGCTATAAATCAGGGATTTCGACCATCTGTAAATCATCATAGAGTGAGTGACCGAGCTCTGAATAACAGAACGAACCAAACAGATGCGACCAGCCATTGAAAGTTGAATCCCTTTCCAGCGAGCAAACTTCTGAATAATCCGATCATGAATAACAGCAAAATAAGAAGCTTTGATTCGACCAACAAAAAGGGGAATGCCGAGATAAGTAACCGGAAGCCCACCCATAGAGAACCCCAAAGTGCGTAGAATACCATTTTTCAGAGCCGGTGAAACTCTGTCAGCGAAGAAAATACGAGACTTATCTGGGCTGCAGATTTGCCCCGAGAGCTCACCATACAAATCCAAAATCTCCTTGATTTTACGAGCATTCTTAACAGAGGCTTTGCAGAAGAGCAGAATATCATCGGCATAAAGAAGATGAGTAGGAAAATGCATCGAGCGGCTAAAATCCATGGGAACAAGATGTCTCGACTGCACACAGTTCAGGAAAATGTGACTAAGCACATCCTCGACAATACCAAAAAGAATAGGAGAAAGAGGATCCCCTTGCCTCACACCACGGGAACAGGCAAAGTAACTGCTAAGCTGACCATTGTAAATAATTGAGATGCGAGCTGAACTAAAAATGACCGAAATCCACCGAATAAATCTCTCATGATAACCATTCACCCTAAGCACTTGCAAGATAAAATCCCAACTCTTCGTATCAAATGCTTTACGGATGTCAATCTTACATGCCATATTAGAACGTCTACCCGTTCTATTCATACAGCTAAATCCCTCCGATCCCAAAACCATACAATCATGAATGGATCTACCACTGATGAACCCAAACTGATTCTTAGAAACACAACGGGAGGCAACCCTCTCCAAGACGCGTAGCCAAAATCTTTGAGACAATTTAAAAAAAAAAGTTGGAAAGAATGATTGGCCGGAGATCACCACAGTATCCACCGCATCCTTCTTAGGGATGAGAATCAACGTGCTTACATTACAACCAGCCGACAAATAGCTATTGAGAAAGAAAGCCCGAATGGCAACAACCACATCAGCTTTAATAATACTCCAATAATTGAAAGAAAAAACCAGAAAACCCATCTGGACCAGGCGCGCTATTAGCATCCATCCCAAAAACAGACGCCGCAATTTCCTTATCATTTGGAATACTAGTGAGAATACCATTCTGCTCCTCAGTAACACAATCATCAATAATGGCTTCAAGCATAACTCCATCCACAGTGCGCGGGCTATCTTCCCTAAAAAGACCAGAGAAGAAATTAATAATATGGTCCTGAATGACATTCTGATCATAAACCATGGAGCCGCCGATCTTTAAGTGTTCAATCCGCTGAGATAGCCTCCTGAACTTGATCAACCGATGAAAAAATGTGGAATTTCGATCACCATCATTAAGCCAGTTCACCCTACTCTTCTGCTGTAAGAGACTACATTTCTTGTTGAGCAAAGTCCCAAGCGACGCCTGCACCGAGACTTCCTCATCAAACAAAGCATCAGAATACCCCATCTGTGAAATTTGATTCTGCAAATCACTTAGCTTTCGTTGACCATCCGCAATCTGAGTATCCACATTACCAAACCCCGTTTTGTTCCAAGTTCTCAGATCCATTCGTAACCTTCTTAGCTTAGCTTGTTGGGAGGTAACCCAAATGTTTTTCTTTGGTTTGTTTTTCTTTCTTTTAGTTTCGTTTTGTTTCGTTTTGTTTGTTTTGTTTCTTTGTTTTGTTTGGGTTTTTAGTGCGGTGTTAAGCTTGGAAGTTGCGAGAGCTCGCGCTTTGTTCATGCCACCGCCAGAGGAACAGGTGTTTCTCTGGCAGATTTCTGGAGGTCTTCATGTTCCAGCGCATCCTTTTTATACTCTTCGCTGCGCTACCCAGCGCCGCCACTCTCTTCTCTGCCCAAGGTTAAACCTTTTCGCCGCCTCTCACGATGGTTCAGTTTTTCATTGCCGATAATCAGGGACGTTTTCTACACTCTTCTTATTTCTTTTATGCCCTGAGGACATGGCATGTTTTAAGTGTGGAGGGGTGTTTTGGAGCTTATATTTTTCAAAATTGGGCGAAATTTATTTTTCTATGCTTAGTTTTTGGTCTCGAATCTTGCTAATTTTTATGAATTTGTGGAAGAGAAGAGGGTTTTCGATGTGCATTTCCGGTTTGTGTTTGTTCGGTGGTTATTCTTATTTTACTTTTGATATATGTTTCTTGATTGTGCAAAGAATTATGAGTTTTGTTGCAACACTTTTGTAAGTAAGTAAAACGTGATTTGTCCGGTAAATGCTAGAAGGAGTGTTGTCATTGTGATTGCCTACGATCGTATCTTATCTGTGAAAATGTTGGACGAATTGCCAACTCTAAAAATTGCCAGCTCTGAAACATCTGGCCTGTTCTGAAATGTGATAGCTCTGAGTCTCTGCTCCTCTAGTCTAACTATGAGCATGGGAAACCACGTGAAACAACTTTGGATTACATCCAAAAGGTTTTATTTCATGAATTATGGCTCAACTGTCGAAATCTCAAGCACACAAAAGTGTGTAAATTGGTGATATTGATTATAAAGGCGATCACATTAGGGAATTCACTTCTAGCGGAGAATTGGGTCTGATCGAATTACTTGCATTACTCTTTTGTTGCTTCTTAAACTTTGAGTTACTTTCATGATCGAGAGATGTATGTTGATTGTAAAGTTTTGAATTGACTTTGTGAATGTTGGATGGAAATGAACATTGTTGAAATCAATCTCTTCCTAGGATTCATATAGATTTTGCTTGAGGACAAGCAAAAGGCTAAGTGTGGGGGAGTTGATTTATGCTTAATTTACTATATTTTAAAGGGTTTGTATGTGCATGTTTTAAGATAATCTTCTGGAAATTGGTGCGTTTATGGTGTATTTTATGCTTTGCAGGAGATTTAGGCTTTCGAGATGGAAGAATGCAGTTTTGGAAAATTTTGGATGAATTTGGCGTTTTCTAGGTGTTCTGGTCTCCAGAGCAGAGGAACCGACATCTCCAGAGCAGAGAAATCACCATTCCTCTGGCGTCAGAGAAATCAAAGACCAGAGCAGCGAAGTCAACTCATCAGAGCAGAGAAACCAATTGCCAGAGGAATCGACATTTCCAGAGCAGAGGAATCAATCGCCAGAGAAATCACCATTTCTCTGGAGTCAGATAAACCAATTTCCATAGTAGCGAAGACATCAGAGCAGCGGAACCAAGTCTCCAGTGCAGCGGAATCAAAAGCCAGAGAAATCACCGCTCCTCTGGCGATACCATTCCGCTGACAAACCATTCCGCTGGCGATCCATTTCTCTGGCGAGGTCAGAGAAATCGTCATTTCTCTAGCGTGATCCGTTTCCCGGGTAACATCCGTTCCTCTGGCGAGAAGCTGCGAATTCGGCAAGAGTGGGAGTATTTTCCGGAGCGCGCATCCAGCTGGAAAGTTGCCTTATTTTACACGATTCTATTACCTTTAGAATTCTACTTTGCATGGAAACTTTCATGGTGATCCGAAGGAAATCTGAAGCTTATAAATAGGTCCTCTTTTGACCTATTCATCATCCCCGAACACCTGAACATTTATATATTTTCAGTTTTTTTTAGCTTTAGAATATTTTAGCTTTTTAGCTTTTAAGGCTTGGATCAAGATTGAAGATTCAAGTCGCTACACTAGTTTTTATTCAGTTTTTATACAATTCAGTTTTTACAATTGCGTTCTTTTTAATTATGTTTAAGTTTTATTTCAGCATGTCTGGCTAGTTTCCTTTAGCTGATTCTAGGGTTTGTAAATAGTTGATTGAATTTATGTGATTTATTTGTTAATACCTTTGTGCCTTCTAGTTTATGATTCATAATTCCTGGTGCTTAATTTCTTGTGAATTATCTGATCAATAGTTTGCATGTTTAGCTATTCGGTTTGAGACCTAGTGGAGATAACTGTTTAGCGGATTCAGGAATGTATGATATGATTTTAACCTTGAGACCTAGGTGGATCATAGGGAGCTATTCTTAGGAGCTATTGGGAGTTAGTAGATTTTCTTGAGACCTAACGGAGATAGAGAATTTATTAATCTACAATCGTTGCTGCTCTAGCGAGAGTAATTGATTAATTAAGTGATCTCTCATCATAACTGGATTAAATTGGTACATAGGATTAATAGATTAATTACGTAGATTTAGTTAATGAATTTACTACCCTAGGATCAGTTGTCTTTCATATTTGATTTTTCTACGAGTGTTTATTTATTATTATTTGCGCTTTAGTTAATCAAATCTCTACGTTCTGTTGCCTGTCTACTACTTAAGTTTGTTTAGGATATAGCTAAAGTAGTTTCGTTGTGTCAGTCCCTGTGAATACGATACTCGGTTACTTATTATTTGTGTTACAATTGCACCGTGTTAGTTGTGGTAATTTGTTGCTAATAATTTAGTGATCAGCGAGGAAGCCTACAGTTTTGATGCCGAGGAACCATGTTGATAGATCTCCAAAAACTTTGACGAACTTTATGAAATCTCGACTTCGGCTCGATAAGACCCACACCAGAGGAGAGTAAGAGCAGCAGTGCTCTTTCAGCAGCTGTTTAGAATCATCCGATAACCCACGAATATTCCAAACAAGAATATTCATGACAAAAATTAACTTCGCGTGGTCTGGCATCCCCCAGTTCCACTTCATCGCTCCAACGTTTATGAGAGTCGTTATTCATAATACGCAGAGCTTTCGTATCACTATAATCCACCACATAGTCTCTCGGCTTGTGTCCAGCCTCCACCGACTTACGAAGCCTGTTCTTTATATTTTCCTCCTGTTGAAGTAAAGCACGGTTATGGTTCCGAGCAGATTGATCCTGTTTGGAGGACCTCCCTTTCCTTTTTGACATCGCCGTTCTTGTGCCCTCCGAAATACTCTCCTTAAATCGATGAATTTTAATATCATTTTCGAGCGCAAGAAGTTTCTTGTCCTTCGGCCCCGGACTCACGCCAGAGCCAATGCTATTCAGCTTTGTCGGCTCCTCGACCGAGCCAGTGCCAACGTTCCGCTGTGGATCCTCAACCGAGCCAGAGCCAACAGCCAGCTCTGGTGCCTCAATCCCGTCAGTGCCAGAGCTAACATTTAGCTCTGGTCGCGCGCCAGAGCCTGAGCTGATATTCAGCCC
Organism: Salvia miltiorrhiza; assembly: GCF_028751815.1. Lineage (NCBI taxonomy): Eukaryota > Viridiplantae > Streptophyta > Magnoliopsida > Lamiales > Lamiaceae > Salvia > Salvia miltiorrhiza. Next base: position 29,918,714 of record NC_080394.1, on the reverse strand, counting down.
TGGTGCCTCCAAAACTCCTGATTCAGATCTAACCGTCAGCTCTGGCAAATCTCCAGTTCCAGAACTAACAGACTTCAAAAAGCCAGAGTCTGTTTTGACAGTCCGCTCTGTAGTTCCCTTCTCCCCCGATCCCGATCTACTTGTCAACTCTGGTGACTTCCTAGTGCCAGATCCAGTGCCCTTGCCAGAGTCAATTCGCAGCTCTGATGAAGCATTCCCGCCAGATCCAGTTCGAACAAACGGAGTGTCAGGCTCCCGAGTACCCTTTTCCCCAGGACTGACCTTGTTATTGTCAACCCTATCAATGTCTTCTCCCCACCTCTAAGAGCTCCAAAGCTTTGAATTTATTCTCACTCTTCTGATTTTCCTTGCAAGCGATCTCCAACAAATTTGGCCCCGAGAGAATTTTCTCCTGATCCGAAACCACTTCTGTAATAATCCCTTCCGTGACATCCAAGTGTTTCTCATGATCAGAGTGAGAATTACCACTTCGTCGGACAACATGCCATTCGGGCTCTTTTGGTGCCGGCACCTCCACCGGCTGTTTTCCCACCTTCTTCCCTTTGCGACATAGATCCACCGAATGTCCTAGAATCTTACATTTAGTGCAAAAAAGAGGGAGATATTCATAACTAAGATCAATAGTAAAGGCATAGTCACCGCCATCAATCACCATGCTTTCCGCAAGCGGCTGCGCAAGGTCAATCTCTACCAAGATTCGAGCATAATGAGCAACATCATCATCAATCGAGTTCCCATCAATCTTTAGAGGCTGCCCCAGCCAACGCCCAATCCCAGATAACACCTCCGGATGCCAAAACTCAACAGGCAAATAATATATGCGAACCCAGACTTGTGCCAGAGAAGAAGATTCCTTGTAAGGATTGAAGAACCTTACCCACTCCCGGAAACGTAAAGATCCAGATGAGAGCTCCTATATCAGCTGCGACTTCGCAATGGCCTTGTCCTCACTAGAATTAAATTTCAGCGTAAAGTAGCCCTTGCCCATCGGCATTAGATTCCAATCGGATTTAATTCCCCATCATGATTGCAATTCGATCTTCAACTCTCTTGTGGTTCGTGGCTTCTCACCCTTGTTCATCATAAAATGCCCTATCAAGGCAAACCTAAACTTGTTTGCTTGAAAATTTTGAATATCCTTAGGGACTTTGAGAACCCCTTTCCCCTCAGCCAGGAAGGGGCGTAGAGACTGAAATTTGTGTGTCGGGAGATCCAGTTTTTTGACGCGAACGGGAGCAATAACATTCGCGTAAGAAATTCCAGCCCTAGTAGCAAGACCATGATCGACAGCAGCTTTCTCGCCGGAAGGACCCGCAATCGTTTTCTCTCCGGGAAGAGCAAGAGCCGGCGTACGGTTATTCATCAGGGCACGCACGGCGCCGCTAAAATTATCGGCCGTCATATGGTTTAAACCCTTAGAAGAAGGGGAAGGAACACTGTTATCACCACGAGCGGAAGGTCGATGAAAGTTACTCGAAACCAGAGGAAGATTGAGACCACTCCGGTCTGCCGACGTCGGAAGCAACTGATCGGACATGACGGCAGTCGACGAGATCAAACGGTGAAAGTAGGGTTAGGGTTTGAGAGAGACGTCATGCTTTTTCCACACAATTATTTTATCATATATATATATATATATATATATATATATATATATATATATATATATATAGGGGAAGACTAAAATAAAAATCAAAGTTAGACTATAAAATAGGAACCATTTTTAGCCCTTGGATCATCAAGATCTACGGTTAATTCATCACCTTATTGGAATAATTCATGGTCCTGAGTTCGAATCTCATAGGTAGCAAAAAATTTAATTTTCATAATTCATACATTTACACAGCGGATTCATGGGTGTTCTACATATAATTCATACATTTTAATTAGTTTATAGTTTATAGTCTAAGAGAAGTTTTCTGAATAGCCCTCCCCTATATATATATATATATATATATATATATATATATATATATATATAACTAAATTAGAAAAAATTTAAACATGACATATAAATGTTTGTAAAATATTTAATTTTATACAACAATCATAATTATATTATAAAAAGACATAATAATAAATTGATAAAATAAAAACTTTAATATTTCATAAAATCAAAAATGAAAATTTGAAAATGAGAATAATAAGTACAATTATTAATTTTAAAAATGGTAGTTATTTTAATATAAATATAAATAATTTTTTAATCAATAACATATGAATAATATTAATAGAGTTATTTTTTAAACTTTTATAATTACTTATTCATTTTTTTGATAAATTCTTGATTTTATCTTCTCCATCAAATAATTTAATTAGAGAATTAATACTCATACTATCGAGTGGCCCGTCGAAATTCGACGGACATCTATTACGATTTACCGGTTAACCGGAACCGATTAAGGGCCATTTCCCTAATCGATAACCGAACCGATTATTGGACCGGTTAACCGGCCCGGTTAATCGGTTAACCGATCAAACCGATTGATCCACGATTTCTCAATTTGTCCGAATTTAACCAGTTTATTCGGTTAATCGGTTAACTGGTTAACCGAATTAACCAATTTTTATTTTAAAAAAATTCAAATTTGTAGAATGTGTTCAATAGGACAAAATTCCACTGCACCAACTCATAACTTGTAATAATTTAGAACAAAATTTTTGTTATAGATACTTGAAATATTAATGTATTATTTAAATTAAAATATTAAAATATAAATTAATTAATTTAATGTAAAATAAACCGGTTAATCGGTTTAACCGGTTAACCGACCGGTTAAACCGATTAGTGATGAACACACTAACCGATAACCGAACCGAACCGTAAAAACCAATTATCGGTTAACCGAAAATCGGTTTTTTCGGTTCGGTTACGGTTAAAACCGATTAACCGGAACCATTTTACCACCCCTAGAAAATAGTATATGTGATTATTTAGTTCAATTGCAATTTTTTTTTTGTTTTTGAAAATTATTTATAAAATACTCAAGTTTTTATTTTGTTAATATACTACTCTATTTTTGTTGTAGTACAACTATATAATATTATATAAAATTAAATATTTTAAAATATATAATATTTAAATGTTAGTATTTTTTTTCCTAATTTAATTATATATATAAGTTTATTTTACCTATAGGCTATAACTACTATATACGTTGAATTAATGGCAAATCTAGTTGGTGTTTACACGTTACTGTTTAGACTTTATCGAAGGCCAATTAATTTACCTCTGTATGATTGGAAGACTTTCTTCTTCTTCTTATTTTATGAAAAATTATTCCAAGATAAGATTATACAATTATTGAATGATTAGTTTTTTATGCATCAATGTCACCATGTATATAGATTTTGGACGGGAGCACAAGAAGGAAAATAAGTAAATAATGTCTGTCATCTTTGGCATGAGCTGGATTTAAAAATTGATTTCTTTTTAATATAACAAGATTAAATTGAATTATATATTGTCTGAGCTATTGAATTGAATGATAAGATACAGTACTACTCCATATATACGTATTTACGTACAGCTGTGCTGTGACTGCTGTGTATGTGAACATCAGTAATTTCTTCTTCATAATTTTATACTATCATATAAGTTTTTAGTCAGCCCATCCACATTTTTTTGCGAATGTATCTATAGTAATTAACACTTTATGGCCCATGATTTCACGTTTTTTTTTAAAATGTCTCATCTAATATAATTACAAATTAATAGTCCAATGAGTTTCTTATTTATGGCCGTAAATTTTTTTAGGTGCCTAATTATGTGTTCTGCTCTCGATGTCCACGCTATCAAGTTGACGTGGCCATTTTAAACTACATGATATTTATGTTGAAAAAATTAAAATAAAAAATTCACCTATTTATGAGTGTCGCAGGCATGGGTGGAGCTAGGAGGTGAGCGGGGGTCACTGGAACCCTTAATATTTTAAAAAAGAGTAGGAATATTTTTGTAATTTTATAAATATATTAACTAAAAATAGAAAATACAATTTTATCTCTATTATTATTGAATTGAACTACTTTATATTATGATTGACATGCTTGAATTTTAATATCATTTTAGAAAATACCATTTTAAATTAGAATTGAATAAATATTTTAATAAATAAATACATAACTAATTTATGCATGACATGCTTGAATTTTAGAAATTTATTTTTTGAATTTGATATTGCAAATTTTTATCCGTCTTAATTTTTTAAAGTTGCTTTGTATGAAAATAATTTCGAAAGCTACTTTTTGTAATTTAAATTATAGAGGAAAAATGAAGTGTTTCGGCGAGTAACCATGTGTCAATACACGTGGAATTAGAAAAGAAAAAAGTAAAATCACACTACAACTGGAACCTCCACGATCTTCTTCTCCTTCCCTCTTTCCGACCCATCGTTCGCCGCCGCCCCGGCTGCGGCGGTTCTCGAATCTCGGTGCCCATCACCGTGTTTCATCTGGCGATATTCTCTTTTCATAACAGCTTCTTTCACAAGAACACACCCTATAAATTCAGCTCAATTATCTAACCTTTTTCACCAGAAGTTGCTGAGGTCCTGAAAATTTTCTAGCAAAGAAAAAAATAACCTTCGTAGCTGTGAAAGAAGTAGTTGCAAAGATCTGCTCCGCATTTAGTGTTCACTGGAGAGAGATTCAAATAGTCAGCAGAAAACCTAAAATAACATATAAAGCATCAAAATAAATCAAAAAGAAAATTACTCCTATAATAAGAAAGGGAATTGAGTAGTCAATTTGGTTGAGTAAGAAATAAAACAATCTGACACGTTCAACAAGTATTCCGCTACGCCACTCCCGTCTCTGCCGCCATTCCAAGTTGCAAGGCGCTGGAATTGGAAATGCTCCGGCCAGTTGCCGAGGCCCAGCAGAGTGCTACTCAGTAGAACTTGTGTTCGAGGCTGAGGCTGCGGCCGCTGCTCATTGTAGTGGCAGAGATGAATCAGATCTTGAAACACTGCTCATTGTAGTGGCGGAGATGAATCGAATCTTGAAATGACTGTAGCGAGAGCCTCAAATCTTGGTTGCTGCTACCATGATGCTGAGTGAGGAACGGTGCTTGTTAATTTGAGGTAGTGACGCGTCGCTTATTCGCGGTGCTGAGAAGGTGGCCGTGGAGATGGTGGCAAGCATGACTAGGGCTGGCAAATCGTGCGGGTTGGGTCGTTAACGGGTCGATCTGATATCGACCCGACCTGATAAGGCCAAACCCGAACCCGACCTGATAAGGGAATGCTCGGACCCAATCCGAACCCGACCTGATACACCTAAACCCGAACCCGACACGAACCCGATATCAACACGATTTGAACCGGGTTGACACGACACGATAGCGACACGATCTGATAATGACCTGATAACAACACGATTTGAATCGGGTTGACACGACACAATAACGACACAATCCGATTACAACATGATAACAATACGAATTTGATTTGATTCATAATAATAATAATAATAATACAAGATTCGCCACATATGCTCAACATATCCAATCGACATAGGAGGAATTTAGAATGAGGCATAAAAGTAGAATAAAAGAAACAATAAAAAATGGAAGATATTGAAACCCTAAACTAAAAACTAAAGTGAAGATAAACTTGGGTGTGCGGCGGAAGTTGGAAAAATGGAAGATATTGAAACTCTAAACTGAAGTGAAGATAAAAAATTAGAAATCAAAAATTAAAAAATTAAAATAAATATTTAATAAAAATAATAATATTACTATCAGGTTACCTGAACCCGAACCCGACTCGAAATTATCAGGTCGACCCGATAAGGACCCAAACCTTATCGTGCGTGTTACTAACCCATTAATTTCGTACGGTTTCGTGTCTTGTCGAAAATTGCCAGCCCTAGCATGACATCTTAATGAGGAGGAAAATGAGGATTTTGTGTGTGTGATTTTTTTTTCTTTTTTAATTCTACATATATTAACACATGGCTGCTCGCCGAAATACCTCATTTTTCAGTTACATGATTACTTTTGTAGGCCGCAAATAAGAAAAAAAAAATGAAACGATGAGTATTGTTTTGTAATTACCCTTAGAGTGAGATATCTTTGAAAAAACGCTCAAACGATGGGTCAAAAAGTGATATTTACCCTAAATGATACTCTCTCCGTCCCGCTTCAAATGACCCAAAAAAATTGGGCACGACGATTAAAAAATGTATGATAAAGTTGTAAAGTGGTGGTGGGAGAACCCAAAAGTAGTGTTAAATGCCCAATTTTATTTCTAAATTTAGGTTGAGTCATTTGAAGTGAGACAACCCAAGATAAAAATTGGGTCATTTGAAGTGGGGCGAAGGGAGTATTTTTATTTTTTTGATAAAACCCTAAATGATATTATAATTGTTTTAATGATTATTATTTATTTTTAATTTAATTTAATCTCATTATAATTATTATTATTGAAAAAAAAAATTGAACCCCACCCCTAAATCGGAAGTCTCGCTTGATGGGTCAAAAAGTGATATTTATCCTAAATGAGTATTTTTTTTATAAAACCCTAAATGATAGTATTATAATTGTTTTAATGATTATTATTTATTTTTAATTTAATTATAATTAATATTATTGAAAAAAAAATTGAACCCCACCCCTAAATCGGAAGTCATCGGAAGTCTCGCTCCACCAAAAAATTTCACTTCCATTGCTATTCAAAGGATTTGAACCTGTGCCTTTAGGAAGAAAGAGCAAAGTCTTATCTGCTCCACCAACTCATCATTAATACTCCCTCCGTCCCATTAATAAAGACATAGGTCTTTTGGGCACGGAGATTAAGACGAGGTAGTTTAAGGAATAAAGTGTTGTGGTGTGTATTTAATTAGGGACTTAACTCTCACCTCTCATTTCTCGGAACCACCACTGCCCACCACCACCACCACCACCACCACTGACCACCACCACCGCCGCCGCCGACCACCCCCACCACCACCGATTCCCTATGCTATGCTGCCGAAAATGGAGCCCAGAAAAACAAACTAGAAATCGCAAATTTTCCAAAAAAATTAGCACAAAAAACTGATTCAAAATTAGCATCAAATTGCAAACAACCACCACCGCCGCCGCCTACGACAACCACCACCACCTCAGAAATTCAACCCCCAAATCAAACCCAGAAATCAAACCCAAAATCGAACCTGCAAAATCGAACCCAAAAATCGAATCGCGGCAAACCCTAGCCCCTAACCCAAAAATCGAATCGCGGCAGACACAGAGTCTAGGGAGAGAGAGATGAGCGAAAGAGATGAGGGAGAACCGAGAGGAGTCGGACAGAGAGAGATGCGAGGGGAAGAAGGAAGGCGGTCGCGGCGCGGCCCCAGAGCCGACGTCGGCTGGAGAAGGAGAAGCAGGCGGCGACGGAGAAGGAGAAGAGAGGGGGAGGGGCGCCGCGCTGCAAACCCTAGTCCACCGCCGGAAAGTTAAATCTCCGCCGACCACCACTCTTCGCCGCCGACGCTGTCTTCCTTCCTCGGCGGAATTGCCGCCGGCTTGCTCCTCTCCACCTCATACCCCCAGCACACCAACACACCACACTCGAGAGAGGGTCGCCGGAGACGAGAGAGGGGCGACGGAGGAAATATGAGAGGGCGGTGCAACCGAGAGGAGTGGGAAAGAGGGAAGAGGGAAGAGATGGTTTGAGAAGACCGAGGCGGAAATGAGAAGATGGAAGAGATGGTTTAAGCTATGTTAATTACCAATTAAATTGCCTAATTATTTCCTTTTTTGGAAGTGTATCTTTATTATTGGGACACCCCAATAAGGAAAGTGTGTCTTCAATAATGGGACGGAGGGAGTATTTACATAAAATAGAAAATTATTTTATAGAAATTTGTAATTATTTTTATTACTTTGTTTTAAATTTAATTTTTAAAATGAAATATAATAATTTAATTATTAATTCGGTTAATCAATTTTAACATACATGTCAAACCGATTAATCGAATTCTAGAGAAGTCAATAATCAAAAAGCGTTTTAGCACCCCTTGTCGCATGATCTCCTGCCAAAGCCGTAATCGGCAATCGCAGACAAAATCTCCTTGACCTTGTTCTGTCCGAAGATGGGCTGATCCAACCATGCATTATTTCGGTTCTTCATCTTATGCTTTCGTCGCCATTTCTTGCTGAAAACGGAGGCTCGCATACAAAAGCCGCCTCAAAAGATCTGATTTTCTTTTCGTTTTTGATGGCAACATTTGAAGTTTGAACTTTAAACCTCAATTTTTATAAAAACTAGTATTTGCCCCCGTGCAATGCACGGATTTTTTTTGTATATATTATAAATATTAAATTAATTATAATAATTATAAATATTCAAAAAAATTATAAATTAAATATTCCTTTCGTCCCACCGAGCTTGAGTTGTATTTCTTTTTGGGTTGTCCCACCAAGCTTGAGTCATTTCCTTTTTTGACAAAAATTATGTAATTTACAACACTAATTAACAAAACTAATTGCACCCTTATTTTTCTTTAATCATCCCAAATAACCCTTATTTCTCAAAAAATAAAAATATTTTTTGCAGCCATACTTAAATAATTTAATTTTATATTTAAAATAATTGAATAATGTTATTATTTTAAATAAACTTCAGATTTAATTAATTTAAATTTTATATTTAAATAATTTGAAATAATTAATTATATAAATAACTACTTAACCATAAATTTACAAACATACTTACATAACTAAACAATAGTTCCTTAATTTTCGTGTCCAAAAGCAACGCCTCAAACTCGGCAGGACAGAGGGAGTACATTTTTATAAATAAAATATTTTTAGTAGAATATATGATAAAATATATAGTTTTCACAACACTTATGAAGTTTAACATGTTTTATATTTTATAAGGTACTTTCATATAATTAACATTAAAGAATAATAAAAATAAAAATAATATTATATAAATATTGGATCTGAATTTATAAATTCTGAAAGACTTCTTTGTATACAACATTGATTGTAGTCGTACCGATACCACTATCCTCATTAGAAATGAAGAATTTCAAACTACGACTACAACTCTTGAAATAGCAATATACAACTGGTCATGTGTAAAAATAAATTTTGGCAAAAATAAATCAACATGTAAAAGAAATTGATCATGATTTTTGTTGACAGTCATTGCCTATTAAATAATAAGAGGAAATTGATGCCGTCGAAACTTATTAAAAGGCAATCTTGGATCCTCCTATAAATCCCACATTATTTGACTCACTTAAACTAAATTATTATCAATAAAAAATCATTAAAACATTAAATTATAATAAAATTATAATTTTCTTATTTTTTTTCACAATATCGATTTTTATTATTGTGATTTTTTTTTCTTATATTAAAGTCAACTATATTTGTATTTTTAATTATATTTATAATTTTTTATAGTATAATAATTGAATTGGTATGGACTTTAGTATTATCATGCATGCATCCCACATTTATCAACTTTATATACATACGTATTGTGTGCTGATTATTTATCTTATAAAAAATCGATCTACTACATAGCAAATCAGATTTTGTAGTGTATAGTTATAGAATTAGACTTTTAATCAGTAAATAAATATTGTATAAGAGAAATGGGTGGGCGTTTATTTTAATTTTATTTTATATTAATGGGATAACATAATTTATTTGCTGAATTATTTTGTTTGACCGTGCATGTATGTATGGGTGGGTTAATGGATTGAGATTATTGTTTTAATTTTATTTTATAATTAATAGTTTTTTTTTAATCAGTTAATGCACGTGGTGAGAGATAATGGGAAGTGATTGTGTTGTGATTTATTTCTAATCTTTATATCATAAATATTTTCAAAATTGCCATTGAAATCAATTTCAAATTGATTTGAAATCAATTTAAAATTGAGAACTCTCCTTTTAATATAGTATAGATCTTCAATTTTATTATAACTACAAAACTGTCATTTATTAATTTTAAAATTAATTTGAAATTAAAAGTTACCTTCTTAATATATTATAAATTAGTATTATGTAAATATAAATTTCTAAATTGTTTACAATGAATGCCTATAAATTGTACACACACACACACACATATATATATAAATAAAAACATATAATTCATTATGGAATTTTAAATGATTATAATGTGTTTATTTTAAATTCATTTTTAAGTGTCATGTATCAAATTAAAGTTTGTATCACGATCTTTAATTCAAGATCCATATTGCATATAATTTCATGAATGGATATTTTAAAAAATAATAAAATAAAAGAAAATAAATAAAAAAACAAAATTTTTTTATGCACAAAATTATGTGCTATTTCCACTTTCTTAAATCCAAATGCAATTTATCAATCAATTGCATGAATCAAAGCAGTTTTTTGGTGCCCCTTTCTTTCAAACGTGGGTGGGACATGTAATTTTAATTAATTAAGTTAGTTTACTTAATTTTTGAATATATACAATAAGCCATTAATTTTCAAATAAATTACAAAATCGCCATTAAAATCAATTTGAAATTGATTTCAAATTGGAAACTCCTCTTTTAATATAGTATAGATTACCCAAATTGATTGTTCGACAAACAAAACAATACTACTAGTTTACTTAATTAATGGGTCTTTTTTAAGGCACTTTCTTTGTCCAACGAATAAGAAAGGAAAAATACATTTGATAATTTGAATTCCCATCCAAACCCACCGGAAGATAAGTTTTTTTGTTAGAAGAAAAATGTGTATAGATAATAACAAAAATGTAGAAGTGCATATATTATAGAACTAATTTTTGAGATAGTCATACTGAACAATGAAATTCAATATTTTGCTATTCATCTTAAAAATATAAATTTGGGCGGACCGAATCAGATTGGGCGCGCGAGTTTTGATGGTACTTTTGACACTAATGTTATAATTTGTGCCAAAAGTATCAACAAAAAGCAAAACAAAAAAAAAATATAAGTAAATTGGTATATTTGGCACTAATGTTATAATTTGTGTCAAAAGTACCAAATTACTTAGAATAAATAAGAACATTAGTGCCAAAAGTACCAAAAGAAAAAAAAAATCAAGTAATTTGATACTTTTGACTCAAATCACAATATTAGTGCCAAAAGTACAAAATTACTTGTATTATTCAAAAGTACAAAATTACTTGTATTATTTTGTTCTAAGTAATTTGCACTTTTGGCACAAATTATAACATTAGTGCCAAAAGTGCAACCTGAACTCGCGCCGAACCCGCACGCTCAATCCGATCAGGTCCGCCCAAATTAAGGGCAATACAGTATGAAATTGCAAATAATGGTCAAAATTTATATTTTTCAGATGAAGGGTCAAATATTGAGTTCCAATCCCTAAAATGGGCTATATGAGTGCATATTCTCTATATTATATATATTGAAGAGCTAAAATAAAATTTTATTTTAAAATATAAGTTAAAAATATTTTTTGATTTTTATATCATGAAAACTTACGGTGATTTTGTTATTTTATTGGATGGATTTATGGTACTATTCAAATCCTAGAATTAATGAATTTATAATTTGTACTTATTTTAAAAGAGGTTTGAAGTGTATCCCTTTCTACATCGATGCAGTATTCAGGGGGGGCTGATGATTTTGAGAGGAGGTTACTTAATGAGATAGGTTAGTTTTTTTTTTTTTTTTTTTTGTGAAGAAAATGAGATAGGTTAGTTAGTTTGTAAAAGTAGTAATATGCATCTACATTGATTAATATTCACATATATTTAGTCAACGTAATTAGTTAAATTAGTGTTAAGAATTATAGAAGTGTTCAAGCATTTTTCATTAGAAAAAGATTAAAATATACTAACAATGAGGTGACATACAGATATCTTTATATTTAAAAAATCTCTTTCATGAGCTCAATAATTATTCTTAAAAAATCTCTTTCATGAGCTCATTAATTAATTATTCTACGCAGAAGTTTTGCCTTGTACATTCACAAATAATAAGGTTTGATTCTTCTGTATATATCATATTTTATACTTTATTTTGTCAATATATATACGTGTATATTAATATTTCGATATCAATCTATAAAATAATACGAATACACATGACACATAATAATGTTGAGATATACAAGACATAACATAAAAATATAATTGCACAAAATCGTACTCGAATATAGACAATATTTGGTTTCATATGTCTACCGGTATTATCCAATCATATGTTTTTAAATATTTTTAAATTATAATACTAGTTTTTAATGCAATCAAGGAGAAAAAAATTTATATTATTTTAAGGGATTATTGCCAAAAAATACACGAACTTTGGGAAAAAATAGAATAAGGATGGACTTGCTCGTTGATTCTTCAAGTTGTGGTTTGCATGGAAGGCCTTAGAGCATCCACATCCCTTTACTCGTTCCCCCTTACTCGAGTAAGGCAGACGACGAGTAAGCCGATGTAGAGCCTAGCTTACTCGAGTCTTACTCGATGTAGAGCCTAGCTTACTCGTTCCCCCTTTGCAATGCACGCGCCTAATAAAAAAAATCTAATTTTTTCAAACCTCATTCGATCGTTACCTTTCTTTTTCTTTTTTCTTTTCCTTCCTTTTTAGTATTCGATCTTTTTTTTTCCAACGGTTATCTTGCTTTAAAAAAAAAAAATTCTTCTATTTAAACCCTCTTCCTCCATCAAAATCATACACCCACAATTCTCTTCATTCTCTCTATCTTTCAAACTCTTTCAATTTTCTCCACCAAAATGGATCCGAATAATCCCAACTACTACTCCTTAAATTGAATCCCCAATCTTACCGGCGACTACCATCCCGATTTATCGTGATTCAACTTAGGGGAGGAGCCCCTAACGGTCGAGGAGGCGGCGGAGGAGGGCGGCACGTCGGCGGCGCCGAAGCATGGCGAGCTGCGGAAGGCGATGGCCTTCAAGGAAAAGGCGTTGGCGACGGAGTACAGGGGTCGTTATACTTACACTCTTGAGGAGACGAGCCTCATCTCTCAAATTTGGGTGGAGGAGACGAATGATGCCTTCCGTGGTGTCTATCAAAAGAGCAATGCCTATTGGTAACGCATCCTCGACCGAGTGAACGCCGTCATTGGTGTCAACCTCAACTACCGCCAAATAAAATCTCACTGGGCTTGTGTGAGTTCGGAGGACAAGCTTTGGGAGGCGATTTGGGTCGAGACCAACGCAAAGTGGCCTTTCGGGCATTTCAACGACATGATTCGGGAGAAAACCCAAACTCTCTATGCCTTGCAGAGCAAAGGCGGTGCCTTCAAATGGTGGAACACATGGAGACGTGCATTCCTCCTAGAGGACAAAGACGAGTGAGGCGGCGGCTTCACCACCTCAGCTTCGGGCGAGGAAATCTCGTCTTTCCGCCCAATTGGAAACAAAGCGGCGAAGGCGACGGCGAGAGCGGCGAAGGGGAAGGGAAAGACGAAAGGCTCGATGTCGCAAGGTCGGAGGCTCTACCCGAATGCAAAGAGTACATAGCAAATATTGACGCCAAGCTCAATAGAATGATCGATGAGTACGCCACAAAGAATTCCCTCAAGAAGGAGATCCATGACGATCGGATCTTATTCTTGAATACCGCCAACATGACGCCAGAGCAAAAAGAAATTCATGCTCAACGGGTGGCGAAGATTTTAGAATGACAAAGGGGTGGCAATTAGCTAGTTTTAAACTTAATTTTTAATAAAGTTCTAGTTTTTTTAATATAATTTTTAGGTTTTTTTAAATTAATGCAATTTTAATTTGAAGTAATTGTGTTATTTAAGTTGGTGCAATTTAAATTAAATGAAAATACAAAAATCAAAGCTAATGGATATTAGTAAGTGGATGAGTCTCCCCAATGTGGGGTGCTTACTCATAAGTGGTCCCTCGTTCCATTTAGTAAGCTCCTTACTCAATGAATGTGGATGCTCTTATGTGATTATTAAACACGGCAATGTAGAGGGCGAAGCGGATATTGACTTGAATAGAAGTGATTATTTGTTGGCTACTTATCTGGAATCAAGGCAGTAGGTTGGCATTGTTCCACGAGCTCTTCCACGTGAAGGCTCGAAAACTTGGTTTCCACCTGATAAGGGCCTACTTCGCTTGGTGACTCAACCTAAACACTACTCTAGATTGACTTGCAATAGAACAAGGACATCCTACTAGTGATAAGCTAACCCAAGTCGATCTCACAAGGAAAGTCTTAAAGGGCTTCTAGTAGTATCGTAAGAAAAACAATAAAAAGAAGATTTAAACTAAAACTTGAATTTAAACTTAAACTTAACCTAGGCAAGAACTTAAATAACTTAAATTAAACCTACTTATGAAATTAAAGACTTGTAAATTAAAAGACTTCTAATCTAGACGTGAAACTAAAGTGCATAATTTAAATTGCATAATTAAAAAGAAAGCATAAACATGAACGAAAAACGTAAACATGATTAAACAAAATAAATTGAATTTTAAATACGAAATACCGTAAACGTCTTGAACGTGTAATTGTGTCACTCAATCACAAGCCAAGAATTAAAACTAAACAAAACTAAATTGAAACCTAACTAGAACAATGAAAACTCGAAACTATGAAAGCACTAAGAAAGCAAGTAAATCCTAAGTTTTCGGCTGCCAACAGATCTCCAAGATGGCGTCTAAAACTAGGGCAAGGTATTTTTTACAATGAAAAGCATGGCCCTATTTATAGACTTCAAATCCCTATGGATCACTATGGAAGTTGCCATGCAAAGTAGAACTCTAAAGGTAATAGAATCGTGTAAGATAAGGCAACTTCCAGCTGTGTCGCGTGCTCCGGAAATAATCTCCGCCCTGGCGGAAATCGCGGCTCTCGATTCCTCTGGCATTCCGCGGATTTCAGCAGCGAAGTGATTTCTCTGGCTTGTGATTTCGCTGCTCTGGTTTTCTCTCCTCTGCACTGGCTTTGCAGCGACAGAGCGCATTTATCTGGCGATTGGATTTCTCTGCAGCGCGGGGCTTCGCTTCTCTGACGCGCCAGAGTATGCACAAAAATGTAATTCTTAGCCCAAACTTCTCCAACATTTGCACTCTTTATCTCGAAATCCTAAATCTCCTGCAAAGCATAAAATACACCATAAAACGCACCAATTTCCAGAAGATTTAACTTAAAATATGCACATGCAAGCCCCTAAAATTAGAACAATTCGGCATAAATCATTTGGATGCTAACGTTGCTTTCCGCGAAGAGGGTCAGGGGGCGTGGGGTTCATCCTACGTGACTCGTTGGGTAAGATTGTCGCCATGGTGAGTCAAATGGCCGGATATACAACTACTGTTCTTTTAGGTGAGCTACATGCTATGATCTTAGTTGTGGCTTCTGTCTTGAGAATGATTTTGGGCTGGTTGTTCTCTTCTCCGACTCTCTACTTGCCATTCATATTGTTCTTCATGACAAGTTGTTCGATTCTGAATCTCTGTGCGACGAACTTTGGGAGGTGTTCGAGCACGCGAAGAAACACGTTGTGGAGTTTTATCATGCTAGACGTATTGCTAATAGAGCAACACATGAGCTTGCTCGTTATGCTTTTAATTGTATGGATGTAATGATCTGGAAGTCAAGTTTTCCAGCTTGGCTTCTTGATATTGTTTGACCCGATTCATAATTAATGAAATTTCTTTTTTTCCTAAAAAAATACATGAACTTTGAAAAAAAATTGCAATTTTCACTTGAAATTTCAATTAAACCAAAAAATATACTCCCTCCGTCCCTAAAAATTATGCATGGTTGACTCCGGCACGAGTTTTCATAAAAAACTATTTGTAGTAATGATAGTGAAGAAAGGGTCCCACATTGAGGGTATTGTTAAGTAGATTATGAGTAAATATTGTAAGTTAAAAGGTTAAAATTATAAGAATTATATGCGGGGTAGTGTCCAAAAATAGGGTATGCATAATTTTGGAGGACTTACCAAAAGAAAGGTATGCATAATTTTGGGGGACGGAAAGAGTATGAATTTATATTTTTGTTGCAATTTTTATCTAAGTTTGACTTTCAACGAAATTAGAGCTTAATTGACAGTAGGAATTAACTCAAATATATTAAATTTTGCCTTCTTAGAGCTGCGAGCTTTTAAATACTCATCATCATCTGAAGTTAGACCAACATCAGGTGAATTTTCGACTGCCAACTAAGCTTTAATTTCGCCAAAAGTCAAACTCAGGTGAAAATTGCAACAAAAATATAAATTCATGTATTTTTTTTGCTTGATTGAAAGTTCAAGTGAAAATCATAACTTTTTAAAAATTTCGTGTACTTTTTTTTGCCATAATCCCTTATTTTAACATGAATTTGTAAATAAAAAATTAGCTTTATATCATAAAAATAGAATTTAAAATATTATATAGATTTATTTAATTAGTTTTATATATGAACTATTTATTTATTTATTTATATAAACATATTTGTTGTTATAATTTTCTTTTTATATTATTCGTATTTTCCTGATTTTTTAAATAGTTTTCACTATGTAAATATGAATTTATAATAATAATACAATTTGGATTTTTAATAGCCCAAAATTGTTATATTAAATGATGACTATTAATTTTGTTATATTGATAGTTTAATGTTTTTTTCAAAATAATATTGACTTAAATTATTTGATTTACAATTTATAAATTTAATTATTATTAGGGGTAATTACCTGTAAATTCCTAACGTTTACACCGAATTAGTTTTTGCACCTTTTTTATTTTTCTACTTTTAAATACCTAACCTTTCGTTTTTGTCTCAAATTTATCCGGTGATCGGTTTCTTCTCATGCCAGCACCGGAATTGACATTGTGGCAGCTGGAATAGATGAGGTGGCAGCCGAAATTGACACCTAAACATAACTTTTACATGTGGTAAGAAAATTAAAAAAGAAAAAAGAAGAAAAAAATTTCCAACTCATCATCTTCCCAACCTAATTCACCTCTCCTCCCTTCCCCCGCCGGCGCCGCCCACCGCCACCACACGCCGGCGCTGGCCACCCCCTCCCCCATCCCCAGAACCCATCGGCCCTCCCCCATCCCCAGACCCATCGGCCCCTCCCCCAAATCCCCAGATCCCGTCTGCCCCTCCCCAATCCCCAACCCGCCGTCGCCCATGCCGCCACCATCGCCGGCACCACCCCACACCGTTCTCACCACATTCGCAAGCAAAGGCGGCGCACAAAGGGCAACAATTCGTGCTCTAGATCCCAGATCGAGGCGGTGCACAAAGGGCAACAATTCGTGCCCTAGATCTCCAATTCTCCACCAATTCGCGCCACCCCCTGCTGCGCCACCACCAATTTCCCGCGCTTCGCTGCTTCAATTCTTGCCTTTCTCCTCCTCTCCGCCTACGCCCTTCTCAACTGGGACGGCGCCTCCATCTCGGAGAGTCTTCTCCTCGCTTTAATTGGAAGAATTGGAACTGGTGAGGTGTGCAGGGAGAGAGGGAAAGTCAGGTGAGAGGGGAAGGGGTCGGCGGTTAGCAAGGGGTGGCGGGTACCGACCTGTTGGTGGTGTTGGCGATAGTGGTGGTGGCGCAGCAGGGGCAACGCGAATTGGTGGTGAACTGGGGATCTAAGACACAAATTGGAGAGACCAGAGAGAGTGGGAGTCGATCTGGAGGGTTTTCGGCGCCGGTGGTGGTGGTACGGGCGTCGTCGCCGCCGGCGGCGGGTTGGGGATGGGGAAGGGAATTAGGGTTTGGAAGTATGAAAGATTGGGGAAGATGATGATGATATGCATTTTTTTTATTATTTATTTTAAAGTTTTTTTTCCATATGTAACAAATGTGCTTAGGTGTCGCAATGTCAATTCCGGTGTCGGCATGAGAAAAAACCGATCATCGGACAAATTCGAGACAAAAACGAAAGGTTAGATATTTAAAAGTAGAAAAATAAAAAAAGGTGCAAAAACCAATTCGGTGTAAACGTTTGGAATTTACAGGCAATTACCCCTTATTATTATTATTATACGTGTTTAATTATTACTATAGAGTAGTCATTAAATTTAATATTATGCTCATAAGTTGATAATAATATTATTATACATTATTTTAAATCAAATTCTAATATTTAAATTAATATAATTTTATTTATTACTAATTAATCTAACTCATAAATAATACTATTATTAACATTTCAACATTTTTATTATAATTTTAAATTTTAAAAATAAATAAATAATTTTTAAAAAATATTCAATTTAAATCTTATTATTGTGCCGACGCTGGATTTAAAATGAAGTGCAGCATTTGAGTAGCAATAATTGGGGGAATCCGTAAATATGATTGGTAGCTAAGGAGTGTACGCTTCTGTTAAATATCAGCGGTTAATTTTTGGCCTTCAGTCATTGTCTCGTCTTCCCAATGTTCCCACCAACAATATCAATTGTAATCGAAATAGATAATCCCATTTCTTTATCAAATTAAAAAGTTAATTGGAGTTTTACATGTTGTGCTGCTTATTTATTGGCGTATCAACCTACGCCTTTTTCGATAAAGCATCAACTTATGCTTTTCGATTAAGTGCTCCTGCTTTGAATGAAAACAAAAATTACTAAGATATTTATTTTCATTCATTCGATTAAGTGCTCCTGCTTTGAATATGTATTAAGATATAAGATAAATTAGATAATACATATTCCTACATCGCATCTAAACAAAATACTTCCTCCGTTCATGAAAGAATTTTCTACTTTTTCTATTTGAGACGTTAATAAAAGAATTTTCTATCTATTTTGAATTATATTACACCACTTATAAATATCTCATTTATTCATATTTTTCATATTTTCACCACTTTCAATACTCTAATTAAAATACTATTTCCAATACATTCAACAATCTTTTATTCACTCTCAATAACTTTTTTTCCATAAAATCCATGCCACTCCCTTCTAAAAAGTTCTTTCGTAGACGATGGGGGTATATATTATGTTATGAAATTATATATTACATTAATAAATTAATTAAAACAATTAAATTATTACAACTAAGATCAAATATTCAAATATAATGTTATCAATAAAATTTGAATCAATGATTTTTTAAAAGAGAAAATCTTTATTGTCTCAACTTTAGTGCTTGAACTAGATCTCTCTGACAAAAATTACCATTAATGATTTGCATGTTAAGGAGGCATACCCTCAACTTACCTTTTAATGATGCTAAACAAACACATTGTAGCTATCCACGAATTAATTAAATTAATTTTTTTATTTATTTAACTTATTTTTAAAATAAAAATAAGATTTAGTTATTTTACTATCTTGTCCATATTGTAGTTTCTTTTTTGTAACTCTTTTATTTTAAAAAAAATTAAATTAAAAATGCCAAAAAAAAACAATAGGTATAATATAGATAATAGAATAAAATAAATTAAATAAATATTTTTTTATATTAAATTAATTTATGGGTGGCCACAATATCGCTGCATAGATTTATTGTTATCTTTCTACTTGATGTATTAAGTTATTGCTCCATTATAAATTAGGGGAGTATTTTAATATATTTGCCAAATAATTTGAACGTATTCAATTTTGTTTCCGCTATATTATTATTGGGCTAATACATCATCTTTCACTTTCAATGACCACTTGATACTTTTGAAATGCGTTTCGAATTTTTTTGTCCCAATTAATGTTGCTATATCCCGTTGGTTTCCATGATTTAATTTATTATTTTAATTATATCTATTATAAACAATAAAAGTATTATAATATAATATTAATATTTATTATTGTATAATAAAGCTTAATATCTACATATATCTTTATCATGAAATAACGACTCATAATATTTAAGTATTATCTTAACAAATTTAAATTAAATAATAGGAAATAATTATATACCATGATGTATAAATTAAACGCAAGCACAGAAGGAAAAAGCTAATTTTATTTTCTCTCTCTCTATCTCTCTCTATATATATATATAGGGAATGACTAAAATAAGAGCATTTGTTAAGATATAAAATAAGAATAATTTCCAGCCCTTAAATCATCGAGATCTACGTTTGATTCGTAATCCTGTTGAATGGATTTATGGTCCTGAGTTCGAATCCCAAAGGTAGCAAAATTATATTTTTCACAATTCATACCTTTATACAGCGAATTCATATGTGTTTCACATAAAATTCATACGTTAAAAATTGCTCTTATTTCTTAGTTTAAGTTCTAAAAAATTATCACCCAATCAATTCAGTAGGACTCCCGACACCAAAACGTGCGACTGAAGATCCAAAATGAAATAAAGCTAAAATAACCAACATGATAGAATCGTTTCTTTTGTGTTTTCTATAAGTATTATAGAATCATTATTAATGATATATATAAATATACGCCCCTTCAAAGAAATAAGAATATAAAATATGATTATGCATATAAATTATTGAAATTTCAATAATTCTCATTTTACATACCATTTTTAAATACTCCCTCCGTCCCAGTAATGTTGTCCCGTTTCTTTTGGGCACGGAGATTAAGGAGTGTAAAATTAGTATGGTAAACTAGAAGGTCCCACATGTTTAACAAGAAATTAAGTATAGCTTAAAATTATCATTGTTTCTTCCTCACTTTCCCAGCGACAGCAACAGCCACACCTGCGCCGCCCCCTTCCCCGGCGTCAGCACGGCCACCAGCCGCATCGCCGCCTCTCTCCATCCGGAACAGTAAACAGAATCAAGCAAAAGAACAAGAATAAAAATCAAATCTTTAGCCCAACAATTTCTTCAACAAGAACAGAAAAATCAAATTTCTTCAACAAATTTTCCTAAAATTTTCCATCGTCTTTGCTAATCAAGAACAAAAAAACCAAGAACAATTTATGGAGAAACAAGAACAGAAAAACCAAATTTCTTCCACAAAATTTCCTAAAATTTTCCATCGTCTTTGCTAACCAAGAACAATTTCTGGAGAAATAAGAACAGAAAAACCAAATTTCTTCAACAAATTTTCCCTCGTCTTCGCTAATCAGGAGAGGTCGTTTTTCATCGTCTTCGTTAACCAGAACAAGCCGCCGACGGAAGGGGCTCAGATATTCGTCCTCAGATGTATTAGGCGAGCCCTAATTTCTAGAAAAAAAAAAACAGAGAAGAGAGAAGGTGGATTTACAGAGGGGGAGGCTTAGATCTGTGCAAATGGGTGCGGCGCCGGAGGAACGATGGGGAAGGAGGCGGCGCCGGAGAAACGATGGGTGCGGCGCCACAGAAACGATGGGGAAGGATGCGGCGCCGGAGAAACGCGGCGCCGGAGGAACGATGGGTGCGGCGCCAGAAGAACGATGGGGGAAGGAAGGGGAGGTGGCGCCGGAGAAATGATGGGGGAAGGGGGAGGCGGGAGGAACGATGGGGAAGGGGGGAATTGTTTGCTAGGTTTAATTGTTTGGGGGGGGGGGGAGGGGGAGGGGCCACCGATAGGTTTAATTAGGTTTAATTAGATTTAATAAGTATTTGACCTAAAAAAAAGAGAATTAATTAGTGTCTAAAATTTGCCAAAAAAGGAAATGGGACAAGATTATTGGGACAAACCAAAAAGGAAAGTGGGACAAGATTATTGGGACGGAGGGAGTATATATTATAATTTGGGTAAATATCATTTTTTGGCCCATCGTTTGAGCGTTTTCTAAACAATATCTCACCTTAAGAATAATTACAAAATAATACCCATCGTTTCATTTTTTTTCTTGTATATGGTCCGCAAAAATAATTCGACAACCGGTAATTGACGTGTTCCGGTCAATTGCCATGTTGAAAGTACACGTGGAATAAAAAAAAGA
The DNA here is from genome assembly GCF_028751815.1 of Salvia miltiorrhiza. Taxonomy (NCBI): domain Eukaryota; kingdom Viridiplantae; phylum Streptophyta; class Magnoliopsida; order Lamiales; family Lamiaceae; genus Salvia; species Salvia miltiorrhiza. The sequence continues at coordinate 29,896,943 of NC_080394.1, read as the reverse complement.
AAAAAAACTAAAGAAATTTCATATTTTTGAAAACACATACATATGGCGGTGGGCAGGTGGTGGGCGGCGGAGGAGATAGCGGTCCGCCGCCGCCTTTGAAATTCCGGCGAGACAGACGCCAATCGTTCAGTCTCTCCCTTCCTTGGTGAAGGGCGCCGCCTTCGGCCCCACCACCCCCATCATCTTTTTCTCTAGCCTCTCGGCATTTGGCATCTAAATTCCCATTCCTCAAACGTCTCCGCCCAAATTCCACGCCCTTTTCACGTCTCATCTCCCATTTCCATTTCATATTTCAGACCTCCAGGTAATTTGTTCCTTTTTTGTCCAAATTCAGTGTGCAGTAAAATCCCATTTCATCTTTTTTGCGAAAAAGATTGTTAAATTCATGGGCTGTTGATCGTTGTACGCGCAGGATTTTTACCAGAAGCACACCTCTTACTGCTGCCCCACCTCCATCTCCGGCGAGGGCAGCCACGCCGCGACGCCTCTTCTTCCTACCCTGACTCAAAACACCAAGATCCCCAAAATCTACAAATCCCTAATTTTCTCCTTCTCTCTCCCTCGTCGTGAATAGCTGCCACCTTCTCTTCTTATGGCGAATGGAGAGAATCGTCGCCGCCTTCTCCTCTTCTCTTGGTCGGACAACAACAGCCCCATCGTCGCTGCTGCCACTCTCCACCACCTCCATCTCTATCGCTCTCTCATTGAAACAGGCGGCGAGCTCCATCACCGCTGTCTTTCTTCCCCCCTCTCAGTCCCGTCTGGACTCACGCCTCACAAGCACTCCCAACAAGAATCAAGCGCAACAAGATCAAAGCTGTAAAGACTGAAGTTTTAACAAATTAATTTTTTTGTTCTTCTCTGTGTTGCTTCAATCCCTTCGCCGGATTCCAGTTGTAAAGGTTCAAGCTTTATCAATTTAGTAAATGTATTTCCTTAGTTGAGCGAATTGAGCAAAGAATCAACGAGGGCATTAGTTGAAGAAAACACAAGGGGCTTCCTTTTCTGCCGCGGGGGAGATGGTGGAGGGGAGGGGGGGGAGTTAGAATAGAGATTGATGGATTCAGAAATAATTACAATAACAAGAAATAGATGAAAGTAGAAAACGACACCAAAATATACGTGGTTCGATCATAAATGATCTATATCCATGGAGTTGTTCAGTTTTTCCACTATATATCATGAGAAGTTTACAAATTACAAAGTGAAGTAATAAGAATGACATGAATCCCCCCTTTATTTTTATGCCTAAGAGCTCTATTTATAAGTATAAGAATAAACCTAAAGCATTTGAGCCTATTTGATCCCTAAAGCCTATTAGCCCAAGCCATCAAGCTCAAACTCCCTTTATACTAATCTATATCTTGGAATCGTGCCATCAGAGTTGGCATATGTCAAAGTTGGAAAGCGAAGCCGAGCTTTGCCAAGCTTAGAGTCGAGTCAACCCTATCAAGTCTGCGCTGGACCAAATATTAGAAATAACAATAATAATAATAATAATAATAATAATAATAAATAGAAATATTCTCATCTTGTTGTGTACAACGCTGGTGCATATTTTACTCCTCATCAGAGATACAATGAAGAAAACGTTTCTTTTCTTTAACATTAGAGTTGCGTTTTTGACAAGGTGGATTTTTGTTAGTTTTTTTTTAAAATTACGTGTGTATGCCAACATGGCGCTTGGCCGGACAAGTCAATTACCGGTTGTCGGATTATTTTTGCGGGCCATAAACAAGAAAAAAAATGAAAGGATGAATATTGTTTTGTAATTACCCTTAGAGTGAGATATTTTTGAGAAAATGCTCAAATGATGGGCCAAAAAGTGATATTTACCCTTAAAATTATTTAACAATTACTTTTATATACAACTCATCCATTTTTAGGCCAGAGTTTGTGCTGAAATCGAGAGAAAGGAGGGAAAACGACAAGAAGGAATCCAAGGAATTGATGCAAACTCTTTTGTTGCTACAATTTCAATTAGATAATTAGGGATTGAGAGGAGACAAAATAGAAATAAAAGAATTTTAGGCTTTTTAATGGTCTAGCAACTTGAAACGACGTTATCCATCCAACTATATAATACGACGTTGTTTCCATTTTTCCACGTGAGTATATTTATGTCAAGTGAGCATATGTATGCCATACCACCACGTCAGAATTCAACGAATATGTTAAATCAGGTAATAATAATAATTAAATAATTTTAATACAAAATTTAAAATTAATATACAAAATAAAAATTAGTTAAAAATTTGATAATTTATATGTAATTAACCTTATAGTATACGCATGCATGAGAGCACCTTCTCACTTTCCCCTTGAAGAGTGGCCAAAAGGCTAAGAAGTATGGTAAATTAGTAAATAAAAGTGCAGTCTTATTAGGATTAACACCCAAAGCTTCGTAAGCTAATAATATATTATAGTCGTTAGAGGCACATAATCTATTAAAATGTGATTGATTAAGGTGGCATTATTGGATCGAATCATTAAATCTAGATTAGTTTATTTTTCCACCTGCTTAATGTTGGCTAATGTGTCTTCTGATGTGAGTTAAGCACATCCCATTGTGTATAAATTAATCGCGACCACAATATGGAATTTGGGCCCTCAGATTCAGATATAGACATTATCTTATTTCATAATAAGCTTCCACGTAATCTTTCGAAATTATAACCAAAATTGTTTTATATTGTGATTTATAATTATTTTATATTATTATTAATTGAGATAATAAAAATATCCTTTTTAATTATATACTTCTTTCGTTTCCTAACATTATACATTTTTTAATAAGTCCTCTAAATATATGTATATTATATTTTTAGATATCATCCAACACATAATTGGACAATTTTATCTTTATAATTTAGTTTTAATGTGAAACCCTTTCTTCACTATTAATTAATACATTTAAATTTTTTTAGAAATAACTTTTTTTATTATTATTTGTTCTTAACTTCATCTACGTCAAATTATATGAATAATTTTTTGTTGTAATTTTTCATATTGCTCTAATTAAGTATTAGTATCTTTTAAATATTTTATATTTGTTAGTAATGTGGATAAAATATAAATAAATCATTCAATAAATATTTATAATATTATTTAAATACTTATATTGGTAATATTTATGATTAAAAATAAACTTTAAGATATTTATTTATTCTTTCTTGAATATTTGATCAACCTATCTAAAACATTTGAAATTTGAGATCAATAAATCATTATGATTGTGTATCAATTGTAATCCCAACAAATTAATTATAACATAACCATAGCACTATAATTTATTGCATTAGTTATTTTTAATCTCTTAAATATTTCATAGGTAATAGATATATTACATATATAAGTTTTTTGAATGAACTACGTAATACATAATTTTCTTTTGTTTCACTTTTACTATTAATCAATTTTTGGTATTTAGGTTTCTAATAATGTTTTCAGATTTTATATAACTGTTACTTAATGAAAAAAAAATGTAATGAGTTTTAATTTTTCAAAGTCTATATTTACAAATAGATTCAGATTTTAGAATAATCAATTTTTTTTTAAAATATAATATAAGTTTTTTTTTTTTTTTAAATATGTGTATACAAACAGTTTTCAAAGCGTTGATACATAACGGTTTAGTAAACCGTTGTAAATGACACTCATATATAATGTTTTTCATAACGTCGGAATAACCGTTATAAAAAGATGCTCATAGATAACGGTCGGCATAACGATTTTGTAATACCATTGTGTATGTAACTAATAGATAACGCACAAACATAACGAATTAACTCAAACCGTTATCTAAGTTTATGGACAACACTACATAGATAACGATTTTTTTATCAAAACCGTTATCTTTTCCTAAAATGCGCTCATACATAACGATTTTTTAAAAAACCCGTTACGTATGAGGTGTTATGTATGTGCATTTTTGTAGTAGTGTTAGTAGATGTAGGTATTAGAAATGTAACAAATAGTTGTGATAATGATGGTTATTCATCTATCAATCTCCTTAAGGATATATTGCTTAAATCATATGAAATTCCAAACAAAATACATCATTTCAAACACTCACTCGTCCTACTATAATAACGTCTATGATAATTTTTATTTGAAAGAACTGACAATAATTATTTTTACCCATATATTGTACAACATAAATTTTTAAGATCCATATCATATTAATAAATAATTGAATTTTAAATATAAACATACTTTAAAATAATATATAATTATTGTTAAAAAAAATAATGTTTCTCGCACGTGCATCGCAAGGAAACAAAACTAGCTTTTATTAAAATCCATATAATCTCTTTTTGGGATTTTTTTTTGTGGATGATGGAGTATACTTGAAACGATGTGTTATTTGAAAAAACCACTTCTTACATTTGAGGATCATCTCATCTGATTCTTGAGATAGTACAATTTGCTTCAAAGCAACAAAGCATGTTACTTTTGGCTTATGAGCTCTGAAGCATGAGATCTCGCTTTTAACTTCGGTGCGATTTCTGTTATCCAAAATTTTCATTCTCTTCTTTTTTCTATATTTTCCTATTTCTTTTGCTTCTTTTTCTAAATTATAAATGATTTGATTTAGTAATAATCCTAATTGTTCACTTCAAAAGTTCAAAGTTATCAATTTATTTCTCTTTTATTTGTGTATTTTTTTTCCCACCCTATATCTCCTATTTTTCTGTTAATATTTTTTCTTCTTCAATTTTAAGAGAATTTTAACATTTTCTAAAATATCCATTTCAAACCCTATCTATAATCTATAATATATTAAAAAAGTAATTCTCAATTTGAAATCAACTTTAAAATTGATTGGCAATTTTGTAGTTATAATAAAATTGAAGGTTTATTTGTAAATTATATTTTTTCTTTTTATTTCTTATTTTATCTTCTTTTTTTTCGTTCTAATATTATGAAATTCGACTAATTATAAAATATTTAATATGCACATCAAATTAAAGATCATGATAATAGCTTTAATCTGGTATATTTTATGTAAATATTTAATTTAAAATGTAAAAATTATATTTATTTAAGGGTTAAGGTGCAGATGCATCCCTAAGATAGAGACCCCTAGAGCATATACTCCTCCATATTCGACATTGGATCAAATAACCCCTTGAAGTCCAAAAATTTAAGCAACTAAACCCACAGGATTAACGACGTCTTACGTCCGTTAGTTCTGGGTATCTGGTTGAAGCGAGGAAGGTGTTCGACGAAATGCTTAAGAGAAATGCTGATTCGTCTGCCGCCATCTCTGGCGACGAATCGGCAAAGTGGGGTTCCATTGCAACCTTCACGTGCAGATTGCGTTGGTGAATATGTATGCAGATTCTGGGTATCTTTTCTCTTTTCCCCTTCCTCCAATCTCCCCGCCCTTCACAACATGTCTATCAAAGCTCCATAATGCTTGATTCCGAGCGCAATCTCATAATCATCCACCATTTTCTTGGCGCAATCTCGAGCCCCCTGACCACTAATCCACCGTAACTGCAAGCGCTCATCACGCTCGGTGTTGGGTCCCGGAAGGTCTAGAATAGGTGTATGGAGGGGGGAATACACCTATATGCTATTTTTATCAAACAACAACAACAAACACAACCTTTTTGAATAAAGAAATAGTTAAGGAAAACTTTGATTCCAAAGGTTGAAGACTGATACTGAATCTCTCTTCAGTAAAGAGATATCAGTTAAATCCAAGACTTTAACTGATATGCGTTAGACTCCAGTCTAGTTTGTAAAACAGAGAAGTATTAAGAATCCTCCTGACTATCAAAGATAAATAAGTCAAACAAATAACACTTGGCAGCGGAAAACTTTTCTTTTCAAATAGCCTTTGTGATTAACACGTTGTCAGGTTTATGTTTCACTTTACAGTTAATCAGTTTCAGTTAAAGACGCTTGAGCACAGATAAGAAAGTAAATACTGAAAGCGATAAACGACAAATGAATTTTTACGTGGTTCGGAATTCAATTCCTATATCCACGGTCAGTAGATCACACTGACAAACACTCTGAGCTTATGCTTACGGGTGCACAACAAACCTTGAATTGAAACCACACGTTTCAGCACCAACACACTGGGTTGGATTTCTCAAACACACTTAGCGCGCACTGGGCACTAAGATTTCTCTGGAGTCAGAACACTGGTCTGAACTCCACACAACTTCAAACACTCTTTTCGCTCAGGTGAAAGGAGGTTCGAAAACTACCAACTAGATAATAGAGAACATGCTCTATGTAATCAGTAACTTAGGCTTTCGATAAACAATATTTGCCTAAGGTTCTAAGAGAATGTATGTAATCAACAATTGACTGATTTTGGCTTTGTGATTCTCTTATTCGATTCAAACTTTGGAAGGCTTTGATTGGCTGAGTTGCAATTTCGGCAGCGTTTTAACTCGTGTATTTGAATCGGTGAAGATTGAAGTGATCCTCGAGCTCTATTTATAGGAGAGGTCTTGAATAGATCCGTTGGCGGAGATGGTCTTCAAGAATTCATTCGTTGGAGAGTAATTCGAATTTTGCTGAGGCTTCAATCTTCGAGGTTTCTTGCTTGGTGAGAAACGACTACTCAGGTACAGGAGGTAAGGCGCCTCTGAAAAGGTAATCACCAAAAATGAATGCTCAACAGAGAAAGGACGATCCTCTGTATCTTTGCATTTAATGCGACTGTACTTTGATTGCGTGGCTTCCTTTTAACGTTGGAGGTTCAGTCTGAGGAAGAATGTCAACTGATACTTGACTTTAGTATCAGTCCTCTGATTCCACGTAGCCAGCATTAGATGAATCAGTCATAACTGATTATTCAGTTGAGAAACTCTTTCTAGTCAAATATCAGTATTTGACTTCTGCCTTTAATTGCGAACACCAGTCGAGTTCTTCAGTCTTCAGTCTTTAGTCCTTCGTTCTTCATTCTTCATTCCTTCGGTCTTCAGTCTTCAGAACACTAGCTAAACTAGAAAAACGAGCTCTAACACTTGAGTTCACAAAGTTCTAGTCTATTACAAAGAAAACTTAAGGATTTTGGTATCATCAAAACTAGGGCTATGATATTTCATTAAGTTCCCAACAGAAACGTGATGGAGTTGGGCGTGATGCCCTTATTTTCCATTTCCTTGTAGGAATCAGAAGCTTCCGCAGCCATTCCGTGCATTGCAAATGCAAATATCATTGAAGTCCAAGAAATCAAATTCTTGCTCACTTCTTCGAACACCCGCCATGCGCTTTCTATGCTTCTGCTTCTCGAGTATGCATTGATGAGGCAATTAACAATACGAACATTCATCATGTTAGTCCACTTTTCTCTGCGTCACCTCCGTGGGACGGATCCCTTGGAGCACGACCATTGTCCGAAACAAATGCAAGGCGTCGTGTAACCGATTCACACGAGTTTTCCCGCTGATCATCCCGGTCCAAGAAACCACATTCTTCTCCAGCATGGCATCAAAAACAGCCATTGCAAGCTCGATCTCGTCCCATTTAACGAACCCTGTGAGCAAAACATTCCAAGTCACCAAATTCCTCTCAGGTATTTCGTCGAACACCTTGCTCGCTTCAACCAGATACCCAGAACTAACGGAAAGAAGACGCCGTTAATCCCGTGAGTTTTAATTGCTTAAATTTTTGGACTTCAGGGGGCTATTTTATCCAATGTCGAGTATGGAGGGGTATACGCTTTAGGGGCCTCTACCTTAGGGGTGCATCTGCACCTTAACCCTTTATTTAAAGATTATAATTAAAAAAAAAAATCTCTCTCCTCTCTCATCTTTTTTTTGAATAAATCTATTTTTAATTATTTTTTATTTTTATTTTTTAACTTATTCTTTCTACCTTTCATAATATAAATTTTTTATTATTGTGAATTACTCCCTCCGTGCCGGCCAATTAAGGCGCTACATTTGCTTTTCGGCACGGAATTTAAGGAGTTGTAGATTAATGTTTTAAGTGTGTAATAATAAAGTGATAAAGTAGGAGAGAGAAAGTAATAAAGTGATAAAGTAAAAAAGAGAAGGTAATAAAGTGATAAAGTAGGAGAGAGAAGATAATAAAGAAATACTTAATTAGTGTTAATTAAGTGTTTAAAATTCCTTATTTTTGTCAAATATAGAAATGTAGCATCTTCGTTAGGACGGCCCAAAAAGGAATATGTAGCATCTTGGGCGGGACGGAGGGAGTATTATTTATTTATTTTTATTTTTTTAATATTCAACTCAAATATATTCAGTTAAATTAATTTTATATAAATATAGTAATATAAAAATATTTTTCAGACATTGCACGAGTCGCGGATAATAATTTCATATAAATATAGTAATATAAAAATATTTATCGAGCATTGCACGAAATGTAAATGCTAGTAATAATTTATGTACTAATTTTGATTATATATAAAATTTTTCACGATCTCCTACCCCGGCGGAAGTTGTGTATAATTTTACAGTTTCCCCAACTCCTCCTTTTAACTTACTCGAGTATAGGAGATTGGAAAGAAGTAAACAATCGTATTATGGAAAAGTATTATCTCATCACTTCATTTTAAAGTATTCAAATTTTGTAAGAGTTTTTCTATTTTGATACAAATCACAAAAGAAGGTTATCGGTAAAATATTTTATAATATTTTTAAAGGGGCATCTAAGCAGTATGATCTCTTAACTGTTAATAGAGATCCAATCAGGTTAATACATCGAATTTCGGGCTAGCCTTATCAAATTATCGGATTATTTGAATAGAGATTAATCGGGTTGAAATTTTTTTAAGTTAGAAAATTTCAACACTAACCCTAAACGTTCGGATTTCAAGCTAGCCCATCGAGCTAGTCGAGTACGAAATATATTTTTTAAAAATAACTATTATATTTCTCTTGACAATATTATATTGGGTTAAGTGCCACTTCCCCCCCAACGTTGACACTCCTATCGTCTTTAACACCCTAACGTTAGGATTGACGTTGTTTACTATCTCAACGTGTCAATATTGAAGCTAATCGTCCCCTGCATTTTAACGATGCTTAATCCCGTTAGAGTTGTGCCTTGGACGGCCGTTAAAACGCGGGGAGTCGATTTGTTTCAGTTTTGACACGTTGAGGTAGTAAACAATGCCAACCCTTACGTTAGGGTGTTAAAGGTGATAGGGGTGTCAACGTTGGAGGGGAAATTGACACTTAACCCTATTATATTTGTAATTAAAAAATACACGTATAGATAAGTAACATTTCAACATCGACTTACATCTATAATCTATAATCTATAATATATTAAAAAGACAACTTTCAGTTCGAAAAATCAATTTCAAAATTGAGTGGCAATTTTGCGATTATAATAAAATTGATGGTTTATTTGTAAACTATATTTTTCTCTATCTTCTTATTTTTTTCTTTCTAAAATTGTAAAATTTGATAATTATAAAATATTTGATATGTATATCAAATTAAAGATCTCGATAAAAGCTTTAATTTGATATATTTTATGTAAATATTAGACTTAAAATGTAAAAGTTATTTATTTAAATATTAAAATTTAATAAATTCCTCTCCCCTCTCTTATTTTTTCTGACTAAATCTAGTTCTTTTTTATTTTTCGTTTTCATTTTGATTTTTTTTTTCTATTAAATTTTTTTCATAACATCAATTCTATTATTGTGAATTTTTTATTTTATTATTTATTCAGATTAAATATAGTTTAGTCAAAATTATATTTTTTATTATATTTATAAACATGATAATTGAGTTGGTATCAAATTTTTATTGTTGTGAAGTCTTCTTTATTTTTTATATTTTTTCAATATTTAGCTCAAATATATTCAACTAAAATTTATTTATTTATTATATTTTTAAATATGATAATTGAGACGGTCAATTTCATATAAATATAAAAATAGGTATAAAGATCCAATATTTTTGTTAAATAATTTTTTTTTACATCTAAATATTTTATGTTAAGTATTGGATTAAAAATATAGAGAAGTGAAGTATGAGTATAACTTTCTATTAAATCAAAAAATGCATGACAATTTTTTGCAAAAAATATATTATTACTAATTTTCAAAAAAAAAATAATGAATTAAAAAATTAAATAATGAGAAAATTTTAATATAATTAAGCGATCACATTATTTTCGGGTCAGCCTATAGGGTAATTCAGATTATTTTCGTGCCAATCCTACCAGGTGTCGGGCTATTCAGTTACAAGTTATTTGGGCTGTAATTTTATCGGGTTGAAAAATTTCAGGCATAACTCTCTCGAGTTGGCGGGCTAATCCCGCCCACCGATTTTAGGGCTGGATTGATATCCTTCTTTTATATAAATTACACAAATAGATAAAGAAATTTAATGACCGTACCACGATGGACTCGTACCCATGACCCCACCATGCCTTGGATAATGTACATTAACCACTTACTGTCAGGCCAACACCCGCACACACTGAATTGATATCGCTATCTATTGACAATGAGGTCTAGGATTTCGTCAAAAAAAAAAAAAAAAAACCAAAAAAACAATGAGGTGTAGGATTCAAATTTCAAACCCCATCACTTCCTCTTCTACCAAGTCAAATAAAATAAAGAGGTAAAAATAAATAAATTATAAATCGTGTCTAGGATCAAAATATGATCTAAATTAATAATTATTTTGAAAATCAATCGCTTCTTAATACAAAACCAAAACGATTAATTTAGGGTCAACCTAAATAAATCGCACAAAAATACAAAATAAAGGTGGATCATTTCCAAAATAGGAATCACCTCTTGTGGCGCATTTACCATTAAATCACGCACTAATTAATCGTGCCAGCAACGCTACACAATATAGACATTGCAAACAAAGTTAAAAATTGAGTTAGTAAAAAAAATTAAAAACCATTCTTATAAATGATAAAGTGAATTAGTTTGCTCAAAGCTGAGCTTCATTAATGGATAATCAACACAACGAGCACCGGGTCGATATGAGCCCCATAGTAGTGGGGTTGTTGGGCGTATTAGCGGGAACCATAATCGTCGCAATTTGCCATTGTATAATAGTGTTTTGCAACGACGCCCAAACACAAAGGTTTAATATGAATACCCAAAATGGTAATTCTACACTCACGACTAATGCTGCGACGTCCGAGCATCCAACGGTTCGGGTGATGGTGGAATCCAAATATTCCGTGGAGCACAAACAAGATTTGTGCTCTATTTGTTTGGGTGAATTCAGACAGGACGAACTCGTTCGCGTGCTGCCTGAATGCACCCATATATTTCACGTGACGTGCATTAATAAATGGCTCGAGCACCACTCCAATTGCCCTTTGTGTCGAGCAGCCGCCGTTCATCCGCCGCAGCCTCTTGCTGCTAATTTATCGTCGGCGATTGATAGTGTATTAGTCTAGGCTTAATTTTTTGAGTAAGTTTTTGCTTAATTGGTTTGTTTTTTTGTGTTCATTAATATTTTCTTTGTTTTTAGGTAAATTATAATGCTTAGATTTACTAGCAATTAATGAAATTAGTTCAATATTCCAGAACACATGTGAAAAAGGAGCGATTGAGATTGGGCCATAATATGAGAAAATAATTCAACAAAGGAGGATGAGCTGAACGAAATGCGGGTTATATTGAGGCCCGGTTTACAGACATCGGGCTATTAATTTTATGGGCCGACAATGCTGTATTATATATTTCTCATTGTACGGGTGAATTGAGATATTTTTTTTTCCACAATTTTTACATTTTTTATTTTAAATTTCATACTCTTAGTTCGCTTAAAAAAAAAAAAAAAAAAAATTATACTCTTCGTTTGTATGGTAAATCGGTAATGAAGTTTTAAATAGATAATATTTGTCAACTAAAAAAAAGGAAGATATTATTTATAATGGACGATTTTGATCATAATTTTTATTATTAGGAGTTAAGATTAATCGAATGCTGGAAACCCAAAATGCTTGCGATTTAGTTCCCCAATGTAGTTTCCTAAAAGAAAGGTCCTCCGGTGTATTTTAAGTTTAAACTAATTTTTTTGCTTTATTAATGAGAAAATAAGTCTCGTAAATTTTATGTTTTGAAATTAGATACGTGTAATCTTTCAACTGTATGTTACATTGTTTAGGGAGTAATAAACATGAGAGTAGTTTTTTTTTTTAGGGAACGTGAGAAGATTTTAATGATCACATAAACATGGGATATGGAGATGACCCCCCATAAACGACGGAGGTTCATTCCAAACACGATGTGTAAACAAGTCTCTCACAGCTTTCGCTAAACAATGAGCGATCACATTTCTTTATCTCCTGACATGCTGAAGTCTAAAGCCCGGAAGTGACGTCAACTCACGGCGACAGAAGCTCGCTAAAGCTCCACTCTCCAGAATATTTCTGCCACCCAAGCTGATGAAATTACAAGCTCTCTTACAATCTGTTTCAATCAAGCCGTGACTGTATCCTAGGTCCTTGATCCAAGATAAAGCTTCTTTTATGCCCATCAATTCACCTTCTTCGACATTAAACAGCCCCATCACTTCATCGATTTTCCAGCAACAAAATCGCCACCACTATCTCGAATAATCATACCAAAGCCCATAGTATTCTAATCTTCAAAGAAGGCAGCATCAACGCTGCACAGAATGGAGCCTGTAGGGAGAGTGTGCCAACCCAAACAGCGAGCAGTTGGGGATGAAGAACTGCTGCACCCTTCAGTGGGCTGCCGAGCCGAGAGCCAATCAGAGCGGCCCAAAGCTGAATCCACGGACTTAGCAGGGTTCGGGAAAACCTCCTTCCAAACAACGGTATTACGGTCTCTCCAGATTTGCCATAAAATCATGCCAACGTTCGCCTTACGGTTCACGTTCTTGTCATCAAGAACCCGCGTCAACGCTTGCGTAAACGAGTCACTCCTCGCGGTGATAGAGTCAACATGAGGGAACAGATTGCTGGTCCGCCAGCAAGTTTCTGCAAAAGGGCAAGCAAAGAAAATATGCCAAGTATTCTCATAGCCACTTCGACAGATAGGGCATTCACCTCCAACGGTCAGGCCCCGAGAAAGTAGATTTTCTTTAGTAGGAAGGTTATTACGAGCAGCTCTCCAAAGAAAATGCCGCACCTTAGGAGGCACATCCATACGCCAAAGAACTCTCCAATTACCATCTACCTTGTGGGTCTCGTCAAGAGTAAGGGAGCTGGCCAGCTTGTAGGCCGTTTTAACAGAGTAATGACCGTCATCGGAGAAATGCCAAACAATCCTATCCGATTGCATGGAGGGCGAAAGAGGAATGTTGGTGACATCCTTGATGTCCGCCTCCATTATGATACTCTGCAAGAATTCCAAATTCCATCGTCTCAAGTTCGGCAATAGAAGTTGGTTAACACGAAGACCCTCAAGATGGGGCGGACACAGCGCCCTGGGTTTAAAGTTAGCGGTCCACCGCAACCAAGGGTCCTCAAAAACGTGCGCTGTTACCATCCCCAATATGCCATCGAACTCCCCGATGCACTAAATCTTGTGCTGAACATATACTTCGCCAAGCGAAGCTAGGGCTGTGACCAACTGCAGCAGAAAGAAAGTCGCAATTCGGGAAGTATTTTGCTTTCAATACCCGGAAAACGAGAGCATCTGTGTCCTCAATGAGACGCCAACCCGTTTTTCCCAACATAGCCATGTTAAGGAGTTGAAGACTCCTAAAACCCATGCCCCCTAGAGATTTATCAACATACAGTCGATCCCAGCGCATCCACTTTACCATTACCTACCTTATTACCCCACCAAAAAGAATTTATCAATCTTTCCATCTCATCCGTCAGAGTAGTAGGGAGAGCGAAGATGGCCATACAAAACGACGGGATTGCTTGAACCACGCCTTGATAAGGATCTCTTTACCCGCCTTTGACATTTTCTTTGCATTCCATCCATCAATACAACTCCACATTCTATCCCGCAGATACTGAAAAATTTCCCTCTTTTTTCGGCCAACAAGTGAAGGAAGCCCCAGATAACACCTGGTATTAAGCGGGGTGCTAACCCCAAGGGTAGTAGAGATCGCGTGCTGGTCCGCCTCACTTACATTAGAGCTGAAGAAAATTCCTGATTTCTGAAAGTTTATAGCTTGTCCCGAGCCAGCCTCATAATCACCGAGAACACGCTTGAGAATGACACATTCTTGCATAGAGGCTCGACAAAAAAAAGATACAATCGTCGGCGAACATAAGATGGGAGATGGAAGGACCTCCACGGCCAATTTGAACCCCGTGAAGATTACCACGATCAGTTTCGTGGCGAACCAAAGCTGAGAGGCCCTCGGCGCAGAGAATGAATAAGTAGGGGGAGAGAGGGTCGCCCTGGCGGAGACTTCTCCCCGAAAAAATAGGCCCAACAGTGACACCATTCACAAGGATATCGTAAGTGACTGAACGCACGCACATGTTCATCCACTCACGCCATTTATCGCAGAAGCCGTCTCAGAACTACATCTAAGTAGCTCCAATCCACCCGATCATAGGCCTTAGAAATGTCGATTTTCAGAGCAATTGAACTAAACTTTCCCCTAATCTTCCTTTTCATGGTGTGTATGGCTTCAAACGCAATCAAAATGTTGTCTTGGATAAGCCGGCCTTCAACAAAGGCCGATTGAGCGCGGTCGATGGGCTGCGGAAGGGCCCCTTTGAGTCGGTTGCAAAGAACCTTCGACACAATTTTGTATAACACATTACAAAGGGCTATAGGCCTTAACTCTTTCATGCTGGAAGGCGAAGAAACCTTAGGAATGAGGGAAATCAGCGTATGGTTAAGATTTTGAGGGAAAGAGCCATTATTCAGCCAAGCAACGCAACTGTGAAAGACCTCAGCACCAATAACAGGCCAAAACTTTTGAAAGAATTTGAGGTTAAACCCATCCGGTCTCGGCGACCTATCGGGGTGCATTTGCTTCACCGCTTGCTTAAACTCATCGGGATGAAAAGGCTGAGTAAGCACGTCATTCATACTACTATCAATGTTTGGCTCAAGACGATCCAAAGCTCTGTGGAAATCCATATGTTCATTAGAATCATCGAAGAGTGACTCGAAATAGAGTTTAGCCACCGTCTGAATCTCCTCGCTAGTTGAAGTCCAACTACCATCCTCCTTTTGAAAACGGGTGATAGTATTGGTTTTTCGTCGTGCCGAGGCCATAGAGTGGAAAAACTTCGTGTTCCTATCACTAGGGCTGGCAATTTTCGACACGACACGAAAACCCGACACGAAACCGCACGGAATTAATGGGTTAGTAACACGCACGATAAGGTTCGGGTCCTTATCGGGTCGACCTGATAAGGACCTGATAATTTCAGGTCGGGTTCGGGTTGGGTCGGGTTCGGTTCAGGTAACCCGATAATAATATTATTATTTTTATTAAACATTTATTTTAATTTTTAAACTTTTGATTTCTTAGTAGGGTTTTTGGTTTCATACTTTCATTCCCGCCGCACACACCCTTTCGTCCCTTCCAAATTCCAATTTCCATTCTTCCAACTCCCAGTCCCAGCCTCCAGCCGCCGCACTGCCCCGCCCCGCCGCGGCGCCTCCAGCCGCCCGCACTGCCCAGCCTCACAGTCGCTCCCTCTTCGCCAACGCCGGTGATTCCTTCAATAGTCACCCCGCCCTCACTCTCAGACGCAGTGGATTCTCGGACTTAGGTAGGTAGAATGGGATCTGCCATTATTTAATTACCTATAGCAGTTGTTGACTAAATTAGTTCCGATGTAAGTTTGGTGTTTGGATGAGAGCTTTTTTTCATCTTTAGCATCTCGTTGGTCACCTGCTGTCAATTTTTTTTGGGTGTTTGCTCCTGATTTAGGTGATAAATTTTTGTCTTCATTTGTGACCATTTCAGTTATGAAATCAATTATGAAATGAGTGCTTGTTCATGAATCATAGATTGTGGTTAGTATGGGCCTTTGAGTTTGTGATTTTGCATTTTGTTCAGACAAGTGAAAGAGTAGTATCACTCCACGGTCTTCGCCTCTTCGGCTGCCTTTGGTTTCCTGAGCGAAAATTGAAAACAGTCGATGGCGATATTTTCCTGAGCGAAAATTGAAAACAGCCTTTGATTTTGCATTTTGTTCAGACAAAGTGACAAGAACTATTTGTGGATTGGACTCCAAGAAAAGAGTAATTTAGATTATTTCCTATTGTTTTGTTTGGTAGAGACCACCTGGTGATGATTCATTCAAATTCAATAATACTATTACTAATTCTTTTTGTTTGAGTATTATACTAAATTATTCATTCGATCTTTCAATCCTTAGATAATCTCAAAAAGATGGTGTTAAACTGTTAATGGAAATAAATTGTAGACATAATCTACATTTGGAAAAAGATGATTAGTTTCGAAAATGAGGCTGTGTTCCACTTTCCCTTTGCTGCTGTTCTTGTGATCTCAATTTTTGATTGTCTTTTATTGCTCATTTAAATCTTATGTACTAATAGTTATTTGTTCTTTGTTGTTATAGGTAATTATGTATAGCAATGATGATACCGATGGTGATTATGTATAGGCTATCACCATCCTTAAGCCAATATTATTTTGCTCTTTGCTTCCAGTGTGATTCTTCCCTTAAGAGCAAGTCAGATAGTTCCTTACGAGCACCCTGTAACTGACGCATAGAGATGGAGTCTCTACGACCCTGTAGTGCAGCAATTCGTTGTTGAATACGAGCCTTAGTAGCACGTTCATTGGATCGCAGGTGCGAGGCCCAAACAGTAATAGCATCAGAGACTGCCATAAGCCTATCCGTGATGTGAATTCCTGAGAGGTTAGTCCAACAATCTCTAACAATATTGGGGAACTCCGGTTCTAAACACCATTTGTTTTCGAATCTAAAACGACGAGGAGAAAGCGGAGAAGGCATACCATTACACTTTAGAATAATAGGGGCGTGATCAGATATAGGTGCCAAAAGCGAAGATACCATGGCATTTGGAAAAAGGTTTCTCCAAGTTTGGGTAGCCATACCACGATCCAAACGTTCCTCAACAAAATTATCCGAACCAAGACCACCAGACCAAGTAAAAGGATAGCCATGAAGTGGAATGTCAGATAAGCCGCAGTCAAGGACAGCGACACGAAAGCCAGTGAACAACCAATTAGGATGATCCACCCGACCCCTTTTATCTCCCGGATCAAGGAGATCGTTAAAATCTCCTATAATAAGCCATGAGAGATTATTAACGCCAGCAAGGCGCCGAAGAAGAGTCCACGAATCACGTCTCCGGCTCCTTTCGGGAAAGCCGTAATAACCGGTGAGGCGCCAGTTACCATTGGCATTAGTAATACAGAGATCGATATGGTTTCGAGAGTAACCAAGGATAGAGCAGTTATAAGAGTTCTTCCACATCATGCAAAGGCCTCCGCTCCTGCCCAAGCTGTCAACAGAAAAACATCCATCAAAGTTAAGACGATTCTTAATCTCTTCCAAACGAGTGCGATGAGAGAGAGTTTCGCAGAGGAAGATAACACTTGGTCGATGAACTCGGTTGAGTTCAAGAATAGTAGGAACTGCAAGAGGTTGACCGAGTCCCCTGCAGTTCCAACTTAGAGCATTCATTGTGATCGGCCGACCCCGGATCTGGAGCCTGTCGTTAGAAAGAGTTGGGCATCGGAGCCATCCTCGAATAGACCAGTAGGAAAAGCATTCGATGCAGAGTTGAGTAACTTAGTCTCTGACGTGGCGCTACGTCGCCGCTTTCTTTCTTCGGTACCAAAATTACCCTCCACATCATCAGCCTGCATGGACTCCATATTGTAATGATGGCTGATATCTTGCAAGAAGTTTCTCTGAAGATTAGGTGGGATTGTATCCCGAGATGTGTGGGAGTTATTAGTGGAAAGAATCAAATCCCGATTTTCATGCATCTTACGTTTCGGATCAGAAACTGACGACGGTTGTGGAACCCTAGTAGCCGCCGCCTCCATACTAGGGTTTGCGCTGGCATCCTCAGACCTCAGCCATCTATCACCGGCAAGGTTCGTCCCCCTTCGATCCGCTGCTTTGAGCCCCACTCCTCATTCACGTTCAGCAGTTTTTGACGTCGGATTGAACATAAGTTCACAGAAGTACTCCGAATGACCAAGACGGCCATAGAGGAAACAGAAGACAATAAGTCTTTCATACTTGAAGTTAACCACGAACGAGGATCCATCTTTATGTTTGATATTCTTAAATCTTTTGAGAGGGTCAGCATATATTGTCGCCAAACTCCCACTGAGTTTGAGCTATCATATTCCATGAATGTCCCGATGAAGTTCCCTAACAAACGGCCAACACCTTCCGTGAGATATCCCGCCGGAAGATCATGAACTTGAACCCAAAACGGGAGAGTGTCCAGGGGACATTAAGAGGATATCTTGCAAGAAGTTTCTCTGAAGATTAGGTGGGATTGTATCCCGAGATGTGTGGGAGTTATTAGTGGAAAGAATCAAATCCCGATTTTCATGCATCTTACGTTTCGGATCAGAAACTGACGACGGTTGTGGAACCCTAGTAGCCGCCGCCTCCATACTAGGGTTTGCGCTGGCATCCTCAGACCTCAGCCATCTATCACCGGCAAGGTTCGTCCCCCTTCGATCCGCTGCTTTGAGCCCCACTCCTCATTCACGTTCAGCAGTTTTTGACGTCGGATTGAACATAAGTTCACAGAAGTACTCCGAATGACCAAGACGGCCATAGAGGAAACAGAAGACAATAAGTCTTTCATACTTGAAGTTAACCACGAACGAGGATCCATCTTTATGTTTGATATTCTTAAATCTTTTGAGAGGGTCAGCATATATTGTCGCCAAACTCCCACTGAGTTTGAGCTATCATATTCCATGAATGTCCCGATGAAGTTCCCTAACAAACGGCCAACACCTTCCGTGAGATATCCCGCCGGAAGATCATGAACTTGAACCCAAAACGGGAGAGTGTCCAGGGGACATTAAGAGGAAAGTCACCACTTTTCAAACGATGGAGAATGAGAGGAAAGTTGCCGAAAGCCCATGGACCACCTTCGAAAACTCTTAACAGATCCACTTCATGGAAGAATTGAAAGATGTATCGCCGCTTTCCGATATCCTTCATGAAAACACCTTTTCCCGGCCTCCATATACTGGCAAGACGACTGCGCATAAGATTGAAATTAATGGGTTGATCCGTGATGAATTTTCCACCAAGCAGAGATCGACGGCAACGTTAGACTCTTCACTGACAACATCATCATGGCAGAGTTCGTCATCTTCTGTTGAGAGGTTGAGTCCAGCCATTTGATCTTCCATGAGAGAGCAGAAGACGAAACCACAAAGGAGAAAACGAAAGCAAGGCTCTCAACAGGGAGAAAAAGCTTGAATAAAACATGAGAGTAGTTAGTAACACCAAAATGTGGAAAAGTTTGAAAAATGAAGACTGAGTTCTATTTATTGACTAATCCTAATCGATTTAAAAATTGGTGCGTAATTTCCAATACCAACAAAACAAAAAACACTGATCTCAAACGAAATCTTCGCCTCCTGTCGATCAATTCAATTTTCCCACAGCAACACTTCACCTACTCCTTCCCTTCCCTTCCCTTCCTCTTCTAATCCAAGCTTCTTTCTCTCAAATTTCGCCATTTTTTCTCCCAAAATCAGCTCCGATTCAAAAACCCGACATTTTCTGAAAAACACACAAGATTTTTAGCTATGAAACGAGCTCATATAAACCGAAAATGCTCATTGCCCCTAATTTTCGTGTCCATTTCAGCCCTTATACTGATCTTCATCTCTATTCTATCCCACCTCAAACCCAATCATTCTTCCTTCCCGACCTCCATCTCGGTCGACTCGGATTCCTCAGACTTACCCGAATTGCCGCGATTCGCCTACTTCATTTCGGGTACAAGCGGCGACGGCGAGAGGCTGAGGCGGCTGCTTCAGGCGTCGTACCACCCGCGGAATTACTATCTGCTCCACCTCGATTTGGAGGCCTCCGACTCCGAAAGGCTCGAGCTCGCCAAGTATGTCAAGTCTGCGGCAGTGATTCGGAGCTTCAAGAATGTGATGGTGATGGGGAAGGGCGATTTGGTCACTCCCAAGGGCCCGACGGCAATGGCGTCCACGCTGCACGCCATCGCCGTTTTGCTCAAGCAGCCCAAGCGCTGGGACTGGTTTGTTAATCTTGGAGCTTCTGATTATCCGCTTATGCCTCAGGATGGTAAGATGTTTTGGTGTTTCTCTAACATTGGGATGTTTTTTTTTGCGTAATGTGGATTGGTTAGTAGTTGTCATGTGTTTGATTTCTTGTTTATGAAAAAAAGTTCTAGTAGGAATATGTTCCATTATAGGGAGCTTACTATTTGTGATTGATAATATACATTATTGAGTATTTTTTTATCTTCATTACTAGAATTTATCCGATCGTACCCCTTTTCAATTGATATGAATCAAGCAAGCTAGCTCAAGTTATAGAAATTAACGAGGGTCTTAGGAAACCCCAAAGTTCCAATCCATCTTAGTAACCAATAGATTAGTCTATAATATTTCTATCTATCTAGGCTAATCATAACTAGTAGATGTCCTCTTTAAAGAAAGGCTTATTGATGCTATACCTAGTGAAATTAGCAGGTGTAATTGTAAAATGCCTCATGAATTTGTGTCAAAATTTTGTGCTGCATAATGCATCTACGTGTTTCTTCTTGAGTTGCATCTGACTATCTGAGGCACAGATATTAGTGAGATTTGTAATCAGATGTTGGTCTTGGCTTGTGTTTGGCCCATCTCTTCTTCCCCTTTATAATTTAATCTGTTCTAAACTATCAACGATTTTGTTACTTTGTTGCAGATTTGCTGCACATTTTCTCATACTTGCCCAGGGATCTGAATTTCCTTGAGCATACTAGTGACTTTGGTTGGAAAGAGTGAGCACTAGACTTATGCCCTTAACATGTCTCCGTTGGCCTTACATTTGCTGAAGTGGCCTTCCAATTCAACTGTATTGGTGTTTGTTTGTTATTTGCAGATACCAAAGAACTAGGCCTATAATTATTGATCCTGGACTTTATCACTCAAAGAAATCTGGTGTTTTCTGGGCCAAAGAGAAAAGATCGTTGCCTGCTTCTTTCAAGTTATTCACTGGTACTCCAGAAATCTTTTAGACCTATGTACTGATTTTCTCACTTCATATATATAAAGCCCAAGTCTAATAACTTCCATATATGTCAAAACCATATCTAAATCTGCTGAATGACAATGTGATGTACAGTGTGTGAAGTAACTATAATCAAGTAATGCAATTTATAAAGCTCTGGTGGTGTTTCCTCTTGGCATTGAAATAAAACTCAATCCGTTCTGAGCTATCAGTTGTATTTGATCTTTGTGTTATCCCATCACTTATGTTTTACCTCAAAATATCAATATGCTCAGTTGTTTTCTACTTGCATTAGATATATCTGAATAAAATAAAAATATAGCGTGCAAGATACTACATCGTCCTCGAGTCAATTTAGTGGCGGATATCAAATCAGGCCACATTTAAGTTTTTGTTTTGAATGTCAAATCTATACATTCTTGAGAATGGATAGTTCATTATTTCAAATTATGGCAGTTATAATCTTATATATGCATAACTCTTCATCTTTAGCTTGTGAAAAAGTAGTTTAACTATCATAATGTCTCTCACAAAGTGTTGTGCTGCTTGTGCAAGTAGATTGGAAAAATAGGCTTGTAGGTTTAGTGTTTTTTGTCCCGTATAGGGGCTGTTAATTTAGTCTCTGCAACTCCTAAAATTAGGATATTTTAGAACCATCTCAGAAATTGTGTGCTTCTATGCTTCTCTATCCGTTGTTGTCCATGTGAAAATCAGTAAATTGGGTGCGAGCATTATTACTACTAAAACTAGTTAGTTGTGTCGATGAGACCCAAAATGATACATGAGTTAAGCACAAGATTTTGTTTGTAGAAACAACTGTATATCAAATGTTTGAAGCAAGAGTGCAAGACATGTTTTGAATTCCACCAAATCCCCAAATTATAAGGTTATGTGACTCTCATGTAACTAATTCTGGATTCTTTTGTGAGCTAAATCATTCTTATAGGGAGCTACATTAGAACTGAGTTACATGACCAATTTGCAATGTATATAATTGTGTGCTCTTGTTTGTTGCCACATTGGTCAGAAATTTCTACTAATGCTGCTACATGCAATTGTTCTGGAAAGGTAATGTTTAAATATGCTTCGCCACTAATCATAAACTCACACCACCAGACTTCCCGTTACCAATACATACTCGCCCCTCTATACAGAATTACAATAGATCTTCTCTGGAATAAGATTATGTGCAGGTTGCTCCATCGTGCTGTCTGCAATCTTGTGTGTTGGTTTCATGGCATTTTATATTAGGAAGTGCGCGATTATCTTTTAACTATAAGTTGGGATTCCTCAGGTTCCGCATGGGTGGTTCTTTCAAGATCATTTCTCGAGTTTTGCATCTGGGGATGGGATAATCTCCCACGCACCCTCCTCATGTACTACACAAATTTCCTCTCATCTGCGGAGGGATATTTCCACACCGTGATGTGCAATCACAAGCACTATCAGAACACAACGGTGAACCACGACCTGCACTACATAAAGTGGGAGGACACTCGGAAGGAACAACCCGTGAATTTGACCCTAGACGACTTTGAGAGGATGGTTGAGAGCGGAGCCCCATTCGCTCATAAAATTGAAAGCGATGCTGTTCTCGATAAAATCGACAGAGTACTACTCAGAAGATCGTCGGGCCAGTTTACGCCCGGAGGTTGGTGTATGGCTAGCTATGGGCATCCTTGTCTGGTTCATGGTAGTTCAGATGTCACTACACCATCTTCTAGTTCGAAAAGGTTGGAGAAGCTTGTGATTGAAGTGCTTGATTCCGATCATTTTCGTGTAAAACAATGTAAATAAATGTAAAATATTGTTAATCTGAATTGATGAATATATAATGAATTTAGTTGTTGAAGAAATATGTATATGACAATATATAGAGTATGGAAAAAGAGCAAGTATGGTGCGGAAATGACAAGAGACGAGATGAGGGGGAAGCGCGTGCGACTACACACGTATCCTTGAAAGCTCAGCAACAGCAAACTGCCAAAACTTTGATAACTCATAAGCTTGCTGATAGTCCGACAGCTCAGAACTAGGTTTCCTGGATCGTCTTAGAACCTGCTGCACTTACTTGTAATAACATTTATATATAAATATGTGTATGAGTAGTGAAAAATGTTTTATAGGTATAGATTTTGGTTTTCACTTAGTTAAAAAGCAGTAGCCCCTGCCAACTTCTATTTGCGCGTCTCGTCTCTTTCATATTTCAAGAAATCATGAGGCCACTTACTTTGCACCTTTATGTTTTTGTATGACATCAAACATAAAAACGAAAATTTAACTTTCAAATAATTCACAAACAATTTCATCCAAATGTTTTTCATTAAAAAAAAACCCAGTAAATTTGGGACGAAATGATCGAGATTGTTGCATTTGGAAAATTATTAAGGCTGAATTAAATCTGCAGTCCTTTCAATTATTTGACTACAATGCTACTTTAATTTTAAAGTTAGACTCACTAAAAGTGCATGCAATTTTGAAAATATTTTTAATATGAAAGTTAGGAATATAAAAAATTCGAACCTTCCAACCCGGAATAAGACAGTTCCAATATTCAAAGGATTGAAGGTTAGGAATTAAATGATCAATTCACAACCCCATTATCTCTCACTCACATTCTCGCATATCTAATTAAAGTGTTTTAAGTCCACTAACTCACGAAAGGTTAATTTATTTACAATTCTATAATCTATAAAAAGGTTTATTTATATTTATTTAAAGATTAAAATTTTAAGTCCACTAACATTTTTTTATTTTTAACTTATTTTTTTGTCTTTACATAATATCGATTTTTATTATTGTAAATTTTTTTCGTTTTTCAATATTCAAATAAAATATATCTAATTAATTAAAGTTGATTTTTATTATATTTATAAATATGATATTGAGTTGATATCAATTGTATATAAATTTAAAAGTATAAAAATGTTTCCCGTGCATTGCACATGGTGCAAATGCTAGTACCACACACGTACACACATATATATATGATTTTCAAATTAGAATGTATACCATCATGATTTTCCCGTGGATATATTTCGAGGTAGGGTGGCAACCTACATAATACATCACTTTAAATCTCGATGCATATTCACATTGATGATACCAAAAAAAATCACTTGTTGAATACAAAAAATAAGAAAGAAAGAAATAAATAAAATGACATGCCTTATCATCATTTTACTTGTACGAGAAAAGTATCTAGATTAGTTACTTTGTACAAAAGTGTTGCATTATATTGTTGTACTTGCGAATGCATGCCAATAATGGAGCTATAATTGAAACCAAGAATGAAGTTTCACGATTCATTGTCCTTGTATTTATTGAATTTGAGACTGCATCTTTTGTACTTTTTGTCAACTCAAATTTACCATAGCTTAATTAGTGGTATATATATATCTCCGTTTATAAGGATGGTGTGTTAAGAGTGAAAATTCCACCCCCTCTTCCAACTCAAAAAAATATACATATAAAGTTACCATTGTTATTCAAAGTTTCACTCTCTTTTTTCGGCGATAATTCTCCAATATTTATATACTTAGTACATAATATAGTTACTGGTAATTAATCAATATTCAATTTTTTTTACCATAGCCCTAAAAAACCGAATTATTCATTATATTATCAATTATGTCTACCGGAATATATAAAAGATTGAAAATCATTTGTTTTGAAAGGTTTTACATTTGATTATTTTCTTAAATTATTAGTACATATACTATATATTTGAATATTTTGAAATAGAAGTTATACTATCTTTAAGAAAAACCCTCATTCTTTATTGAGGTTTTAACACATTATAATATATATAGATGTAATTTCTAGCTTTCATCTCAATTCATTAGTACTCCAATATATATATATATATATATATAAAACTCCATCAAATAGTTTAATTATACCCAAATACAACACTGATGATGCGTCCCTTAAGTCCAACTTTACATTTTTGGGACTATGATAAATCCGTGGTTAAATTTCATAAACTTTTATTTTGCTTGTGCCAATATATAGAAGAATGGTAAACATGATCGTTAGGGAAATATAATACTATTGTAGAAACATTCACATTCTCGAAAAGCGAGCCTTTTCTAGTTAAAATCTTTTTCAAATTCCGAGAATGAATCCGATTCTCTCCCATAAAATTAAAGCTTATAATTCACTGTTTAACGGAATTCACTTTTTAAAATCCATCCACAACCCGCTGTTTTTATTTTTAATTATGTCTTTAAGTCCAACCTAACCGTTAGCTATATATATATATAAAATTAAATCCTGCAAGAATAGATTTCAATATATATGCTCGTATATATAAAATTCATAAAGAGAAAAATTTCTACATTTGCACTAATTAAAGCACTAACAAACTTGAAGTTGAAGCTAGCAATTTAGATATTCCAGGATGTACTGTTTCAGAGGATCCACAGCTTACCACCTTTCTCTTTTTGCAACAAGAATGTGAGAATTTGTGCTCACACACACACACACACACATATATATATACATATAAAGTTAATATACACACTATATATATATAAATGTGGTGTGTATGGGTAGGTGCAATTGGTAGTATCATGTGGTAGTAGTCCCATGCAAGAAAAAAAGGGGTAGAGATGGGAAAGAGAGTGGGGATGGGGGCAGTGGCGGATCCAGGGGGGGGCTAGGGGGGGCTTCAGCCCCCTCCCAATTTTTAAGTTTTTTTATTTTATTTTTAATATAGATATATATATATATATATATTCTTATTATTTTGTTTTATATCTATATATGTGTATATAAATAGAAAAATACAAGAAAAAATATAGTAATACATTATTTATAGTATCCAACTATCCATATTAATTGCTCAACGCATTGAGTTATTTATAGTATCCAACTATCCATATTATTTTTATCATTTTTTCTTTCTTAGTTAATTTTTAATGTTAAATTTGAGTCAATTCTAAAGGTAAAAGTAAAATTACTAATTACTAACAATGAAAATTAGTTTATTTGTTTAGAAGATGAAACAATTTTTTTTAAGAAAAATGAATAAAAGTACGTCTTTATATGCTTTCAATCTACTTGATGTTGAATTAATTGAATTGCGAACAATTATCTTATTATATTAAGTGATTGTTGAAAAAATGCATGAAAATGAAGTGTACGGAATGCTCAAAAAAATTTGCTTCGGGGGCTCCCGCCCCCGAACCCCCGTGTAAATATTTTCAAGCACCGTAGTCCAATAGATTCAGCCCCCCCTCACATTGAATCCTGGATCCGCCCCTGGATGGGGGTGGGGAAGCATAGCAGAAACCCCAGCACAAAAAAAGTTTATCTTGGTCGGAAATACCACTATTTATTTCTACCCCCCAAGACTGACCTTTTTTCCCTTTTTATACTATTTAAAAAATTTAAGATACTCATACAGATATACTATTAATCAATTCCCGGAGAAAGTAACACTAGAATTAAGCCACAAAGAATGGTTTGCTTAATGCTTGTGTCAAACCAAATATAGTCTTAATTAGTGTGATAATAATGCTGGGAACCCACACTCCCAATCAATATATTCTCCCCCTGCCTCTCTAAATTATTTTGCATAAAAGAAATCTCCACTTTTTCCATGCAATCACAGCAATGCCTCCACACAAAAAGAAGCTTAAAGGCTAAGTAATTAAGAAACTGAAACCCTAAAAAGCAATAAAACAAAACTAGACAGAGTGAAAACAAATTAGTACTTGGTGTATTCTCTCTCTCTCTCTCTTGGCGCCCTTTGCTTTCTTTCTCTCTATGTGTGTATATATATACAAGCATAAAGCCCTTCGCTTTATTTTAGCACCTATATTCTCATTCTTCCTTTATTATTCTTTCTTTCTCTCTTTCCCTTTCTCTCTCTCTCTCTCTCTCTCTCTCTCTCTCCCTTTGGGCTAACCCTCCAGTTGATGTGATTCTCCACTACACCTCCAAAAACCAAATAACCTTTACAAAAGAGAAAGAAAGATCAAGAACCATGGTTTTTTCTTCAATTCCTGCTTATCTTGATCCATCCAACTGGAATCAGGTAAGGTGTTTTTTTCTTTTTTGTTTTCCCTCTTTGATATCATATGCTTCCATGGTTGAGCTTCTTTGCTAAAAAAGCAAAAATTCAAAAGACATATTCCCATCCCCCCCTTTTTTGTTGATCTCTTCTTTGATCTTTATTTGTTTTATCAACTATTATTTCTTACCTCTTTAAATTTTTTGAATATACCACCACCTGTGTTTTTTTTCCATTTTCTCTCTCTCTCCTTTTCAATTCATTAATTTCTCCGATTTTTTGCAGCAACAAAATCATCAAATAATCGGAAGCAGCAGCGCCAACCCTTTACTCCCACCTCCACCGCATCCAGGGGGCCCTCCGCCGCCTCCTCCGCCTCAGCCGCATGGAGGCGGCGGAATCCGGCCCGGCTCCATGGCGGAGCGAGCTCGCATGGCCAACATACCCATGCCGGAAACATCCCTGAAATGCCCTCGCTGCGAATCCACAAACACAAAGTTCTGCTACTTCAACAACTACAGCCTCTCTCAGCCGCGCCACTTCTGCAAGACCTGCAGACGCTACTGGACTCGCGGCGGCGCCCTTCGCAACGTCCCCGTCGGCGGCGGCTGCCGGAGAAACAAACGCAGCAAGTCCTCCAACTCCAAATCCCCAGCTAGCAGCGACAGGCAGGCCAATAATAACCCCAGCTCCACAAGCACCGTCTCCACCAACAGCAACAGCGCCGCCGCCAATATGCTAGGCCTAACTCCGCCGCTCCCGCCCCTCCGCTTCATGTCCCCGTTAGGCCAGTTCACCGACAACTTCACCGCCGATATGGGCTTGAATTACAGCGCAATAGCAGCCTCCACAGTCGGAACAAGCGATATGAATTTTCACGGCGCGGGGAGCTTACTCGGCGGCAGCGGCAGCGGTGGAGTAGCCTCGCTCTTATCAAGTGAAGGCGGCGGCATTGAGCCGTGGCGGCTGCAGCAGGTTCAGCAATTCCCTTTCCTGGATGCATCATCCCAAGGGTTCTACCAGTTCCACGGCGGCGAGGCCGGGTTCCTAGGCGGCGGCGAGGCGAGGCCGAAACTGTCTAGCCCAATGATGAGTCAGCGGCCGCCGGTGAAAATGGAGGACAACAACGCAGAGAATAACCTAACGAGGCAGATATTGGGCGGAAATGAGCAGTGGAATGCGCCCACTACAGCTAATTGGACAGACCTTTCTAGCTTCAGCTCTTCTTCCACAAGCAATCCCTTATAGAAATGCTGGCATCCACACCCAAATTAAACCCACCTGCAAATATCGAAGCTTAATACCCATCATCATCATCGAAACCCTAGCTTGAAGAAATTGATAGGTTTGTTTGTTTCTCTTCATCTCAATTTGCAGCCTAATATATGAGTATATGTGTATGTACTTTCTCTCTCCCTCTCTCTCAATATATATATATGTATGTGCTGCCTGAGAATGTTTTAGACAAACTGATGGATTGATCGAGAATATGAGAGATTTCTTGTAGCTTGTGTTAGATTTGGAGATGTAATGTTTTTCAGGAACTAATGTTTGTGAAATCTGATGATCTAATTATTTATAATATATATATGACAAGTTTCACATTCGACCCATTTTTGTTGTGTATAGCTTTAGGAGAATTGGTGACCTTGTTTTACCCATGCAGAATAATTTATATTGTTTCACATGGGGATTATAAAATATTTTAAGTATGACCTCTTTTAATTTCCTTGATTAAAATACTCACAGCATATTCCATCGTTAGTTCATAAATATATTTTGTCAGCCCCCTATTCATTGGTGCCTTTATCAAGCACGTATACGTGAAACACTCATGTATTAATGTGTAAATTAATAATTGGTCTGACCTATTTTTGAGATTAATTTGCATCCCTAGATCTAACTAATGTTTCTTTCCGAAATTCCTACCTTCATTTATACGTACTTAAACAATTTAATTATCTTCAGATGCTTTTTCTTTGCTGTAAGAAGTAGGCTATATGCATGCATGAATGCTTTCATTTAATATTCTTAAAAATAAATTGAAGTTAATTAGCTATATCTGGGCTGTTTTTTGTTGAAGAAATCTTCGCGAGAGCTTCTTGATGCAGCTAATTAAGGTTGCCACCCTCCCCCAGCAAAAAAAAGGATAGAAAAAGAACTTAAAGAATGAAAATACTTCATTATACTATCATATACTTTAATTTTTTATTTCTCTGCCCAAAATAATGTTATTCTGTTTCGCCGCCTTAAATGATGTATAACACAATGACTCGTTCTTCAATTCTAGCTACGCTCAATATATACATTTTATACACAGTACTTCAGAAACAAGAAACTCTATAATTCGACAAGTGTAATTTCCAGATTTGAGATATAATTTGATCTTGTATTAATTTTAAGAAAATTAGACATCAGCCGTTGTATGTGATCAGTGGATGACTATTAGCTAGACTACACATGGGACATTAGAATATCTCTCTACTATTAATTCATAATATAAGTCGTTTTAGAACTTTTCGTTATTTACATTTTTTTAATGATCGTTTAATATCAAAATTTCCTTCATTACTCTCCTCAATTGTTTTTTTTTTTAAAATTATGTTTTTCATTAAATATTGATTGTTTGAGGAAGGATAAATTATCATTAATTAAGATCTTTTGTAGATATATATTTCTTTTTATTAAAATGTGTTGCAAAAGTCTAGAAAGACTTGTATTATGAATAAGAGGGAGTAGTAGTAATAAGAACATTAACTTCATTCCCTCTAAAAAAAGAACATTAATTTCAATAATAAAAAAAAGTAATAAGAGCATTAATATGTTGTGAATAATGATTAATATTTCCTCCGTTCCATAAGCGTGTCTCATTTCTTTTGGACACAATTATTAAGGAGAGTATAATTATTGTAGTAAAAGTGTGTAAATGTGTGATACCATGTTATTTATAGTGTAGAATCATTATCAAATATAGAAACAAAACAAGATTAATGGAACAATCCAAAAAAAAAAAAGACAAGATCAATGGGACATGGGGAGTATAATAGACTGATCAATATTGACGCTAATATAGTTTCCTATTTTATTCGCGCCAATTAACTAATTTATAATTAAAGTAAAATTTTAAAAGGAATTAAGGGTAGTAAACATAAATTATAAAGTTGTATATATGATGATTTATAAAGAGTGGCGTCTAATGGTATAGTGATTAATGCTTGAAGTCTCAAATTTAAATATATCATCACGTGATTTTTAAATATTTAGGTCTCCTCAACCACAAAAAGAAGGGTGAGGTCTCTCCTTTTCTACTACTCCCTCCGTTCCACCAATTTAGTTCTCTTTCACTTTTCACACATATTAAGAAAATGCATTTAATCTACTTCAAAAAATTAGTACTTCTTATTTATTATTCTCACATATCATTTTCACATTTAAGTGAAACATTAAATAAGATTAGTTTAGTAAAATAATATTTTTATATAATATTAATTAAAAAAAAGAAACTATCTTTTTGAAACATCCCAAAATAAAATAAGAGACTAATTTCATAGGACGGAGGGAGGGAGTAGCAAAGAAACAAAAACAAAAGAAGATTAGTTTGGCAAGAAAGCGCAAATCCTAACTATTGTAGCGTCCACCTCTATAATATTCCCAAGGATTGGCTTTTGATTGATTCCTCAATATTATCAGAGTTAGTTGTTCATGTCCCCAAGAAACTTCTCACCGCTCAAAATGGAACGTTTAACTGTAGTCTTCCTTTTCTTGAATGAGCAATATATATACATTCTCATAAAAAAGAAAAAAAAAAGAATGAGCAACATACATATATATATTTGTGAAGAGAAAAAAGAGGAAATCCCTCGAGTTTACCCAATGATTTGTGAATAATTGTGATGTAAGGGAGAGAGTGCTTTTTATTTTTATTATTGAGTTTGAATTTGTGAAGAGAAGTAGTCTCAAAAGACACCAAATTTGGAGTACTCAATTTCATAAACTCTTCGAATTCCCGAACCCCAAAAAAGCGTTCAACAATTGCAGAAACCAAAGTTTCTAAGAAGAGAGAGAGAGAATGTAAAGAAATCTCGAAATTCGGTCCCCAAGAATCACGTAAAGACTGCACATCATTAGCGGATGAAGACAACAAGTCCAACAATTTTCATGCACGCCATATCACCCATTCCAATTTCCATTTATATCAAAACTAAATCCCTCTTAGCTACATTTTAGTTAAAGAGTATAACAAAAATAACTATTTTTTATGACAAATTAATTAACATCTCTTCTTCCCCTCCCTTTTTTTTCTTTCCTATATTTTTTGTTTCTTGGTCGTTTCTTTTGCTGTTTCTGGAGAGGATGCAAAGCCTATAATAATTTATAATTTTGTGTGCGTTGCTGTCACCATGTCCCGTAATTATATATGTCGTTTTAATAATAATTTATAATTTTGTTGAGTTGGGTTTTAAGCTCAACATTAAATCCTAAATATTTTTTTATGATAATAGACCGGGACTCGGAAATGCGTTGGAAAAGTAGCCGAAAATGGACTATGGATGGAGGAAAATCAAAAGCAATAGGTCGAAAATTCAAATGAGCAGCATAACAGTATATTTCATTAAAAAATACTTAATTGTACATAGGGTTTAGGGATGACAATCTACCCGCGGGTAGCGGATATCCGCGAAAACTCGAACTCATTAGGGTGGGTTTGGATACCATTTGATATCCATGGATAGTTTCGTGGTTAGCAACCACTATCCATTTAGTTCGTAGGTATGGGTATGGATAGTCACTATCCGTACCCGTCGTACCCGATTGCCATCCCTAATAGGGTTTAACTACTTCATCCCTCCACGAAATGAGTATTCATATTTTCTTTTTAGTCCGTCTATCAAATGAGTATCAATTTTTTTTTTTTTGATAAGTGTACCCCACACAACCAATTCACAATAAAAGTGGATCCCTTATTCAACTCACATACTTAATCAATTTTTTAAAATCCATATCACCTCCAAATGGGTACTCATTTCGTGGACGGAGGAAGTACTAATTATTGATTTTCACAAGTAGAAGGGCAGAATAGTCTTTTCAGATCTACATCTCTTTGG
Organism: Salvia miltiorrhiza; assembly: GCF_028751815.1. Classification (NCBI taxonomy): domain Eukaryota; kingdom Viridiplantae; phylum Streptophyta; class Magnoliopsida; order Lamiales; family Lamiaceae; genus Salvia; species Salvia miltiorrhiza. Next base: position 29,864,702 of record NC_080394.1, on the reverse strand, counting down.
GCTGAAGCATATCCTCGTCTATCTTTGTCCTTCAGGCATGAAGGACAAATAATGGTTTGGTGACGTGGCGAATGTGGTTAAAGATCCTTCTTTAACAACATCCAGCTAATGTATCCGAGAAGTGCAAATAATTAGAGGCCGCCACATGTCTTGGCTATAACAAACTGCTTTGTCGTTTAGTTTTTTTTGATCAGACAAAGTTTTATAAACGCAAAAATCAGGTACCAGGGGTACCCAAATCAGAATCGCAGCAAAGAGCGGCAAGCACAACAAAGAGAAAGAGAAGAAAAACAAAAGACACAAAAGGAAAGACAGGGGAAGACTAACACATCACCCACTGAGATCCATCCCCAAAAACCACCGCCTAAAAACAGTCGGCTCCGTCTGCAAATTGAAAGCCATCGACCACCCCCAGAATCTCGTTTTGATTTAAGCCAGAACCTTCTCTGTTCTCCACATGCCTTGGTTGAACTTGCACTCATTTCTCACTTTCCAAATACACCAAATCGTGCAAAGCCACACTCCAACAAGGATGGGGATATCCTTCTTGTTTCCCAAATTAATGAAGGCAATAAGATGGTCAGTCGCCTTATGATGGAGTGAGGTTTGTTTGTTGATCCAGCACAGGATTCCTTTCCAAATGTCATTGGTTATAAAGCATTGATCTACAAATAAAATGGGTAGAAAAGAGTTGAAATGAGAAAACTCTTATGAGAATAAAGAATTATTCTTTAGTTCTTTGATCGTGAGATCTACGGTGGATGCATTATCTTGTTGAATGAATGCATTACCTAGGTTCGAATCTTATAAGGAGCAAAAATTTCATATTTTTCAAATACATTAAATTTAACGATGAATGTATTAATTATATTGCATTATTCTCAAAAGAATATAATTATCCTTATAACCAACTCCTGTCAGCATAAATTGTTTTACTTCATTATTTTTTTCTGCATGGGACAAAAATAATTCACATTTATCATAAAAATTTTAATAGTCAATATAACTTATAATAGGAATCATGAGGCGGCATCTTTTGAATGTGCTAAGAGAGTGACTATAATTTTTATATTTTCTTAGAAAAGTGTAGTTCGAAACTTTTTGTTAACTTCCTTTTGTCTACTTAAGAATAGTCACAAAATTTAAGTTTCAAAACATTTTCGTAGTATAATTGCCACAGATTCACAAACCAATTTCAGCTTTTCAGAAAGTGAAATCAAGCAAATTACTTTTTCTAGCTAGTATCTCAATAATTTGGCGGCCAAAATGAAGTGAATTGGTTGTGTAGCTGGAAAGCAGAGGGAGAATACCCCATATCTTCAATATTTGAACTATTTCCTTATCCCCCCATTTTAACTTGAAAAATACTATTATTGATTGATTGATAAACTTTGAGAGAATACCCCATATCTTCAACATATGAACTATTTCTTTAATCCCCAATTTTAACTTGAAAACACTTTTGATTGATTGATAAACATTGAGAGAGATACTATGCAGGGGTGGAGCAAATTACTGAAAAATTGGTACACTGCACCTATCGTACGTATCAAAAAAATATCGAAAATACCGAATTTTTGATATACCGTAAATTTCGGTAAGACATAGTACCATATCAAATTTTTTTGGCACGATAACGATATCAATTTTTCTCATACTGCGGTGTGTGTGTGTGTATATATATATATATATATATAACCTGGTATATATCGGTTATTTCAGTATATACCGAACCGGTATACTGTATCGATTGAAATAAATTATATATGTCTATATATATATATATATCATTAGTGATAAATTTTTTTTATATATATATAATCATAATTATTAAAGAATTAATAACAACTTATAAAATATATATTTATTAATAATTTTGATAATTTAGACATGAAACGATAAATCAATAATTTTGGTATACGGTAAAATATGGTATAACGAATTTTGGTACGATATACCGTACTATTGGTACGACATTGGCATGAAAAAGTTCATACCGAATTTTTCGGTATACCGATCTTTGATATACCGAAGAGTTTGATACAGCAACGATATAAAAAATCTCATACCATAATTTACGTTATAGTATGCGATATAATGAAAAAAAATTGGCATACTGTACCGGTCCATCCCTAATACAATGCAAATACTAAGGAAATAATTCTAACCTATTTAAGGAAATAAATCTAACCTATAAAATAAAACAAATTAGTAAATAAATATGTCTTGAATAATAATCTTTGAACCATTTAGAAGGCGATTGGTATGATGGAATGGAGGTAGGAATTGATAACATTCATGTTCCATGGTTTTTAATGCTCATATGATGTCAATTTTATAGAAAATTGAGTGTTGGATAGTTGTTTTGTGTTTAAATTGCTTTATATTGTTAAATACGATATTTACTTGTACTTTGGTGATTTTTACAGAAATATTGAGTCTGAATTTAGACGAATGTTCTTAATGAAAATTGTAGATCATCGCGATACGAGTTCGTAGGAGCAAACGGATCACAAATCGAAGTACGGACGATAGAGATATGTCTGAAACAAGAAAGTCGCGCGCAGAAGTGAATAGTGTCCAATGGGAATTTCCGAATTTTAGGGAATTTTCGGGAATTTTGGATTTTATCAGTATTTTTGAGTTCTGTACTGTATTTATCTTCTGTGCCTATATATATGCGCTTTTCCTGACGTATTAGACACATCTCTTCACCTCTTTTTCTTCTTTTCATATTTTTCAATTTTAGACTTAAAAATTTTAATGTTTTCATAGATTAGATTTTTTTTACTGCAAGATTGAAGATTTAAGATTCCAACTGTCCATCCTGAATTCTTTCCGGATTTTATCTATTTTATTTATTTCAATTGCTTTCTTTTATTTATGCTTTTATTTTATTTTTTGATGTATGGCTAGTATCTTTATCTGAACATAGGATTTGTACATATGTGTTATTTGATTTATTGATATCAATTTGCCCTCCAACTTATGATTTATGATTCCTGGTGCTTGATTTCTTGTGAATTACCTGATCAATAATTTACATGTCTAGCTGTTCAGTTTGAGTCTTGAATATGATAATTGTTTAGTCGATTCAGAAATGCATGATATAGGTTTGCCTTGAGTCTCGAATGTGATAGGTGGGCTATAGGAAGCTATTCTTTATGTGCTATTTGGAGTTAATTTATTCCTTTGAGTTTTGAATGCGATAAGGGGTTTATTAATATATTTTCATAGTTGTTCGTTAGAGAAGATTATGAATAGTGTTGTGATCTTTCATCAGGGCTGAATTAAAATTGGTAATTTAATCAATAGATTGAATGCATGTGTTTGATTAACGATAGTACATTCCTAGGGTCAGAGTCTTTTATTATTTGATTTATTCTCCTGCTTTATTTGCTTTATTTTGATTTTAGTTTTATTTCTTCAATCTTATTTGAGTTTGCTGGATATTGTTAGAGTTTTATTAGGATTACTTAGAGTGATTTCGATTATCAGTCCATGTGGATACGATACTCGGTTACTCTTTATTTGCTACAATTGTGCTGTGTTAGTTGCAGTTTTTGTTGCTATAAAAATAGTGATTAGGAATGAAATGGTGATTCCTACCTTGATTTCATTCATTTGAGGGTGTTTGGCTGAGCTTATAAGCTCCTCAAAACATCTTATAAGCTGTTTAAGAGCTTATAAGCTCATTCAAAGTGTTTGGCAAAATAAACTCATCAACAGCTTATAAGCTCCAAAAATAAGCTCCCCAAAAAATAAGTTGGGGTACCAAAAAATTATAAGTTCATCTACCCCAACTTATTTTTTTATAATCTCATATGCAACAATCTTTTTACAAATATTTTTCACCTATAATTTATTATTTTTATCATATATCATTTAAGTTCATTTTTCTTCAATTTTAAGCTCTTAAAAATGATATCTTATAAGCTCTTGAAACATATCATAAGCTCCAAGAGCTTATAAGCTCTTTAAAATAAGCTTAACGAAACACCCTCTTAGTTGATATATATTTTTTGTAAGAATCATTGTTCCTACATCTATGATACTACCCATTCTGATCCATTTTATTCTTAATTTTTCTAAATTTAAGTTTTAACATGTGTATATATTTGTAAGAAACATAGACATTATTATTATTATTATTATTATTATTATTATTATTATTATTATTATTATTATTATTATTATTATTATTATTATTATTTAAGTTTTAACATGTTGCCATTCCTCTCCAAGGTGGGGTTTGAGCGTGTTTGTAAATGAAAGAGAAAAGATGAGAGAGAAGTGGAAGTTAAATGGAGGGAAGGTTTTGAGTGTGAGGAGAATTGTTGAATTGGAAATTTGATTTTGTCAGTTCAATTTTAATTTTGAAATGTCAACAACATTAATCTCGTCAGATAAAAAAATGGGCTAAAAATTGAACGGTGAATAAGTTCGTGTATACACTAAAATGAACAGATTCAGATTTTGACTCGTGATCTGACACAAAATTAAGCTCCTTCTTTCCTCGATTATTTATGGGTAATAGCCCTAAAATCCTTTTTGATTTTTTTTTTTCTGATTATAAAGTATCCATGATTTTTTTATTTGGACAATTCTTTTACCCAAAAGCTTTGGCGAAATTTCCTTGTATATTGCAAGACTAGTTATATAGCGCAATTCGAGCGTCACTGAATCAACAATTGGCAATATTAAACTTACTTTTGGGGCCAAAGTCGAACAAAATATAATAAGATTGAACGTTACTATAAATTTTAAATCGGAGAACTTAGTAAACCAAGAGTCAAAAATAAAGAGAGCGCGCGCGTGTATATATATATATAATGATCAAATTAACCACACAAAAACTTATTTTTTTATATGTGTATATATATATAGACATAGACATATAAGCATACATAATATATGTGATACAGTCATTTGATTTTGTGATGTTAGCTTTTATCATTGGTAGTTAAATATTAACACAACATTAAAAAAAAACGCCATATGCGTGCGTAGTTATTCGATTCTGACGCTCACCAAATCTGCCATAAAAGAATGAAAAGGCAAAACTTAGCTTAGGTTTGGAATTTCATTCCACCGTTAAAACACAAGTTGTCGTTGCAAGACTAGCCTTCTTTATGTTAAAAAAACTAAGCTATCTATGCTGCAGGGTTTATTTCAAAATTGGGTCAGTTTTATTGGACTGAAAAGCGAAAGCACGCCTCCTTCTTCAACTGCATATCTGAATTACAAGTATATACTGAATCACAAATTAATATATATACCTCCTCTTCTTGACGGAATGAATATCCTTTTTCATGATTGCATTATAATTTCTGTTGCTCATAGCAATATTTTTATTTACTTTAACTAATTTAAAGGGTGAAGTGGCTCGTATTCCCTAACTGAATTGTATAGCAATTGAAATAAAATAGGTCTGTTGAAGATGTATATATATAATAATAATAATAATAATAATAATAATAATAATAATAATTGTGAGAAGGGAGGAGTTAATTGGTGAATGCTCATGTTGGAGGCAAGGAATCTTTGGTATTTCACTTTTGTAAAAATCAAGGCAAGCCCGCTGCTTACCATTTTCGTATAAAGTTACTAATCTCATCTCTCTCAACCCCACTCAACTCTCAACACCCAATATATACTAATCATATATAACTATTTTATTTTTATTAAAAAATAAATTAAAAATAAAAAATGCAAAAAAAAATTAAAAAAATAAGTACAATATAGAGAATATAATAAAATAACTAAATCCTATTTTTATTTAAAAAAATAAATTAAATAAATCAATATTATCCTTATTATATTAGTGTGTGGTGGTCACAATGTGGCTGCATAGATTTATTGTCTAATGCTCCATTGATCTCTCTCTCGTAATATTGTAGCTACTAGCTAGCTAGAGATTGATTAAGGATCTCGGTTTGATGATTATATGTCGCTTAGTAATTAATTGTCTTAAATTCCGATCGAGCACGTACATGACTAAATTAATGCTAATCAGTGGGAGAGTATTCTGTAGTGATTAATTATACAATAAATCTCTTAATTATATTCCACAATTTTCGATACAATATGCATATTTGTATATAACGCTATTAATATATTGCACAAATTTTCAGTTTTACTGATTTTAAAATTTGTCTCATTTTTAAATCGCTATTGTATTAAAAATAATTTTGGTAATCCAATAACCGAACCGATATTGGGTACGGTAAACCTAAAAATCCTAGAAATTTATAAATAGTTTAGAAAATAAACTCTCTTTTCAGTACAAAATCCTAAAAAAAAAAGGAAAAACAATATTAACATATATAATAACCTAATAACAATATCATAAAAAATATATCATCAGTATATCATGATTAAATTATAAACCCCGTAAAATTAAATCCTAACTAACCAATTATTCATATCTTACAAATCCTAATTATTTTGCGTCTATTGTATTTTAAATTCATTGGGTTGGGTTTGGGTTGTATAATAATAATAATAATAATAATAATAATAATAATAATAATAATAATAATAATAATAATAAATTAGTATTTCACCAGTCTGGAACTGTTTGGCTCGATAAATACCGATTTAGTGTCTCACATTAATATTATGAGACTGGGATTATATTAATGCTTCTTAATAAGTTTTAATAGTAATATTATTAAAATTGTGTGGGCATCTTCATCTCTTCCAGCTGCTGATGCCCACTTGGAGATTGAATCCCGACCCAGAATATCCTTGCACTGATTTTATGTACACAGAAGATTTGCAGCTTTAACTTTTACAACGTTTCTGAGTAATAAATATAGATATTCAGAAAAAAAATACTATAATTGCATTAAAGTGGAAGAGATTGATGAGATTCCATCTCGTCTGCTCAAATTATATATAACATGTGTCCCCGGAATCTGATTCCGTCGCCTCGCCTGCCCCACCTCTATTCTTTCTCTATTATTAATACTCACTAAAATCTTGCATTAATCTATATAAATTAAAAGCTTCACCCCGTCGAATCTATTTCTCACAAACTTAGATTCCCATTTTGTACTGTTGTGGATCGATCATAGTAAATCAGTGGTACCAAAATATTTAGGGTTAGGTGACTAGAGTTAGTTTGAATTTTTCTGAATCGTAATAGGAAGTTTATTAGCCTCGATCGAATTTCTTGTCTTATTAAAGGGTAAAAGTGAAAAGACCATGATGATCATATAACCCCAATAAATTACATATCCAAGTAAAATGTTTTTTTTTTTTAGTGGATTTCAAAGCTTTATAAAGACAATCACTCACTACAAAAAAACACGTAATTAGCGACAGCAAAAACGGCGACCCGTTTTTGGAATTTACCGGCCAATTAGTGGCGACGGCATCGCCGCCGATAATTATCAATATCAATTAAAATTAATTTTTATTATATAATTTAACCATTAGCGACGGCAAAGCTGCCGCTAATTAGCGACGGCGAAATTGCCGCCGCTATTAAAGCTCGGGTCGTCAATTAGCGACAACATATTGTCACTGCTATGCCTAATTCTAATTAGGTCTACCCAGATCAGAATCCCCCCTCCCCCCACGCCGCATCCCTCCCCTCCCACTCCTGCCCCCAGCGCCCCCGCCTCCCCTCCAGTCTGCCACCGCGCCGCCGCCGGCCAACCAGCCCAGGTTGTCTCTCTCTCTCTCTCTCACTCTCTCTTTCCCTCTCTTTCTCTCTCTATTTCACATCTCACTCAATCGTTTATCTTAGTTTCTCGTTTCAATTCGAGGACGCCGCTCCGCCACTGCTTTGACGACTCTCCGCCGCCGACTAGCACCGTACACTCTCTATCTCCTCATTAGATTAATTATGAATTTGTTTGTTTATAAATTAATGTTAGATTAACTTTAATTAATAGTATAATTAATTATGAATTGAATTGAATTATGAATTAATTTGTTAGATTTATTATTTATGTATTTATTTTAGATAACTTTGTTAGATTAAGCATGATTATGTCCATCTTAATTAATAGTATGATTAATTATGAATTTGTTAGTTTATAAATAATGATTAAGGATGAAATGATATATTTTTATATATAGATTTAATCAATTTCTTAAGGATCTTCTCCCTTTGGGATAGAAATTGATTAATTCTTAAGAATCTTCTCCCAACAATGATTGTTTTAAATTTAATTACTCTGTTTTTTATTGCTTTATATGTATTGTATTATTACTTCGACAATGGGGGGCCGGGTAGACCTAGTATAGACTTAGTAAATTAGGAAGGGCCGGGTAGACCTAGTATAAACTTAGTAAATTAGGACCACTATGGTCACTATAGCTGCTGGTAGAGTCGAGCACTTGGTAGTTAGGATAGTGGGATTATGTTGTCGAAATTTCGTTTGATTCAAGTAATTTATGATCTTTTATTTATTTTTTTCAATTAGAATGAGTGATATTCGTATGTGGATGTACGCGAGATACAATGATCGTTCTGCATTTGAAACGGGACTTGAGAGTTTTCTTGAGTATGCGATAAATCAAACGGCGTACACAGATGGTGAAGGTAACACTAGGTGTAGTGAAACAAGGAACCGACACCTAGACTAAAGAGTAATGAACGTAGACTATACCTAGTGTGGTTGAACGGAAGAGACAAAGAACACAATCAGAATGCAGAAACTCAAGAGAAAACTACTGCTGTATTGAGAATTTGAGATAACGTAGTTTACAATGCACGAACTCAAGGCTTATTTATAGATTACATGGGAGGGCAAAATAGTAAAATCGGCATATACGCATACGCCCTGCGTGGTCGAGGGTATTATAGGAAATTCGTTTCTACGCGGGAGATTTCACCGCGCTTTTATTGTTTCCCTCTGGCGAAAATGACTTCTCTGGTGGGCGAGACTCCTCTGGCGAAAATGGCTTCTCTGGTGGGCGAAACTCCTCTAGCGAAAGTGACTTCTCTGGTGGACGAGACTCCTCTGGCGAAAGTGACTTCTTTGGTGGACGAGATTCCTCTGGTGAGGATGGTTCCTCTGGTGAGTATGATTCCTCTGGTGAGGATGGTTCCTCTGGCGAGGATGGTTCCTCTGGCGAATATGATTCCTCTGGCGAGGATGGTTCTTCCAGCGAGTACGATTCTTTTGATGAAATCTACCTCACTGCTCCCCGTGGCTCCACTGACGAAGAGATTCCTCCGCTCCACATATATTACTCCTCATCAACTACTCCCCCCTCTAGTCTGGTTGAACCGGGTATTCTTCATGTTCAACCAGCGAGGTATTGTTGAAGCCAGCGCTGCGCTGTTTTCCTTGATCCCTATAAATCATGAAGACATAAGAGTTTTAATTTTGTAAGAAAGCAAAGATAAGCCCTGTAAATTTTTCCTTGGAATTTTTTGTTTGCTACTCCCCCCTCTGGTCTGACTAGTTCGCTCTGGAACGGTGCAACTAGTCAGAAGATTCGCTCGCGTGGATGACGTCATTAGCATTAAATGCCCGCCCCTCCTACAGTGCTTTTTCCGTATCCCGAGGTTATTTTTTCAGCCTTCGCATCCTTTCGCCTCCCCGTAGAAATCCTCGACCGTCGATTGCTTTTTAGGGCCACGCATCGTTCATCCCGTATACCGATAGCTGCCCGCGTACGTTACATAGTCAGTTTTGAATTTCTATTCCTTCATCTTCTTCATTCTGTTTCCGCCCTTTCTCATTTTCTTCTCTAAGTTTCGGTGATCTCCTTCTTACTGTTCCGGCGATTTTCTTGCGACCCTACCGTTCCAGCCCCATCCGTCGACTTTAAAGAACTCCCAACCTTAGGTAACTCGCGTGTTCCCTTTCCTGGTATCTGTAATTAGTTGTAGTGTAGTTGCATAATTGTTGGTGCTCTGATTGAGCATGTTAGAAACCCTAGGTTTTGAAGATTCTGACAATGGCCTCCACTTCCGTTCCCCAACCCTCGCGGTCGCCCTCTCCCTCTCCCCAGGGTTCTTCATCTTCCTCCCCCCCAGCCCCAGGATCTCGAAAACCTTCCTTCCCCCTCCGCCTCATATGATTCTCAGGCTACTCCAAGTTCCACCAGGCCTAAAAAGAGAACTAAAAAGGCACCCCAACCTCCGAAGCCTGTTCCCGAATCTCGCCTCAGTGTCGCGGCGATGGAAAAGATGAAGAGCAAATGTCGTAGTCCCGAAGGCTTAAAATTCATAGCCTTCTCCAAAGCCTCTACACCCCCAGAAAAACTTCGTGATCATAAAACCGTGGCCATCTGGCAAGCCCAGATAGATGCTGGCCTAAGGCTTCATCTCCCTACTCTCCTGGTTGATGTCTGCAACCATTACCACATCCCTTTCTATCAAATCACCCCCTCTGCCATCTGGAGGTTATATGCCTTCCACATTCTATGTCGCGCCCACGGTGTCGGAGACACCGCCAAATTGTTCTGTCAGACCCAGTCTCTCCGTATGCAGGGCAGTCCCCTGTACAGTTTTGCCGGTCTTCAGAAATATCCCACCACCTTCCTTTCTTCCTTGAATTCTTTTGACAAAATTTTTTTATTTCAATACTGTTATGTTCGCACCCTTATTGGCTCCTGGCGCGATCATGGCGCTCTGGAGCTGGAATGGCACAGCCCTCGGACCACCTATAAGCCAGCTTCTCTAAGCGCTCCCTCTAAGTTTGACCTGGGGGTTATAGCCCGACTTAATGCCATGAATGATGCCGATCCCTTACCCTGTAGATACCTCGCCGAAAGCAATTCGGTTCTGGCAGCTAATGGCTTATTTCCCCTGAATCCAAAGAAATCAATAGGAAAAAAATATGTGTTAGAAAATATATTAATTTTTGTTACCCTGATTCTAACAGTGTAGAATTTTTGTTTGCAGACATGGCTTGGAGGACCAAATGTGGGCTCAATCTAGCTGCCGCTGTTTCTCCTACTCGCAGCGGGGAACGTGGCTCGGGAGGCTCTGCTTCCCGTACGGGCCCTTCAGAACAACCAACCGGACCCGAGGTGGACACCCCTCTTCTGGTGTCAGAGATCCCAGAGATGATCACCTCCCCCCAAGGCTCTCGCCCTGGTAAGGGAAAAGAAATGGAGGTCTTGGGCACATTCAGTCTGGAGGATCCGAAAGTTGATATTGGTGGTCTTGTTCACACACGCAGACGTTCTGGCACCGGTGGGGTATCCGGTGCTGGTGAAGGAGATTTCCCTGTTGTGGACATTACTGATGAAGTCCCCTCCCCAGACTCTGCCCAGGACACCATAAAAAAGAGGAAGAGGAGTCTGATCTCCTTGGGCGAAAAAGAGAAACAGGAGAGCCTGAAGAAGGCCGGCAAGTCTGTGGAGCCTGCGAAGAAATATGCTAGTGGGGCAGGACCCGCCAAAAAGGGTAAAGGCAAGGTTGTAGCCCCTCCTGCTGAGGAGACAGAGGTGACTGTCCCTGGTCCGATTGCACGTCTATCGGGGCAGCAGTTTGTTGAAGCCCTATCTGCCCGTGTCCATCCGAAGGACAAGGAGGTGGTGGGGAAATTGCAACGAGAGACTCTGACCAGCCATCTTGGTCAGTTGGCTCTTCAGGTATCCTGCACTTTGTATTTTTTGTTTGTAGATTAAATTACTAACCTCTTGATTTTTCTGGCAAAAGACCATTTCTCTGGTTTAACATTATTCACTTTACTTCTTGCAGATGGAGTCCCGACTCTGGGGGGCCATCCAGTGCATCCAAGATTATGATGCATTGGAGAAAGAGAGGAAAAAGGAGCAGGCGGCGGTGGCCAAGCGTGATGATGACGTGGCCGGCGTGGTAGAGCGTTTCAGCAAAGCTGAGGCGGAGGTTGCCGAGTTAAAGGCTCAGCTGGCCCAGGCAGAGGTGGAGAAGGCCTCCTTGACCTCTGAACTGGCGAGGGTGACGAAGGAGAGTTACGAGAGCCTTGCCAAATTCAAGGCGAGGTATAAGGATGACTATAAGAAGGCCAAGCGTGGCTGGAGGAAAACTTGCGTGGAGGCTCAGCATCGTGGTTATGTCCTGGGGGCACGGGACCAACGTCTAGAGTATTTCTTGTCTCCACAAGGCCAGCACTTCCTGTGGATGATGTTGGAGGGCACCTTGGCGGCCTTTAAGCAAACTCCAGAGTATCTAGAAGACTTCGGGCCCCTCTTCGCCTATGTGATAAAGCAGTCCGCCACAAAGGCGTTGGAGATGGCGGGGGCGGCCCCGGAGCAAATTGATGCCCTGAACCTGCCGGCCTTGATGGAGAACATCAAGGATGAAGACGTGAACAAGCTGATGGGGATCACTGAGGCTTCCCCGAAGAAACCGGCGTGGTGGTATCCAGTATTGGATATGGCCCTTCCCTTCTTTGCCTTTGGGGTCGGGTCTGACGCATTGCCTGCTGCTCCACTGTATATGCCTGCCTTCACTGCTTCCCTGGTGGGCTTCGTGAACCGGCTGCGGGATCCAACTGGTAACAGCACCCGAACATTTTCCCAGTATAGCATGGAGCTTCCCCTGCCCTCTGGTCTGGCGTCCTCATCCTTCGATGATTCTGCTTCCTCTTCCTCCGCGGTGGATCAGCTTTTTACCCTGTACAGAGACGAAAAATCATATGTGCAAGAAGCTGTGAAGCTTTTGGGCGTGGAAGCCCGTCTCCCTAAGGTGAGGGATGCTGGCCCATTGCAGGTGTTTACAGAGGGAGCCTCTTCTGGCCAGGTCTCTGCAAGTGTTGTCCCTCCCCCGGTTTCCTCTGCCTCTGCTCTAGCTTCCTCTGCTCCTGCTCAAGACTCCTCCGTTCCGCCCTCTTGATGTCCCCGATCTCCCCTCTGTCTCTTTTTGGCATTTTTGAAACTTTTTAATTTGTAAAAACTCTGGTGTTCGATGTATAGCTTGCCTCTTTGGCATTTTTGAATGGAATTTCTTCCCTGCTTGCCTCGCCTTTAGATTTTATGTGCTGATCTTGCTTTCCTTCATGTTTGATGTTAATTTTGCTGCTTGTTGATGTTGAGCTCGCATTCCAGATCTTCCGCTATGATGTATATTTTTGTGAAGTAGGGTATGATTTCTGTTTTTGTTGAAGTCTTTGCGATTCCTCTGCTGGGAATGTCTTTGGTTTGGCCCGCTGTGCTTGTTCCAGGCGTTTCTCTGATCTTCCCCTCTGGGATCTCTCTGACTCCTGTTTTGAGGGTTTCGCTGACTCCTCTGGCAAGGATTTTGCTGAATCCTCTGGCGGGGATTTCGCTGGCTCCTCTGGCGAGGATTCTGCTGACTCCTCTGGCGAGGATTTTGCTGACTCCTCTGGCGAGGATTTTGCTGACTCCTCTGGTGAGGATTTTGTTGACTCCTCTGGCGAGGATTTTGTTGCTGCTTCTCATCCAAGCATTCCTTTGCTGCTTCCCATCCAAGCATTCCTTTGCTGCTTCCCATCCAAGCTTGAGCACTCTGCGCGGAGCATGGAGGATCCGGGGGGTGTAACCAACTTTCGCGGCTTACGATTAAATAGTAACCCTCTGCGCGGAGCATGGAAGACCCGGGGAGTGCAATCAACTTTCGTGGCTTACGGTTAAGAGAACACTCTGCGCGGAGCATGGAGGGCCTGGCCGGCGCAACCAACTTTCGTGGCTTACGATTGAGTAGTAACCCTCTGCGCGAAGCATGGAGGACCCGGGGGTGCAACCAATTTTTGCGGCTTACGATTAAAAGAACACCCTGCACGGAGCATGGAGGACCCGGGGGGTGCAACAAATTTCGTGGCTTACGGTTAAGAGAACACTCTGCGCGGAGCATGGAGGGCCTGACCGGCGCGACCAACTTTCACAGCTTACGATTAAGTAGTAACCCTCTGCGCGGAGCATGGAGGACCCGGGGGGTGCAACCAACTTTCGCGGCTTACGATTAAGAGAACACCCTGCACGGAGCGTGGAAGACCCGGGGGGTGCAACCAACTTTCGTGGCTTACGGTTAAGAGAACACCCTGCACGGAGCATGGAAGACCCGGGGGGTGCAACCAACTTTCGTGGCTTACGGTTAAGAGAACACTCTGCGCGGAGCATGGAAGGCCTGGCCGGCGCAACCAACTTTCGCGGCTTACGATTAAGTAGTAACCTCTGCGCGGAGCATGGAAGGCCCGGATGGCGCGACCAACTTTCGCGGCTTACGATAGCATCCCTCTGCGCGGAGCATGGAAGGCCCTGATGGCACGACCAACTTTCGCGGCTTACGATAGCATCCCTCTGCTCTGGTGGCAGCATGATCCCTCTGCGCGAAGCATGGAAGACCCTGGGGGTGCAACCAACTTTCGCGGCTTACGATAGCATCCCTCTGCGCGGAGCATGGAAGACCCGGATGGCACGACCAACTTTCGCGGCTTACAATAGCATCCCTCTGCTCTGGTGGCAGCATGATCCCTCTGCGCGGAGCATGGAAGACCCTGAGGGTGCAACCAACTTTCGCGGCTTACGATAGCATCCCTCTACGCGGAGCATGGAAGGCCCGGATGGCACGACCAACTTTCGCGGCTTACGATAGCATCCCTCTGCTCTGGTGGCAGCATGATCCCTCTGCGCGGAGCATGGAAGACCCTGGGGGTGCAACCAACTTTCGCGGCTTACGATAGCATCCCTCTGCTTTTCCCTTGACTTGCTTAGAAGCAATTTTTGAATTTATAAATTGGGGACTACGGGTATACACCCTACTCCCCCCTCTGGTGACATGTGCAATGCCTCTGCATGAACATGTTAAGTAAAATATGCAATGTGAAACAACGATAATGAAAAATGCACGAGACAACACCGGGAAATTCCCTAAAACCACGTATCCAATTTTATTGATATCATGGCCCCGAACCTCGTTAAAACCCCTGTGGGGAAAAAGAGTATTCGGTCTACAATTTCATCATTTCTGCTGAGTAGCAGTTATACATAGAACTTTTTTAGAGTGTTGATATTCCACGGCCTAGGGAGAGCTCTGCCGTCTGGATCTGACAATATGTACGCTCCGCCACCCAAGACCTCTGTGATGATGAACGGGCCTTCCCAATTAGCTTCAAACTTGCCCACTGCCTTTAATGCATCAGCTCGCTTAAGGACTAGGTCGCCCTTGGATAATTTCCTCGCTCTGGCCCTTTTGTCATATCCTGCCTTGATAATACTCTTGTACTTTGCCGCTCTGACCCGGGCTTCATCCCTCTGTGCTTCCACCAAATCCAACTCTGCTCGGCGGAGTTCGGCATTGTGCTCAGTGTTGTAGGTTGTAATCCGATACGACTCCAACCTTGCCTCTGCTGGTATCACCGCATTAGATCCATACACCAGAGTGAATGGTGCTTCGCCAGTGGCTGTCTTTGGGCTAGTGCGGTAAGCCCAAAGTACCGTGTCCAACTCCTCGACCCACTTGCCTCTGCTTTGATTCAGCCTCTTTTTAATCCCTTCGCATATTGTCCTGTTGGCCAACTCCACTTGTCCGTTCGCTTGTGGATGATCCACCGAGACAAATCGTTGGGTGATGTCCATCCGGTCACAGAAATCCGCAATCCGCTGCCCAGTAAATTGGGTTCCGTTGTCCGACACGATGATCCTGGGCACGCCAAATCTGCAGCATATATTCCGCCAAATGAAGCGCTCCACAGTCACCTCATCGATTTTCCCCACGGCTTCAGCCTCGACCCACTTAGAGAAGTAGTCCACCGCTACAAGGAGAAAGCATTTGCCCCCTGGCGCTGTTGGCAGTTTCCCGACTATGTCGATGCCCCACTTGTCGAATGGACATGCAGCGTACATAACGCCCATAGGTTCCCCTGGAATGTTGATTCTCCCGGCATGTCTTTGGCAAGCCTCACACTTGCGGACGAACTCCCTGGCGTCTTTGTTGATGTTAGGCCAGTAGAACCCTGCCCGAATGATTTTGCGTACAAGGTCCCGGAATCCCGTGTGACCACCACAACAACCTGCATGAACTTCGTTTAAAGCAAAGTTAGCTTCCTCTGGAGATAAGCATTTTAGTAAAGGCTGAGTAAAGGATCGTTTGTAGAGTTGGTCATTAAGCAAGCAATAATTTTCGTATCGGGCCCTCTGATTAGATTCTCTGTTCAACCGCTCCCCTGTCTTGAGGAAGTGTATAATTGGAGCCCGCCAGTCATCCCTGATCTCCACGGAGAAGACCTGTGAAGTCCCCATCTCTCTGGTATCACAGAGTAAAATGATCTCGTCATTCCACGTTTGCTCTACTGCACTGGCCATGCGTGCCAATAAGTCCGCTTTTGTGTTCTCGTCCCGAGAAATCTGCTCGATCTTAAATTCCATGAACTTTTCTTTCATCTCGCTGATTTTGCAATGATACGCCTTCATCCGCTGATCTTTGACATTATAGGCTCCTGACAACTGTTGAGCTACTAACTGGGAGTCTGTCTTGATGATAACACATTCGGCCTTGAGTTCCGACAGAATATGCGCCCCTCTGACCACAGCCTCATATTCAGCCTCATTGTTGGACAGCCGGCAGGTGAATTTGATGGCGAACTGATATGTCCCATAACCTGGGGAGGTGATGTACACCCCGATTCCACACCCCTCATTCGTTACTGATCTGTCCACGAAAGCAACCCAAAACTCTGGCAAAGGACGGCGAGTTGTTTCTTGTATGAAATTCGCTAAAGCTTGTGCTTTGATCGCCGTTCTCGGCTCGTACTTCACATCATATTCCCCCAACTCCACAGCCCATTTGACCATTCTTCCCGACAAATCCGGCCGCCCCAACACTTGTCTAAAAGGTAGAGCAGTGCGCACCACTACCCGGTGTGATAGAAAATAAGGTCTCAACTTTCTTGCCGTGACCATGACCGCCAGAGCAGCCTTCTCGATTTCTGTGTAATTGGACTCAGGACCCTGGATGATTCGGCTGACGAAGTAGATGGGTTTCTGGTGACTTCCCTCCTCTCTGATAAGCACAGAGCTGATTGCGTCTTCCCCCACTGCTATGTATAGATACATCGTTTCTCCCGGGATCGGCTTGGTCAGAGTCGGTAGCTTTGCTAGATACACTTTGAGATCCTCAAATGTCGCTCGACATTCCGCTGTCCACAAGAATTTAGTTCCCTTCCTTAAGATTTTGAAAAATGGCATGCTACGCTCTGCCGACCGTGAGATAAACCTGCTCAGAGCAGTGATGCGCCCATTCAGAGTCTGCACTTCCTTGATTCCTCTGGGTGGTGTCATTTCCATGATGGCCTTGACCTTTTCCGCGTTGACCTCAATCCCTGCGGGAGTAACTTTGTAGCCCAAAATTTCCATGTTGTGACCCCAAAGGTGCACTTCGCTGGATTCAGCATGAGCCGATGTTTTCTAACAACGGTGAAGATTTCCTCCAGGTCAGAGAGATGGTCCTCCGCCCTGATACTCCGCACGAGCATGTCATCCACATACACTGAGATATTTTTGGAGAGCTGTTCTTTGAAGACTTTTTCCATCATCCGCTGATATGTGGCTCCAGCATTTTTCAAGCCAAATGGCATACTCCTCCAGCCGTAAACCCCACAACAGACGGCGAAGGCCGTTTTGGCAATGTCTCCTCTGTTCATTTTAACTTGATGGTATCCCTGATATGCGTCCATCATAGATAGTAAGGCGCATCCCGAAGTGGTATCCACCAGCTGGTCAATCCTCGGCAGAGGATAGTGGTCCTTTGGGCAAGCAGCGTTCAAGTCTCTGAAGTCCACACACATCCTCCAAGTATTTGTTTTCTTTGGTACCATAACCGCATTCGAAATCCATTCTGGATATTGCACCTCCTCAATGTGCCCTGCTTCCAACAGCCCTTGGACCTGCTCTCTAATTGCAGCGTCCTTCTCGGTCCCAAAATTCCTCGTTCGTTGTTTCACTGGCTTAACTCTGGGATCCATGTTAAGGCAGTGCTCTGCCAACCCTCTGTCAATTCCCTTTAAATCAGCGGTACTGAATGCGAACACATCTGCATTCCGCCGCAGACAACCAATGAGCTCTTCTTTGACCTGATCACTCATGGAAGACCCGATTTTGGTCTGGAAGCCCTTCTTCCCTGGGAATAACTCGATCATGTTACAAACATCACTTGTAGAAACCAGAGCGGTCTTCTCTGTACTATCCCTATCCTTCAACAAGTCTGCCAATTCGTGACGCTCCTCTGCCGAGGCATGTACCTCGCCCACTTTTCCCCTCTTCCGCGTATCCTTCCCTCTGTTGTTCTTTCCCTTTTTTGCCCTGAAGAATGTGTAAGCATTTGTACATGGCACGCTTTCGATGCCGTTTGGTCACCACAGACTTCTCCCACTCTTCCCCCCTCGATGGGGAATTTCATCTTTAAGTGAAACATAGAGATTACCGCCCTGAACGACATCAAGGCAGGCCGGCCGAGTATTACATTGTAAGATGGTTTAGGCATGTCTACCACCAAGAAGCGCATCATTCTAGTTTTGCTGGCAGCGGCTGCAGTGCCGAGATTTAATGGGAACTCCGCGTAACCTATAGGCATGACCATTTCTCCCCCGAACCCAAACAGAGGGGCATTCGTTGGCTCAATATGTACTTCGATTCCCATATTTTGAAGGCACGACAGATATAAGATATTCACTGCGCTACCTGAGTCTACAAAGATACGGTGAAACAATGCAGCCCGCTATGTCCGCCATAATACCAGCGCGTCATCATGTGGGTACATTAGTGTGCGTAAATCCTCTGCCCCAAAGGTGATAGTCGGCTCATCTGCCGCACTTGTAATCTCCATAACCCGTGTAGGGTAGTACCCCGACTTGACTGCTCGCTATGACTTGTTTCTTAGCCCTGTTTGACGTGGGCATCCCATTTTCTCCGCAAATCATATGAACTTCCCTCCTATACGGGAAAGGAGGTGCTTGTCCTTCTGGTCCCTCTCTTCGGTTATCCCGGTTGTCATCGGGTCTGCGGTCCCTATTGTTTCCCTGTTATTGTCTCTGTTCTCGGTTATTTCTCTGATCCCTATGATCCCTCTGATCATTCCGCCTCTGGCCCTCATTCCCCCTGTCAATGAACTGATCGAGATTTCCCTGGCGAACCAGTAATTCCAACTGGTGTTTGAGATGACCACAATATTTGGTATAATGTCCAAAGACATTGTGATACTCGCACAGCTTATTGTTGGGGCCCCTCCTACGGCGGCCCGTCCCGATAAGTCCCTGGTGCCCGAAAGAACGGTTGGTTTTTTATCAAATGGAAGATTTCCTCTTGTGGTTTGTTCAGAGGTGTGTATTCGGTGAATCGCGTGACTTCGTTCACAGTACGTTGTTGTTGAGGCGGCATCTCTCCTTGGGGTGGCAGTACCCTTGGAGGTAACCCTCTGAATGGTGCCCTGTCCTGATGTCGTTGTCTCTCTGGTGCTTCCTCAGCTCTTTTGACTTTGTGTTTATCGTTTTCTGCTTTTCTCGCCATCCTGGCATCCTCTAACTGCAAATAGCCTGGCAACCTTGCCATAATATCGTCAAAATCCTTTGCTGGTCGGATCTGTAGTTCATCAAAGAAAATCCCCGGCCTGAGCCCTCTGACGTAGGCGCAATTCTTAATTTGGGATTCCGCCTCTGGCACCTCCAGAGCGGCTAAGTTAAATCTGGCAGTATATTCCCTCAGTGTTTCATTTTGATCCTGTTTGATATCCATCAGCGAAAGAGCTGACTTTCCCACCCTTCGCGAGCTTGCGAACTGACGTAAGAAGCGGGTCTGCAAGTCCTCAAAGGAGTAAATAGAATTGGGGTTAGCTGGTCCGGTCAGAGTAGTGGAGAAGATGCGGCACTTGATGCCCTCAGTATACATATGCAGTGTGACCAACCCCTCAAATCGATTGAGGTGTACCTCCGGGTCGGTAGTGCCATCATAGTCTAGCGAGATGAGTTTGTAGCTTCTGGGTAAAGTGTCCGCCAGAATGTCGTCGGAGAAAGGACTGCGGTTGTTGATAGGGTGGAACCTCGACGTCTTGGCCCTTTTATCCTCCTTATCTCTCCCATGTTCCCGTCTGTCCCTCGGGGAGTCGTGAGCGTGGGGGCGCTTGTGATCCTTGTGCCCTGGCCTGCCAGAGGAATACTCCAGCTCTCGTTCATCTGACTTCTCTATATAGCGTGATTTCTCTGAACGATGGGACCTCTCTGCCCTGTACGACCTTTCTGCTCTGTTCGATTTCCCTGACCTCTGCCCTCTATCGTCCCTCCGGGATTTCTCCCTCAGTGATTCCTCCAGATCCTCAAGCTGGTGCTTCAGTTGCGACACCTGGTTTTTCAGTCGTGCTTTCTCCTTCGGCCTCTCCTCCTCGAACACGAGCGATACGGATTGACTATCAGACTTATCAACCCCCTCCCGTCTAACAACACTATTGAGCCTGACCCGACTCCCCTCCGGCCTTTTCTCCACTTCCTTGTCAGCGGGAACCCTTTGTATCTCCCTCGGTAGCGGGGCTTGTGCTTTAGTGAATTGGTTGTTCATCTCCTAAATAGTAGGAGGCGGGGCTTCAGTACCCTGTGGAACGAGCGCTCCTGCCAGAGGAGTTGCAGCGGGGATGGTGGACAGCAGAGGAGTCCCCAGTGCCTGACGCATATTAGCGTAGTTGAGTAGAGCCATCATTTGCTCTGCCAGCCCGAAGTTGAGCGGTCCCCCACCAGATGTAGGGGCCAAACCTGGCATCTCGGAACCCGGAGTCACCAGAGCGAATCTCTGGACCCCAACATTTTGCCCTGTCGGCGGAGTGGCTGAGACGGTGTGAAAACCCGGTGGTGCAGTGAAGATGGTGCTGGTGGGCAGCCCATTAAATAGCGAGGTGGGCACTTCAGTAGTGTGGGCAGCAGAGCCAGATCCCACGTTGTCGAACTCCTTCTCCAGAATACGGCGAGTTTTAGAGGAACCCATAGTACCTGCACATAAACAGAGTGAGAAGAAATCCAGACAACAAATGAATAGATCCTCCTTTACTGATTGAAATCCCGATATAAGAAATCCCGAACACCGGCACAGAGGCCGTTTAAAAAATTCCCCTCAAGATAACTCTATACACTGGGAAATAAACCCAGGGCATAGATTGGAAAAACAGAGCCCGAATAACAAAAATTTCCCCTGTGAACTCGCATTAAGATCCGGCAGAAAAAACAGAGTGTCAAGAGAACCAAAGTAAGAGACCCAAGGATAGACATAAACAGAATAACCACCAAGAAACTTGTAAGCGCAATACGTTAGGCATGATATATAATGAGAATTATGCAAGAAAACGAACATCGTAACCCAAAATTATCACGATCGTGCGCTAAAATAACCACAAAACCCAAAAACGGTAGAATCATCACAGCAATCAGCCGAATTATTAACAGAACGCGTTAAACAGGGGATAACACGAAGATTTATCCGTAAAAACACGGAACACACCAATAGTTATCACCCTTAAATGAAAAACAGCCGTAAACCCACAACACAAACCCAGCATGACAGAAACAGAGTACCACCCCACAATCCACCGATAGAAAACGAAGATTAGCCGCAAAAACATGGAAAACATCGATAATTATCATCCTTAAGCGAAAGACACCCGCAAATCAACAGCGCAAGCCCAACCACAACAGAAACAGAGTGTTAATCAGAATATTACCGATGCAAAACCCGTAAATCAATAGCGAGAACCCAGGATAACAGAAACAAGATATTAATCAACATATCATCGGTGCAAAACCCGTAAATTAACAGCAAAAGCTCAACACAACCAAAAACAGAGTATTATCCCACAATCCACCAGTATAAACATCAGATCTGTAAAAAAAACCCCAATTCTACGAAGAGACCCTGCGTTTGCCTACAGCTAAACCGATCAATCGGTAAATAAACACAAATTCCCCCAATTCACGATTTACAACCTTCACCACCATTCCCCATGCATAAAAAACGCAACTAAACACAGATCGCAGAAGATTAAAGCACATCAGCCCGAAAAACGTAATTAACGGATCGAATTCATCTGGGTGCCCGAATTATCGGCTCAAACGGTACCGACACACGCAAACCCGATTGGAATTTCAGATCTGCGCGCGCCGGCGACCACAAACTCACATCCTAACTCAGTTACTTCCCACAGACGGCGCCAGTTGGTGAAACAAGGAACCAACACCTAGACTAAAGAGTAATGAACGTAGACTATACCTAGTGTGGTTGAACGGAAGAGACAAAGAACACAATCGGAATGCAGAAACTCAAGAGAAAACTACTGCTGTATTGAGAATTTGAGATAACGTAGTTTACAATGCACGAACTCAAGGCTTATTTATAGATTACATGGGAGGGCAAAATAGTAAAATCGGCATATACGCATGCGCCCTGCGTGGTCGAGGGTATTATAGGAAATTCGTTTCTACGCGGGAGATTTCACCGCGCTTTTATTGTTTCCCTCTGGCGAAAATGACTTCTCTGGTGGGCGAGACTCCTCTGGCGAAAATGGCTTCTCTGGTGGGCGAAACTCCTCTAGCGAAAGTGACTTCTCTGGTGGACGAGACTCCTCTGGCGAAAGTGACTTCTCTGGTGGACGAGATTCCTTTGGTGAGGATGGTTCCTCTGGTGAGTATGATTCCTCTGGTGAGGATGGTTCCTCTGGCTAGGATGGTTCCTCTGGCGAATATGATTCCTCTGGCGAGGATGGTTCTTCCAGCGAGTACGATTCTTTTGATGAAATCTACCTCACTGCTCTCCGTGGCTCCACTGACGAAGAGATTCCTCCGCTCCACATATATTACTCCTCATCAAGGTGCCCGTGTAAGAAGTGCAAGAATGCAGCCTTTTTATATGTACCTACGGTCAGGGAACATGTTAGTAGGCGTGGATTTATCCTCAATTACACAACATGGGTTTATCATGGGAAAACACCGACGTATATACCGACATTACATGATGGACCTAGTAATTACCAAGTAATGGATGAGGATGATGAGTCATACAATTACTACGAAAGGATGGGGCATGATTATGCTGGACCTAGTAATTACCAAGATCTTCCAAATCTGGAGGAGCCGCCTAATCCTGACGCTCAACAGATTTATGACATGTTGAACGCAGCCGATAATCCATTGTACCCATCCTGTGACACTTACTCACAGTTATCTTGGATGACTCAATTCATGAGCATAAAGATTGAAAACCACATATTAGAGAAATGCTACAATCAGTTGTCGTCGATGTTTAAAATGACTTTACCGAAGGATAACAACTGTCCAGAAGACTTCTATAGTATGAAGAGAAATCTGTGCGGTTCGGGTTTGCCGATAGAGAAGATCAATTGTTGTGTTAACAATTACATGCTGTATTGGGGGGGGACGATAGTGAATTGCACAGTTGTAACTTCTATGGCGAGTCACGATATAAGGAGACACGGTGTGCATTTGGAAGATTGCGAAAGAAACCTGTTCCCGCAAAACAGATGCACTACTTTCCTTTGACGCCCCGACTGTAGAGGTTGTTTGCATCTACAGCAACAGCCGAGAATATGCGTTGGCATGCGACTTCAACAGACGATGGGGTTATGCGCCACCCGGCAGATTCTTCAGCATGGAAACACTTAAATTCAGTTTATCCTGAATTCGCTCAGGAGACCAGAAATGTGAGATTGAGCCTCTCTACAGATGGTTTTGCCCCCTTTGCACAATCAGGATGTCAGTATTCATCTTGGCCGGTGATTGTCACACCATATAACTTGCCTCTGTGGTTGTGCATAAAAGAACAATTCATGTTCCTCATGGTTCGCGTACCGGGGCCATCTAACCCAAAGATGAAGTTGGACGTATTCTTGCAGCCACTGATACAAGAGTTGAAATATTTGTGGGAGGTAGGTGTGAACACTTACGACGTATCTATGAAGCAAAATTTCCACATGCGGGCAGCTTTTATATGGACTATCAGTGATTTTCCAGCGTACGCTATATTGTTTGGGTGGGGTACAGCTGGGAGATTGGCCTGTCCACACTGTATGGAGAATACAGAAGCATTCACTCTACCGAAGAGTGGAAAATAATCGTGGTTTGACAATCATCGGAAGTTCTTACCTCATAACCATGTATTTAGGAGAAACAGAACTTCATTCCTAAAGAATAAGACATGCAATGTGAATCTACTAGAACAGAGATCGGGAACAGAAATCTTGTATCAAATTGAGCGGTTGGGCTTCGTGAAGGTTACAGAAGACTTTGATGGCAGAAACGCTCAACTCGCAATATATCAAAACATTGGGTGGAAAAAGAAAAACATATTTTGGGATCTTTCCCATTGGAATGATCTTTTGATTCGACATAATCTGGATGTCATGCACATTGAAAAAAATGTGTTTGATGACGTGTTCAACATTGTCCTCAATGTGAAGGGGAAGACAGAAGATATAGAAAAGTCGGGAGAAGAATTGAACATCTTCTGCCGACGGCCTGAATTGAAGAAATTGGATGGAGCCCAACAGTATCCAAAAGCATGTTACACGCTTGAAAGGGAAGAGAAGAAGATGCGTTGATATGAACACCCTGAAGATCCACAACAGAAAAGTCATGACTGTCACGTGTTCATGCAAATACTGCTACCAGTTGCCTTCAAAGAACTTCTTCCTAAGAACGTTTGGGAGGCAATTACAGAGTTAAGTTTCTTCTTCAGGGAATTAACATCCCGCAATATCTCAATGCATGATATGGGTATACTTAGTGAGAAGATAGTTGTTACTCTATGCAAACTTGAGCGTATCTTCCCACCGAGTTTCTTTGACTCAATGGAGCACCTACCAGTTCATTTGGCAGACGAAGCACGACTTGCCGGTCCAGTGCAGTATCGATGGATGTATCCTTTTGAACGATATTTGAGGACTTTGAAAAACTATAAAAAAAATAAAGCCAAGGTTGCGGGATCCATCACCATTACATATATATTAGAAGAAATGTCAACCTTCGCATCGTATTACTTTGAGGATCATGTGACTACAAAGTGGAGAAATTTGCCTCGCAATATTGATGAGCAAGTTGCTGAGAATGATGATCCTAATGGACTCTTAATATTCAAACCAGTTGGACGTTCGATTGGTCGAATGACAAAGAGATACATGGAGGCGAAAGAATACATTGCCGCGCATATGTATATTTTGAGCAATTGTGCGGAGGTTGCAGACACATATGTGAAGTGAGTATTCTCGTTCAATTTATGTATATAAATACGCATCATACATAAGTAGTAACATATAACTTTTTCTTTGTATTTGAGGATCTTCGAGGAGGAACTGCGATATGCAAATCCTTCAATCACCAGAGCGGAGTTAGAGGTTGCGTTTGATAATGATTTTCTTGAGTGGTTTAGCCATTATGTATGTTGCAAACTTAAATTTATGTTAAATATACATTTACTTAACTAAAAGTGGCTTGTAAAATTAAATTATTGTGTATAACAGGTGAGTAGTCCTTCTAATGACGATTTGAATCCGTATATTAAGTCGCTTGCAGCCGGGCCCTTAAATGAGATTGAAACATACTCTGGGTATTTTGTGAATGGCTATAGATTTCACACGACTGATCATGATAGAGAGAGTGCGACTGTGAACAGTGGCGTTTGCATTAAAGGCTCGGTCTATGGTAGAGATGTGCTAGACTTTTATAGGCGTCTGCAAGAGGTGTGCGTGCTGGAGTATCGGGGGTATCCAGTTAAGAAGACAGTCTTGTTAAACTATGAATGGTTTGACTTGTCTGCGAAGGGAACTTCTATTGATACAGACTTCAAGTTGGTTTCAGTGAACCACACAAGGAAATATAAGAAGTATGATCCATTTGTTTTAGCGAATCAAGCAGTTCAAGTATTTTACTGCCCAGATCCCAGTACGAACCAATCAAAGAAAAACTAGTGGTCAGCATGCAAAGTCAACGCAAGATCAAAGGTTGAAGTCTCTACTGCCGCATCTAATTCAACATTAGATCAACTGTTTCAAGAAGAGGTGGTTACTATTATGCCTACCCACACAACTGTAGACATTGACCCGCCACTTCTTGTTCATCCTCTCGGTGAAATCGTTGATGTTGAAGATGACGATGAACCAGAAGATGATGATCAACCGTTGACATCTGATGAGGACGGTAGTGATGATGACAGTAGTGATGATTAGGTTTGTGTTATGTTTGTTATTTTATTTGTGTTATGTTTGTTATTTTATTTGTTAATGTATTTCTAAATTCACATAACAGGTTGAGTCGAACACTTGGAAGTTAAGATATTTTATTTGCGTCTATGCTTATCTGAATCAATTTGAAACAGGTAACATGTCTAGTCATAGAGGTTTCTTTGGGTTTGGTCGGTCTTCTCGGTCTGCACAGGATGAGACTGGTGACACATCTGATGGGCCTGGGCCGCATATTTCTGTGACTCTTGAGACTCCCCAGGCCTCTACTAGTAGTTCACGGGCTAGAAGGCCCAGAGGCCCTACAGCTGCCAATATCAGAGCCAGCTCAGCTAGAGACGGATGGAGGATTATATTTCAGAGGGATCATAATGGGTAAGTATTTTAATTTAAATTATTATTTCTCGTATAGTAAATAATTCCTTAAATTACTTTTACACAGTGTGTTGATGGAGCCAGTAGGCCTGTCTAAAGCATGCGCGCAAACATTTAAGAGGATTGATAACCCAGGCGGGTACACATGGAGGTTGACTCACTCGAGCGTGAATGATGCGTACTTTGAGGAATTACGGGTATAATTGAATTTATAGTACATATAAATTTTACATGTATATATTGTTAAAATGTTATATACTCCCCCCTTCCCACTTCAATTGGCACACTTGCTTTTTTTGTTTGTCCCACTTCAATTGGCACTTTCCAAAAATAGTATGTGGTCCCTACCTTCTCTACACACATTAAACAAATGGTCCCCACCCACTTTACACACCCAACCCTTTATTCTTAACCTCCGTGCGCAAAGTAAAAGTGCCAATTGAAGTGGGATGGAGGGAGTATTAAATTAACTAATTCTTTCAACAGAAAGAGTTTCTTGGCAGCCTGAGGATGAGTATGATGTGAGGTGCATGTGGGAGCGAAATGCCCGCAAAAGGTACTCCGACTTGATGAGCGACTACAAGAAACAGCTCCGGGAGTATACGGTTGAAGGGCGGGAGATGCCTAGACCCGTCTGGATGACTCCCGATTTTTGGACGGGACTCCAGGGACACTGGCAGCGGGGACGATGTTCAAGCCTTATCCGCGCGGGCACGTGCGAACCAAATGTCTGAGCACGATGGACCTGGTACAGGAATCAGCAAGCACGTGGGAGGGTCTCAGTCCACTCGTATCCTGCAGCAGAATCTGATTAGTAATTATCAAATAAGTTCATATGTAATATATAATATATATCGCAAATAATATAATTTATTTATCTTATATACATGCATGAACAGAGCTTGGAGACTAATCTGCCCCAGGATGCACACAACTACAACACCTTCCTCTGCCTCCACATGCGCCCGGATGGAAGTTATGTGACAGAGAAGGATGCAAGACTTGATGTAAGTGTTTAAGTTTAATCAAAATATTAGTAATATACATAGTGAAATGTATTTATTTTCTGACAATTATGCATTGTTATGTATGAATTAGGCGGAGATTCATCGAATCGCTGTTGAGACAGGACGAGAGAACGGGCTCGATGAGGTCTATTTGGAGGTCGTACAGCGCAATAGATCACGGTTCTACGACACTGGAAGTGCTGGTCGGACCCAGGTTAGTAGGAGATCTACTCACTGGCACTTCTGAGATGTCTCAGCAGCTGTATGATACACTGATCTCCATGCTGGAGGACCGCCTGCAGAAGGCTGAGGAGGAGAGGGTTGCAGAACGTCGAGAGTTCCTGGAGTGGATGACTATGACGGAGCAGTATATGAGGCAGATGAGTCAGCGACCTCCATCCCCTACTCATGATGATTAGGTCTCTCATCCCCGGTCCATCGTCTTGATTTACATATATTTATATTTTGTTGAACTATTTATTACATGTTTTGGAACAACATTACATTTGGCATTTTATTTTTACATCTATGTTTTATTGAACTATTTATTTCATGTTTTGAAACAACATTGCATTTAACGTATGCAAATGATTTCAAAATTAATACATTCCAATTACCAAATTAAAATACCTATATAAACTAGATTGATAAAAAAATATTTATTAAAAATTAATAAACAAATATTTTTCGACATAAAAATAAGGACGTAAATAAATAAATTTAAAATACATTACAATTACCAAATTAAAATGTTTATGGTGTATAAACTAGATTGATTAAAAAAATTAATTAATTAATTAATAATAAATTAATAAATAAATATTTTTTCGACATAAAAATAAGGACGGAAACGAGATCGATCTGTAATTAACAACATCTCTTAGATATCATCTCGACATATTCTAAAGTTATGAATATATGATATTGTATATAGCCTTTAAATGAGTTAATAAGTACTAGATATATCAATAATACGAGTGTTCTGTACTGGTGACCACTCGAAAAGAACTTCAAGGTTAAGCGTGCTTGACTCAGAGCACAAGTAAGTTGGGTGACCGACTGGCAAGTTCATCTAACTTATCCAATACTGTATAAATACGAAATAAATTGTGGATATATAATAAAATAAATAAATAAATAAAATAAAAATACTTACCGGCGGCAAATGCCGTCGCTAATTAGCGGCGGCGTAATGCCGCCGGCAATACCTAGGTCACCGTCCGGCGAGTACACCTTACCACCGTCTGGTAAACATTACCAACGGCGGTGGCGCCGCCGGTAATATCTGGGCCGGTCCGGCGAGTACGCCATCGCCGTCCGGCGAACTTTATCGACGACGGTGATGCCGCCGGTAATTTTCCGGCATCTCTCCGCCGTTCAACGATGACAAATGGCAGCGGCGTCATCGCTGTTAATTGCCGGCGGCTTCCTGTTGCCGCCGGTAATGGACTTATCGATGAGATTTTTGCCGGCGGCGGCTCGTCGTCGGTAACGCTGCCGGTAAGGCGATTACCGACCATAAAAAAAAGGAGTATTGGGATATATATCCCAAAGTTATCAAGACTGTTGGTATCAAAAAAAACAAAAGGAGTGTTGGGATATATATCCCAAAGTTTCAATTCATTAAAATAAGCAAATGATTATCTTTACTAGTATTCTTTATCTATTAGGAAAATTTATCAAAGAGAACATGTTCTCTGTGATTGATAAATTTATCATGGGAAAATGAGGGATAACAAAAAATAATTCTCCCTTTAAATCACTCATTTCTTTTCTCTCATTCCTTACAAAATAAAATTTCATCCTTTTTCATTCATCCTTTTCACTTCAAGGAGAGATAATATTTTCACACTAGAAGTGGAAGGATAATATTATCCCTTCTTGGAGTGAAAAGAATGAATGAGAAATGATGAAATTATCTTTTTATAGAAAATTAAAGGAAAAGAAATGAAGCATTTAAAGGAGGGATAATAAGAATTTTTTACTATCCCTCATTTTTCTATGATAAATTTATCAACCAAAGAGAACACACACTTGCCAATGAGGCCTATCTCAAGTGGCAAAGCTGAGGCACTCAAAGACTTTCCTTTGTGAGGGGTTCAATCCCTCTATATATATAGGGGAGAGTTCTATAGAAACGCAAATATAGACAGAGAAAGGAGACAGAATCTCAGCCGTTGATCTTATCTAATCTAACGGTCAGCGTTCGTTCCTTCAACGTTCAACGCGGATTTGTGTTGAACATGAACAACCATCAAACCCCCAGCCCCAAAAAGTTCAACAAATCATTTTGTACGTTCAACAGCATTAATTGCCATATTCAATGTTTCTATTTCGCATTCGACACCTTTGTTTCTGTAGAATGCAACCCTATATCTATATATATATAGGAGGGGAAGTTCTATAGAAACACAAAGATATATAGAGAAAGGAGACAAATTGTAGTTCGTTAGATCAATCTTGATCAAGAGTTGAGATTAAAAGTTAGTATAATTAATATAATAATTTTTTACAATAAAATTAGTTCCATCCGTCCACAATTTAAAGTCCCATTTTGGTGTGGGCACGGAGACTAAGAAAGCTGAAAAATGTGATGTGGATGAAATATAAGGGTAGTTGACTAAAGTGATAAAGATGTTGTGAGTGGGTCCACTAGTGATAAAATGTACTCCCTCCGTCCCAATAAACTTGTCCCACTTTCCTTTTTGGGTTGTCCCAATAAACTTGTCCCATTTCCTTTTATAGTAAAAATTAGGGGTCTCATTAAAAATTAATTAAACACATTTTAATTAACTTTGTTAATTAAATCCCTTTTATTTCCTACTATTCCTTATTCCCTACTGCACTCGTCTCTCTCTTTCTCTCTCTATCAGCCGCCTCGTTTCCATCCTCCAGAAAACCCTAAAATCGTCAGCCCCATTCGACCGGCGCCGCCACCACTTCCCCCCTCTGTTGGTGGCCGGTGCTCGTCGGCTATTGTTGGGCGACGTATTGCATATATTCGGCACGTACAGGGCTCTCTCTCTCCACTGGTCGCCTCTTCGCGTTTCTTCCGAAAATCCCAAAGTCGCCGGTCCAATTCGACCGCCGCCGCCTCCGCTTCAGTCAATTTCTGTATCCCCTTGGTTCGTCGGCTCCAAATTTCTGGTGTTCGTTGGTTACTGTGAAACCCCTAAAATTTCACAGATCTAAGACGAGCGGCCGCCGATCTCGACCACCGCCGTGATGAACAACCCATGGGAGGGTTACCTGAGCGGCACGTACATTCCAGATACGGAGGAGGATTTCTCAAACTGGGGTTCACCTCCAAAGGTGTATTTCACAGTTTTTGAAGTGTAATAGCCTTGTGTAGTGAAATGGCAGATTTTATAGAACTTGGCAGTGAATTTTGGTGGGAATGTTGAAAGCTGCGAATTAAATGAAAAAGTTTCAGATTTTGGCTCTACTTTTCCCTCTTCTTTTTTCATTTCAGATTTTTGCTCTAATTTTGAAGTGTAATGCCTTGAATTCTGCCAGCCTATTAAATTTGAAGGGATCAAATTATGCCACCTTGAATTCTGTCGCCCTTTTAATTTAATGAAAAGTCAGTCAACCTTATTTGACTTAAAACATAAGAATAATTAAGATTTACTTACTTTTTGTTAAATATGTGGGACCTCTTACTTTACAACACTAATTCAACACTCCTTAATCTCCGTGCCCAAAAGAAATGGGACAAGTTTATTGGGACGGAGGGAGTAGTAAATATAGAATATAAAAATAATAAAGGTATTTTAAGGTGGGTCCATTAGTGGCAAATGGTAGTAAATATAGGAAAAGAAGAAGAGTAAAAGTGTACAAAAAGCATAATAGAGCTTTAATTTGTGGACAAAAAATTAAGAGCAAGTAGGGCTTTAAATTGTGGACGGAGTTAGTAAGATTCATAATATCCCTAAAATTACTCACTTCCCATTTTCTCTCCCTCATCTCTCTCTCTCTCGTCCCATCTCTCTCTCTCTATCTCTTCTTCTCTCACTGCTGCTTTTTTCTCCCAGACCACCTCCAGAACTCGCCACCACACCATCAGCCTTCCGATGTCGCGCCGGAAGCGTCGTCGTTCAAGGCTCGGCATGACTCCGACCGCAGCCCCGCCGCCTGCAATCTTTCACGTCGCCACTGCTACCACAGCCACCGTGCAAGATCTGCACGACCACGGTCTCCCTCTGCGTCATACAGCCCAGCCGCCTGACCACCCGTGGATCCGGCACCGTCGACGGCCGTCAACAATTATTGTTGCTACGTGAACGCAGCGCCGCACGGTGCTATCTGCTGCTGGGAGAAGACGCAGCTGCTGCTGCCGCAATTCACGCCTCCGCCGCTGCACGTCCGCCTAGCCGCCCCCTTCTCCGAACTTGTAGATGTAGTCCAATGAATGTGTAGTTAATTTTATTGAACTTGTAGATATGGTCCAATGAACGTATAGTTAATTTTATTGAACTTGTAGATATAGTCCAATGAATTTTTAGTTTTCTGTTATTGAACTTATGTATGCAGTTTAATTTTATGGAATTCAATACCATGCACGTCCCTTGAACATTCGCGGAGAGAAGGAAGGGGGCGGCAGAATTTACAAAGGGATAGAGAGAGAGAGAGAGAGAGAGAAGAGAGGGGACGGGAGAGAGAGAAAGATGAGGGAGAGAGAATGGGAAGTGAGTAATTTTAGGGATATCATGAATCTTACCAATTTTAATTATATTAACTTCTAATCTCAGTTCTAATCTCAACCCTTGATGAAGATTGATCTAACGAACTAGAATCTATCTCATTTCTCTATATAGGGGACTGTTTCTATTGAATCTAACCCTATATATATATATATATAGGGGAGGGCTAGAATAAAAACACTCTTAAGTGTATAAAATATAAATGATTTTCAGCCCTTAGATCATCAAGATCTACGGTTGATTCGTAACCCTGTTGGATGAATTCGTGGTCCTGAGTTCGAATCCCAAAGGTAACAAAATTTTATTTTTCGCAATTCGTAACTCTGTTGGATAAAATTCGTACATTAAAAAACGTTTATATTATATTTTAACAAGTGTTTTTACTGTAGCCCTCCCCTATATATATATATATATATATATATATATATATATATATATATATATAGGGGATGACTAAAATAAGTACACTTCTTAAAATATAAAATAAGAATAATCATTTTCAGCCCTTAGATCATCAAGATCTACGGTTGATTCATCATCCTATTAGATGAATTCATAGTCCTAAGTTCGAATCCCAAAGGTAGCAAAAATTTAATTTTCGCAATTCATATCTTTATACAACGAATTCATACGTGTTTTATATAAAATTCATACATTTTTCCTAGTTCTTATTTCTTATTTTAAGAGGTGATCTCATATATATACTTCCTTCGTCCCACGAATTTTGACACGTTTGGTTTCGGCACGAAAATTAAGGAATTGTAGATTAGTGTTTTAAGTGTGTAGATAATAAAATATAAGAGAAGGTAATCAAGTGATAAAGATAATGTAATTAAGACCCCTTATTTTTGAACTAATTATTACCTTATTTGGAAATGTGTCAAGATTCGTGGAACGGTACAAAAAAGAATATGTTTCAAGATTCGTGGGACGGATGGAATATATATATTAGATACTCTTGTAATTCTCACAAAAAAGAGAACGCACCCTTAAGGTTAATCATGAAAAGTAAACGGTCCATAATAAGCTATTGCTAAGCTAGGGTATTTATGTAGCTTTAGGTGTCTGTCAATTATTTGATGATGTCGAGAGTACGGGAAAAATATTTCAATATATTATTCTAAGGTGAATGCACATATGAAATTATATGTTTGGAAAAGGTTGAGAGATTTACGATAAACACCTTTCACTGACGTCTTAACGATATATATACGCACACATGAATTTTAAAAATTTTATATTTTGCAAGGAATAATTATTTTTGTATCGGAGCCATAGAATTTAAAAGTTGGGGGCGTGGCGCCATTTACGCAATGGACGAGTGTTTGGCGATGGACAATCTACTAGTCATGCAATTAGTAGAAATACACACACACTCATCTTCTAAATTCCTTCATCATCTTCTGTCTTTTCCCCCTTTCATTCTCTCTCTCCCTCATTCTTTTTTTGGTAATCTTTTTTGTTGATTTTTTGTGTTGATAGTATTTAATCAACAAAGGCAAAAGCTATCTACACTTTGTTGAAAGGCACGTTTGAAGCATCCTATGTCTCCCTCGTCATAATTTCTTTCTTATTAGAGCCAACAAAATAAATGAAAAATTAAGTATTTGTAAATTATACCTAAGTTCCACATGTTTAGACCAACTCACCCTAGATATAATTAAACTCAATACCGATAAATAGTTCTTAATTAATATATTTACATTACTTGAAACACTACAAAAAAACGCACGATTACCGACGGCATTTTGCCGTCGGTAATAAGACACGGCCGCCGGTGATAAAGGCTATCGGCGGCAACTCGCCATCGCTAACCGGCTCGTCGGTAACGCCATTACCGACGGCGATCGACCGCCGCCGGCATTTCCGCCGTTAAATACCGCCGTTGAACGGCGGAGAGTTGCCGGAAAATTACCGACGGCAAATGCCGTCGGTAATTAGCGGCGGCGAGATCACCGTCGGTAATTTCCACCGGACGGTGGTGGCGCACACGCCGGAGTTGTTCAAGGTATTACCGAGGGCAAAATGCCGTCGGTAATTACCGACGGCATTTGCCCTCGGTAATATTTTTTAATTTATTTTTTTTTATTTTATTTTATTTATTTATTTATTTTATTTATTTATTTATTTTATTGTATATCCACAATTTATTTCGGTATTTATACAGTATTGCATAATTTAGACGAACTTCCCAGTCGGTCACCCATCTTAGTTGTGCTTTAAGTCAAGCACGCTTAACCTTGAAGTTCTTTTCGAATGGTCACCAGTACAGAACACTCGTATTATTGATATATATAGTATCTATTAATTCATTTAAAGTCTACTTCAATATACAATATCATATATATTCATAACCTTAGAATATGTTGAGATGATATACAAAAAATATTGTTAATTACGGATTGGCTCGTTTCCGTTCTTATTTTTATGTCGGAAAAATATTTATTAATTAATTTATTATTAATTTTCGATTTTTTTTTTTTTATCAATCTAGTTTATACACCATTCATAACCTTAGTGTTGATTGATGAGTGAATCACTAATCAAATTAACATTATTAAGTTATAATTATAAGTTTCTCACTAACAATTTTGAATGCTTAGCAATAATATTAGAGTAGTGATGATTGATGAGTGAATCACTAATCAAATTAACATTCTTAAGTTATAATTATAAGTTTCTTACTAAGAATCTTGAATTCTTAGTAATAATCTTGGATTAGTGATGATTGATGAGTGAATCACTAATCAAATTAACATTCTTAAGTTATAATTATAAGTTTCTTACTAAGAATCTTGAATTCTTAGTAATAATCTTGGATTAGTGATGATTGATGAGTGAATCACTAATCAAATTAACATTCTTAAGTTATAATTATAAGTTTCTTACTAAGAATCTTGAATTCTTAGTAATAATCTTGGATTAGTGATGATTGATGAGTGAATCACTAATCAAATTAACATTCTTAAGTTATAATTATAAGTTTCTTACTAAGAATCTTGAATTCTTAGTAATAATCTTGGATTAGTGATGATTGATGAGTGAATCACTAATCAAATTAACATTCTTAAGTTATAATTATAAGTTTCTTACTAAGAATCTTGAATTCTTAGTAATAATCTTGGATTAGTGATGATTGATGAGTGAATCACTAATCAAATTAACATTCTTAAGTTATAATTATAAGATTCTTATTCTTACTAAGAATCTTGAATTCTTAGTAATAATCTTGTATTAGTGATGATTGATGAGTGAATCACTAATCAAATTAACATTCTTAAGTTATAATTATAAGATTCTTATTCTTACTAAGAATCTTGAATTCTTAGTAATAATCTTAGATTAGTAATAATCAATGTTTAAATTTTCACTTGTATTTCAATATATATTTGATTTTAATGTTTTTGTATTTTTATCTTTGATCAATTTATTAGATGATAAATGAAAAAAAAAATGAAAAAAAAATAAAAAAATAAAAAAAAATAAAAAAAATAAAAAAAAATAAAATTAATTACCGACGGCATTTTCCGTCGGTAATTAGCATTTGCCGTCGGTAATTAGCGGCGGAAAAATGCCGTCGGTAATTTTGGCCGGACGGCGGTGGTGCTATCGCCGGATGTCACCGGCGGTGGTGATTAGCGGCGGCCGGTTGCCGCCGGTAAATACCGACGGCAATTGCCGTCGGTAATAAATAATATATATTTATATTAATATATATTTAAATTAGCGACGGCGTAACCGCCGCTAATTAGCGGCGGCCCGTTTGCCGCCGGTAATAGTCAAAAGGAGGGTCGCCTTTTTTGCCGCCGCCGTGCCGTCGGTAATTGCCGGCGGCGGTAATTTTCGTTGCTATTTACGCGTTTTTTGTAGTGAAATTTGTCAACACTCCACATAATTATTACCTTTATAAAGAGACAATCACGATTATTTAAAAGGATGAATGGAAAAATTATCGAGAATGTTTTAAGGTTGTACTTACACACGTACACAAACGCACGTAGTTTTCCACACTTATATATACTTTACTTTCATTGCTATATTGTTTATAAAATAAATTTAAATACATTAGCCTT
Source organism: Salvia miltiorrhiza (assembly GCF_028751815.1). NCBI lineage: Eukaryota > Viridiplantae > Streptophyta > Magnoliopsida > Lamiales > Lamiaceae > Salvia > Salvia miltiorrhiza. The sequence goes on along the minus strand of NC_080394.1, from coordinate 29,828,410 downwards.
TTGTAGTGGGTTGTCGTTTTGTCTATAAAAAATAAATAGAGAATTGATTGTGGAATTATAAACAATGTATTAATTGGTGCTCATTTTTGTATCACACGAAACGAGTGAAAATGTATAGACCACTTATTGCTTAGTGGTTGGCTTTCATTCGCTGGTCTTCCTCAATCACCATGCATGCATGCACCACTGCGTGATCAACCACTTGCTTTTCTTTTTATGGAATACGTACATCACAGTTATCCATATTTTTATTCGGATAATTGTCACTTCACTTATTATAAATAATTGATGTGGCCTTTTTATTGCAATATAACTTTTGGTAGAGCATTATTAATTATGGGTTTTTATTTTTTTTGATAAATTAATTATGGGTTTATTGATGTATGTATAAGATGGATGTATCATATCAGGGTTAATTGCATAAAATGTCACCAAACTATGCTATTTGTATCAAATTTGTCACTAAACTTTAATTTGTTTCAAATTAAATACTAAACTTGTATTTTGTATCATTTAAGTGTTTAAATTCAAGTTTCCAAATAAACTTATTCCATGTGGCTATTAAAAGCCACGTAGTCATCTCCATGTTTGAACTTTCATTCTGACATTTCATCAAACACATGTTGTGCCTTTGCAAACTTGAACTCTATCTTTAGCATTTATTTAAACAGATGTCATTTATGAGTAGAACAATGAGTTTCTTCACCAAAAATAGATTAAAGGTACAACAATGAGATATTGAAACAACTAGAAGAGGCATATAATTTTCTCAAAGCATGTAGTTTTTCTAACATAGTATTGCGATCTGCCTGCGCATGGCTACGAAAGTCAAGTATTTTCATGACAGTTTAATGTCAAATTCCTATTAGTTCAGTAAATGCATCCAAAACAATGAGTTCTCTCTAGTCTGCATATTTTAATTGATAGGAATTGACATAATTTCACGTTGGACCAATCAATAGTAGTTTAGTTGGCTTTTCATAAGTACTCTCAGTTGTTTACGCCTTTCGATCTGAGGATTTATTCTCAACTTGTCCCCAATTTTTTGTTTTTCTTTTATTTACTCTATTTTATATATAAAAAAAATGATATGGCAAATCTTTTTAATTAATTGATTTACATGGAGATGACTACGTGGCTTTTAATAGCCACATGGAATAAGTTTATTTGAAAACTTGAATTTAAACACTTAAATGATACAAAATACAAGTTTAGTATTTAATTTGAAACAAATTAAAGTTTAGTGACAAATTTGATACAAATAGCATAGTTTGGTGACATTTTATGCAATTAACCCTATCATATCTTCATTCGGAACTAAATTTGTTAATCTACCAACCCTATTTCGGCTGCTATATATTCCGTCTTAGAATACATAAGGGCAAAGAAGTAAATACATATCCCTTGATTTTATTTGGCGGAGTCTGTTGTGAATTATTGCTCACTATATAAAAAAATTGCAGATAGCATAGTCTTTTATTCTTGGAATCGGTATCCTCAATTTACAGAAATTAATTATTGATAAACTTATCAACTTATCCATCATTTATGAATCAAAGAAAACACACCCTATATAAACAAATTCTTGATAAATGTGGGTAGATAAATTGATAATTGAGTACAGAAATACAGAAAGCATGTATTTGGATAGATAAAGCACGTAAACAAATTAACTTTTTATATGTTAAAGTATTTGGAAAAAAAAAATTATAGCCATTGATTAATTTATCTCAATTATTATTAATCAATTTTTATGATTGTAATTAAAGAAAAGAGGATGAAGTCACTTTTTCACTATGTTTAAAGTTGAGATGGTAATTGATGGTTGAATATTTAATTTAGCACACTCTTTAACTTATGTGAGGTGATCAATTTGACTATTGACCCACGAATGGCAGAACGGTAGTGCTCCACCACAGCTGTTATACCTCCTCCTCCTCCTCTTCATCTTCTTTTTACTCTCTTAAATAGAAGAGCAATTTTTATTTAATTTATTTATATAGCTGTTTTTTGTTTTATGATTTTGAAAGTACGAGCTATTTGGAAAACAATAATTTATCCCTTTTTTTCTTTTGCATTTCTATCTGCTCTATGCAAGTGATGACGTTGCAATTGGATAGGACCACATTGATCATATATATACATATGAATTAGATTCTTTTTTGGTTTGGAAAAAAGAGGAAAGCTTGAAATGTCAATTTATTGAGGGAATCAAATTTAGATTTTATAAATAATGAAGTAAGTGGTAATCGTTTTGCTCATGTCTGCTGGGCATCATGGTCATGTTAGTATCCGTTATACAGTTACCTGGATACGTCAGTTTATTCAGAATTGGCAGATTCGCTTCACTCACATCCATCGTGAGGGAAATAAGCCTGCTGATTTTATGGCTACGAGAGGTCATCAGGTCATGGCTTTGACTACTTTTGATTGTTTTTCTGGCCGTCGTCATCTTCTTGCTCTTGTTAGAATGGATCAGCTTGGTTATCCTAATTTTAGATTTAGATATCATGTTGATAGTTAGTTGGTTCTCGGTTATTTCCTTTTTGATGTTGTTTTTTTCGTCCTCCGGCTGTAGTCACTCTTGGACTGCAGTTGTGTATAGTTTTGATCTGTTTATTTTCTGTTTCTCCCTGTTTTTTTTCGTGGGCATTGTCACTTTTGGTCAACATCATGTATGAGATACTGGTTGATGTCTATGCACAGGATGGGGGTCTGCATAACCCCTCACCCCTTGGGTGTTTTCTTAAAAAAAACAAAAAAAACTTAGACATATCGTCACATACGAAACTACATATGATTGAAGTCACGGCGCCAAATGTCTAGTAAATCATGTTAATATTTTCTTTGAGTATATTTCCTACATACTTATAATATAATTTTACTTGTATATTAGAGCATTTCATGTCGGTTGACTCGAATCAACCGAATGGATGAGTTGACAGATGCAAAGACGAAGGACTCCAGCTACGACTCGTTGGGATGAGTCCAGCTCGTTCTTCCTTATAAATGGTGCGTGTTATATACACGTGCCAAATTTCAAAAAAAAATTTTAAAAACTTCGACTGATACCAGCGGCAGAGAGAAAGAAAGAAAAAAAGAAGAGAGAAAGAAGCGTACCTAATACGACAACATTGATGAGAAAATTAGATTAGGGTTAATAAAAGATACTCCCTCCGTCCCAGCTTTTTGTATCCACTTTTAGTAGTATTTACAACTAAGTGGATACAAAAAGCTGGGACGGAGGGAGTATATTAAATGTGCCTATAGTTTGAGCTATATTAATGGGTTCTGTTAAATTTTGAAATGATCCATTGTGATTATTTTTTTTAAATTTTCAGTGTTTTTAATTAATGAAATTTTCAGTTTTTAAAATAAATGTAATCTTTAATGTTATTTAAATTAAAATAATTTATAAATTAACATAAAAATTAAAAAAAGTCAATATATGAAAGTAGCCATTTTTTCAGTAAACTTAAAATTTACCTACTCAAATCAAAACTTTAAAAATTATCCACTTTTTGTGTTAAATGACTAAACTGCCCTTAAAATTAAAATTAAAAAACTACCTACAAATACATCATCACAAACACACTACACATTTTTAAAAAAAAATACTCCTCTCTCTCTCCTCTCGGTTGCACGCTCTATCTCCTCTCTCTTTCTCTTCTCTTCTCCTCTCTCTCTCTCTCTCTCTCTCTCTCTCTCTCGTACAACACATTTCTTTCTATCTTCTCTATCTCTACAGCACCTTCTCTTCTCTCTCTATACATTCTCACATTTATTTTCTCGCCTAACTTAATTTTTTTTTGCTGGAATCTTCGATTTCTGTTCTGAGTATCACCAAATCATTAAATTGTAATTACAATTGGAAATAATTTGTCATTGCTGATGTTTGGCGCGCGAGTGGTCGGTTTCTAGAAAATGATGGAAAGCAATCCTCCACGGAAGCTGCTATTCTTGTTCTTGATATTCAAGCTGCTTCTCTGCTTCAGATCCTGATTTTCTCCTCATATTTTTTCACGAATCCATAGATATATAGATGTCAATGAATCCAGTTATTAAATACCAACCATGGCAGATGGTGCATTGTCACCTAATATTTCCGACAGCGCCATAGATTTCGATCTCATACACGAACTCTTCTTCGATGGATTCTGGTTAGAGGCCAATAGCTATGAATTCACAATCAGATCTATGAATTCATATCTAAAACTAGAATTCACAACTGGATCATTAGTTGTGAATTCGAATTTAAAAGCTTGAATTCACAACTAGTTGTTTTGGTTGTAAATTCGAGTTTTAAAATTAGAATTCACAACCAGTTTGATGAATTCACGACTGAATTGCTAGTGTTAGATGTGAATCCGAATTTTGCTAGTGTTAGATGTGAATCAGAGTTTTAAATCTCGAATTCACAACTAACACTATTTTTAATTGTGAATTCAAACTTTAAAACATGAATTCACAACTAATACTAACTATTCAGTTGTGAATTCGAGTTTTAAAGCTTGAATTCACAACCAAAATTAATGACAGCTGTGAATTCGACTGGTTGTGAATTCACGGGTAATTTTTAAATTTTTATATGCAACGGTAAAATCGTAAATGTGGCTAATTTTTATCTTAGTGGGTGTTTTTTAAATTTACTATTCCAAAGTGGCTATTTTCAAAATTCACTCAATTAAAAATCCGACATCTCAAAACTAAACTAATTTTACTTAATTAATTGTCTTATTTAAATTTGTGTCATTTAAATTAAATAAAAAAATTAGAAACTCAAAACTAATTTATATGAGTCAACATGATGAGCCATGTCAATGCAACACTTGTCTCGTAAATGGTCCCGGAGCATGGAGGAGTCAAGTATTGACTCAACCAATGTGGATGCTCTTATACACATGTTTGATAGGCCTTATCGGGGCTTGCCTGATTAATAAATGGGGTTATCTAGGCGTTTGATAGTCCATACGATTAATCAAGCAAGCTCCACATAATTAAAGTGAAGGCCCTGCTTTATTTCAATGTTCCTTTGATAGCCCAAATTATTAATCAAGTAAGCCCGACATAAAGTGAAGGTCCTGTTTTGTTCACTATTCCTTCTTCAATTATAATCTCTCACGACACATCTTTATTATTAAACCTATTGCTACAGTAACACCCATCAATTCACAGTACACAAAAACTACCCTCACTCAGCTCAACCTCTTCAAAACTTTCCTCGAAGGGCAGGGAGAGGGGGACGGCAGCGACGATTATCCTTTTCTGGCAGAAGTTTGTTTTGCAAACGGAGGAGGGTGGGACAGCGGCAACAATTGTCTTTTTCTAGAGAGGGGTTTGTTTCTGCAACAAAGGAGGGTGCAGGCGATCAAACAATATTTTTTGGGGGAAGGGGAGGGAGGGTTGGTGCACAAATTTGGGGAGGGGAGATGGTCTTGTTCCAGGCAGTGCAAGAATTCATTTTTTGGGAAGGAATTATTTTCTTTTTATTTTTTTGGGCAGAGAAATGGGGAGCTTGTCCATGACATCACAAAAATTGGGGGCGGAGGGAGGGGGTTGCTCGGGGCATTGGGAGGTGCGATTGTTTGGTGTGCGTATGTGCATGCCTTTCTCTCTGGGGTGGGGTGGGGTGGGGTGGGGTTCAGTGATTAAGTGTTTTGCTTGAATTGCTCCCAATGTTATATGCGTGGGTGCGTGTGGGTTTGGGTGAGGGCGGGGGAGATCTGAGTGTGTGTTGGGGGTGGGGAATTTCTCCAACTGTTGCATGGTTTGTTGGGGGGGGGGGCATTGCTTTGAGTGTTGTGTGGTTTGGGAAGAGGGGGCGCTGCCCTGAGTGTTGTGTGTTTTGGTGGGGGAAGAGGCGGTGAGGCGCCGGCTTACCAGCTAGGCGGTTGTCGGGGTTTGTTTTGAGGTTAGGCGGCAGTGGCCAAGGGGTACAATTTTTTTTTCATTTTTCCTTTTATTATTTTATTTCAATTTATATAAGGTAAAATTTTCATTAACTAATTTAATCTACAAATTATAACCTTTCTACCAAGCAACAATATTAATTATAATAGAATTATATCTTAGCTACCAAAGACACATAAATAATAACAATCTCACATAATCCATATTATTTATCTAGGTTCTATTTATCACCCTTTATCTCATCCTACCTGCCAAATGCATCCTAAATTTGAAATAATATACAAAATTAATATATATGTATGAGAAAGACATAGAAAGTAAGAAAGCCTATTGTTTCTTTGTTGGAGACCCATGCTAAGCCTTTTATAATCAAAACGAGAAAACGATACTCCCTCTATCCTCGAAATGAGTACCCATATTTTCTTTTTGGTCCGTCCACCAAATGAATATTCATTTCCTTGTTTTTTGGTAAGTGTAACACACACAACTCACTCACAATAAAAATTGGCCTCTTATTCAACTCATAAACACTTATCTAATTTCTTAAACTCGTGTCACCCCAAATGAGTACTCATTTCGTGAACAGAGAGAATATTTTAAAGTAAATAAGACAAATATTAACTCTATCCGGTAAAATACTTCCTCTCCAATTAACAAGTTGAAGATTTGAATAAATGGTAATTTATTAAAGGGTTGCACTAGATCAAAGCTCAGCTAGTGCAAGTCCAAAACTTTAATTTATTATATTGATATTGGTGAAGGTGGTCTAAATCACATCTGTTATTTTCATGTAAAAGGAAGAAGAAACATAACATGTTAAGTTTGGATCGTTGGTCTTTTTTATCTTCGAACAACGAAAAAAACTTTGATTATGTCTTCACAGCGAGAGTTCTCAATCTCCTCTTAAACAATTCAACAAAAAGTGATTAGAAAATGAAAACAAAGTTGTTGTGTACGTATGTGAAGTGTGGAAGGTGATAAGTCAGACGAAATACCACTGTGGCAGTGGCGTTGTCGTCAAACATTCAGAAGTGTTTATTTTATAATCCACTCCGTTATCAAATTCTGGTATGCTCCTAGAGAATCACCTAATATGTGCAAGTTGTAACTTGCCGAAGTCTGTCGTCAAGACTCCGGGCAAATGATATTTGTAAATTGTCCTATGCTCGCTATCATATTTTCCTAAGGACAAGTTTAGGTCGATCCAACAGAGAGTCGGTGTATCTCGGTGCTCGATGTCACAGTGCCAAAATTATAGAGAGGTTACACTTCAGTCTAAGTGTGAGGACTCTGGTTTGAACAGAATGTAAACTTTGACTCAATATAAATAATTGAAATAAAACCCAGAAAAATATCAATAATAAAAGGGACCTAGTCTGGACATAGCATTGTTAGGTACAGTGTATATTTTCCGGTCATCAATTCAAAGATATTCGTTGTGCCCGTGTGTCATTGGCTATAGGCCGTTTTGATCAATGACATGTGCCTCCTATTGTCATGATGTCACGAACACATACTCACCCAGCCCTCATTCGCTCCTTAAGTTTTGGGTTGAATTGATTTATTTTCCCCTCTTTACCTTGGTAGATTCCTCATCAAATTGTAGTTGCGTAAGTTTGCCTAAAACACATTAACGCCCAACAGATCCAAATGGTCACAGGCATGCCCAAAGACATACTACCACTCGCCCGCACCTGTCACACTTTACGAAGTGAGAGATCTCCATGCTTTTTTCCGCCTATTGTTTGTTACCTAATCTTGCCCATAATATTACAGGCCGAATAATACTCCAAATTTGATTAAGTTATATTTAATTCAGACCTAGTGCTTCGGAAACACACTTACATGACTATTTTGCCCATATTTGACCTCACGAATTAATTACCCCTATACCCAACTTCAACTTAGCCCAAAACAGGAATTAACTAGACATAATGAAAGAATTAAAGGCAAAGAGAGTAACGAGAAATAACATTCTTGTATTAATGATTAAATGTCTAGAAGGAAAGCAGTCCCTAGCCAGCACCAACTTGGGCCAAAGCAAATAAAAATATAAAATTAAAATTAAAGGTGTCTTTCAAACTTGTTCATTCATCGCAACTCTCAAACATAAATGATAAGGCTAAGAACATAATTTAAAGTGAAAGACGATCGTCGGGGGTAGCACATGGAGCAGCAATGGTCGAGTTCTTTTCTCTGGTGGATATGCTCATTTATTTATAGAGTGGCAGTGGGCTAGGGCTTGTTGGCTCGTGAATCAAGGTCGGCGTCTTGGCTGCTAGGGTTGACGGGGATAATTTTCTTCGACATCAAAATGTAGTGTCGACATATCTTCTTTGCTTTGGCAGGTGGTCTTTCCGGAAAGGTTAGTGAATTTGTCTTTTCTTTTCGACTGTACGATGGAGTACGCCGCCTTGCCTGATTGCCGCCTAAAGTCTGCATCCCTCTTTGGCATATTCACTTTTGTCTTCTATTATTTCGTCCTGGTCAAATCTCTGTCTTCATTGGCTCTGCACCTAAACACGATCTGATTCCGAATGGTACTTAGTCTGGGCAAAGTGCATGATGTTGAGCCCAGTAATGACTTTAAGTTCTTGCCACTCTTGGAGAATGGAGTCTGTTCTGGGCATAAACGTACATGCATGACTTATGCCCTACAACGTGTCCTTCCAGACACGAAACACAGAAAAACACAAAGAAAAAGACTCAATCTATACTTGTACAAAGGCTCAAAAGAGCACGAAAAATAGACTCATCATAACCCTAAAAAAAGTTAAGTAATTACAGGTTACAAATTCGCCTTAAACTTCACCCCAAACTAGTATGTAATCTATCGAAATTTGAGTTTACATCGTGATTTATTATTAATTTACATTGTTTTATAATTATAGCATATGAAATAGTCTTTATGAAAATTATTTCTTTTATTAATTTAATTTGATCAAATTGATGGTACAATTTAAATAACATCAAATAAATTGAGATTTATATTAAAAAGAAAAATAAAAAACCCTTGAAGGCACAAGAAAACAGACTAAGGGTCCGAAACTCGAAAGGAGCTCGTCGAACAAAAGAGAAAAAATCTAGCAAAACGTGCAGGATAGCCTGAGCCAAATGAAAGCTGCAGCACGTCACAGAAAATCTCTAACAATAAGGAGAAAATCCATGTTGGTGTGAAAGTCATCCAACTCCATTTTATCCGACCAACGTCCGCTGGCGATATTTTTTTCATAGAACACATACTAGCACGGTTGTTATGATCAACAACAAAGTCCCTCGGCTTATAACCCATTTTCTCCGCATTTCTGAGACGACCTTTTATGCTATCTTCCGAAGCCTGTGACGCGCGGATGCTCCATACTTTTTGGAGGATGACCTCGTCTACGCTTAGGCGGCGCTTGCTCAACTAGCATTTGCATCCCTCGACTAACCTGCTCCTCCAACCTGCTAATACGACTAGAAATATCCTTCTGAGCAGGAGTGGGCACATGAGGCTCCGGAGCCTGCTGTTGGTTTTTAATAGCATTATCCAGAAACCGCTCGCGGCTACGATCAACCTTCTTTTTGCTGGTCTTTTGTTGAGCAATCGAGGCCTGCCCCTCGTTGTACACCTTTTCCATCTTAAGAACATAGGGGTCCTGTTCTGCAATAATTTCCTTCTCCTCCATAGAGCTATCAAAGTCAACCACCTCCTCGGTCGGCCTCTGATCAGCCTCATGCGCAATATTCTCTACGGGGACCACAAGCTCAGCCTACGCAGAGGCAAGAACCACAAATTCATTGGAAGTCTCCGCTCCAAGCTTCCGCTCCCCAATCTTGGGCTGCCATGCAACATTCTCCACGGGGACCACAGGCTTAGCCTGTGCAGAGGGAAGAACCGCAAATCCATTGGAAGTCTCCGCTCCAGACTTCTACTCCCCAATCTTTGGCTGCCATGTGTTTTTATTGTTAACTTGAATAAATCCAACAACCTTAGCCTCCGCGGTAGAGGCTATTACCACATTTTCTGTTACTGGTTGTACCGCCACATCATTTTTCTCCGCTGCAACAGATCTGGTAGAATCCTTGGCTTGGGTTATTTTACATTTATCAATTGAATGTCCCTTAATCTTACAGTTGGGTCAATAACAGGGAAGTTGTTCGAATCCGAACTTCACGTAGAATGAGATATCTGGGCAGTCAACAAAAATTGAATCAGGTAAAGGAAAAGCAAGGTCAATTTCAATGAGAATACAAGCATAGTGCCCGAAGTCACCATCTGCCGTAGCGCCATCAACCTTTATAGGATTCCCCAAAGATTTACCAATTCTAGTGATGATATCCACACAATTCAATATTTAGCGGGCAAACAGTAAATTCTAGTCCATACCGGGAAAAGGGACGATAGTTCCTTATACGGATCAAAGTTACGCGTCCATTCCCTGAGACGCATTGTACCTTTGGAAAGATCCCACAACTGTTTTCTTTTGGCCGATGCCTTGTCCTTTGGAGAGCGAAATTTAATGGTGAAGAAACTTTTACCCATAGGTATCAATAGCCAAGAGTGATCCGGACACCAAATATCCTGCAGCTCGTTCTTGAGATCCATGGTCGTTCTTGACTTGTCCCCTTTACGAAGTATGAACCGCCCAATAAAAGCATGTTTGAACTCGGCTAACTGATTCTGGAATGATTCTTGGGGGATGGTTAGGGTGATCAGATCACCCTTCATCTCAGGCTACAGAGATGTCAAACTGTGAACTAAAACATCGGGCTTACGAGCCAAGAGATCCATATAGCAACATAGGAAGGCTTCGTTGCACCCTTCGGAAAAGGGCCTATTGTAACCACAGCAGGAAAGCCCGTAGCCAAGGCCAGAGATCTAGTGTGTGAAGCGGAGGCTAGTCCCGCCGCCGCGCGATTAGGAGAAATGGAGGCTAAAGCCGCCGTCGTGTGAGTGCCATGGATCAGGGCGGCCATAGCTGCAGTGTCCACGAGCAGATGAAAGCCCGCAGCCAAAGCCAGAGATCCAGTGGGCAAAACAGAGGCTAGACCCGCCGCCGCGCATTTAGGAGTTTCAGTCGCAGGGCCAAACACCACGGCGACCTCAGAAGGAGGAGAATGAGGGGCCTGGTGACAATCGTAGTTGGCAGAAACCGAAGGGAGGTTGAGATCTCCCTTATTTGGCGAACCGCAGAAGGTACTAGAGGCCATCTCCGGCGAGTAAAACAGCAGCGGCTGGCTAAAGTAGGGTTAGGGTTTCAAGAAGAAAAATTGAGAGAATTTTCGTCATTTTCCTGTTTCTCCAATATTCCCATGATTTAAATGACATTAATATCAATCAATTTGACAACTAAATGTTAAATTTTGGATGAGATAATAAAAATACTCTATATTATATACAAGTTTTTATCTGATTAACTTTCATAAAAAGTTGACGTGGGATTAGAGAATTTGAATAAAATAAGAAGAAAAAATGAAAATTTGATATGATGGAAGATTCTTTAGCTTTATTTTCTGTTAGTCGTTAAGATTTATTAATTTTATATATTTTTTTAATTGACGGATGAGAAATAATTTAAGTTTATATTCTTCATTTGAGCATCATCTCATCTATAGCTTGTAAGATTAGATCATCATCTAGAGCTTGAAAGACTACTTCTGACTTTTGAGTGTTGGACTTGTGAGCATCATCTTTCTTTGGAGTTTGAAAGACAGCGTCTGACTTTTAAGCATCATCATTTGGAGATTGAAAGACAATAACTAAATTTTAAGCGTAAGAAATCTGAGCACCATCATTTGGAGCTTGAAAGACCAGAACTAACTTCTAAGTATCATCTCATTTGGAGTTTGAAAGATCACTTGTGAACATCATCTCATTTGAAGTTTGAAAGATCATAACTAACTTCTATGCATTATCTCGAATGGAGCTTGATAGATCACCTCTGACTTCTGAGCGTCATTTCGCCTTAAATTTGAAAGGCCATAACTAAGTTATAAGCATCATCTCATTTGAAGTTTGACAAATCATCCTCTAATTTTTAAACATCATCTCATCTGGAGATTGAAATATTACATGTGGATGCTTAGAATTTAGATGTGGAGATAATGTAGATGGTAAATAGTTTAAATAGAAAATATTATTGTTGGAACACTGGAAAGATTACCTCCAACATTTAAGCATCATCCCGTCTGATGCTTGAGAACAATTTGCTTCGGAGCAGTAAAGCATGTCACTTTTGACTTCTGAGCTTTGAAGTATGAGATTTCACTTCTATGTGCAACCTACGTTATTCGAAATTTTCCTTTTCTCGCCATTTTTCTATGTTTTCCTCCCTCTATTTCTCTTTATCAAAATAATAAATTAATTAGGTTTAGTACTAATTCTAATTCTTTGGTTGAACCCCAGAAGTTAATGTTATCAATTTATTTTCTTTTTATTTGCTTATTTTTCTCTCCCACCCCTTTTGTCCGTAGTTTTCTATTAATATTTTATTTTTTCCTTTCAATTTTGAAATCATTTACTAAACAAAATTGATTCGTTTTAATACTAAAACTAATTTCTCATTGTAATATTTTTTTTTTTTGAGAGCAAAAGGGATATCATTAAACCAAAGAGCCGTTAACGGTTACAGTAGGAAAAGAAAACGAAGAAGAGGGCTCAGCCCTGGAAATTAAAGCAAATTTGGCCAGACGATCTGCTTTTGCATTTCCTTCTCTTGGTGTCCAACTGAATTCAACTGATCTCAGATTGTTAGCCAACTCCGAGATGCTGGTAAGAACATCCCCAAGGTAAGATCTGTCTTCATTCCTGTTTGTAAGCATCCAAAAAAGATCTTGACAGTCCGTTTCCATAATCAAATCATCCCAGCCGTATTCCACAGCCACCCGCATTCCTTCAAGCATAGCAGCAGCTTCGCCTTCAATCACAGAAAAAGCCCCAGGAAGGAAGCCGAAACCACAGCACTCAACCGAATCGGAAGCACTAGTAACCACAGCTCCATACCCCACCCCTGCTCCATTCAAGACAGCAGCGTCGCAGGCCACCACCAGTTGGCTGTCCCTACTCCGACTTACCTTATGAGCAGTTGGCTGATTAGAATCCGGCGTACACGTAGGCTTGGTCCAGAAGGTGCGTTTGGCCATGTCAAAACACTCTTGATGGCTTAAGATCTTTCCTTGAAACACAAGCAAATTCCTAGCATACCACAACGTCCAAATCAAGTTAGCAAACACTTTATGGACATCCTTCTCATTTGACTCTCTGATCTTTTCAAAGCAATCCAGGATAGAACATATTTCTTCGTTTGGCGTTGGTGGAAGGCGGAGAGGAGAAGCCGACCAAAAGAAACGAGTCCAGCTACAATCTCTAAGAGCGTGTTCCACAGTTTCAATGTGATCGCCGCATCGAGGACAGGAAGGATCAACAGAAATGGACCTTGAGAGCAAAGCTCTAGAAGTGGGCAGCGCTTCAACCAGACATTTCCACAGAAAGAGGCGGACTTTAGGGATCACCTCCAGATTCCAAATCCAGTTAAACAGACGGTCATTCCCTCCGGACGACGACGGCTCATTAGCTTCTCTGAGATTATATGCAAGGGCGTATCCCGACTTAACAGAGTAGGAGTTACATTTCCCAGAAGGCCAAAAAGGTCGATCAGCAGAGGTGAAATTAGGTTGGAGATGGTTCGAGAATTTCCATAACTCCTCATTACTGAGATACTGAGAAAGCTTCGCAGGATCCCATTGACCCGTATCAAGGAGAAGCTCAGACACTCTTGTATTATTCCACTCCAAAGGAACATTAGCAGCCCGGAACTTACCATCCCCCATCGGAATCCAAGCATCAATACCAATACGGATCCGAGCACCATCTCCAATACGCCAAGCCAATCCCTCGATCAACAGATCACGTCCTACCAATAAGCTTCTCCAAGCGAAAGATGGATTATGAGCATTATTGGCTAGGAGGATATCCGACCTTGGGAAGTACCTCGCTTTAAGAGAACGCGCAAGCATCGAAGAGTCATTGAGCAAAATCCTCCACACTTGCTTAGCAAGCATAGCCTTGTTGAACAGATGGAGGTCCCTAAAACCGAGCCCTCCGTTATTTTTGGGACCACAAAGCTTCCTCCAGCTTTTCCAATGAATACGACGTTCCTCACTCTTTTGACCCCAGAAAAAACTTGCTGCCACACTATTGAGTCGATGGCAAATCTGATCCGGCAAAGCGAAACAGCTCATCAAGTAAGAAGGGATCGATTGAAGCACAGACTTAATGAGTATTGTTTTTCCAGCCCCCGACAGAAACCGACGCTTTCAATCTTTAGTTTTTTTCCTTGTGCGATCAACAAGCATCTGAAAGATCTCAGTCTTGGAACGACCTACAGTGCTTGGGATACCAAGATAGCTCCCATGTCTTGTCTAACACATATCTAAAATTTATTGTATTGTACTCATCCTCGATAAAATTGATATGTCCACTAACACGTCTGACCTACTTTATATAAATACAAACAAAAAATAATACTAACTAAATAAAGTGTTTGATCAAGTTCAATATGAGCGACCTAGTGGTAAAAATTAAAATAAGACATATAACCATGATCGAAAATTTATAGTATGATTATACTTGATTTTCTTGTTATTTTAAGAACTTATATATATATATATATATATATATATATATATATATATATATATATATATAGGGGAGGGCTACAATGAAAACACTTCTTAAAATATAAATATAAACGTTTTTTAATGTACGAATTTTATCCAACAGGATTACGAATTGCGAAAAATAAATTTTTGTTACCTTTGGGATTCGAACTCAGGACCACGAATTCATCCAACAGGGTTACGAATCAACCGTAGATCTTGATGATCTAAGGGCTGAAAATCATTTATATTTTATACACTTAAAAGTGTTTTTATTCTAGCCCTCCCCTATATATATATATATATATATATATATATATATAGGGTTGGGTTCCGGTAGTATCCAAGCTTATAATAGATCCGTAGATCCAAATCTAGACCACACATTTATGACATGTGGCGCATCAAGATGGTGACACGTGGCAAGGTATTTCAAGGCAAAATCTGGAGAGGGGTAAAATTGGAATGTCATTTTCGAAATTATAAAAAAAAATAGATTTTCTCAAAATAGGTATATTTTAGATGCATAAAGTTTCATACGAGAATGCATGAACTTTCATATAAAAATGCATAAAGTTTCATATAAAAATGCATAAGATTTCACCCCACCCCAACCCCACCCCCACACCCCTGAACCCCACCAAAAAAAAAATTATTTTTTTATTTTCTCAAAAACTGATTTTTTGACCACTGACCCCCCCACCCACCCACGCCCCACCCCACCCCC
The DNA here is from genome assembly GCF_028751815.1 of Salvia miltiorrhiza. Lineage (NCBI taxonomy): Eukaryota > Viridiplantae > Streptophyta > Magnoliopsida > Lamiales > Lamiaceae > Salvia > Salvia miltiorrhiza. The sequence continues at coordinate 29,813,133 of NC_080394.1, read as the reverse complement.
CAAAAAAAATTTTTTTTTTTTGAAAAACTGATTTTTACATGCATAAAAAAATTACATGTTTTACATGCATATACTTTCGCACAGAAATGCATATACTTTCACACAAAAATGCATATACTTTTCACACAAAAATGCATTACATTTTTTGAAAAATATAATTTTTTTGGGCTGGAGGGTGGGTGGGGGGTTAGCGGTCAGAAAATCAATTTTTTTAAAAAAGAAAAAAATTGGTGGGTGGGTGGGTGGGGGTGCGGGGGGGGGGGGGGGTGGGTCAGCGACTCAACAATCAGAAAATCAGTTTTGAAAAAAAAAATTGGGGGTGGGGGGGTGGGGGTGGGTGGGGGGTCAGTGGTCAGAAAATCAGTTTTAAAAAAAAAAAATTGGGTAGGGGGTGGGGCAGGGTTGGGGTGGCGAAAATACCAGATTTATTAAAATGAAATGCATTTTTTGTATAATTTAATGCATTTTTATGTAAAATCTTTATGCACTTTTGTTTGATTTTATATACATGTGAAACATGACTATTTTGGGGGGTGGTAATTGTTGAATTTGTATACTGAAAGCAAGAACGTTTTATGCTTGTATACAATGATTCATGTGTTCACTATTTTATCTCCTATCTGATTGGGTTCATGATTGTATATGTATGTTCTTTATCTCTATATAAGTAGATTATATGGTGTGTTGTAGATCACAGAAGACTGTATAATTGGAATAACCTTAAGAGATATAATATAATCACAGCCGAAATAACTCTAGGACAAGTTATTGGTTTAGGCTGCGGTATAGATGGAAGTAGTTTGTCTTGATTACTTGTCTATACCGGTACGTCATAACGTATTGATAGGACCACAGTGAGATGTATTCTTCTATCTGACTTAAGTGAAGAATCAAGATCTCGGTGACTTAATAAAATCTTAATACTAATAAGATTTCAGATATATATGTTGATTCGTTTATCACTTTATTTACTATGAGCGAGAGTTATATAGTAACTTGAGTACTCTGTATCTTGGGTGATAGCAGTTAATATATGATATTTGATTATCTGTATTAGTACTCATATTCGTATAGAATAATGACATCCCCTTAAGGAGCTCAATAATGTTTATTGCGTTAAACCCTGCAGGTTGATTAAGTTCAGGCGCAATAATAAGTTTTGAGTGGTACTGCTTAAGGATTACAAAGAGATTAATTAATTAAGGCTGTCAGAGCTATAATTAATTAATGGATGTCGGATATTTTAAATACGAGAATTTAATAAGTCTAAATGCAAGCCCCGACTCATCATCGGCAATAAAGGGGTAAGTCAATATCGGTTCTCTAGTGGAATGAACTGATATTTATAAATTAATTATGGTCTGGGCTGACCATAGATAAATTAATTTATTTGAGGCCCATCTTTATTCCTTGTATTTGGTCCCTGGACTGGCCCAATGTCTCCTAGCCCAAGTAGGGCTAGAAATCGCCCCTCACTCATATCTGGCGCCCCCTCCCTTGTATTTTATTATAAAATACAGCTGTCAGCTCTTAGGAAAAACACACTGATAATTATTAGGGTTTTGAGAGCAGAAAGGAGGCGCAGAACGTGCAGGGTGAATTCTAGCTTGAGACTTTCATAGCTCGTTGTCCATCCAACGGTGAAAGCTGAGCGGGATACAGTCGAGAAGATCAGAACTGGAGTCTTTCGATTCGATCATCAACAACCTCTGCATCCGCTTTACAAGTAAGTATTCCTAACACCTATGTGCAGCTGTTAAATTCATAGGAGCATGTTTAAGATTAATCGTTGTTTGATAAATTAATAATAATCCAAGAAACGATCATCGGGCAAACGGAACGTTAATTCAATTTAATATTCCTTCAGTAATGGGGAGGGTTGGGGGTGGTGTGGTGTGGGGTGGGTTGGGGGGTGGTGCGGGGTGGGGTGGTGAAAATACCAAAACTGTAAAAATCAAATGCATTTTTCTGTTCAAAGTTATGCATTTCATGTGAAAACTTTATGCATCTTCGTGGGAAACTATATGCATCTAAAATATATCTATTTTGAGAAAATCTAAAAAAAATATATATTTTTTTAATTATTAAATCCGAAAATTACATTCCAATTTTACCCTCTCCATATTTTGCCTTGAAATGCTTGGAAACTCCTTGCCACGTGTCACCATCTTGATGCGCCACATGTCATAAATGTGTGGTTTAGATTTGGATCTACGGATCTATTATAAGCATAGGGATCTACATGATCCCATTCCTATATATATATATATATATATATATATATATATTTGTTCAGATTTATAATCGATAAAGCCTCATAAAATAATCGATGCAAAATTTCAATTAAAAAAAAAATAGGAATGTGAATTAATTAACAATAAAGGAAATTTTAAAATATTAAATAAATAAGTATTAAAATATATGAATTAAGAGAGCACTAAATAAGTATAAGATAAATAAGAATAGACGATGCCAATATAATATATTCACTAATATCCAAACATGTTTAAATTATTATAAATATAAAACAAATGTTCAAAATTAATTATAATATATATACATGTACTTATCCAAATTCATTAATTACTCGATCCGTTTAAATTTATAATACAAGTTGTTGCAATATTTTTGTTTAAAAAACTTGTATTCGTTCAAAATGAAATGATAAATTTAGGTATTTCGATTATACGAAGATTTGAATTATTTATCTAGAATGAAATATATGTATCCATTTAGAATGAAAATTGACATGTGAAAGGTATAAGTAGATTTATTATGAGGTATATCCTATATTAGCCAAAAATATATAATAATAGGAAATTATTACCACATAGATAAAATTATTAAAATAAATTTTGTTTTGGACTATTACACCCTTACACACTTATACGATTTACACAAATTTTGTGTGTAATCAAAATTTATGTAACAATGTTACACGAATTCGTAACAGTGTAAACAACAATTAATGTTACACCAATTTTTGTTACACTGCTGAAATAAGATTTTATTAAAAAGAAAATAAACAACAACGGAAAACAAAAACCCTTGAAAGCACAAAGCTGCAGACTAAGGGCCGAGCCTCGTTAAAACCTCAAAACAGCTGAGGAAAAAGAGTACTCGTCAAGGATCAAGGTTGACAGAGCTGAGTTAGGAGGTCTCAAGGATTCCGGCCGAACCATTACCCTTAGGCCTCCCGGCTCACAACCGATCCAGAACGAAGAGAAAAAAAACCAAAAAGTCAAGCGAAACGAGTAAAATAGGGAATAGAAACATCCTCCTTGACAAAATCATTTAAACCAGTAATGGCATGAGGCCAAAAACCCTCCTCCCTAGCTTGAGAAGCCAAAAAATCCGCCGATCTGTTGCCCTCACGATAAATGTGAGAAATGCGCCATGTGAAAGTATGGAGTTTGGAGAGAGCAAGCTGCCACCGAGGTTTGAATCTCCAAGGAACCGTTTCAGAGAGCGACTGAAGAAGCTGAACCACGAAGGAAGAATCCGACTCAAACCAAACTCTCTCCCATTTGGCACGATGCACAGATTCAATCGCAATAATAATAGCAAAAAGCTCAGCTTCGAACGCAACCCCCTGGCCGCCTGAGAAATGATAACAACCAAGAACGTCATTGAAGGCATTCCTAAAGACGCCCCCCGCATGAATCCTCCCTTCACGAACCGAACCATCAGTATTAACTTTAATCCAAGACGGCGGTGGAAGGTGCCAAGCAACGTAAATATAGGAGAAAGGCTTCCTGGGTTGTCCAGCGATGGAAATATTGTTAAGAATGAGAAGATCAGAAACCGAGTTGGCCATAGTACCAAGGACAAAATTGTTGGCAGCTTCACAAAGAAAAACCCGGACCTGCTTGAGAATCAAGTGGCGCGAAGGTGCAAAATTTTTGTGAATGACGTTGTTGCGATGAGACCAGAGACTCCAGAGAAGAGAGACCACCCCAGCTTTCCACAAATTGCCAACTTGTTTGCTGTTTTTCTGGTGGATAGAGAAACGAATCATGCTACCCACGTCCAACGGCAAAGGTTGGTCAATCAAAAACCAACGAAAGACATCCGCCCAAATCGAAGCCGAGAAGGGACAGTTCAACAGAACGTGATCCATTGTCTCTTCCGCTGCCGAGCATAAAGGGCAGCGGTTAGGCCCCTGAATACCAATGAGGCGATTCATATCAAAGGTAGGGAGCTTGCCAACAATAGTGCGCCAGACAAAGAGAGATCGCCGAGCGGGGATAAAAGGGGCCCAAATCCAGGAGCCCCAGTCGACCTTAGGGAACTGAGGTCGTATGTGAGCAAAGGCCGAAGCAGCAGTAATGTTCCCGAAACCCGAGCGAATCCAGGATCTGTCGTCCGCCAATCCAGGAATGGGGGTAGATATGATGTCGAGAGAAATGCGCGGGAAAGACTGCATAAAACTAGAAGTGAGGTGCCACTTATTATCAAAGTAGTAGTCTGAAATCTTCTGAGAGAAATAGGGTGTCATGAACTCCGGAATTTAAAGTTTGTCGATCAGCCGATACCCGAGCCAATTATCTCTCCAAAAATAAATCGTATCTCCCGTGCCAATCGTGCAGAAGGTATCCGAAACAATCTCCCGAATCGTCCTTCTAACACCAGTCCAAATCGACGAACTCGCCCATTGGGAAACCCAATCCATGGTCTGAGTGAGATATTTCTGACGAAGCAGCCGATAGCCGAAGCTGTTCATGTTCATAATATACCAACCCAGCCGAAACATGAAACTATTATTGATGTCAGAGAAAGATTTGACTCCAATTCCGCCATGTTCCTTCAGAGCACGAGCTCTGTTCCAACTCACAGAAAAAGAAGGTTTCTTCAGAGTACTCCCAGTCCAGATGAACGATCTACAAGCTCTGTCAAGAGCATGCAGAAGTTTCGCCGGCCATTTATAAACAAGCATGCTATGAACCGCAGCACTGTTGATAACGGAAGAAACTAAGCAGAGCCTGCCCGCCATAGATAGTTGACCGCCTTGCCACCTAGGGAAATGGGCAAGAATCCGATCATAGATAGGTCGAAGCTTAGCAGAAGAAGCTCGACCCGAGAAAATAGGCACTCCCAAGTATGTGAAAGGCATGGAGCCAATGTTGAAGTCCAAAACCATTTGAAGCCGAGAACGTCGCCCAGGAGACACCCCTTTCCCGAAGTAAAGAGTAGACTTATGCTTGTTGCAATATTGCCCAGAGACCGTGGCATAGAGCTGAAGAATCGAGTCTATGATAATGCAATTACGCTTGGCAGAACAGGAGGACATCGTCAGCATAAAGCAGATGAGAAGGAAAACTCAAAGATCTCGAGAAACGCATGCCGGCGATTAAACCCCGATTAGCAGCATCCAGAAAAATACGGCTAAGAACATCTTCCGCCAAGGCAAAAAGAATTGGAGACAAAGGATCTCCTTGTCTTACCCCCCGACCGCATTCGAAATAGCCATAGAGAGCACCATTGAACCGAATAGAGATGCGAGCCGAGCTGAGAATAGTTTTGATCCAAGAGCAGAAAATATTGGGGAAGCCAAACTCTTGAAGCACGAACAGAAGAAAATCCCATCTAAGCGTATCAAAGGCCTTATGAATGTCGACTTTAAGAGCCATGTTTTTGCCGTGTAAAGACCTCTCCATGCAGTTTGCCCCTTCCGAGGCAAGAGTGATACACTCATGAATAGAACGTCCCAAAATAAAGCCAAATTGATTGTTGGAGACGATGGTGGCAGCAGCAGCATTTAGCCGGATCGCCAGAATCTTGGCAATAACTTTGAAAAAGAAATTGCCAAGAACGATTGGCCGATAATCAGAGATAACCTTGGCATCAACTTTTTTGGGAAGAAGGGTCAGAGTATTGGAATTGAGACCCGAAGGGAGATAATGATGAGTGAAGAATCTTCTGATGGCGGAAGTGAAATCATGCTCAATAATGTCCCAAGCTGAACGATAGAAAGTACCTCCAAAGCCAATTTTTGTTACACAAATTCGTATAAATCGTGCAAGTTTATAGGCATAGCAGTTCAAAATGACTATTATTTCCATAATTTTATCTGCATGGTTAGATGTTTTTATTTTTTTATTTTTGCTATATTAGAAAGGCTAGAATGAGATATTTTCTCATTTACTATTTATGCATAATTAGATTATTTTGAAGGAGAAATCTATGCACATATCCATATAATCTGCTAATACGTATACTCATATCTATATCTATAAAGTTCGTTGGAAAGATTTAAAATAATATGCACACACACAGGGAAGGGTTAGGCTACAAACTCCTTTAAAAAAATAAATTACGAACTCTTGAATTCTAAATGAAATATGTATATGAGTTCACTGTGAAAATATATGGATTCAAAAATTAAATTTCGCTCCCTATGAAATTCGAATTCAATATCAAGACCATGAATTCATACTTTTTCAATGTAGATCTTAATTATCTAAAGGTTGAGATTCTTGAGAATGATTCCTAGTATAATATTAAATGAATTTTTTATTTTAGCCTAACCTTTTATATATATATATATAGATTAATTTATCTCAATAAAAATATAAGTGCATCTAAACTGAAGAATGCTCCTAATATATTTATATATTTATTTAAGAAGAAAAAAAGACTAATATAATTAGTGATGAGGTCATGTCTAAAAATAATTGCATACTCTTATGGGATGAACGAAAAAAGAAATCGAGTATACTCTTATGAGTGGGGGGAGTATTTATATTTTAAGAATAAAAAGAATAATACATATATAATTAATTAATTTATTATCATAAGTTATGCTTTGTAATGTCTATATTAATTGATATAATTATTGATTATATAATTTAAATATTATAAATAAAAAATAATTATTTCACATAAAGGAGATTTAAGAAAAATGAGAACGACAAAATTATAAGAAATTAAACAATATACTTGTATGGTCATTTTGAAGAAGGAAACACAATATTTGGCCACTAACTAAAAAAACACAAAATCTGTCCATTTTTTACGTTTTATAACTGTTTTGCCTTTAATTATGACAGACCCGATTCGGGTCGGATTCGGGTTTGCATGCGGGTTAGGCACACATGACACTATTAGTGTCGTTAGTGCCATATACTCAGTGTTGCACGAATTGTACTTATGGTCATATATATTAGTGTCATTAGTGTTATACGAATGATACTATGATCATATTAGTGTCATTAGTGCCATATACCTGGGTACAATTATATAACCATTTTGAACACTTCCCCATAGGGTTCAGATTATCCATTTAGAGTTTAGATTATCATTTAGCTAGGGTTTAGATTATCCATTTAGGGTTTAGATTCTCCATTTAGTGTGTTGCACGAATGTACTTATGACCATATTAATGTCATTAGTGTTATATACTCTCTTATATATGTAGTGTAGTACGAATGGTACTTATGGCCATATTAGTGTCATTAGTGCCATATACTTAGATTTTTTTTTTCTTCGGTTGGCACATATGTCACTAATAGTTCCATATGTTTCTAACCCACGTGCAAAGTCAAATTCGACCCGCCCTAATTAAGGGCAAAACAGTCTTTATATGCACGTAATAAATGGCCAAATTTTGTGTTTTTTCAATTAGTGGTCAAATATTATGTATCCTTTTTCAAAATGACTATTTCAAAAACGCTCTCAAATTATAAAGTGCCAAAACTAGAGAGACAATTTTTATATTAGTATAATATACTAGTTTATAGCCCTTGACGAGGTATCATTAATTAATAATATAGCTTTCTTAACTAAAAAGTTACATCTTTGATTTTTAACTTGTTTTTAGCTAATACACAATACAATTATTTTCATAATAACAAAAATCACATTATTAAATTGAGGTTTAATATAAAAGAAAAAATATCATCCATTGAAAGCACAAAGACGAAGACTAAGGGCACGATACTCGAAAGGAGATCGTAAAATTAAAGAAGACTAAATAAAAACAACTCAATACCGAAATTCAGGATAGTCATCCATTTCATCCGACCAACGTTCATGGACAATATTATTCATTGCACGCATACTGGGACTATTGCTAATGTCAACCACAAAATCACTCGGCTTGTAACCCATTTCTTCCGCATTCCTAAGGCGACTTTTAATGCTACCTTCTGGAACAGCATGCACCGGCTCCCTTCCTTTCCCTGAACCCTTTGGACGGCCACATCCTCACTTCGGCTCCGAGAGCAACTGCATCCCCTGATTAACCTGCTCCTCTAACCGACTTAAACGACTAGCAATATTCTCCGAAGAAGGATTGGACTGTTTATCACCAGCAACCTCTTTTTGAATCAGAGAATTAACCCGTTGACTCGCTAAACCTTCTGCCTTGACCACCGACTGCTGCTCCGCCACTTCCACAGGCTGTCCTCCCTGCGCCTGCTGCTGCCGAGCGTAAATTTGCTAAAATTTTATTAAAGTCGCCATTTACACATATTGAAATCAACCAATAATTCATTTAAATATTAATTGCATCAGTCAAAATAATTTATTTGGTTTAAGAAAATATACAATAAATTTATCGTTATATATTAATTGCATCGGTCAAAATAATTTATTTGATTTAAGAAAATATAGGCAGTGATATTTATATAACTGAATAGTAACAATTATAGACAGTGTCATTTGTATAATCGAATAATGTCATTTACACGATTTAGATCAGAATGCAAATTAAAATTAAAATGTGGATCAAAATTTAAGTGTGGATCAATTCGATTGTACGATACACCCAATCGTATCTAAGTTTTTGTGTTTACTTGTAATGAGATGAGATGGTACCACATTTGAGTGAGGCCACCGTTTAGCTCTCAGTCAATAATAAAATTAAAATTGAGTCATTTAAATTAAATACTAACATTTAAACGGTAAGCCGCAATTCTGGAAGATTAGTAGCACAAGCATCATGAATAAATTAAACTTTATGAATTGATGTGGATGAGCACTCACAAATTAAATTAGTAATCGAGAATCGTGAGCAACGAAGAGCGATCTTGATATATGCTCTTTCCTTAACAACAAAGGACGACAAACGCCACACCTTTTTTGACGAATCCGTTTCAGCTGGAAAAGTGTATTACTTCCATTACTCAACCACACCTAATTTACATAACTAACCAAATTATAAGGCGATGTGTTTCTCTTCCTTCTTCGTTAAGTCCAAATTAAACCTTTTATTTTGGAATTATAACCAAAAGGTTTTCAATTTGGTCTTTTATATAAGTTGAGATTTATTTGATTTGTATATTGAAATATGTTTTTTAGTCTTCAAAGGAATTTGGGGCTTGTTTGCTATGCATAATAAATGTGGGTCCTGTGGAATAGATATCTATAACACCATAATATATTATTTGCTTCAAAACTCAAAATCCTTTATAAATTAATGGCTCGTTATTTACTATCCATATATTTTGGATTCTGTAGACAGAACCGATCACCTATCTACCGTGGGTAAATATAACGTGTCCACCACTGATATGGCAATTGTAATTAGAGTAAGATAATTTTAATTAGAGTAAGATTTATTAATTCTCCTTTCTAAATAACATTGCCACATCAGTGATGGACACGCTATATTTACCCACGGTGGGTAGATGATCGGTTCTGATTATTTATATACTTCAATAAGGTAATTATATTAACAGAACCGATCACCTACCCACCGTGGGCATGCATAACGTGCCCATCATGATGTGGCAATTGTAATTATAGTAAGATAATTATTAATTCTCTTTCCTAATTAAAATTGTCACATCAATGGTGGGCATGTTATGCTTGCCCACGGTGGGTAGGTGATCGTTTCTGATTATATTAAACACTATGATAAAACACTTACAAACATACGCATAGTGAAAACATCCGCATAGGAGAATCTATGTATTTCTTTTTTAGTGATCTATCATCTCTTTACTAATTTTGAAATGAATAACAAAGGGTTTTAGAGTGCAAAACTATAGCCATAACAATTAGGCCAACACCTAACCCTTTTTAAAGACTCCCCTCCAGACACACACACACACACACACACACACAAAAACCTCAAAATATCATTTATTTGTGGTACGAAAACACTTGATGAGGAAGACCGTGGGGATGGTTTTTTATTTTTTGTTTTTTTAATATTTTCTAAAATTTTTGAATGAATGGAACGACGGACGTTCATTCCGTTATCCAAATTTTATCGTGGTTAGATTAAAATGAAGAATTGAAATACAGATTTTTCGAACATTATTGGGATATTTTACATATATTATTATATAGAAAAAAAAAACAATATGTTGATAAAAATGCATCAATAACATTTTGTACGTAAGAAAAATTGCGTCACCGAACCAAAAAAGATGGTTTTGAGTGGGTTTTCCAACAGAGGAATAAAGAAAAAAGAGTAGAATATGAATATGCTCCTTGACCTAAATATTCGAGATATTTTTTCACAACTAGTTAATTAATAAAAAATAATTTGTGGGTATATAATAAATTTCATATTACATAATAATAAATATGAATGTGACTAAAAATGGTGGGTTGAAAATCTTTTAGGGCCTCGGAACACGTTTGGACTTCATCGGAGCCCATAATATCCCCAAAAATCATGAACAAATTATGGGCTTGACCCAATGTAAGTTGATACCAGATTTTGTAAACAACCCACCCCTTGGTTGGATTGTAACAACTAATTCTTTTTTTTTTTTTTTTTTTTTTGAGAATATTGTAACAACTAATTCTAAAACCTCTTTAAGATTAAATAGTAAGGGTGGTAAAATGGTTCCGGTTATCCGATTATCACTGAAACCTAATTGGAAAATCAGTTAATCGATTAACCAATAATCGGTTATCGGTTATGTAACTTTCTGGAAATCGGTTAATCGGTTTAACCGGTCGGTATCAGTTAAATCGAATTAACCAGTTTAATAATTAAATAATATACTCCCTCTGTCCCATTGGGCTTGTCCCATTTGGTTTCGACACGGTTATTAAGGAGAGTATTAGTAGTGTTAAGTGTGTAGATAAAGTAGGAGAGAGAATGAGAGAGAAGGTGATAAAGTAGGAGAGAGAAAGAGATAAAGTGATAAAGTAGGAGTGTTATTTATAGAAATGAGACAAGATCAATGGGACAAACAAAAAAGGAATACAGGACAAGATCAATGGGACGGATGGAGTATATTTTATTAAATTGTAATAATACTAATAATTTAAAGAATTAGGGCTCCCACTCCCAGCGAGCAGCAATTTCCCTCAGTTTCATAATTGGGCTTTGTCTTCCCCATTCGTCCTTCCCACTAGAATTTCTGCGACTACGAGGGTTGAGGGAAGCGCCGAGCGACGTTGTTGCCCTCCCCCAATTCCCACCGTCGCATCTTACCCACGTCGCTGCCTGAAATTTGTCACTGCCTTCCCCCAGTTCCTCGACTAATCAACCCGCGATTCCCTTCGGCCTTTGCTCGAGTCCGAGCTCCGGTGGCGGCGATCCAACAATCTCGACGACGTACCTTTGAAAGGTTAGTTCCACTCATTTTCGCACAGCTTTATATGTAACCCATTTTAACACAGCTTTAATGTGGGAATGATTGTTTTAAGTAGTTTTTTCTGTTAAAAAGAATGGAATCGTTGATTAGTTACTAATCCCTCTAAGTAGGTGAGGATGTGTCTGCTTTTAGAATGCTATCATGTTGTTCACTTGTTCTTGGCAGAGTACATGTTGAGCCGAATTTGTGGGAGTGCTTCTTGGTGTGTTGTAGGCCTCTGTGTTGGGATTTATTTTTGGCTGAAGTTGCATTGGCTGCAAATAGTAGTGCACTTGCCATAAATCCCATAATTAACCGAATCGAAAATCGATTCGATTTTCGGTTATCATTTTCAACCTTAATCGATTTCGGTTAACAGGAAAATTGGTTTGGTTATAATCGAATCGAATCGATTACCAGCCCTAGTAAATAGTATGTTTAAATTGCATTTATTTGAAAGATTTCAGGACTTACATCACAATACACTCTTATTCGCCGACCCTATTGGTGATGGGGAGACTCGATTAATTCAAGGCGATTATTATTGGTAATCCAATATATATAGATATTTTGAGTAGGCGTAATTTAATCTTGAGAAGTATTATTATATTATTATAAATATCGTGTCTAGATGCGTCGAATTAATGATATTTTCTTTGAAGTGCTCATAAGATTTATGGTACTAGAAACCCGACTAATTGAATTACAGGTACAATAATATTATTAAAATAGCTAAAACTTCTAAATAATATATTAATTAATTATAAATGTTAGCAAGTTTAAATTAATTAATGGATATATGTGCATATTGAGATACCCCTAAGGTAATTTAGAAATTTGAACGTGCGACTAAGGCTACCTTGCCTGAGCCAGATGGACAAGGCTCCGGAATTAGCAAGCATCGGGACGGCTCGAAGTTTGTTGTTGTGAGAGCTCATGAGATGGTGAGCACTTAATGATTAAATTAATAATTATTTTATATTATATATTATATATCAATATATATGATAGTCTGTGATAACACATACTTTGCTATGGTTTTTATTAATATTCATATGATGCCAATTTTATAGAAATTGAGTGTTTGATAGTTGTTTTGTGTGCTTAAATTATTTTATCTTATGAAATTTGATACTTGTTCGTACTTTGGTGAAATCTATAGAAATTTTGTAACTGAATTTGAAAGAATGGATTGAATGAAAGTTGTAAATCATCACGATACGAGTTCGTGAGTGCAAATGGATCACAAATTAGGGTTTAGACGAGACAGATCTGACCGAAATAAAATTATTGCGCGTTTAGACAGAGACGCCCCGAGGTCCGACACTCGACCACGGCCATGGCCGCGGGTGAAAGGCGAAAATCCTCAAAAAGTTGGCCCATATGCGAATTTATCAGTATTTTCGAGTTATGTATTATTTTTATTCATGTGCCTACATATAGGTCTCTTTATTGAACTATTAGACACCTCTATTCACCATCTTTTCACATTTTTCAATTTTTACCTTTAGAATTTATTGCTTTCGTAGTTTTCATAGCTTAAATTTATTTTCTGCAAGATTCAAGATTCAATCTGTTCATTCACAATTCTTTTCGAATTTTATTTATTTCAGTCTTTTCAATTGCTTTCTTTTATCTAATATATATATATATATATATATATATATATAATTTATTTTGCTATGTTTTACTAGCTCTTTATCTGATTTTAGGATTTTTAAATAGTTGATTGTGATGAGTAAACTCACAACACATCAGGGTAAAATATGAAGAAGAACAAAGCTAAAACTCGAGTATCACCAAGCAGAAAATAGAGAATTTGACTTGTATTAATTTTTCGAACGAAGATAGAGTGTGTTACAAATGACGATGATCCTTCTATTTATAGGGATAAATTACAAAAAGGGTATAAAAGTAAAATCTATCTTCACGCACTCTGCATGTATTCCTAGCCTTCTTATCCTTCTTATAACTGATTTTGCAAATTCTAAGGCACAACGGTAATCCCATTTCTGATCTTCTAATGGTTCTGGCTGAGAAGCGAGTCGACGACTTCCTATCCTGTGGAAGAACAGTGTAAGTCTTAATATGATATACATAGAATTTAGAGTTTCACCGTGGTATTATGAGAATGGTGCGTCCAAAACTAAGTAGATCTTCTCAATTTCATGGCTTAGGTGCCACTGAGGCACTTGGTAAAACCTTCATCTCCTTTAATTTAGGCTTTTCATGGGGGTGCCACCGTGGAACCTAGACTATCCTTACACTTTTATCAATGGATGTTTCCAAGGTCATTAAATAATAAGGATGCTATGATGGCACTAGATTAACAGTGCCACCGTGGCCCGGGTCTTTTAAGCTTCTTACTTCTCTTGAAGTTAGGATATCTTGCCACCGTGGCAAGTTTCATGACCTGGTTTTGATCTCAAGTTTAAGGAAATATCCTTTTATCTCTTCTTTTCCTTACCTTTTATCTCTTCTTGCTTCTTTTCTGTAATGTGGCCAAGGGCGCGTAAGCCTGGTATCTCATTTTTGGCACCATAAAACCTCTATTAGGTTAGATTATAAATATTTAAATTAAGGGATTGGAGATGATGGACTGATGCAGGATTCACTCCTGATCGGATTGAATTTAGGGTTAATTTGCTATAAATACGCCAACTTTCGCCGATTTTGAATTTAGACATGAGCTTCAAAATCTGCCTGACAATACATAACCTTTGCACCCATTTTAATTTTTGGCCCGAAAAAATTTTCCGGCAAAATTTCTTCTTACGTGGCAACCGGAAGATCCAGCGTGTCACAAACATCCGGTGAATGAAACTACACCGTTTAAGACACACTAAAACTACGTCGTTTTAGTGAGATTTCAAATTTTAATTTAGAGGGGTGATCCCTAATTTCTCTTCATTCCTACCTCTTCGACCGATTTTTTTTAGAAAATGGAATCATCTCCTCCACTTTGCGTGCACAAGATCGAAGCTGCCATCAAGATCTCCTGGTCCGATGCAAACCCGGCCACAAGATACTACGGATGCTCCTTAGGCCCGGTACTTAGCTACCTGAATTTTCTTTCTTTTCATTTTTGTGTCTCTACAGCATTTGACCTAGGGTTATGTACATAGGATGGAAGATGTGATTTCTTCTAATGGATGGACGCAAGGCCAACCATACTTCAACGAAACTACATCGCTAAACTGAAAAGGGAGAGGGATGAGGCCCGCGAGCAACTCCGCATCCAAACTTGCTTGGCTAGGCAGGCGAAGGAGGATGAGGAGGAGGCTTGGGGCAAAGCTGGAGATATGACTGTTCTCAATCACGAATTGGAGGAGGAATTGGCTGCCTTGAAATCAAGGCGTTGGTGGCTAGAGAAGATGGTGACATTGGCTATGCTCTTGCTGATTTTGCTTATTGTGATAGTTGCTTAGGGTTCTTGGTTTCTGGAATGTAAAAAAACCTTATTTTGTAGTTGTAAGAAATGACCGTAGTTGCAAGCTTGTAGTTGGCAAGAATGGCTTGTAGTTGTACTAAATGAATCAATTTTCAAATGGCTAAATGATGATTCAAATGGTGGTTGTTGATCAAATGCTGATCAAATAACTTATGAATTTGCAGATTTTAACCTTCAAATTCAATATAATATCCTGCAAATAGTTCATAAAATGGAAGTAATAAAATAGTTGCATACATAAATGAAGGTAAAAAGTTGCACAGCCCGCAATTCATTGTTAACCATCACAATTCTTACAATAAATGAAAAAGCTGTCTCAAAGCTCATGGGAGCTGAAAATGCTAAACCACAGTTCTTATGAAACTAGCACAATGCATACTACATCTATTACAATCCATCATTCCCACTTTCTTGAGTGCTTGGTAGCTCATATGCCTTCCTTGGATTGATAAATGTTGACCCCCTTTGTTTGGTTGAACCCTGTGAATGTGATACTAATTAGATTGTGTTTCAGACTATTTTCAAAGAAAACTTATGCTTTAATCCTTACCCTCACATAGATGTTTCCTAACTCTGTCACCATTGTGCCAATTCCTTTCCTTGCAAGTGCTCTATCATTTGCTATTGTTTTTTTCACTTGAAGTGGGAGTGATGTGGGAGCTCGAGGGTTAGGCAGTGACATGGGAGCTGCATCTGAAAGTGGTGAAGGATTAGACTGAGAAGCTGCATTTGTAAGGAAGCTAGTCCCTGTACCAGTTACTTAGCTTGATTGAGCCTCTGATTGAGCTTTGGCTGGTCGCCCTCTTCTTCTCTGTAGTGAATGAATATGTTGATCAAATATCTTTGAATTCACTGAACTAGAAATATAAATACATGAAACTGGACATATTACCTTCTGTTTAGGTGGTGGATCACACTTCTCATTCTTGCATCCCCTTGTGTTGTGCCCCTGCTGCCAACACTTTCTACATGTCATTTTCAGACCAAATCTCCTCAATTTGTTTGGGTTGGTGGGGTGTTTCTCATTATGCTCCCTTGCCCTTTTTTTCTTCGGCCTTCCAGCCCTCTTTGTATAGGATGGTGGCTTAACTGGCCATCCATCTGCATGAGGCCACATCTTCTCTCCCCTTAATGGTTTGATACCTACCTCATATGCCTTCTTGTACCGCTCTATTGTGTAATAATCATGCACATCCATCTGCATGAAGGCATGGGATTCCAGTCAATTCCCATGATCTACAAGAGCAGTGTCCCTCATCTAGACTCACAATGAACTTGTCATCATAAAGATGAACCTCAAACAATCCACCAACAGCAGGGTGCACCTCACAATATCTACTTTTAAATTTCATTTCTTCGACTGTTTTCCTAATTCTAGAACACAAACTGTCATTCACACTCCCAACCTCAAAAAACTTCTTAAATTGTCTTTCCATTACAGAGCACCTAATTTCCTCACACATGGTTATTATATGCTTACCTCTAGACCTAACAATATAGCCATTAAATGTTTCACTTATGTTATTGTCAACCATATCACACTTGCAATGAGTATTTATGAAAGCCTTACATAATTTATTAGGCTCCCTTTCCATGAAGTCCACATATGTTGTCTCTGACTCCTTTCTCATCTCCTCCACTGCCTCCTGCCATTCCTCCACATATGTGCTCCTCACACAATTCCAAAACATATTCTTCAAGCTGATTCCTTTATGTTTCTTATTCCAGTTTGCATAAGCATGCCTAGCACAATTCCTATGCTCAGACATAGGTGGTAGGTCTGCCAATGCCTTAGTCAGTCCCTGCATTTGGAAGGATATTAGACAACAAATATATGGGAATCAATTGATTTAAGCTTTAGTATAAACTGACCTTTTGTTGGTCAGAAATGAATGTGTACCCACCACCTTGCTCTGTATTCAATTGCTCTATCAACCTTTCTGTGAACCATTTCCAGTTGGCCTCATTTTCCACCTCCACCACAGCCCATGATTGTGGATACATTTGATTATTCTCATCCTTGCTCACAGCACACAGTAGCATCCCCCCAAGATGTGTTTTCAAAAAACACTCATCTAATCCTATGATTGGCCTACACCCGGACTTGAAACCCTTCATGATTGAACTAAACCCAATATATAACCCCCTAAACACACCTCCCTCACTGCACAACAGCTCAAACTTACCTTCTGGGTCACTCACCATCATTTCAGCCAAGTAATTTCTCAACTTGGCATAATGAGCATCCACTGACCCTCTCAATGTCTCCAAAGCAATCGTCCTTGCTTTGTACAACCTGTTTGGTTTCACTTCTGTAGCATACCTTTCACAAATATCTTCCCTCAAATCATCAATTGCAAAATTCTGCCTCATCCTAAAAACATTTAAATATTGCTTTGCTATCCATTTGGAACTAACCAGCAGGTTATCCCTACTCCACCTACATGTATGAGGCTCTGATGAAAGGCGTTTGATTACAAAGGTGCCTTCTCCCTTCACTACACTGCCATAGCAACTCCAATTGCATGGATCCTCACATCTTGCCTCACATCTTTCCTTACCCACTCTACTGAAATGCAAATTCCACCCCTCACAAATGGCTTTGGTTGTCAAAGCATCCATACATTGTTGCCCAGACTCAAATCTCATCCCAAGTTCAAGAACCAAGTTCTTATGATCACATCTTGGATCATAAGTAACCTTTCTAACACTGCTTCTGACACCATCAAACTCCTCATCAGTTTCATAAGGACAGACCCCATCTGTACTATCCTCATAATCAGACAACGCTATATCTTGGTCCTCCCCAACAACATCATCATTGTCATTTCCAATGTATCTACCAATATCATTGAAAGTATCCCTATCAATTCTTACCTGCCTACGGCTTGACATGTACTCCTCATCATCATCAGCTAATTCTCTGTCACTTAGGCTGTCCTCAGTTTCCTCCCCATCCTTAGGCAAATACTCATCATCAGATTCTTCTTCACTCTCTTCTCTACATAATTCGGCCCTCTCTGATTCAGTTACTCTATTTGTGTCCTTCTCACTAACCTTTTCAGCCTCTTTTTCATTGACCTTCTCTGTAATCTTTTCAGTCATAAGCTCATCTATGCTTTCACTCACCTTCTTAGTAATCCTCTCAACATGTTTATCACTTGATTTTTCCCTCACTTTTTTATTGATAGTCTCCTTCACTGTCTCTACAACTTTCTCTCTAACCTTACTCTTCTCCTGAACCTTCTCCTTTCCCTTAGACTTTTTTGTAGGCCGTTGCACTTCTGGGCTAGCCTCATATGGTGTGTCCAAGTTATCCCCATTTTCATTCTCAATGACCATATTACCACCCTCTGAAATTGTCAATGCAGCAGCTCTTCTACAGCCCTCAACATATACTCTAACATATCTACGAATTGGAGTCATCTGACTTAACATAGCAAGGACATCAGTGTCGTCCTCAAGTAAGCTAAAAGAACTCCCATCCATATCCTTACACCAAATGTGTTCAAATGACTCATAACCTAATTTCTTGATTTCTTCAACTAAATCGAAGTAGCCAAAGAAATCAGTATCTAGCCCACTACGACACTCGGTTTTTCCACCATAATACGCTTAACCCCCATTGTTAATTTGATGAAATCGACCACCATGTTGTATAAACAATCTAAAAGCACTGCAAATTCAAAAATAGAAAGAAAAAAAAAACTCAGCTAAATCAACAAATTCACACACCCAATTAAGTAAATTTCATAGAAAATATGTTACTTTACTTACCTTACCGCCATCTTCGTCCTTCCTCAACAATTCTTCAAAGTTTCAGTTTTTGGTCGTAGCCCTAATTTGGAAAAGAAACTAATGTTGCAAGTCTGGCCTTAGTATACAAAACGAGGCCGTTTTTTGTCAATAAAAGCCATGTCAGATAATAATTGAACACGTCGGATGATTATGCCACGTATTTCGCCGGGAAATTTTTTCGGGCCAAAAATTAAAATGGGTGCAAAGGTTATGTATTGTCAGGCAGATTTTGAAGCTCATGTCTAAATTCAAAATCGGCGAAAGTTGGCGTATTTATAGCAAATTAACCCTTGAATTTATGTGATTGATTTATTGGTATCTTTTTACCTTCCAGTTTCTAGTTCACAATTCATTGTGTTTGATTTCTTGTGAATTATCTAATCATTTATTTTCATGTTAGCTATTCAATTTGAGACCTCGCGGAGATAACTGTTTAGCGGATTCAAGAAAGTGTGATATAATTTTAACTTTGAGACCTGACGGAGATAGGTGAATTATAGGGATCTGTTCTTGTGTGTTTTTCGGAGTTAGTAGATTTTCTTGAGACCTAGCGAAGATAGAGAATTTACTAATCAGCTATCATAAACTGTTATATCAAGAGTGTATGATTATTTATGCGACCTCTCATCAGGAAAGGATTAAACTAGTAATTATAACTAATAGGTTAATTGTGTAGATTTACATTCCCTATGATCAGTCTTTTATTTATCATAAGTTATTTGCTATATTTTGAGATTAGTATTTGTTCTGCACCATATTTTTTCTGTTGTCTGGATATTGCTATAGGATTTATTAGGATTACTCTAAGTATTTTCGCTTATCAGTTCTTGTAGATACAATACTCATTTGTTATTTATACTATAATTACACAGTATTAGTTGCCGTATTTTTGTTGCTAATAAATTAGAGATTAGTTTGATTCACATTTTTGTTAAATAGGCTATAAAGGAGGGAATTCTCGTAAAGAAGTGTGTATGATTGCTTCAGAACATGTGAAATAGGACGAGACTTTTACCTACAAGAAGGTTGAAGACATTGCTGTAAGTATTTTTATAATTAAAACAAACAAACACACACACACACACACACACACACACATATATATATATATATATATATCAACATTGTCTCTTGAAGCCGAATTGGCTAGAAAAGAAACGATGTTGGAGACCAATATGAAAGTGCAGTGTGCTAAGGAGATGCTCCAGAATCCCAGTGACACTCAAGTAAAAAAGCCACACGGGAGGTCCCCGAAACATCAAAATGAACATGTTGCGCGAAATAATGTTCTTCCTCCGGAGGGCAGCATTAAAGCTCGGCTACGTGGTACGGTGGAAACGCTGAAGAATAATAAGTCTGTCGATTTAATTCATTCCTGAATGAATGAGGCCATTGAGGTTGGGAATACATCTAGGGATTTCGTTATACAGCCCAAGACTACAGCCAGTGCAAGGGTGATGAGCAGTGTTGTAGCGCGTAGCTGGGCAGAGGAAGTGGAGAAGGGTGATTCTCGATTCACTAATCAACAATAGTGATGATGAATGTGTTAGTTTGCAATGTCTGTGGCCTCACGGATGAAACCAAGCCATTGTGGTGACTCGTTTTCTCTTTTAGTGGTTGGTATTTTGGAGCCGAAGACAGAGTTTGATAATTTTCAGGCTTCTTATTGGAGATCTCTTAATATGATACCTTGTCATCAGAAACTTTCCATGGTTTTGCTCGATTTCTTTTGGTTTTTCTGTTGGTTGTTTTCTTGGGTTGGGAGAGCCGAGGTTTCTTTAGAGCGATGGTTCGGCCTAAGTTTTAGAAGTTACCTCAACTCAGCTATCCTCCCCATTCTTCTTTTCTCTTCTAGACGAGTATTTTTTCCTCTTTCCCTAAGAGGTTTTAATGAGGCTCAGCCCTTAGTCTGCTTTTTTGTGCTTTCAAGGGTTTTTTAGATTTTTTTCTTCTTCTTTAATAAAGTCGTATTTTAATTAATATATACATATCAGCATATCTTCATTATATTTATGACTTTTAATATTTAATAATTAGGTGATAGTGAGGAAGATTGCTGAGCAGCAATGATGGAGTGCCGGTTTGAGTCAAATATATGTGGATGAGGTGATGGGAGGCCGCCTTGATAACAAGCATAGGATGTTTGGAACAGGTACCTGATCACTAATTTCTTAGCAACAAAAATACCGCAACTAAAATGGTGTAATTGTAGCAAATAATCAGTAGCCAAGTATCA
This sequence comes from Salvia miltiorrhiza, assembly GCF_028751815.1. Taxonomy (NCBI): domain Eukaryota; kingdom Viridiplantae; phylum Streptophyta; class Magnoliopsida; order Lamiales; family Lamiaceae; genus Salvia; species Salvia miltiorrhiza. The sequence goes on along the minus strand of NC_080394.1, from coordinate 29,792,108 downwards.
TATCCACCTGGACTGATAAACAAAATTGCTCTAAGTAATCCTATCAAGGACTCCAACAATATTCATGCAATTCCCAAGATCAATGAATTAACTAAAAGTAAACTTTAGAACAAAGCAAACAAAATGTAGGTAGATCATCATAAGCATCTCACTAAAAATCTAATGGAGCAATAATCATCTCAAAAACAATCACACACCACCAACCAAGCAGGATAAAATAATAAAGCCAACAATAATAATAAAAGTAATACACATATCTAATCTCACCCCCCTCCCTCGAACTTATTACAGAACATAAGTTCGAAAATAAGTTTGGAGGGATGGTGATATGTGTGTCACTACTTACAGAAAAATATGCTCCACGGTGGTGATGATATGGACGAAGCTCAAAATCAACATTTTCCAAGCTCAGCTGCAATCTCCCCAAAACAAACAAAACAAAGACAACAAAAAGAACCAAAGAAAAAGGAAAATGAAAATAAAAACAAGAAAACAGTTAGGTTACCTCCCAACAAGTGCTTAATTTAACGTTGAGCTTGACGATACCTCATGGCTCATCCTATCCCCACACGGTGGAAAACAAAAAGAGGCATCAAAAGAAGATAAACCTCTAAATCCCATAACACCTCTAAAAATATAAGCCAACCAATCACACAAGCAACGATAAAGCTATCATGATCATTCTGCTTCAAAGATATCTCCATGAACTTGGTCATTCTTTCATCAGTACGTAGCTTGGCCAAGCAGCAAGCTTGTAGTCAGACCTGGGAAGAGCAGGAATAGAAACATGCTCTATAGCAGCAGAAATATGAGGGATGCTAAAATCCTCCTTTGTAGTAGAGGACTCATCAACTGCTATTTTCTCAATATCCTCATCTTTCTCCTCGGCATCCTGCAGCTTTGAATAAGATTGATGTTGTACACGTCTGTCCGATTCTTCGAGCAATCTTTCCAGATCTTCCACTATACACCTATACTCTGAGGGACACATCAGTCAAACATCAGGAGCCATGAAATAAAATAAATAAATAAATAAATAAAAGCTTGAAATAATGCCTAAGTCCTATCAGAAATATTAAAGTAAATTCTAAACAGTCCCCGACAACGGCGCCAAAAAGTTTATCACTAATTTCTTAGCCACAAAAATACCGCAACTAACACGGTGCAATTGTAGCAAATAATCAGTAACCGAGTATCGTATCCACAGGGATTGATAAATGAAATTACTCTGAGTAATCCCATCAAGGACTCTAACAATATTCACGCAACTCCCAAGATCAATGAATTAATTAAAACTAACCTTTGGAACAAAGCAAACAAAATGTAGGTAGAAAATCAAATAATAAAACGACTGACCCTAGGGAAGTAAATTCATTAACCAAATTCACATAATCAATCTATTAATCATATTTACCAGTTTTAATCCTGCTATGATGAGAGATCACTAATTTAATCAATTACTCTCGCTAGAGCAGCAATGACAGTAGATTAGTAAATTAGTAAATTATCTATCTCCGTTAGGTCTCAAAAAAATCTACTAACTCCCAAAAGCTCCTAGGAATAGCTCCCTATGATCCACCCATCTCCGCTAGGTCTCAAGGTTAAGATCATATCATACATTCCTGAATCCGCTAAACAGTTATCTCCGCAAGGTCTCAAACCGAATAGCTACACATGCAAACTATTGATCAGATAATTCACACGAATTCAAGCACCAGGAATTGTGAATCATAAACTGAAAGACAAAAAGGTATTAACAAATTAATTACATAAATCTAATTAACTATTTACAAATCCTAGAATCAGATAAAAAACCTAGCTAGACATCAGAAAATAAATCAAAAGCGTAATAAATAAGAAAGCAATAAAAATAAATGAAACTGATAAAACCCGAAAAGAAATTCTGAAGTAACAGCTTGAATCTTGCAAGAAAATAAATCTAATCTATGAAAGCAATAAAATTCTAAGTCTAAAACTGAAAAAAATGAAAAGAGGTGAAAAAGATGTCTAATAGGTCAGGAAAGGAATCTATATATAGGCACAGGGGAAAAATACAGAGTTTGAGCTCGAAAATAACATAGAAAACGCATAAAAAATCAAATTTTCAGACCCGCGGCGACCGCCGCGTTCTAGGCCAAAAACAGGCACTTTCCGACGACCTTCCCGGCGGTCGACGGCTGGGTCGCCTCCATCGCCGAGTTTCCGGCGATCGCCGGCGTTGGTGCAAAAATCCTTCTTCACCCGGCGCTCGCTGCCGGGTCGCCACTACTACACGCGACTTTCTTATTTCGGTCATATCTTTTTCGTCCAAACTCTGATTTGAGATCCGTTTGCGCTCACGAACTCCTCTGGAGACGATCTAAAACTTCTATTTCAAACTGTTTTTCCAAACTCGAACTCAATAATTCTGTAAATTCCTTCAAAATTCGAGCAAGAATCATGTTTCACAAGATAAAGCAATATAAGCACAAAACAATCATCCAACACTTAATTTCCTATAAAATTAACATCATAAGAATATTAAAAACCATGGAAAAGTGAGTGTTATCAATACCCTTGTACGGGTCTTGTGGCTGGTACTTGAGGGGGGCCAGCTCACACACATCTCATCTGCATTCACAACATGTTGATACTCGCTTGGAGAGATACAACAGCAATAACTTCAGGAAGAGCACGAGCATAGATTCTAATTGGAGGAGTCATTCTAGGTGGGAGATGTTCCAGCAGTTCATAAGGTCCACATAGTTGAAGAGCAACGGCTCAGGAGGTTCCGACTTACTACCTTTAGGCAATAACCTCAGCTTTGATGTATTTTATTTAGTAACTATTGATAAAATTAATGTTATGATATTCGAAGATATACATTTGTTGCATATTGAACTAGTCAGTATGATAATTAATGTTGAATGAATTTGAAATAATTTTTATTTGTCAAAATTAAATTGTTACAAATAATTCCAATTTGTCACAATTAAAGTACCGAAAAATTGCTAAAGGACATATCTATAAATATGGATCAATCATGGAGTGAAATATCAAATCAAGACTTGGAGAGGAGTGAAGGATCGGCTGCTACAAAGAGTAAAGAGAAGAAGAAGACTAGGTCTTCCTTAGATTTAGGAACGTTGGTTAATATGCTTAACCAACCCCTAAACTAGAGGAGCAAAATCATCACCTCAGCACGTTCGAAACCCAAATGTACCCGCCATGTTTTCTTCCCCATCAAGCTCATATCTCATATATAAATAGGGGCAGAGCTAATTGCATTCGGTACCAGTCTAAGCTACAAGATACACAAGTGCAGGAGCTTAGAAGCTAATGTTCAAACATCATTCAAGACATCTAGTTCATAGCACACCTTGAGCGGGAGACTCGTGTGTCTAACATTCTTTGAGTGGGAAACTTGTTTGGTAGGTTTAATTGTTTGAGATTATAGATTAGCTTCGTTCAAAGCCTAGTTGTTGCTAGCATTAGTTGATAGGATTAGAAGATATTTCTTTTCTTTTCAACTCCACTCAATAAGAGGAATTCTATTAAGTGTTTCATGTATCTTCATTGTAAAAGGAATTTTTATAGTGAACATAGTATAAAAAAAAATCCATTGTGCGTACTTTACTTTTCCGCTGCATTTATGCTTTTCTATAGATTGTTGAGTGAATTGTTTGATCATTCTACCCAACATATCTGGGTTTGCGAAAGAAACAAACTTTCAATAATACTATAAAATAATAAAATTATAATTAATAATAAAAATAAATAAATATTAAATAATAATACAAAATTATTATTATTATTATTGTTATTATTTAATTATTACTATTATTTTATTTAATTACAATTTATTATAACAATAAATGATAATTAATTATTATAATAATTATTTTATTTTAATTATCATTAATTTTTATCACTAATAATAATAATAATAATAATAATAATTTCTATTATTATTGTTGTTATTGTATTTATTCTATTTTATTCCTCCCTATTGATTCCTAGATTAAGGTGAATACTGACGGCTTCGCTTCTGGCGCTCCTAACGCAATTGCAGCAGGTGCATTTTTTCGGGATAAGTATGTTAGGGGCCGTTTTCATAGTAAAGGTGGTACAGGTTTCGCTTTTGAAGCTGAACTTCTTGCGGTCATTACTGCTATCTCCATTGCTCATTCTAGAGGTTGGTTTCATTTGTGGGTGGAAGCTGATTCCATGTACGTCATCTTTTTGCTTGAAATTAGGAATTGTGACGTTCTGTGGTGCTTTATGTCGCTCTGGAAACATACGCTCCAGTTGCTTAATGGGTTTCAACTTCGTACTTCTCATATTTACCGCGAGGGCAACGCGGCGGCAGACATCATGACGAACAGCGATTGGGAGTTAGGTTGGTGGCCTTTCGCTGTGGATCCTATAAAGCAAGTCGTGGCTAGAGACATGTCCTGCCACAGTTTTGTTCACATCAAATGATTGCTTGGTTTTTCCCGTCTTGCTCGCTGAAGTCAGGGGTTTGTTGGCCCGAGCTGATCTGGTCTGGGGTTGCTGGGCTGGGCTTTTCTTCGAATTGGTGGCTTATATGTTTTTTTCTTACAGAGGCCTTTTCCCGAACAGCTGGAGTGGTTGCTGGGCTCTGGAGGTGCTTTAATTTCGGTTTTTCTTCAAGTAGGTGGTTAGCTGATATGCGAGTTTTGTTGTAATGGTTGGGCTCTTGGCGGTTGTGTTTGGAGCGTTGGGTCCAGGAAGTCGGGCTCCGTTGATGGCTCAGAAGTTGGACTTTGGTTCTGCCGGCGTAGAGCTCTATTATTTGCTCCCGATAGTTTTCTTTGGAGCTCTTGTTTCAGTTCTGCATTTGTCTTGTTTTGGTTGGTGTTGCTAGTCTAGGTTTAACCTTGAACTGGTGGCCTTTTTGTTCTCGCAGAGGCTCTTCTCCGAACAGCTGGTTCGCTGGTGGCTTCTCTATGTTCTTGGGCTCTAAAAGGTGTCTCTTCTGGTTGGTGGGACGTTGATTTGCTCAGGCTGCTTGGCCTTTGGTTGTGGCATGTTTTCATATCCAGCTCTTTTTATAGTAAAGGTTGGGTTCATGGCAGTTGTGGTTGGAGCGTTCCCGGGTTCTTTTACAGCTCTTGGGTGCGCTCATAGCTGGGAATCTAAGAAGTCGGGCTCTGTTGGTGGCTCCGCGGTTGGATTTCGGTCCTGCCGGCGTTGAGCTTTCATTTTGCTTCCAGTGGTTTTCTTTGGAACTCGTTCTTTTGGTTTTTCTATTTTTGTGCGTTCCATGTTTTGGCGTGGGATAGCCCGGGCGACTTGGGGGCAATGGTTCGGCCGGAGCTTTCGAAGTCGCCTTCCCGCTCTCCCCGTCTTTGCTGTTTCTTTCGATTGAATTTTCGAAGAGCATTTTTTTCCCTATCTAGGGGTTTTCCCTAGGTAGGTTTTAACGAGTCTTGACCCTTAGTATGCTCCTTTGTGGGTTCTAGGTTTTTTCTTTTCCTTTTATAATATGGCTGCTATTTCATTTAATTCTATTTCATTCCTATCCATTCATTCCTTGTAGATACCAGCCATATGATTTCTATATTTCATTTCATTCCATTTTCATCATCATTCCATTCTCATCTAATTCCATTCCTGCATACCAGTCATCACCTAAATTTTTCTCTGAATTCTATGTAGAATACGTCATAATTCGCTAGGTAGAATTACGAACATCTGAATTTTGAAAAATTAAAATTTTGCTCTCTATGGGATTCGAACCAGGACTTTGAGTTCATCCAACAAAATGATGAATCAACCATATATCTTTGAATCTAAGAGTTGAAGATAATTATTAATTTGTATTTTAAAAGAAAATTTTATTTTAGCTTATTCATGTATATATCTTTTTATATGCTCCATCGGTCCCAATAAGCATGAACCGTTTCTTTTCGATATGGGTATTAAGAAGAGTTATATTAAAAGCACTACAAGAAAATGCGGCTCTAACGACCGAAATTTCGGTCGTTAAAATCCAAAAATCGGTCGTTAATATTTTTAACGACCGATTTAACGACCGTTTTTTTCGGTCGTTGTTTGCATCGTCGCCCGAGTTTTAACGACCGTTTTTTCGGTCGTTAAATTTAACGACCGATTTTTTATTTTTAACGACCGAAATTTCGGTCGTTAAAAAGAGAAAAAAAAAATAAAAAATAAATATTTTTTTTATTTTTTTAAATAACGACCGAAATTTTATTTTTAACGACCGAAAATTCGGTCGTTAAAATTAATAAAAAAAATATATTTTTTTTTGAAAAAAATAATTTTTTTTTTATCTTTGTATCCCACAAGTATTTTTAGTGTATTTCTAATGTATTTTGACTTTAATTGCATACCATTTGACGAACTTCCCAGTAGGTCACCCATCTCACTTGTGCTCTAAGTCAAGCACGCTTAACCTTGAAGTTCTTTTCGAATAGTCACCAGTACAGAACACTCGTATTATTGATATATATAGTATCTATTAATTCATTTAAACTCTAATTCAATATAAAATATCATTAATCATTCATAACCTTATAATATGTCGAGATAATAACTAAGATTTGTGGTGTCGGCGAAACATTGACGATAAATATACGATCGAATTTAAAATAATAAAAAATTAATATTATCGTAATTAAAAAAAGAAAAGAAAATATGAGTATGAAAAATAACAATCAAATATACAACAAAATCAATATTAAATCAAATAATCAATATTAATAAAATTAATATTTGAAAAATAATTTTATTATTTTAAAATAATAAAATTATTAATATTTTGAAAATAATGAATCTAATAATTTAGAAAATCTAATAAGTCTAATAATTTATTATAATAAGTCTAATAATTTATTATAATAAATCTAATAATTTATTATTATTTGCAAATAATATCACATTTTTATTAATAATCAATATTATCTATTTTTATAGAATAATATTATGAAAATAACAATCATTTTTAAAATATTCTCTATAATTTGAAAATAATAATTAAATAGAAAATTAATAAAAAATAATTAAATATATATATATATATATTTATATATAATCAAAAAATAAAAACGAAATTTAAAATTTTTAAAATTGAAAAAATAAAATTAACAACCGATTATTCGGTCGTTAATAAATAAAATAAATAAATAAAAAATTAAAATAAATAAAAAATAAAAAATAAATATTATCGTAATTAAAAAAAGAAAAGAAAATATGAGTATGAAAAATAACAATCAAATATACAACAAAATCAATATTAAATCAAATAATCAATATTAATAAAATTAATATTTGAAAAATAATTTTATTATTTTAAAATAATAAAATTATTAATATTTTGAAAATAATGAATCTAATAATTTAAAAAATCTAATAAGTCTAATAATTTATTATAATAAGTCTAATAATTTATTATAATAAATCTAATAATTTATTATTATTTGCAAATAATATCACATTTTTATTAATAATCAATATTATCTATTTTTATAGAATAATATTATGAAAATAACAATCATTTTTAAAATATTCTCTATAATTTGAAAATAATAATTAAATAGAAAATTAATAAAAAATAATTAAATATATATTTTTTTTAAAATTAAATTTTATTAAAAAGAGAAAGAGAAAAAACGAACCAAGAACCCTTGAGTGCACAAACAACAAACTAAGGGCCGAGCCTCATTAAAACCCTTTTAAGGCAAACCTGGTCGGAAAATCCTTAAAAGGGAAAAAGAGTACTCGTCTAAAAAGGAGCTGTGTGGGAACGGAAGTGAGACAACTTCAGAGATTCCGGCCGAACCATCACCCCTAAGCAGCTCGGTTCCCGAACACATCAAAGCAAACCAACAAAAGAGAACAAGCAAAGAAGAAGCAAAAACACGACCAACCAAAAAGGAACCAAACTGAAAACCAGAAACAGCACGACACCAGCCACAACTAGCGAAACTAAAAGGAAAATCAGCAGACGAAGAAAAACCATGCAAACGGAAGAAGAAGATAACACTCCAAGAGGCGGCACATCGACGACGAAAACCTCCGCTCCTCAATCAAGCTCGACGTGAAACGGTAGAAACACGCCGATCACGGAGATCCAAGAGGTCCGACCAGTCGGCTCCCAGTGTCGAGCTCACCCGAGCACTGAAAAAAGACACCGCTGACACCCCGACCCTAACACCAGAAATCGCCCACCCTCCTGCCAAACCATCCCAACGCCAGCAGACAATCGAAACCCCAACGAAGCAACCGCACCTGTCGCGAAAAGCATCCAACCTATTCGAAACAAACACTAACACCTTAAAGCACCATTCTAACAAAGCTATGGGTAGAAAAATCACGAGCCACCGCATGTTTAATATCGTCAATCGCATAAGGCCACCATCCCTCTTGTCTATCATCATTGGCCATTATGTCCGCGGGGTGATTTCCTTCCCGAAAGATGTGAGTAACAATCAAAGAAAAACCATGAAGACGACGAAGAACCTGCTTCCAGGAAGCTAAGAAACGCCAGGGAACATCCGTGGAGCGATTCTCCAACAACCGCACCACATACATCGAATCGGACTCAATCCAAAGATGAAGCCAGCCACGATCATGAGCAATATTAATAGCAGTAATAACCGCGAGAAGCTCAGCTTCAAAAGCAAACCCACTACCACCCTTTTGTGGAATCGAAACACCTTATTATCATTGGCCATTAATAAATAAAATAAATAAATAAAAAAATTAAAATAAATAAAAAATAAATAAAAAATAAAAAATAAATAAAAATAATTTTAACGACCGAAAAATTCGGTCTTTAAAAAAAATAATTAAAAAAAATTTTTTTTTTTATTTAAAAAATATTAAAAAATTAAAAAAAATAAAAAAAAATAAAAAAAATATTAACGACCGAATAATTCGGTCGTTAAAAAAAAATTTATTTTTTTTTAAATAATTTTTTAATAAAAAAAAAATAAAAAATATATATTAACGACCGAATTTTCGGTCGTTAAAATTAAAAAAATAATTAAAATATAAAAAAATAATTTTTACGACCGAAAATTCGATCGTTAAGAAAAATTAAATATTAAAATATTAAAAAAATAATTAGCGACCGAATTTTCGGTCGTTAAAAAATAAAAATAAATAAAAAATAAAATCGATCGTAAATCGGTCGTTAATGCCGAAAAATTAACGACCGAAATTTTCGGTCGTTAATTTCGGTCGTTAAACGCGTGTTTTCTTGTAGTGAAGAAAAGTAGCATGATCCACATGTTTAATATCATTGTTAATTGTATCATTAACAGATGGCAGAAAACAACATCCCCAATTTCTATTCCCTTCGGCGGTGGTAGACCTGTCGTTGCATCTGGTCTGCCAAAATCAAGGGAAAGGGAGCGGGAGAAGAAGAGGGGATTTTCAAATTTAATTAAAAAGGGAAAAATAGAAAAAGAAGCTAGGGTTACCTGGGCAGACGGGCGGCGGCGGCGTGATGTCGGCAGATAGAAAAATGAATAATGTTAGGGCTTTACCTGCTAGAGCGGTGGTGGCTCTGGCCGTTCGGTTAGAGAAGATGAAGCAGGAGGGGCGGCAACGGCGTGGGCCGTGCTTGTGTGTGTGGAGGTGTGTGATGGAGAGAAAGAGCAAGATAGAGAAGGGAGAACAGGGGGCGCCGGCCGTCGCGTTGAGGAGTCGACGTTCTGCCTTGAGGATGAGGGAGAGGCGACAACAGCGGCAGCAACCGCGCCGTCCTGTTTCTAGCAAAGAGAGAGAGTCCAGAGTGTGAGTGAGGGTCTAGAGAGAGATCATAGATGAGAGAGAAAGAGAGGGGTGTCTTAATTAAGAGAGAGGGTAGGTTAGTAGGTATATATAGGTGAATTTAATGAATGCTAAACATACCTTAATTATTAATTTGTATTTTAAAAGAAATTTTTATTTTAGCTTATTCATGTATATATCTTTTTATATACTTCATCCGTCTCAATAAGCATGACCTGTTTATTTTCGATAGGGGTATTAAGAAGAGTTATATTAAAAGAAAAGTAGTATGATCTACATGTTTAATATCATTGTTAATTGTATCATTAACAGATGGCAGAAAACAACATCCCCAATTTCTATTTCCTTCGGCGGCGGTAGACCTATCGTTGCATCTGGTCTGCCAAAATCAAGGGAAAGATAGCGGGAGTGGGAGGGGAGCAAGAGAGGGTTTTCAAGATTATTGGCATATTTTCAACTTTGTTTTGTATATATAGATTAACAATATTAAATAAAGAAATTTAAAGTTTGCGCTATATTGAATTCGAATCCAAAATCTTTATTCTTAAACATTAACGACTCTATTGCTTGATCATCAGACGCAAACTCTATTTGTCTTTATTTATATATCTTTTTTTTTGATAAATTTACAATATTAAATAAAGAAATTAAATGGCCGCGCCACAGGGGACTCGAACCCAAGACCTTTGGTGTTAGGCATTAACCCCTTACCGCTTGGCCAATACACGCACACGTATTTATATATCTTTACTTTCATGTGACTTGGTCAAAGTCAAGTCTGCTGCAGTTTTCAGGTGAAAATTCAATTTCTCAAACAAACTACTGCTTCTGGTTTGCTGCTACTTTCCTCTGAATATAAGTCGTACCATAGTATATTACTAAGTATGCTAAGAAGCCGCGTAGATTTTTTCTCATGGTTCACATAATTAACATTGTCACTTGTCTCAATTTTCATTTTTTCACAAATCAACATTCAGAAATCTATCAGCAAATTTAAACTATTATAGGCACCGTCAATCTTCAATTTAAACTATAAAATAAGAATTGGATTAGAACTTTGGTTTTCATTTATAATCAGTATTTCTATTTTTCAGTATTTTTTTAGTGTATACATATGATAAAATATTAGTTTTGTTTTTGAAATATTACTAGGTATACAACTTAACTTATATTTATATACTATAATTAGTAATAATTGTATTACATCTCTAATTAACTCCATTTGTTATTTTTAAAAAAATAACTAATACATTGTGTTATTGTGAATGAAATAATTTATTTTCTAAAGAAATCAATTAATATTTTGAATACAAATATAAATTTAGAAAGTTAGTTTTTTGATTAAACTCATGATTCTCGAAGTATTCGATAAATAAAGTTCGGGTTCAATTCAATCAAAACAAATTAAAGTTGAGCATAATAGTATCCGACTCGACTCGATTCGATTACAGCCGTGGTTGTGGTACATAATTGATTTCAATGAGGTAAAAATAAAAATAAAAAGCTTATAATGTAAGTGTAAATTAACTGAGACGAAGTTGATTTTGAAGTTTGACGCATTAATATATAGGTTTAAAAGAAGAAGAAAAAATGCTTTGAAATAAAAACAAACAATGGCCGAACAACGATTCAGTCCATAGAAAATTAAATTCCGACATGACTTTATTTGTATATGTCGTGAAGTAAAAAGCCCAACAACTCTAATTATTTTGTGGGTGCTTCTCCAACAACTCCTAATAATTATACTGACTTATACACATATGTGATTGTCACTTGTTTTAGTAGGAATATAGTCTATATAGACGTGTAAGCTATTTGTGAATTATCAGATCTTTAAAAATTATTCTATTTCGTTTAAACTCGTTAGTTAAATGAATTAAGCTTAAATTTGATGGTATTAATCATGCTTGTTACCAAGGTCGTTAAGTATTTTGGCTTAATGATATGTATAACTACGAATTTTGGGCATTTTCTACTTTTAATCTCTAATAAAAGATTTTGCCTATAAAACCACGAACTTTAAATATATTATGATTTTAACCTTTGACAAAAGATTATGATTGTAAAACTACAAACTTTTAATTACTTCTGATTTTAACTGCGGGAACAGTATAATATTACATATGTAGATTTAAAATCAGAAACAATTAAAAGTTCGTAATTTTATAGATAGAATCTTTTGTCAAAGGTTAAAATCAGAATATATCCAAAGTTCGTGATTTTACAGACATAATCTTTTGTTAGAGGTCAAAATCAGAATATGCCGAACGTTCGTAGTTTTACGGGTCATTAACCCATATACAAAATACTAATTACCTAGATATAATTTATATTTTTATATTATAATTAGTGGTAATTGTATTAAATTTCTAACTAACTTTATTTGTTATGATGAAATATTGGATAAATTATATTCTTGTGAATAAGATCTTTTTAAATAAAAATTTAAATTTAAAAAGTTCGTTTGAGCTCAATTGAGCTCGAATAAACTCGTGAAATTTGTCCATTAAATAAAACTGGAGGTTCAACTCAATAATAAACGAATCAAATTTGAACCTAACAATATTAACATTTATTAAATTTTGAAGAGAACATGAGAATGTAGATATGAGAGAGAGAGAGAGAGGTGTGGTCTTCTTCCTCATAAATTCATAGTAGCTAATTTTGTGTACCCAAAAAAGAAAGGAGCGGAAAAACAAAAATTATGAGTATGTGATTACTGAATAGGCATTTCATAGGGAAAAAAATGATAACCAAACCTAGAGTTGTTTTGTTCTTATAGATATGAAAACACATAATATATATATATATATATATATATATATATAGTCAAGTTCCATAGAGAACTGCAAATAAGTAGAGAATGGAAAACCATTGAACATGTCATAATGCAGGTTGAACATACTAATAATTTTATTGAACATTTGAAATTTTTGAGGTTCGAATCCTGGATATGTTCAACACAAATTACCGTTGAACGTTAAACGAACAAACGCTGACCGTTAGATTAGCTAAGATCAACACATGAGGTTTGGTCTCTGTTCTTTGAATATATATGGTTCTTCATTGAACTTTTTCACACACACACACACACACACATATATATATATATATATATATATATATATATATATATATTGATAAATTACATAAGTGAATAAAGAAATTTAAATATTAGCGATGAAGGACTTGAACTCAAGAATCAGGACTTTAGGTCTTGGACATTAATTTCATATCGTTAACCAATACATGCGTACAAAACATATATAATTTGGTATTATTGATGTTATACCATGAAAACAAATCAAATCAAATGTCTAAAAAAACTGAAATTTTAAGGGGAATTCAAGAACTTGTGAAAGTAAGGGGTGGAGTTGTTTCAAGAATATTATAGGTTTTTTTTTTTTTTTTCTAGATATGATAAAATCATAACATTTGTCGACATTTACATACTTGGTTTCAATAAAAAAACGCACAAAAATTTGTGTAAGCATTGTCAACAGCTCCTAGACTGATATCTTCGTTTATTGTGAAGTATTGCAGAAAGGACAAAAACCAAAGTGATACAGTCACAAACAATATATTATAATTTCGAGTTTTAAGGCATCCACCCCTGGCCATCAATTATGATAATTAATACTACTAGTAGTTTTTTTGACTTGGGGGAGTTGGGGAGGGGGAGCAGTGAGGTTCGAACCCGGGACCTCACTATTCACACACAGGAGGTCACACCGCTTGGTGTCCCCTTGGGACAATTAATACTAGTAGTTAGTATACCTTAAAGTGGAGTAATGCAAAAATTTCTCCCCTTCATCAACAAAAAAAAAGATATTCGTTAGAAGGAGGACATGAGTTTTAATAAAATTGTTAAAATTATTATAAATAGAGTAAAAATATAATTTATAGCGATAGTGTTTTTAAAAAAAATATTTATTAATTAAAAAAATAAAATATAAGTATAATTTATAATTAAATATAAGAAATAAAGTATGATGCGATGGTTCAAAAATGGGTAAATGTCACTTTTTGTCTCATCGTTTGGCCAAATTATCAATTATGTCTCAACTTTCCGATAATATCTAATTGGTACCAAACCTATCAATTTTTTTTTTAATTGTATCCCGTAAAAATTTTCCGGTATTCGGAATTGACGTGGAACGTCAGAGTTTGATTACGTGGACTTATTAATCCACTTGGAATTGCCAACTATATTATACTTTAAAAAAAAAGAAAAAAAAATGAAAGAAACATAGCTCCTGCTGTAGATCGGACTAGGGGAGAGATGGTGAAGGTAGCGGCGGAGAAAGAGAGGTGAAGGCGGTGGCGTTCGCCGACTGGGGTAGCCTCCGCAAGTTTTACACCAGTAGGCAAATTCCAGAGCACAAAATGATGCATGCCATGGAGGCCCAAGTTACGTTGTATATGTGGGCTGATTTAATCAAGTTTTTTATTTTATTATTTTCGTGGGTTATATTAGGGTGGCTGAAATTGGACCTTAGTTGAGTCAGTTTTGAGTTTTATACCTTGTTTTGACTAAGGATTTGTTTCCTTATTAGATAATTAGGAGTCTTTTTCCATGTTTATTCTCCTAGTTTGGTTAGGTTTTCGCATACCCTATATATAGGGCTTGTTATGCACGAAAATTGGAGATCATGAACATTATTGTTATTTATCAAAACTATGAGTTTTATTCTCTCTTGAGAGTTTTCGAATTCTTCTTGAAATTCCAAGTTGAATTAATCTATTGGCGTAACAGCGAGTCAACCAACCCTCGTCGGGTGTCATTCATCGTCCCCGAGTTGCTGCGTCAACATCACGTTGGAGTATAGGGATTCCATCGCCTATATCATTCTGTGGGTTAGATTCAGAGGTTTTGGGATCTTCCATTATCTATCGTTCGTTTATCAAGTCTTCCGTTTGCGTGTTCGTTTGAACGGTCTTGCAAGGATCATATCACAAAATCCCGCAACCATTGCAACGGAAGCCTACATCACAATATTTCATGGGTGCTTTTCTGAAGAGAGAAATGGTGTGCTCTGGATGACCTCCACCGTTCTAGAATCGGCGTTGTTGAAGAAGAAAGTACCGTCGCTGCTGGAAACGGGATTGACGAACCCTTGAAACTCCTCAACCTCATCCTCCCCTTCATCCACCACAGACTCCCGAATAGGATTGAATTTCGGCGTGAGCAAGGGCTCATCATCGGCATAAAACCGCTGCGTCGCACCTTTTATTGATTTTAGGGCTACAGAGAGGGGCGGTGGCGGGATTGATTCAGACAATCTTCTCATCTTTTTGGCGATTTTGTTGCGTGTGGATGGCGAGCAGAGGGACGTCCTTCCAAACGGCAGCGCGGACAGGCAGATGAGTGCGCTCTGCTTCCCGACATGGCGGCAATGCAGGGGAAGTGGAAGGCATGGCCACACTGTGGATAGGCGCGGCGTGTTTTTGAGGATAGAGAAAGGGGATCTAGGAGAAGACGTCGCCGAGCTGGAGCAGATTCTGGAATGAGTTCTCAGCGTGGAATTGCTAGTTTTGCATTCCAGCTTGGGATTCATCACATCAATCTTGTTATTATCTATACTCTTGCAACGCAAACGAGGAGTGAAAGGATTGCT